>NW_027223770.1:17782980-18408750 GCF_028538775.1 Myotis yumanensis
CGCAGGGCCCTGGGAGCGACCCAGAGCTCTTCTCACGCTGCAGACCGGGGTGGGGAACGTCCAGACGGGGCTGTCTAAGGCCCAAGAAATCATTAGGTCTGGCCCTGCCAAGGCATTAGGGGTGGGTTAACTAAATGTTAGACCAAACACAGCAGGCTACTTTTAAGTTGATAATTTTGTATGTTATAAATATCCAAATGGCACTTGGCAAAAAAATAGGTTCCCCACCCCTGCTACAGAACATTAAGATGTCCTACGATTTGAAAACTCTGATTCACATCTGACTTTCCCACAACTCTTACCACAGGAAGGCTAGACTGCCCCTCCAGCAGCAAGATCTCAAGGAGGAGAGAGAAGAAGCTGGAAGATATTTCATTGATTCCCAGGCAAGGCTTGAGGTCTTCCAGAGGCCTAATGGAGGAGGAAAAATATAAGAACGCAAAGGACCAAGAACACATCCCTTGGTGGTCTAAGCCCTCCAAGCCTCCTGTCAATCACAAAAGAGTTCAATCAAAGGCCACACTATGCACTAGTAGAACCCCGGGACCCTGGGCTTATGGTTCAACACCCACCAGGCCACCCCCAGCACCGGTACTGGATCACCCTTCAGCCTCATCCTCCGCCCGCGCGGTCAGCTCTGTTGCTCACTTACTCCTCCTTGATGGCAGGCACCGCCAACGGAGACGGAGCCTGTGAGAGAGGCGGGATCCCTTCAGTCCCGCTTAAGGGCTCAGCCAAGTCCTCTGCTTCCGATTTGATCACTTTTATTTTCTTCTTCTTCCGCTCCTCTTTTTCCTTAACCTTTTTTTTAAGGACAGCCAAGTCATATAGGGCTGCGAAGAAAAGGCAACACGAATCATCGAACTGCATTTTCTACATCCGGGAGTGCGGGGGGTCTCATCTGCCTTTATTTTCTCAGGCCCACCAGCAAAAGAAAGAAGAGTCTCAAAAACGAGACATTCAGGTTTGTTTACCAAACCCCAAGAGTGATTTGCAAATTAACTTTAATAGTTATTCAGGCATCGATGATCTGTTGTTCTGATTCTATATTCACTTTCCACCTATAAATCCACTAGAGCAGTGGTTCTCAACCTTCCTACTGCCGCGACCCTTTAATACAGTTCCTCATGTTGTGGTGACCCCCAATTTCATTGTTACAAATTGAACATAATTAAAGCATAGTGATTAATCACAAGACCAATATGTAATTATATATGTGTTTTCCGATGGTCTTACGCGACCCCTGTGAAAGGGTCGTTCGACCCCCAAAGGGGTCGTGACCCACAGGTTGAGAACCGCTGCACTAGAGGAAATAACCAAAAAAGGTTATCAGCAAGAAGAAAGCTGTGATTTCTCTATTTTTCAACATGTACACGGGTTCACGGAATTTAGCAGCGCGGCCAGACGATGGCTGCCCACTGAGGGCGTCGCTTACCTGCTAGAGAGCCTTTCCTGCCAGCGTTGACGCGAGTCATGATGTCATTTAGAGTCAGGTCCCCTGTCAAAAGGTCCGGGTGATCCTAGATGCGAGACCCAGAGTTTTGTTACGGAGGCTCAAATAGGGGCCCAAACTGCTTGGGGTTTTGGCAATTTACCTAACAGATAAACAGATGTTACGTGCAACCTAAGAAAAGCATGCTGAATTAAAACTATAAACACAAAAACTGCTCTCCGTAACGAGGCATAGGAGAACCCAGGGCCAATCTTTCTATTGTACGGAATTTGCAGTTTATAAAGCTCTCTCACATTCCTCACCTTGCGTGCTCTTCAAATAGTCTTGTTAAAGATCATATTTAACAGCAAGGGTGGGGGACATTTTTTCTGCCAAGGGCCTTTTGGATATTTATAACCTCATTCGTGGGGCATACAAAATTAGCAATTTAAAAATTAGGCTGCTATATTTGGTCAAACATTTAATAACTCACCCCTAATGCCTTGGCAGGGCCAGACCAAATGATTTTGCGGGCCTTATACGGCCCCAGGGCCGGACGTTCCCCACCCGTTTTACAGTCTGAAAATGGGACTCAGAGAAGTTAAGGGACTTGCCCAAGACCACAGAGCAAGTGGGAAAGACAGTCAGTTCTGACTTCCACTGTGGGAGTCTCCCCATCTCGCCACCTGCCTTAGGCGAACTGCCTCCTCTTCCTACTGTGCTCTCTGGCGTGGCTGCACTGGCATCACCTGGATTAGGTGGAGCTTAGAAACAGGAAAGAGCGGGCAGAGCACAGGATCTGACCTTGGCTCAGCCGCTGAGTAACTGTAGGGCCAAGAGCAAGCTGCCGACCCCCTGAGCACTGGTAAAATGGATATGATTCAACACCAGTCTCGAGCAAAGATTAAATCAGACACTATTGTCCAAGTGCCTTATATAAAGTCAAAGCATGGCCCTAGCTGGTTTGGCTCAGTGGATAGAGTGCTGGCCCGTGGACTGAAGGGTCCCATGTCCGATTCTGGTCAAGGGCACATGCCTAGGCTGCAGGCTCAATTCGAAATAGGGGGCATGCAGGAGGCAGCCAATCACTGATTCTCTCTCACCCTCTCCCTTCCTCTCTGAAATCAATAAAAATATAAATAAATAAAAATAAATAGTCAAAGCACGTGTCTTCTCACACCTTTCGTGTTAACTAGCGTCTATAGTTGTCCTGCCCTCTAACGATAAGGAAAGGAAGCAGAAATAAGGTGGTGACTACCTGTATGTTCCTCACAATAGCCAATCCAGAGGCTTGACATTGAAGACCGCTAATGAGCACACACCCGGGCCCCACTCTTACCGGCTGATGTTTCCGCTTCTCATGGTGCTTCTTTAGCATGATCTTCAGGTCACTGTCCCCCAGTTCTATCTTATCTGAGAGGAAATGAACCAAACCACATGCACTAGGGTCACTCACCAGGTGATGCTGACATTTAAATCTTTCTGGTCACCTGTGATATTCAAAACTAAGGTATTTCTCTGAGCTTCCCTCCTGCGGGCTGTGTACTACAAGTACCATCGGTCTTGAAACCGTCGCAGGGTCAACGCTTCAGTTTTTCTATACATTGGTCAATAACCATGACCTCATTTACTTAGCTGCTCCTAAAACACATTCAAGGTTCTTAACGTTCTTCTTTGATTCCTATCCCAATTAACATTCTTCTCTGCCCTGGCCGGTGTGGCTCAGTTGGTTGAGTGTCATCCTGTGCACCTAAAGGTCACCGGTTCAATTCCGGTCAGGGCAAATACCCAGGTGGCGGGCTTGATCCCCGGTCAGGGTGCATGCAGGCGGCCACCAACCAGTGTTTCTCTCTCATACTGATGTCCCTCTCTCTCCCCCTTCCTCTCTTTCTCGAATCAATAAAAACATATTAAAAATAAATCCTTCTCTAATTTCACCGATGTTCTGAGAAATTGCCATGGCCCTGGTTACCCCTTTTGTTCTATCATTGAAATGTCCCTTAGTGCTGCTATTTTAAGATTCTGCTTCAGCCCAAAATACCAGCTGATCAGCTCCGAAGAAAAAATTCCAAAGCAAAGGCAGGCAGGCCTACCTACTTGTGAAAAAGTGGAATTGTACCCAAACGTCTCCTGTTCTAAGGAACGCTGCTTTGCTTTCCTGGCAGGTAAGAACCTGGCCCCCACCTCCCTCCAAGGGAGTCCTCCAATCTACCTGCCCACTTCCCAGAATGCAGCAGCAGCCGCTGAGTCCTCACCTGCAGTTTTCATGTCTGTGGTGGAAAGCGTGGGCACCACCCGCAGGGGCACCGCGGGGCTAGGAGAACGCGCTGGGGAGCTCGGGAGCCATGAGCTGAGATCTTCAAAAGAAAATGTTTCTTGTAAATCCCACGTGGCTGTGGACTCCAATAGGGAGATTGGGTAAGTGGCCATTTGGGTTCAACAAGGGCAAGCCAACAACAGGGAGGCCAGGGTTCCACCATTCCTTCCTGACCCTTCCCCAGGCGAGCTGGAGCACTGAGGCCATTTAAACGGCTCTTCCGGGAAGAGACTTCACCAGGGATGGGTCGCACTGCAGCAGGCCAACAGCCACTACTACTCTCCTGTGGGGGGAAAAGCAGTTCTCTCAAGGGGCACACGGGGACCAGACAGGCCCACAGCGGAGAGCCCTGCCACGCAGGGGCCCAGCTCACCTAAACCAGTGCCAAGTACCCATCACAGGTAAAAATGATAGGCAGTCATGCCCCACCTAACAGGAACGCCCACCCCCCGACAGACAACGGGACGGTTTCTTTGCTGGGGAGATAAATGGCTACCGCTGGCTCCAACCACACAAGCTGCTGGAGTAAATCCAGGACCTCAGCCACTCCCAGTGCCCAGGACACTCACCCTCTTCATCGGACGACAGGGCCGTGTCACCACACTCCTCCTTTACTTCCCTCAAGACCTTCAGGTAGCGCTGCTGGGTGCGCCACTCCCGCTCCTCGGGGGTGCGGGACGGGGAAGGGCGCTTCTGCCGGAAGGAAAGGGCCGGGCCGCTCCGACGGGCCATTTCCAGGAGGTCCTAGGAAGGCCAGACGGGAGCACGTCAGCGCTGAAGCTTGTTCTGGTACCTTCTCTAAGTCTACAGTCTCTTCTCTTCATTGTTTAATAAGTTCCATTCCTTCCCTCCAGGTTACAAAAATGATGTGTATATGATTATGCCCAATAATAACAGCCTATTTTGATTATTACATGGCGAAAATACGCATTACACTAGAGCAGTGGTCGGCAAACTGCGGCTCTCGAGCCACATGTGGCTCTTTGGCCCCTTGAGTGTGGCCACAAAGTTTCAATCACACTGTACGTGCGCGCCCACACGTGGTATTTTGTGGAAGAGCCACACTCAAGGGCCCGCAGTTTGCCGACCACTGCACTAGAGACCCAAATATTTCCATACTGAAGCTTAAACCACTGAAAGCCAGAACTGTCTCGAAGAATTGGCAGACTGGTCCAGCCCCAGGCGCACTGAATACCCCTCAAGCCTCTCAGAGGCCCGTGTATCCCACACTCCTCCCCTAGAGCAGCCTGGTTCCCTGAACGAGCCATGATGGAGCTGAGAGCCGTTTATTTATCGTGGTAAATACTGGAGCTACAATATTTCATCCATTTTAAGAGGTACCTTTTCCCCTGTTTTAACATCTCTGAAATCAGGGTACATCTTAAAGTTGAACATAAGAAAGAATAATATAGCTTGATTGTATCATAGCTTAATTGGTAGCATTTTTTTTTTCTTTAGTGGGATCTTTCGTATTTTACACCTGAGCCCACTTCTTGAGGTCATGAAACCTGTGCGTTCACTGCCCGTTTTACTTCCAGTTCCCGACATCACTTACACTCCGGGAAGCCAGAATCTGCTTCAGCAGCCGATGGAAATACTGCTGCTGGGAGTTGAGGTACCGCTTGTACTGTGACTTGAAGCATAGCTGCCGATACTTGACCACCTCAGGGTTGAAGTGTCCATCTTAAAAGAACAGAGGTACAGTATATATACATCAGTCAGCAAAGATTTAATGTGTGCTGAAAATGTGGTCAACTCTGCTAAACTGGGATATATAGTATTGGGAGCGGGGGGAGGAGAAAACCTTTGTCTATGTGGAGCCTACAGTCCCGTGGGAGAAACAGCAAATAAACAGCTAAACAGATAAGTAACAGTCAACTCTCTTAAGTACTATAAGGAAGTTAACTCCAGAGAACTGAAGGGTAAGAAGAGTTCAATCAGGAGAGGGATCTGTAAGGAATGACGCATAAACTGAAGCCTGATTAAAGCAACTGCAGCAAAATATCAACAACTGATAAATATAGGTAAATGTTACATGCATGTTCGTTATATTATTTTTCAACTTTTCTATATGCTTACAAGTTTTCCAAATGAAAAACTTGGAGGAATATATGCCTGGCTGGTGTGGCTAAGTTGGTTGGGTGTTGTCCCATCGAAAGGTCGCCGGTTCGATTCCCAGTCAGGACTCATGCCCAGGTTGTGGGTTCAATCCCCAGTAGGGGGCGTACGGAAATGTCTGAAGACTAAAGCAGAGTAGGTGGCAGCTGAGGGCGGCACGAAATGACCTGGGCAGGTGACCCGAGATCAGACCACAGAAGCTTTGAGGTCATGTGTGGATTTTATCCTAAATGCAATGAAGGTTTAAAGCAGAAGAATGACATGGCTGGGAGCAAGAGTGAAAGAAAAACGATTGCAGTGGTCTGGGTGTGAGGATGGTGGCTTGGTCCCACGGTCTCCCTCCACATTCAATAAAAGCCGTGACCCTACAGATGGCCTATAAGGCCCTTCATGGCCTATCTCATGCCACCTGTGGCCTCACCTTCAACCAGTCCCCCTTTTGCTCACTCTACCCCACCCCCACTGGCCTCCATGCTGTTTCCTGAACAGGCCACATACCCTACTTTCTCAAGGCTTTTGTATCGAAAGCTCCCCTGCCTGCAATGCTTCCTATTAACACCAATATTTTCATGGCTTGCTCTTCCTTCCTTCATAAAGTTTCTGTTCACATGTCACCACGCTGGAGAAGCCTTGCCCAAATACCAAATCTAAATCAGCTCCTGCCAGCGCTCTAGTCCCATTACCCTTTCTTTTATTTTAATATATCTTATTGATTTTTTACAGAGAGGAAGGGAAAGGGACAGAGAGTTAGAAACATCGATGAGCAACATCGATCAGCTGCCTCCTGCACACCTCCTACTGGGGATGTGTCCGCAACCAAGGTACATGCCCTTGACCGGAACCAAACCTGGGACCTTTCAGTCCGCAGGCCAATGCTCTATCCACTGAGCCAAACCGGTTAGGGCACATTACCCTTTCTTATTCTTTGTAGCACTTAAACCAGTAAGTATTTGCTTATTTATCACCTATTTTTCTCTATTAGAATGTAAGGTCGTTACTCTATCTCCAAACCACAAAGAATGCCTGGCACAAAGTAGCCGATCAGTAAATAGTGGTTAAGTGAATGGAAGCAAGAGAGACTTGGGATACATTTTTGAGGGAGAAAGCTCAGACCTGCTGGGGCAGGAAGCAGAGCCAGGGGAGGGGAGCAACTGGGCACCGTACCAGCCCACCCTACTGTTTTGGGGGAAACATGACAGCAAAATAGACAGTGGTAACATTACACAGGTCCCTGACTTGACCCTCTAAAACCAAGCAGCTCCCACGGAGGCCCCGGGGTTTCAGTGAAGTAAACCTCTGCCAACCACAGAGGGGACTTCTTCACACAAACAACCCATCTAAGGAGAGAGCGTGAGCCTTAAGCCCTTAAAGCAGTGGTTCTCAACCTTCCTAATGCTGCGACCCTTTAAATACAGTTCCTCATGTTGTGACCCAACCATAAAATTATTTTCGTTGCTACTTCATAACTGTAATGCTGCTACTGTTATGAATCGTCATGTAAATATCTGATATGCAGGATGTATTTTCATTGTTACAAATTGAACATAATTAAAGCATAGTGATCAATCACAAAAACAATATGCAATTATATATTCAATATGTGTTTTCCGATGGTCTTAGGCGACCCCTGTGAAAGGGCGTTCGACCGCCAAAGGGGTCGCGACCCACAGGTTGAGAACCGCTGCCTTAAGGTAGTGGAAGGTCTGAACAAGCCTGTTCCCGCCAGGCTTCTCAGCTGTCAAGTGAGTCAGTTCAACAAAACCCCGGGAGACGGGAGACACACTGCCCTTTCAGGCCTCCTGCCAAGCAGCCTCACCCCAGCAAGGGGGAGCGGAAGCGGCTTCCTCTGCGCCCCTCTACAGGACAGAGAGGAAACTGACTTAGAGCCGCTCCAAAGCGTCTTGCAATCCCCAATGTAATGATTGATTCAGGAAAGAATCACTATTGGGTGCTAAAACCAGAGTAAAACAAGGGCTTCTGGGAAATAAAGAGTATCATGTGGTCCCGCAAAAAAATAAAAATAAAAACACCCCCCCGCCCCCCAAAAAAGAAAGTATTTCCATTGCTCTACGTTGTTCACGTAACATTAAATACGGCTATGTCTGGGTGGTAGGATTAAGAGTGATTTTATTTTCTCCCTTGATTATCTATATTTCTAATTTCTCTATAATAAATATATATTGTTGCCGAAACCGGTTTGGCTCAGTGGATAGAGCGTCGGCCTGCGGACTGAAAGGTCCCAGGTTCGATTCCGGTCAAGGGCATGTACCTGGGTTGCGGACACATCCCCAGTGGGGAGTGTGCAGGAGGCAGCTGGTCGATGTTTCTCTCTCATTGATGTTTCTAACTCTCTATCTCTCTCTCCCTTCCTCTCTGTAAAAAATCAATAAAATATATTTAAAAAAATAAATAAATAAATAAATATTGTTTTAAAAGAAAAAAGAGTATCCCGTGGTCCCAAAGCATCACCCCACAGATTGCTTCTTATATAATGAAAAAAGGTCCCTTACAATCAGTAGGTCTGGCAGACATCCCTTAAACAAGGGCTCACACACGGCATCACCAACAACGGAAAAACAGACATCGCCTGCCTTCTGAGATGACAGTGGGAAGAAATAACATTTCCCATAGAGTGTTCTCCGCAAAAATGTTTAACCCAAACCTAATCATGAGAAAACAAGAAGACAATTCCCCAGAAAACAGGATGTTTTACAAGTCAAGTGTCCTAGGCTCTTCAAAAACTGTCAGTGTTTTCAAAGACAAGGCAGGAAAAAGGCAGAGGGCCCTAGATTCAGGAAGCAAACATGAGATCCAAACACAAGGCATGAGCCTTGAATTGGTCCTGGATTTAAGAGGCAACTATAAAGGCCAATTGGGAACTGAGACAATTTGCATGTGGGATACCCTGTGATAAATTTTTTGCTCAATGTACAATGTCTTGGGTGTGCTAACAGGATTGTGATTGCGTGAGAGAATATCCTTGTTAAGAGATACATAGATGCTAAAGGGGTTGGCAGGTAGTATCATGCTTTCTACAGAAAGTGTATGTAATTCAGACACACACATACATACACATACATATATGTAATAATGCAAATGGTAAACTATTACTAAAAATTATTTAAAGACTAGTCATAAAGGTGCCTATAAAATGCTGGTATTTTAATTTATTTTTGTTAATCCTCACCCAAGGGTATCTTCCATTGATTTTTAGGAAGTGGAAGGGAGGGAGGGGAGAGAAAGAGAGAGAGATAAACATCAACTGGTTGCCCCCCCCCGCAAGTGCCCCAACTGAGGCTGGGGATCAACCTGCAACCCAGGCACAAGCCCTTGACCGGAAATCGAACTTATGACCCTTTAGGGCTCGGGCTGACACTCTAACTACTGAGTCACACCAGCCAGGGCAATGTTGGTAATGTTTTATTTCTTGATCTGGGTGGCTGTTTTACACAGCTGAGTTCATATTATAACAAATCATTGAGCAATACACTTATGATTTATATATTTCCTATGTAAGTTTAAAATAAAAAGAATGGCGTAGGCAGCAAGTGTTGCACAAGACCAGTCTGCTGAGTCGGTATCTATAATAATAAAAGCGTAATATGCTAATTAGACCGGACGACCTTCCGGACAACCTTCCGGATGAAGCCGAACTGCAAGGGAAACCCAGGTCCCAGGTGCCTGCCGGCGGCCAGAGGGAAGCCCGGGTCCCAGAAGGAAGCCAGTGCCGGCAGCCGGGGGAAGGAAGGCCTACTCGTGCACGAATTTCATGCATCGGGCCTCTAGTCTGTACATAGAAACAAAAAGACTGAAACGAAGACCTGCACATAACTGAATTCGTCCCCACCTCCCACTCCTCTCGAAAGCCTGCTGAGCTACGCACCTCGGAAGAGCTTCTGGGCAATGTGCAGAGGGTTCCCGAAGCGGAAGTTCTCGCCCCTGAACAGGGCCAGGAGCAGCTGGTTCTGCTGCTCAGCACTGTCCTCGGGGACGCGGGGCAGGAACTGCTGGAGGTGCGCGCGCTGCGACTCACTCAACACCTCCTGCCACGTTGAGAGGCTGACCACCTCGAAGAATATCTCGGGCTGGAACGAGGGAACGCAGGAGGAAAGTCACCCAGAGAAAGAGGTTTCTAAGTTTTCTGTGTGTGAGTGATAAAATACGTATGACATAAAACTTCCCATTTTATCCATTTTTAACTGTACGGTTCAGTAGCACTAAGTAGGTTCACAGTCGTGCAACCATTACCACCGTGCAAGCTTTAAGTGTTTTGTTTTTAAACAAACTAAAATTCCACTGATCTTTACTCAATTCTCAAAACTTAAGACTACCTATAAACCAAAGTCTTTTTTGTTTGTTTTTGTTTAATATATTTTATTGGTTTTTTTACAGAAAGGAAGGGAGAGGGATAGAGAGTAAGAAACATCGATGAGAGAGAAACATCGATCAGCTGCCTCCTGCACACCTCCTACTGGGGATGTGCCCGAAACCAAGATACAAGCCCTTGACGGGAATCGAACCTGGGACCTTTCAGTCCGCAGGCCGATGCTCTATCCACTGAGCCAAACTGGTTAGGGCCAAACCAAAGTCTTATACCCAACAGTGAGTAATCCAGAGGAAAATAATCTCAGTAGAGAGACCCCTATCTGGGAACCATTTCTGCCAGCAGGGGACATGATGGCAGACATCCGAGTTCAGCGAAGACGAGTGGCAGGAAAAAGTTAACACGGAGGAGAGAACTTGAGGAGGTCAGGTCACCTGCTGAGAGTGAGAAGCGGCGGGATGGAGCTCATTTTCAGTTCAACAATTACATACTGGACATCTCCTATGTGCTACGTACTAAGACAGACTAGTACTGCATACATATTGTCTGGTTGTGGGAAATATTACACAAGCAATTACAACGCAGCTTAAGAAGTTTACCTATGAGCACACAGGAGAAGCACACCTCCCAGACTGAAGGTTTCAGAGAACACCTACCAGAGGAAGTGACATTTACGATAGTGAGGGATGTCTGGCCGGTGTGGCTCAGTGGTTGAGCGTCGACCTACGAACCAGGAGGTCACGGTTCAATTCCCGGGCGGGGCATATGCCCGGGTTGTGGGCTCAATCCCCAGTGTGGGGCACACAGGAGGCAGCCGATCAATGATTCTCTCTGATCATTGATGTTTCTATTGCTCTCTCCCTCTCCCTGTCTGAAATCAATAAATAAATATGTATTTTTAAAAGACAGTGAGGGATAAGGAAAATAAAAAAAGACTGAGGCAAGAGGGTTAAAAACCCAAGAACAAAAAAAATTCAGGCAACATGTGGCTGGCACAGGGACAGGGAAAGAGAGGGGGAGCAGCCAGCAGGAGGAACAAGGGACCTGTGAGCATGCTCAGTACTTGTGCCTTTACCCTTTGGGCAATGGGGAACCCTCAACTGTCTCAGCATGAGTGCACCAAAGCACCTCGGCTCCGAGTCCAACATCTTCCCCTGCAAACCTGTTGGTGCTCACCACTTCCTTCCCAGCATCTCAGTGTCTGGCATAAAGTAGGTGCTTAATGAAACAAGTGTTTGCTGACGGAGTGACACAGGAGATTTACTTGAAAGAGCATGCAAAGGAAACACGGAAGGATCCACAGCAACTTCGGTGGTTGTTACTTCAGGTGAGAGAGGGGATAAGACAAGGGCGGAGTGGCGGCTTTAATTTCATCTAAAATATCTGACGAATTATGAAAGAGAAATCTGAACCAGATGTGACTAAATGAGATTATCTCCTAAAACTGGATGATGCTCAGATGAATGTCAGCTTTATGACGCTGCACCTATGTTTGAAATGTGCAAAATAAACCAAGACAGAGAAGACAGGTGTTTCAGCACCTAGCGTCTTCCACATGCTAAGCACTTAATAACTGGCAGCCACTGTAATGCTGATGATCACAGCGCCCGCCGGTGAAAGTGGTCACGGCACGCTGACATGCTTTCCCAGGGCTCACTCTAATAACTGACGAGCGGGCTCCTTATAGCCAGAGAGGGCATGTAGGGGTTTGGTTTCATGAATCACAACATGGGTAATCCATGTAATGTAAACATACACATAATCCTCCTCTTTAAAAAACTTCTTGTTCATCGCTGAAAATTAACTTGTTAAAAATAGGGCTTTATGCCCTGACCGGGTTTGGCTCAGTGGATGGAGCGTCGGCCTGCGGACTGAAGGGTCCCAGGTTCGATTCCGGTCAAGGGCATGTACCTGAGTTTCGGGCACATCCCCAGTGGGGGGTGTGCAGGAGGCAGCTGATCGATGTTTCTCTCTCATTGATGTTTCTAACTCTCTGTCCCTCTCCCTTCCTCTCTGTAAAAAATCAATAAAATGTATATTAAAAAAAAAATAGGGCTTTATAACATAGTATCAAGTTATTAAACATGCAGAATGTAGCTTATAATTTCTTCCTTACTCAGAATATTAAATAGACTCTCCACAAAAAAAGACAGCGATCATTCTGGCTGCAGTGCAGAAAATGAAACAGAAGGTAGCACAAAAAGGATTAGAACAGTGGCTGCGGAGAAGCTGAGAGAGGAAAAGATGGTGATGACATAACTCACATCCTCCAGAAGGTCCTCGGGCAGACTAACCCTGGTGTCCCCCAGGAGGCAGTCCTCCATAATCCGTGCGCCATGGCTGTCTCCACACGGACCCAGTTCCAGGGGGTCCGTGAGCATATGGTCCAAGGAATCCATTTTTTATGTTCCCCGGGGAATCTAGACAAACACAACAGGCAGTCATACCTTGAGACAGAAAGGCAGAAATCCGGGGGACCTGGCGGACACACTCCTTCAGAAAATATTGTGGCCAGAAAATATTCCACCTCAAATTCCTTATCTTCCCTCTTTATCTCTTATCTTCACACCCTAACTACAGCTGAACAGCTTTTCTCCCTCCCTCCCACCACTCCATATTCATCTAACTTTCAAATTTATCAGACTTCCTCTAACTCCCAAATTTATAGATTTTCTAACTTCACTTTACACATAACCAAAAGGAGACTTGCTGAAACGGATCAGCAGAGCGCGTAATTTAGACTTCTAGACTTCCCAGGCCAATCGTATCTCCACTATAACATAATTTAACAATGGTTTTTTTTTTAGCAATTAAATCTTTGTTCTTCCACAAAAGAAAATTCACACAGACTAACTAATAAAGCTCAGACACTAACAATACGTTATTTAATGAGGGCCTACCAGCTGCCAGGGCTTTTCATAGATCTCATTTACTTCTTACAACTGTGAAAGACGGGGTTATTACACCTATTCTACAGACAGTAAAACAAGGACAAAGTAGATAAGTAACTCGCCTAACCCCAGGGATAGGACTGAGGCTCAGGTCTGCCTGGCTGCAGAGCCATTTCTTAACACTACACACAATACACCCTATCTAAACTTCCAATTTAAATCATGAAAAGGGAGCATTTTATGATGGCTTTATTCATCCAAATAAACTCCAGAGGCTCCAAGACCCTGACTGTGACCATCTGTAACGTGGAGGCCAACCCACCTTCAGTCAGTCCATCTGATTTTTATAACCATGTAAATGTAATGCTATTTTTCTCCTTCCTGTAATAACTGAACACAGCTGGCCACCTTTAGAAAAGTACAGATTAAAACATTTCACAAGGCTGAGGGCTAGAATCCACGTAAAGCAGCGGCCACCGGATTGAACAAAGCTCTCAGGAACAAGGAGCCTGAACTCCATCACTCGAAGAACACTGGCTAAGTCCATGCTCTATTTCCTATTCCTACCAAACGGGCTAGCAATAACAAGCACAGTAAAATGGAAAGAAAAAACAAAACAGACTACAAACCAAAACACCAAACTTCTAATCTCAGTGACTCTGGACAAATCTTACCTCGCCAGTTGTCAATTGACGAAGGGTAGTTGGACCAATCCTGGATTCCTGCAATGAATAATCTCTAGATGGATGAGTTTCCGTGACTTAACGCAGTCACGTAACGTAGTAATGCAATGACTTCTCATTCTGAAATTCTCAAACGATAAAACAGCAAGCCTGTAAATTTACTATTAAAAGGAGCACCTCCCCACTAAATTATTTCAAGTTATCTTGAAGCCATTTCAGATCTATCTGAGACCCAGCGAATGGGTTAGTGTGGAACCAATCAGCTGTGTACCCCGCCAGCCACGGTGCATTACAATACCCTGAACATCCACTGCGCTAAATGACTGAAGCAGGTGAGCAAGCACAAGACATATGCGTTTAACAAACCTTTGAAATAGAAAAGAAAAAAAAAATGTAGCAGCAACCTGATGCTGAGGGTCAAGTCCTCATTTAAAAGCACTGACATGCAGCTGGGTACGAGCTGCAAAGCCAGCGTCCCACCTGACTCTCAGGGGGCTCACCTGTTTCCCAGCTTGCGCACAAGTGTCTGCAATTCGGTGGACGTGGAGCTGAATTGAATCTTACCCAGGGGCAACCTTTGCCCTGCTGCTATTCTAAATAAGCTCTCCAAATACAAAAAGCAGGCAGCTGCCAGAGGCTGGCACCCCGGAAGCCGAGGATTTCTAAGTCTTGGGGCATGTGGACCTCTTTACTAGACCAGGAAGACCTCTCCCAATGGCCTTTCCTCTGCACCAGGGCTAACCAACCCCCCCCGCCTCCCCAAACAAGCTAAACCTTAGGCTCCTTCCGGGGCCACCCCCGGCTCCAGATCCCTCGTCCCTGCAGCAAAGCCTCCCCTAGCCAACCCCGCCCCAGCCCGAGGCCCAGGTCCCGCCCTTCCAATCTGCACCTCGGCGCCCAGGCCCCTCCGCCCCAACCCTAACCCCCTCCCACCCGGGCCGCTAGCTCCCACAGGCCCGCTCCCCGCCACATGCCCACCGGAACAGCGATCCTCGGAGACCCCAGCACCTCCCTCCCTCCGCTCCCCCGCAACGACTTAACCCTGTGGCCGCCTAGGGCCCGCCCTCACCTCGGCCGCAAGCGCGGGCCTCGTTGCCCGCTGCGATCCTCGGCCCGCGGGCTCCAGGACGCGCTCGCCCTCGCAAGGCGTCTCTATGCGTGCACGCTCCGGGCTCGGGCGGCGGAAGGGGCGGGGCCTTGGACACCGGGGGCGGGGCCTGGGACGTCGGGGCGGGGCTGCGTGAGGCGGGGGCTGCGGGGGCGTGTCTCTGGGCGGGGCCAGGGCGGTAGAGAAGCGGAGCGAAACCTGGGGCGGGGCCGGAACTGGGGCGGGGCGGGGCCGGACCTGGGGGCGGGGCGGAGCCGGACCTGGGCGGGGCGAGGCCTGGAGCGGCAGCCGCTCTCTCCGCTGTGTCTCAGGATGCAATTTGCAATCAGCTTGAAGGTCGCACCTGGTTTAGAAGTTTCTGGAGGGCAGAGGCGGTGTCGATAGTTTTTACCTGGCCGCGAATTGAGGCCCCAAAACCCGAGTCACTGAATGCAGGTTTATTAGGTAAGGTTTGCAGAGAGCATACCTTGCTCCAGGCACTATGCTAAGCATTTTCTATCCACTATCTTTGTGCTACAGCTGCATTTTTAGTGCTATGCACTATTCCCATTTTGAAAAAACAGCGGTTTCTCGAGTTTCATTGAGGAGAAAGGCGACTGGAGCCTATTCCCCGCCCCCCCGCCCCACTCCCCGTCGCCTCCCCCCGCCCCCCCCCCCCGCCCCGACTAGGACCCTGGATGTCGAAAAAAGTATACACACTGAAGAAATACATTTTAAATTAAACTGGATAACGTTCCTCTTGTTAAGAATCTATGTCTCTTTCTTCTTACTCACTGGCTCTTAGAATGGCTTCAGACTCCACAGCTACTCCCGTCAGACGTGCAGAGATCATCCTCAGTTCTCTCTTTATTTTATATAAAGTTTTTAAAAATATGTCTATTGATTTCAGAGAGGAAGGGAGAGGGAGAGAAAGATAGAAACACCAATGATGAGAGAATCATCCATCCGCTGCCTCCTGCACGCCCCCCACCGGAGGTGGAGCCCACAACCCCCGCATGTGCCCTGACAGGGAATCCAATGGTGACCTCCTGGTTCCTAGGTCCACGCTCAGCTACTGAGTCACACCGCCGGGCCTCAGTTCTCTTGCTCAGATACAACCATGTCAGAGAAGCTGGAGGGCCCCCAAAAATATCCCTCCCTTTTTGGAAAGTAGAAGTTTAAAAAGAAAGCCTCCTCTCAGCTCCCTTGCTGGCTGCAAGCCTGCCCTTAGTTCCTGTTAGAAAGTTGGTAGGTTCTTCAATTAGAAACCACCAAGTGAATAAGCAGAAGAACATCATTCCACAGCCGTCATCCACAAATTCTCTCACAGGGAGTCTGACCAGACCACAGTGAATCCAAGAGTCAAAACACCGTAAGTTGTAATAGTAGAAAAAAAAAAAAATTAACAGTCTCAGTAGCTCTTGAAGCTTCACACATACAAACAAGGAAGATGTTTATTTAAAAAAATATTTATTAATTTTTACACCTGCTGAGTAGCACAAGACTATTAACACTATAACTCACTGAATGTACAATAAATGTTCACATTTAAATAACAGGATAGGGTCAACATTTTCAACCCGGGGCGGGGGGGGGGGGGGGGGGGGGGTCGGCTTTAGCATCTCATCAAGTGCTTCTTAGCCCTAAGAGTTTTTTGAAAGGATAATTGGAAATTTAAAAAAAAAACAACAATTCAAGAATCAAAATAATAGTTTTTTTTTTCCTGGATAACAGGAATTTTACATGATAAAATGTCTACTATGTGGGCACAAATCAAGCAATAAAAATGTAAAATCTATGTTACTCCAAAATTTACACTGCACTGATTGAAGTCTACAGTGCCAATGTGTCTTAGGAAACAGAACAATATAAACATTGGCTACAAACATTTTCCCCCAAAATTGGGTCTTCGGATGACTTATACTCTGCCATCTCTTCAAATCCAAGTCCTTTTGGAAATTTATTACCTTGGATGGATGTGCGGAATACCTGATCTTAAAGCAGTGTTATTTGGCTTGACTGCCACCTGTATCTCTGGTGGATAATACACAAATTAGTTTTAGAGATTTACTTATTCCACATAAGGACAAAAGAAAGAAAGAAAAAACAAACTTAGATAGGAAATAGACAAAGAGGTCCTTCCACATTTCCTGTGTATTTTAAAACTTGAAATAACTGGTATAAAATGAACATTCCATTTAGTGGTAGTTTTCTATATTAATCAATGTTACTCCTGAGGGGAGGAGGGGGAGGTACCTTGCTGATTCAAATTAAAAAGGACCCAAGAGAGCCAAATTGAAGGTATTAAAACTAAACTGGGTCTTTGGGAAAGTGTAGTATTCTTCACCTAGCACGTCATTCTAGACTGGATCCTAGGATATGCACAATCATTACAACGTGGGACTGTGGCACCCAGAGTCTCTACTTCGTCATTCAGGGTCAATATTTTCTATTAAAAATATTGACATTACCTCTTTGTTACCAAAGATACAGAGTCCATGTTCAGTTTCTACACATTTCCCAAGTAACTTTTCTCAAGTTCCTTAGTGCCCAAACTTTCAGGGATAAATCGATAAATGAGGTCTCAGAAATAAAGTGCAAAAATCTACATATTAGTAAAGTTATTTCAATAGAATCGTTTACTTTTCAGAAAAGTTATCTTTACTATAAAGAAGCTACTATACTTAATTGATAGAACCAGTTTTTACCCAGAAATGTAAATAAAATAAATGAACTTCATTTGAAATTTAAGTCAGGTCTTTCTGTTCTGCAGTGAGAAATTCTACCAGCAGTAATTATTCTAAAAATGTGTTAGTATATCACAAAAAGTTGTTAAAATACATACTGATCTCTGCAGTGTTTTCTGTGTACAATTGGAATGTAGAGTAAAAAGGAGGGAAATGTTTCCCCCCGCTGAATTCATAGCTAACAAAGAGGAATGCATATAAGCAAAACTATCACTGAGGCAGATTTTTTTTCCCTTTCCCTACTGATAGTGTAATAGTCATAAAGATCGGATTTCTTCCAGATCCCTTAATGCAGTGATTTTCAACCAGTGTGCTGCAAGAAGAATTTTTAAAACATTCAATACCTGACTATTTAGTCAGGGGCACTGGCCTCTTCTCAGATTGTCAAATAAAAAAATGACAACAGCCAATACATCAATAGCCGTCTGGTATGAAGGCTCTGCCTTGAACCATAAATACAGTGTCCCCCCCAAAAATGTATACACACTTGAACAGCTGATAGCTCAATTTTGCAAGGGAGATGTATTACAATAAACATTGCCTTTATAATAATCCAAAGTAGGTGGATACATTTTGGGGGGACACCCTATATATAGATCATGTAATAATTAGTTGCATCTTATTGGTCGCATTGCATAATAAGGTTTCAACTGATTGGTTAGTTCTTAGTACCAGAAATCTTTATATACAAGCAAAAAGGTAGGTAATTATTATTTTTTTTTGTAAATCAAAATTATACCTTTTTTTGTCATATTGGCAAAAAAATATAGTTTTTGGTGTGCCACAGAATTTTAGTGACTAGTTTATGTGTGCCATGAGATGAAAAAGTTTGAAAATCACTGCCTTAATGTATTATAAATGGTCCCCACGTTCTTATTTTACCCCTAAGTGTGAAGTTGGTCATACCCAAGGGTCCAGATGAGTTGTAGTATGTTTAAGGTAAGAGTGGAAAGAAATAAGGAGGGCCACCTTTTCCATCCAACCTCACAGAATGTTCATTTTAAGAAAGCATTAAAAATTCTAAAATACACTGAATGCTGTGGGCGAGGGCCGAATATACACCTGTTAAGAGAAAGGAATTCAGCCTTTACCAATGAATGGTATGGATCCTGCAAGGCAGGACAAGGTTTCAGTGCTTCTCACTTTATATACATATATACCGTCTCCGTCATTTCACTGGGTACAGCTATCTCTAGTATCTCCTTATTACAACCGCATCAGAGAATGGTGGCGATGCTTTAGTGCAGAAGTTTACACTCTGCTGACATCAGGCAACCTTTTTCTTACAGGGAGTCCACCGTTGCAGACTAATAGTGTAAGATCCAGCAGAACATGGTCTCTTGGCCTTATGTGCTGAGGGGAGTATCTCTGGGAAGTACTACCAACCGCCCAACAATGATTTTTCCTAAAAAGGCAAGCCGTTGTTTTTTCAATCAGCAATAAAAAAAATTTAGGCGACAGTTTTCCCTTCAGAACATCACTGTCACCCTTTGTTTCAACATTGTTATTTTCATAGTCAATAGGCCCCCTTGGTTAAGTTCCCGCAAACTCAAAAGATGAAGCAGTTCTGACCTAACATCGACCCATAAAATGCCCCTTCTCCTTTGGTGCCACAGCTTGGAATGAAATCCATGGCCATGGACTTGTCACACCCTTTCTCCACCTTTGGTACAAACACGATACGCCACTTAATAGTTCCACAAAGGAAAAGTAAGGCTTATCAATGCATTAAAAACAACAACCCACGAACAAGGTGAAATGTCTCCATCTTGAACTCTACTTGCCCCTGAAAGACCTCCATTCCACAACAGCAACTCCTAGGGTTCCAAGAGTCAATTTGGTGAAGGTGGCCTTGACCAAATAAACCCCAGTCAATTGTACGAGTGTCCAAACGGTAACCTCCAAACTCTTGAGTGGATGACAAATTGTAAAAAAGAGTTGGAAGTGTCAGAAGCTTTCCGATTTATGAATGAGAAAAGACATGATGTGACTGTAGGTTCTAGCTCAAGGGTGGCAGTTAAGGTTTCGTGATATGCACTTCCCTGCTCCCGTTCCCGTTGGTGGTGGTGGTAATGATGTACTGTGTGGGCTGCTGTTGGCTGGTGGTCTGGGCGTCCAAGTCACTGTGCGGCGTTGGCTGAACCTGGACTGCCCCAGAGAGGGCAGAGGCTTGCTTTTCCTCCAGTTCCGGTTGACTTTCTGATAACACATAATGACCCTAGAGCAGGAAGAAAGGGTCTTTAGAAATCTGAGGCCTAATGGGGGCAGGGGCTCCTGGGGACAGAAAGAGGGAGGAATCTGTGAAGAAATGTTACAAGGGGAACTAAAATAGGCACGTAGGGGAGGTGCCCTACCAAAGTGTTTTGGGGAGAATGGGTCAGTCACAGTAATTGACGACAAAGGTGACTTAGGAGGGGTCCTTAGTTATTCTACCAAAAGATACAGTGAGAGACAGAGCTTGGCATCACAATGGTAACCTACATGGCAAACAAAACATTTGCCCTTGTACTACTCTTAAGAATTTGGATTTCTAAAATAAGATTGCTATCTGTCCATTAAACTTTAAGATTAATATAAAATTAATCAAAGAAAAATTATCATCTAAAGCAAGCATGTCAAACTCAAAGGCTTACACAGGCCAAACAAATGAGGTATGTGGCCCTCGGGCCGCGAGTTTGACATGCTTGATCTAAAGTCTCGTTAAAGAGGCAGAACAGCCCCCAAGACAGGTAGTTAAGATCAACTGTTCCCAGACTTCAGAATTTCAAAAACCGGCAAAATTAAAAGTGGCCAAAACCGGTTTGGCTCAGTGGATGGAGCGTCGGCGTCCGGACTGAAGGGTCCCGGGTTCGATTCCGGTCGAAGGCATGTACCTGGGTTGCGGGCACATCCCCAATGGGAGATGTGCAGGAGGCAGCTGATCGATGTTTCTCTCTCATCGATGTTTCTGACTCTCTATCTCTCTCCCTTCCTCTCTGTAAAAATCAATAAAATGTATTTATAAAAAAAAAAAATTAAAAGTGATAATAAATGTTTCCAAACGTTATCTTGCCAAGCAAAGCCATTTTTGAAATGCTGCTGTCAAACGAAAGACGCTTTAACCCTCAAAAGCATAGGAAGAGCACAGTTTTAGAATAAAGCCCTTACATTGAATACATTAGCTTCATGAAAATATACACTGTCTCTCTATTTCCTCATTTTCCCTCTAATAATGAAGTCTCCCCCATAGACTGCAGCTAGCTATATCCTCACGTTAACATTTTTAAGAAAAAATGAGGACAGAAGGGGGATTAGCTAGCTACTAGGCTGAGAAAAAAGGAAGTCACAGAGCAAAGCCGGTGTTGCTCAGTGGTTGAGCATCTACCTATGACCCAGGAGGTCATTGGTTTAATTCCCGGTCAGGGCACATGCTTGGGTTGTGGGCCCAATCCCCAGTGTGGGGCATATAGGAGGCAGTTGATCGATGTTTCTCTCCCATCGATGTTTCTCTCTCTCTATCCCTCGCCCTTCCTCTCTGAAAATCAATAAAAATTTTTTAAAAAGGCACAGTTTGAAAACTCAAGCATTGGCCTTTTCAAGCAATGCTCAAAAAAAAGCCATAGCCAAATACCCATTTGATTGATCTAGGGCTGTATGCTCTGAGACTACGCTCATCACACAACTATGATTATGATTTGGTTTCCCATATGGGTCTGGTTCTCAACCTAGGGTACATAGTGGACTTGCGAGAATCTATGAATTCCCCAAAATATACATTAAATTTGTGTGTATGTATATTGTGGTGAGGGAGGGGGCATCTTTGGCTATAATCCGATTCCCAAATAAGTTCCTGGGTAAAAAATGGTAGAGTCACAGGAAGCAGAAATGTCATTGATCATTACCATTTTACATTAGTTATTGTTTTTGTTGACAATAGTGTTACTCTGGATTACACATCTCTCCTCAGTCTGGTTAATGTGAGTTTGGATGCTAAAAAATGAGTGAGCTCTCAGTATGCCTTGAAAAAAAAAAATCAGGTTTTTGAGGCCACTAGACTATCCTGCTATGTTTTGAGGCTTCTTGGGAATCAGTCTTCCCCTGAAACATCCTGCTATTCCTATCAACTTAAGAGTATTTTCCTTACCTTAAATTTATATACTCTGTTTTCTAATAACTTAGAGGCAGGCCAGAATAAACCAGTGAAGATAAAAACAGAGGTAGCAGATACAATCAATGCTGACCTGCCCAATCTAAATATAGTGAGAGAATTTATGGTAATGTTTTTCACCCTGGGATGGCTGAATTGTTTAAAATAGTTTGAAAGAGCTCTATAATAGATACATTATGCCATTCTCTCCCAACCCAAATTGATAACCAACAGTAATGACAGCTCATATACATTCCAAGGAGCACATAAAAAGGTGATAAATTATGAATCCATATGTATATGGATCTAGGAGGTTCATTATAATTATACATAGGATAGGTATTTATTGATCATTTACTATAGCCCAGCCTCCTGTGCAAGGCACTGAGAATAAAGAGATAAGGACCAAGACCCGGCTTTCAAGGAATTCATCACCTACTGAGAAAAGATAGACAGTAAACCGATAGTGAAAATAAACTGTGACAGGGTTAGAATACAGCTCCACAAGTTGTAAGGGGAGCACAGGAGAGGTACTTCTAACTCAGACACTGCAGGTTGGGGAGTAGAAGGCAGGGGAGGGGAGTCGGGTGCAGTAGGGTGGACAGGAAACCCCTCGCGAGCACACAGCTTACCGGAGTCACCGCCTTCACTTGGCCAGTTGTGACTGGAGTTGCCACACCGCTATCTGTAATCACAAACTGTCCTGGGGGGAGCGTCATCATCTGAATCTCGGATGCTGAAAAACAGGAAATATGCGTATTCCAGTGGTCTCAGCTTTTAATACAAGTTGTAGACAAAAACCCTAACACGTGACCACCTTCCCCACCGAGACACTGCCATGGATTTGCTTGCTGAGAGAGTCTTATGATGATGTGATTTTTTGATATAGTAAAAGTACCTCTGGCACAAACTGCCCACATGAAGGTTAGTAGAGTTACCAAATATTACAGGCGATCAATGCACCTCCCTCAACTGTGGCTTCTGAATATCCATAAAGACAAATACACAACAGCTTTTTAAAACCCTGAAATAAAACACAAAAACTTACCTATTAGCTTAATATTTTTTATCTCTTATATTCACATCTGAATGAGTAGCACAATGTATCCACTATTGCCCAGCCATCATGAATTAACCTAACTTGAGTTTTATTTCACCAAAGTTCACCCTAGCACCCAGTTGAGTCTCTGAGTAATATTTTCTACTAAAAGGGACCAGAGCTTCTTGGGAAAATGGCTGATTCCAGATCTGGGGCAGAAAATATATAAGATGAACCTAGAACATGGTGTCACACATACTCTGTTTTCTAATAACTTAGAGGCAGGCCAGAATAAACCAGTGAAGATAAAAACAGAGGTAGCAGATACAATCAATGTTGACCTGCCCAATCTAAATATAGCAAGATACTACAAAAGACTACAGGATTGTATAGAAAAGATACAGAAGCCAATCCAAAGACACTCCCAGCTGGCATGGCTCAGTGACTGAGCAACGACCTATGAACCAGGAGGTCATGGTTTGATTCCAGGTTAGGGCACAT
Organism: Myotis yumanensis; assembly: GCF_028538775.1. Taxonomy (NCBI): domain Eukaryota; kingdom Metazoa; phylum Chordata; class Mammalia; order Chiroptera; family Vespertilionidae; genus Myotis; species Myotis yumanensis. The sequence continues at coordinate 17,806,246 of NW_027223770.1, forward strand.
GCCCGGGTTGTGGGCTCCACCCCCAATGTGGGGTGTGCAGGAGGCAGCTGATCAATGATTCTCTCTCATCATTGATGTTTCTCTCCCTGTCCCTTCCTCTCTGAAACCAATAGAAGTATCCTATCTAATAATAGAGAAGCATGGTAATTAGCCGTACCTCCGCTACCCTTCCCATTGGCTAATCAGGGCAATATGCAAATTAACTGCCAACCAAGATGGCGGCCGGCAGCCAAGCAGCTTGAAGCGAACATGAGATTTGCTTGCTTCAGTGACGGAGGAAGCCAACGTTCCCCCGCCTGCCTTGCCGGCCTCTGAGCTTGCAGTTTAAGAAACATTGTTACAAATATAGAAGCTAAACAAAACCCCAGAAACCTGCTTTCAGCCAGCCGGGCTTCAGCCAGCAGGACCGCAACATTGTTTCAATTATAGAACAAACGCAGATCCCTGCTTTCAGCCAGCTGGGATCTCAGAGCTGGAGTGAGCAGGACCGCAACAGTGTTACAATTATAGAACCCAAACAAACCAGATACCTGCTTTCAGCGGCCGAGGCCTCAGAGCTGGAGCCAAGCCTCAGAGCTAAAGCTGGCCCAGAATTTAAAAACAAGAAAAAAAGGACAGGTTGGGAGCTTCAGTCACCCGCCAGCCTGAAAACGGCCCTCAGCCCCTCACCCAGACTGGCCAGGCACCCCAGTGGGGACCCCCACCCTGAAGGGGGTGTGACCAGCTGCAAACAGCCACCATCCCCTCATCCAGGCTGGCCAGGCACCCCAGTGGGGACCGCCACCCTGATCCAGGACACCCTTCAGGGCAAACCAGCCGGCCCCCACCCCTGCACCAGGCATCTATCCTATATAGTAAAAGGGTAATATGCCTCCCAGTACCGGAATCAGCGGAGCAGCAAGGCCTCCCAGCACCGGGATCAGCATGACAGGGGGCAGTGACCAAACCCCCTGATCGCCCTGAGGCTCTGTGTGTGACAGGGGGCGTGGCCACAACCTCCCTATCTGCCCTGCTCTGTTCGTGACAGGGGAAGGCGCACCAACCCCCTGATCAGCCCTACTCTGTGCCTGATAGAGGGGAGCTCCCCAATCCCCTGATTGCCCTGCGGCTCTGTGTGTGACAGGGTACGGTGCCCCAACCCCGATCAGCCCTGCTCTGTGTGTGACAGGGGGCGGTGCCCCAACTCCCCTATCTGCCCTACTCTGTGAGTGACAGGGGGGAGCTCCTCAACCCCCTGATCGGCCCTGCTCTGTGCATGACAGGGTACGGAGCCCCAACCCCCCTGATGGGCCCTGCTCTGTGCGTGACGGGGTGGCGCCGCAACCTCCCTATCGACCCTGCCTTGAGTGTGACAGGGGGCGGTGCCCCAACCCCCCAATCAGCCCTACCCTGAGCGTGACTAGGGGTGGCATCGCAACCTCCCGATCCACCCTGCTCTGTGCATGACAGGGGGCGGCGCCCCAACTCCCCCATTGGCCCTGCTCTGAGCCCAACCAGGGGCTGCACCTAGGGATTGGGCCTGCCCTCTGCCACCCAGGAGCAGGCCTAAGCCAGCAGGTCATTATCTCCCGAGGGGTCCCAGACTATGAGAGGGCACAGGCCGGGCTGAGGGGCCCCCTCTCCCCCCTGAGTGCACAAATTTTTGTGCACTGGGCCTCTAGTATTTAATAAAAAAAGATGCTCCCAGTAGCTAAAGATAGGTAATCTGAGCATCAGTAAGGATAACCGCTGCAGTGATCTGAAACACGTCAGCTGTGTTGAAATCCCTGAGCACATGACAGCACTAACACACACACAGCCCACATTGGTCTACTGGGTAATGCTAGGAAACAACGCATGAATTTGAAAATTGGCAAATAAAGGCGATGAGTCAGGTATTTCAAGCATTTATCCTGTCATTCCTGCACAAACTGTACCTCCGAGTAACCTGCTCATTAAGGTAAAATTGTTTTCTTCATTGAAGTTTCCTAGCTAACTCATGTATAAAAATGACAGAATCAGCCCTAACTGGTTTGGCTCAGTGGCTAGAGCATCGGCCTGCAGACTCAAGGGTCCCAGGTTCGATTCTGGTCAAGGGCATGTACCTTGGTTGCAGGCACATCCCCAGTAGGGGGTGTGCAGGAGGCAGCTGATCAATGTTTCTCTCTCGATGTTTCTCTCTCATCAATGTTTCTAACTCTCTATCCCTCTCCCTTCCACTCTGTAAAAAAATCAATAAAATATATATATTTTTAAAAATGACAGAATCAGCCTAGGACCACTTTGCCATCCCTAATGAAATAGTGGGCCAAAGGCAAAGAGAGACAGCCAGACACCATGTGCCTCCTGATAGAAGCACGTGGCCAGCTATGAAGTGTCGGGGACAAAACTGAACCTGATTCCAACAGGGCCTAGATTTAATTGCCAGCCTACAGGGAATCAAAGGGCCAGACGCAGGCATCTTAAATGATCATATAGGGATGTCAACAGCAAAATCCATGTGGGATTTTGAGAAATGTCGGAATGTGAAAAACTCTACAGGTCAAGTGATCCACCTTCTTCAACACATAAATTGTAACTTAAAAGAGAGAGAGAGGACACATATTAAAAGAAATCAAAATAAAGAATCAATTGTAATGTCTGGCCCTTATTTGGAACCCAGTTTGGACAAACCAACTACTAAAATTTATGAGACAGTCACAGAAATATGAGCCCTGACTGGATATCTGATGGCATCAAAAAAATTACCACCATTTATTTTTAGGGGCAGTCACGGTACTGGAGTTGTGTTTGTTTTTTTTAAGTATATTCCTTTGGTTTTAGAGATACACACCAAAATATTCGTGGATAAAATGACATGGATTATTATCTAGTTGGAGAACTGGGAGAGAGGGAGAGAATGATGGAGCGGACATGGGGGTGTTCAGTGGAGATAAAATTGGCCATGAGTTGATAACTGCTGCAGCTAGATAATGGGTACAGGGACATTCATTACACTACTACTAGTATATTTTTCTATCTTTTAAATTTTTTCCCTAAAATAAAAAAGTTCAGTTCTAGAATCTTTTCTTCGGGTTAGAATGCTAGTTCATACTATTATCACCATGACTGTCTTCATCATTCTGTATTTCGTTCACAGGAATTAAATTGAGTATAAATGCCAGTCTGTTGACCAGGATCCCACTAGTATTTCCCATGACTAGAAACTAGACTCAGGCCTTGTAGTGCTCACCAATATTTAAGAGAATAGACTGTAAAAATAACTAAATGGATGGGGTGGAGCCTAATTCCATACCGAATCTATATAACATAGCCAATGATCAAACACAACAGAGATGGGCCCCCCCCCCCCCGCCCAAAAAAAAGTAAATCAATAGTAGGGGAAGATCATCAGTGGCCTTCCCACCTTCTCAGCCCCTATCCCTCCTAGTTCCCTGTACTGAGGCCTCTAGTCCTGTTCCTCCCACATCCTCAGTCATAGAGGTCCTTTCTTTCCAGCTCATACCCAAGGCTGTCATTCCCCAGATTGTCACCTATTCTGGACTTCAGCAGCCAGCCTTTTGCTGCTTCCATAGCACTAATCTCGGGGGTTTGAAAGCAACTGCTCATATCTCTCTCTCAATCAGCTAACGATCTTTTTGAGCCAAAAACAACCTCCTCAGGAGAGGCAGCCCAGCAGGGTGATTTGGTGTAAACTCTGGATCCAGATTGCTGGGTTCAAACCTCCATTTACAAGCTATGTTCCTCAGACAGTTCCTCCGTGCCTAAGTTATCTTATCTGTGAAATACAAATAACTATTGTACTCATCTCATAGGTTGTGGATATTGAATGTGTGTATACGTGGCTTAAAAACATTCCTGGCACATAGTAAGAGCTTAATGAAAGCTGGCTAGCATTATTATTGGGTGGTGTTAGTAATGTGAATGTTAACCTTTTGTATACCCAGGGTCTAGCACACGGGTTGATATGCAGACATTCAATAAATACTGGTGGAAGACATGAATCAATAATCGACAGATCCTACAACCATCTATTCTACTATTTAAATCACCTGCCTACACTTATTCCAGCAATATTCCTAATGTCTCCGAAATGGGTGGCTCTCTGATCAGGATGCTACCTTGAATTCTGTCATGAAACTCATTCAAGTATAGGCAGAGTGAAGAAAATGGTCAATGAAACTTTAATCTAGAAAATCCGTTATAAAGCTGATGAAATAATGGCCCATGGCTGCAGGTTCCCCACCGATGACCTGCAGCTTTATCCCCTTGTTTCTTTATATTTTAATGACTTTAGAGAGAGGAAGGGAGGGAGAGAGGGAGAGCAAGAGAGAAACATTGATGTGAGAAAAAAACATCAGTTGCCTCCCGCAGGCGTCCTGACCAGGGATCAAACCCGCCACCTGGGTATGTGCCCTCACTGGGAATCAAGCCGGCCGGCCACCTTTTGGTGAACAGGCAGACACTCCTACCCACTGAGCCACCCGGCCAGGGCCCTGGTCTCTCACTTACAGTAGCCACGGAAGGAGTTCCAAGTGCTGGGCAGGTACGTGTGCTGCACAGAGCTCTGCTGCTGCTGGGGTGCCTGGCCTGGGGCCGAGGAGCTGCCTTGCATGTGGGAGGGGCTGAGCCCTTGCTGAGACTGCTGGGAGGAGGGGCTCAGTGGCTGCCCAGCCACCTGGAGGGAGAGAGAAAGCGAGAGTAGAAAAATCATGAATTCCCAATAAAGCGAAGACTCGTAAATAACTGAAGAAATAAGTCAGGCTAGTATGAATTCTAATACTGAAAGAACCCCTGCTAAAATAGTAGTATTTTAAATACAAATAGGATCAATGAAAAGTAATCATAACAATGAAATCCTACTTTGTTTTCAAAGGATTATGTCCAAAAGTATCTTGTTAGAAAGATAAGTGAGTGAAAATATGATTATATTACACGAAGTGAGAACAATGGAGAAGCGAACTAACCTGCCTGCATCACAGAGCTAATCTGTTGCACAAACTGAAGTCCTACTTCCCACTGAAGTGAACAGCACAGTCCCAGAGTTAAGCAGAGTTGAGCACAGGGCGAGGTGCAGACCCCACTGCGGAGCCCACTCCTGTCCTCAGGGTAAGGCCCAGGCTCCCAGCCTGCCCCTCGAGCCTTCCATACTCCAGCTCCAAACCACCTTTCCAGCTTTTTTTTCCCAAACACCATTTCCTGTTACTACCTAAACAGTTTTCTATATATACACCATGTCCCATCTCTGTGTCTTTACTCGAATGAGACCATATTCAAGTCATCATGCCTTCCCCAAGTACCACGTCAAAATCCTACCTCTCCTTCAAGACCTAATTCAAACACCACTTCTACAAAAATGTCCTAAACATTATCTTAATTCCCAGAATTTATCTCTATGGCCATCTCTCTCTTAGACCCATGCCAGGGGGACCCTGTGGGAATCTTGGTTGGCCCTTATTCGCTGTGCCCTCCTCCTACGAGGCCAAGTGACCACGCCCACCTGGAATGTGAGGGAGCCCCTTCCCCGCCTCCCTTAGGGGACCACAGCCCCCTTCCCTGTGGAAATGGCCCTGCACCCACTTTGAGGGCCTGTCCTCCTGCAGGGGTCCTGCCTCCTCCATGTGGGTTTCAGTGGTTCTCAACCTTCCTAATGCCGCGACCCTTTCATACAGTTCCTCATGTTGTGGTGACCCCCAACCATAAGATTATTTTCGTTGCTACTTCATAACTGTAATTTTGCTACTGTTATGAATCATAATATAAATATCTGCTATGCAGGAGGTATTTTCATTGTCCGCGACCCACAGGTTGAGAACTGCTGCAAGGGTTTTGGGCTCCTGAGACCGAGGGGCCTCCCTCTACCGCCCCCACCCCCGAATAAGCAGGAAAGTAGAGACTGTGTGTGTGTACCCCATGGATTTCCACAGAAACTAGAAGGGCAAAGAGCTAGCAAACAAGGGAGAAAGTCTTCCTCCCAGCTTCCTCCTGCGACAGCCCGGCAGGTGCTAGAGCCATCGTGTTGTGTGGCAGAAAATACTATTGATTTCGAACTGGCACTACCCACCTATCAGGTTATTATGATCACTGTTACTTCACATACACTTCTCAATTTTGTCATTATAAAAGCGTATGTGTCAAGTAGGAAGACAGAACATATTTTATTTAATGGTCTGTTAGCTTGACTCAAGACTTGTAAGTGCTCCAGCCCCTGGCTCGCAGGTCTTCATCTGTACTCTTACCCTGGGGCCTGTGAACACCGGGGGGCCTACGTGCACCCTTTAGGGTGCACACACCTTCCCGCCACGTCCTATGCACGCACACACTTGTGTTATCCCCCTACTAGACTCCACGCTCCTGAGGACAAGACCTAGGAAAGTTTCCTGCAAACGATAAGGAATTCCTAAATATTTTAATGGGTCTCGCCATGCTATCTTAACAACAGACTCAATCATCCCAGCTCAACAGTGCTCCTCAAAGTCACTGCTCCAAATGACAGGAACAACTTAGCCATTGCAGACTGTCCATCCCCCGGGCACTGAGAAGAGGAAGCAAAGGCCATGTCATCTGCAGGATGTCCTATCACAGGGCACGGTGGGATCGAAGCTGATCACTTAACCTGTGACCATAATACCAATATTAAGGTCCACGCTAACAATATCTCGGTAGTCAAGGAGACCAGGTCTGAAGCGAATGCCTCTTCACTCTTATTAATTCTTCAGGATCCCTGGGTCATACTAATGTCTGTGAACAGTCTACGCGTCATGTACCTGGGAGGCCGGGGCCGAGGCGGCGGGCTCGGTGACCTGGATGTGCTGCACCTGGATGGCGTGCTGGGTGTAGGTCTGCGGGTCGTGCAGCTGGCCCACGTCCACAGTGGACTGCTGAGACTGGTGAGGGGAGGTGGCCTGGGGGAGGCAAACACAAATCCATTCTGATCGAGGCGAAGGGAAGTCTTTCTGGAGAAGTTAAGCTCAACCAATATCCCAACAGGAACATAGAAAGAGGGGGAAGAGAACTTTAGATCCAACGCTTCACTCCCAGGGAGCCCACGTCTAAGCCGAGCTGGCAAATGTCAGGGGAAAAGGCAGTTTTCAAAATGACGCTTGTAAAACGGGGGCCACTAATGCTATTAACTCCTGAAAGAGATGGAGCCAAAAGAAATATAGCTCTTAATAAAAGCTGGAGGAGACGCTCTCCGGAATCGGAAATCTTTCCTCTTCAATTTCAATTAAATGTAATGACCTACCCTTTATGAGTTAAAAGATATCACGGAAGAGAATTGCCTTTTAGCTTGTCTCGACTGAACCACTAGAACAGCGGTTCGTAACCTTTTATGCATCGCAGACATCTTTGAAAACCGGCTAAAGTCTGAGCCCTTTTCCCAGAAAAATGTACATGCACATCGTTATTTTACAGGCAAGTCCAGGGACCCATAGATTCTTCCAGAGCCCAAAATCAAGAGCCTTCCCATAAGAAAAACGAGAGGAAGAACAGTCAGTGAGTGGCAGCTTCCACTCCCTGCTCTGGTATCAGCTTCCAGTTTTCAGAGACCATATAATCTCCATTTGTCTTGTTCATACGCCTGGCAGACCCTTCCTTGGTGTAATTAAATGAAACAACAGTCTGGGAAGGTTCCTTCTCTCAGCTCCCTAATCAGGAAGAATGAGCTACTAATTACCTGGTAGAAGGAACACAGTTCTATGCCTATACCAGCGATGTTTAACCTTTTTCATCTCATGGCACACATAAACTAATTACTAACCTTCTGTGGCACACCAAAAAATATATTTGCTGCCGATCTAACAGAACAATATGTATAATTTTGATTCATTCACGCCAGGCAGCTATTGTTGTGTTGGCTGTTGTCACTTTTTTACTTGATAATCTAAGGGATGAGAGGCCAGTGCCCCTGGCTAAACAGTCAGGTGCTGCATGTTTTAAAAACCCTGCGGCACCCCTGTTGAAAATCGCTGGTCTATTCGAATAAGGCACTGACTGGTATTCAGAGATTGGGTCACATTTGTTCTTACAAGCTCCCACTGAGAGAAGGTACTTGATGCCTGTGTCGGGACTTCTCACACTGGCTTCTCACCAGGAAGTCACCCGGGTGACCCAGGACAAGGACGCAGAAGAGGCTCAGAGAGAGTCTGCGCGGGTATTGTCTGCAGCAGCGCAGATGGCAGCGTGCGCTGGAGCCTAAACCCTCTGACTGCTAAGTCGAAGCCCTGCACGGCCTGAGGAGGGCTTTACAAATGCCTTAGACTCCGAATGTACGTGCAGAAGCACATTAGAGCAGGGCCCCACGCCAGCTCTGAGAATCGTTAACCTCAGGGCCACATGCGCTGGTGACAATGTGGCATTCAGGAAGGGAATGAGAGACGAGAGCAGTACCGTACCGGGGCCACTTGTACCACTTCAAGCTGTATTTGCTGAGGCTGCTGGAGACCGGATGCGGCCTGTGACAGGGGGATGTACTGAATTCGCTGGTAGTTCCCTTGTGGCGTCCGGTAATCTGTCGTTAGGGTCTGGGACAGCTCTGTCATGGCCTGGGTTAGCAGGTCTGTTGTCTAGAAAATTCACACAAAATGCATTAGTTGGTGGCAGTACTGCTTGTAGCTACTTCAGGGCACTTAGACCCTACAAAATTCTCATTGGTATCACTGGTGGATCGTGGAACCTACAAGTTAGCCCTGAACTCAGACAGAAGAAATTCCTGAGAGGATGCTGGAAGGTTACCTACATATCTGTATCCATCTGTCTACGCCAGGTCCAGTGGGGTTACCCTCAAGGTTCGGACAAACTGGCGGCCAATGAGCAGCACTGACTACCCCTTTCACAGAGGAGACCCGATCAGAAGCAGAGTGGCTACATTTGCAGCCAATTCAAGACTCTGGCCCTGAAAGCTGTGACCCCTGAACCCTGAAGGAGATGCTCTCGCCGGTCACACACTTACCACCACGGTCTCGCCGGTGGCACTGTCGGTGGTCAACACGGCCGGAGCAGTGCTGATCACAGCGGTGGTCAGCGGCGTGTGCAAGGTGTTAGGGAGCTGGGCGTACTCTGGATGCTTCTTGCGAATGTGCTGGACCATCTTGGTCTGGAAAATTATGGCAAAAACCAAGAATTAGTTACTGCTGGAATTAGTTATTCTCAGTCTTTCTCAAAAGCAAACCTACAAAGGCTCCTAAAGTCGTATGTTATCCATTAAAAAAAAAAGTCAGAGCGATGCTGACTGTGCCCTCCCCTCCCTAAGGCGGCACATGCTACGAAAGAGAAAAGAAGAGGCTGAAAGAAATTAAAGAATCACGTGACCCACGCCATCAGGCAAGGTAAGAACACCTCACGGCACCCCCTGGTCCCACCAGCACCTGCCGCAGTCGGTCACAGCCCCCCTTTTCAGGAACCATCACGTGAGCGCCCAGGCAGTACTCGAATGCCCAAGCGCACAAACTCTGGGCTGGACTCTCACACAGGAGCCCTCAGCTGCAGGCCAAGGAAAAGGAGCCCAGTCGAGTGCTCAGGCCACCAGATGGTGCTAATCCTGGGGCAGGTCCACCCTCGTCTCCCCTGTTCCATCTATGGTTCCCAGCTCTCAGAAAGCAGCTCCTTGTAACCGTCAGCCCCCATCAAGTCACAAGAAGCCAGCAGAGCGCCTGGGAGAAGCCACCTTCTCTCCAGAGACCCTTTACACAGTGGCCCAATTGGGACTCCGCCAGAAGCTCCCCTACCTTGCTGCTGTACTGTTTGGAGCAGTGGGGGCAGCAGACAGGAGGAGTGGCTATGGTGCCGGTGAGCTGGGTGTGGGTGCTCAGCATGGGGTCTGGTTCTCCAGGGCCGGCAGGGCGGAGCTTCCGGATGCTTGGTGGGAGCTCGGCCCCAGGATGGTTCTTCAGGATGTGGGCCTTGCGCTTGCTGGCACTTTTGTAAACCTGCAAGTTCAGATGCTTTGCCGTGAAAGCCGTACACAGTTCCCCTTTCCTGCTTAAAGCCAATCCCCTAACAATTTCCATACAAGGAAAAGAGAAAAAGTAGTAGTGTAGCCCAAAATAAAATAGATATCATGCACCCAAAATAAACAGATAAAATGCAAGATAATATATAACATAGATTAGAATAAAACAAGGACATCATCTAGCCCGGCCGGTGTGGCTCAGTGGTTGAGTGTTGACCTATGAACCGGGAGGTCACCGTTCAATTCCTGGTCAGGGCACATGCCTGGTTGCAAGATTGATTCTCTCTCACCAGTGATGCTTCTATCTCTCTCTCCATCTTCCTGGGATTTACAGATCTGCGCTAGTAATAGCGAAAACAGCCTTTCTCCTACAGTCGAAGAGGTGGCTACACAGAGAAAGGCCAGTGCTCCTTAGCCTTTCTGTGAAAGCTCTCACATGATGTATGGACTAGACCGCCAGATGCCAAAGAATCCCCCACAATGAAAAGCCTAATAGCAACCAGCACCTCTAGTGGTGAATGTCCATTGTATAAGGAAACAGTATTACATGAAGCAATAAATACATATTCTCCTTCGGTCTTTTTTGTAACTGTACAGAAATGAAGAATAATATAGCACAGAGTACTCCACCGCAAAACTTTGCACATGCTACTCGATCTTCTAGAAGTCCAAAATCTACCATATGTCTTACAAACCCGCTGATAAACACTCTCATTTTAGAGCTAAGACATTTTAAATGAATCCATATACTAAGCTCTTGGTAATAAGACTCTTCTTTTGCAGCAAAAATCACAGAGAAGGGAAAACGAGTACAACAAAGCCAGCTCATTCTGAAGAAAAACAATTTGGCTTAAGCTGAGGCTACACTTGCAGCCCTTGTTTGGTGGAAAAACACTGAGAGCCGGGGAACCATCTGTCGAGAGCCCTGCAAGGTCCTGGCCCACGTTCCCACCCGCAGACCAGCTGGCCCTGCGCAGGCTCCCACGGGGCCGCCGCGGCAGGCGGTTCCGTTACCTTGTCACAGTACTGACAAAAGTAGTCGCGGTTGGGCTTGATGATGGGCAGGGTTAACTCCGGCACCTCTTCTATCTTCATGTCCGGGTGCCTCTTCGATAAGTGATTGACCTAAACGGGAGAAAGGAAATGAGAAAAAGAGAGCCCGTGGCGAGCAGAAGCAGGCAAAGGTCTCCGAGCGACGGCGAGAAGCTGACATCCTCTACAGCAGCGCCCCGAAACAATAGGCATTTGGCCAGAACCAGGCCCATCTGACACCAGAGCACTAGCAGTCCCTGTTAACAGGAACTCAGCAGATTACGGAAGGAAACTGGGTCACTGTGGATCCCATGAATAGTCCTTGATGAAAGAACTATTGGAAAAAGGGAAATTACAGTAGCAGGAACTTCTCTGTCTTTCATTACTTAGCGCCCTTCCCTAAGGGAGGACATTTAATGAGATAAAAATTAAGGTTCTGAATTTTATTTTTTTAAAAATATTTTTATTGATTTCAGAGAAAAGGGAGAGGGGGAGAGAGATAGAAACATCAATGATGAGAGAGAATCATTGATTGGCTGCCTCCTACACACTCCCTACTGGGGACTGAGCCCACAACCCAAGCACATGCCCTTGACTGGAACTGAACCTGGGACCCTTCAGTCCACAGGCCGAGGCTCTATCCATTGAGCCAAACCAGCTAAGGCAAGGTTCTGAATTTTAAATGAGGCTCTCTGACTTTAGCTCCTGGCAGAAATACAAAGTCCTCACTTAATGTAGTAGCTGTCAATAGGTTCTGCAACTTTAAACAAAACAACAAGAAGGAAACCAATTTTACCCCAGGCTAATTGACACAAACAGGGATTAGGTCCCTCTGGCATCTCATCGAGATTGTAACAGAAGGCCGTATTGGGACCTGCTGCGCGCTAACTGTCCTGGTGTCCCTGCTCACCTGGTCGCACGCCTGCCTTGAAAGTTTTTTCTGTTGCTGTGTCATAGCTGGAAAGAGGCATTAAAGGAACAGTCGGCGAGAAGGCAAAGAGCCCAGAGAAAGTACACTCAGGAACACAAACGAGGAGAGGGAAATAAAACGTGGTAAGACCATAGACTGAGACGGGTAAAGCAAAACAAAACTAGCAATGAAAAGTGATAGATAGCCCTGGCCGGTGGCTCAATGGTTAGAGCGTCGGCCCATGCGCCAAAGGGTCATGGGTTCGATTCCTGGGTAAAGAGTACGTACCTGGGTTGCAGGTTCTCCCCCGCCCCGCTGGGGGCACATACAGGAGGCAACCAATTGATGAGTCTCTCTCACATCGATGTTTCTCTCTCTCCCCCACCCCCCTCCCTTCCACTTTTTCTAAAAAAAAGTCAATGGAAAAAAAATATCCTCAGGTGAGGATTAACAAAACAAACAAATAAACAAAACAAAAAAGAAAAGTGCTAGCTGTACACCTCTTCTCATGAACTATGGCAACGGAGGGCGAAGGGAGACTGGCAATTCCCAAATTGGGAAGTGTTCGCCTGTTTTTTCCCCAGCCGCTGCCAGAACCTATGGACAAGTCTGTAGAGAACACAGGTATATACAAGAGCCATCACCATAAAACAGAAATGGGAGGGGAAAGGTGGCCGGCGGAGCCCGCGGCCACGCGGCACTGACCAGCATGCCCCGTCTCCGGAAGCCCATCATACACAGGCGGCACTTGAACGTGAAGCTGTCGTAGTCGGTGGACGTGATGCGAGGCTTGAAGGTCTTGGAGCGGCTGATGCGGTCAGCTTTCTTGGCCTCCCTCTCGGGATTATGCATCCTCTGCATATGTTCCCGCAGTTTGTCTTTCCGCTATTGAGAGAAAATCGTTGAAAAGGCAGCGGGGTGAGAAGCGGGGGTAGAAAGTTTTTAATTGAAGGGATATTTTTAAAATATCAACACAAGTTAGCAGTGACCACAACCTACTGAGATGCACCCGAGTTGTCAGAGCTGGAACATACAAGGACGTGGCAACGTGGCTAGGAATGACTCTGTCCACCAGCAAGTAAGTGCATCTCACCGAGCCTCGGTGGAAAATGACCCTTCATTTGAAAGATACTGATTTTTGCCCGGCTGATGTGGCTCAGTGGTTGAGCGTTGACCCATGAACCAGGAGGCCATAGTTCAATTCCTGGCCAGGGCACATGCCCCGGTTGTGGGCTCAATCCCTAGTAGGGGGCATGCAGGAGGCAGCCAATCAATGGTACTCTCTCATCATTGATGTTTCTATCTCCCTCTCCCTTCCTCTCTCTCTAAAAATCAATAAAACTTTTTTTTAAAAAGAAAGATACTGATTTTTTAGAAACGAAAAAAAAAAGACTGCATTTTTTGCAGAAGAGATCGCAGGGTACATGGAATAAGTTTGGTAGTAAGAAGTACAAGATAGATTGATAATGAACGATAGCTAATACGGAATTTACAAAGCAGTATGTAAACTCAATTCTCACATGTTTTAAAAAATATTATGATATTCCTCTAAATTCCAAATAAATGTAGTTCAAGCAAACAATTACACTGCCTGCTATGGACAGAGCTTATGGTCTAGGTCTAGTCGGATGAGCACATGTTGGTGTGAGTCCCTAGAAAAACAATGAGGCAGAGCCCATCCTGAACAGAAACAAATGCAAAAACAAAACATGCCAGCTCCATTGCCCCGTGAGGCTCTGCTCTTGGACATATGACTACACGGTTTTTTGTGAAGATTCAAGACCTCCCAGCAGACTAGGTCCTCTCCTCTTTGCTACAGACTGGGAGGTGGGGATGAAGCAGCAGCCGCGATGCTCTCGGGTCAGATGCGGTGGTACCAGAGCATCCCTGCTGTCTCCCATGAGCCGCCAGCTCTCAACTTCCAGCCCTGCTGGCCAGTCCACGTCCACCCCATGGGCAGCCACTCCGTCGTCCACGGGCAGCACCAGCTCTCCCTCACAGCCCACCGTGAGCTGGAAGGGCCTGGGTTCCCAGACGCCCTGGTTCCCATTGGTGCACCCAGACCAGGGTTTCACACAAGGGCAGCAGTGACCTTTCTCTGGTCCTCCAACTTCTCCTGTCAGACCTTTACTTCTCCATCTCCTCCTATAATAAAACCCCTCATTCCATAGTACTCATAGTGGTTTGGCTTCTCTGACTGAAGCCTGTCTAATATGTTGGGTGAAAGTAAAATATTAGCAAAAAAGTGTGTGTGTGTGTGTGTGTGTGTGTGTTTTATGCCTAGGTGCTAAAATGGTATCTGGCACAAAATTATTAACCAAAAAAATGTTAAGTGGATTGGATAGATGGCCAACCAGTTAGCATCACAAAACAGGAATCCTTTTAGATAAATGGTCATTTTTCCAATTCAGAAAGAGAAAAACCTAGACCCCTTTATACTTTCCCATTAGAGTCCTTGAGAGAGCTCTAAATCACACTACTATATATGAAAGGCCAGTGAGATTACAACCTGTAACACACACACACACAAAACTTAAGCTTTGAAAGGTATTTCCACGTTCTATACAAATACATCCTTGTAAAATTATTTTTCCCCTCCTGATACTTTTCCAGTTTCTATGACAGAGCCACCTACAGTCAGAGCCAGGAGGGTGTCCCTCCACAGATCTTTGCAGAATCATCTGATTTCTCAATGAAGCATTTTTTTTTTTAACCATTTTTACATTTATTTGTTTAACTCAGACCTCTGGGCCTCCCATGGGTTTTTCCTGTGCTTCTAAATTCCAGGCAGGTTACTGAATTTATTTTTTATTTTAAACTTGGACGTCATTAACATTCCCCAGAGTGGTCTAAGCCCTCTCTGCACCCTACAGATGTCCCACCTCCATCAGATGACGGTCCTGCTGCTGCAGAGCTCAGTCATCAGCCTCCTGTGCTTAGTAAGTGCTCAATAAAAATCTCTTGACTTGGTAAGTAAATGGACTGTTCTCTTGGGAATGCCTCAACAGCCATTTAGTTCTAGTTATCATACATCTGGATTATTTTAGGAGATGCATTATTACTCTGTTTGTTCGGGGATCTGGATGAATAATTTTGGGAAATGAAGGTGAGTTTGTTTCCTTAATGTTATCAGAATAACTAACTCAAACATGAGGCACGAAATGCGTCTCCAGACCAGTTCTTTGAAAGTGGGGGATGAGCTGATGAAACAAACACGCACTGATCCTGGGCTCCACATGACTCAGGCTGCTCCCGCTTACACACCTTAAACTGCTTCCCACACGTAGAACACAGGAAATCCTTGCGGTCCGAGTGTCGGAGCATGTGGAGGCGCAGCTTGTCGGGGCGGCAGAAGGCCTTGTCGCACTCCGTGCACTGGTAGATCTTTTCTGAGTGGAAGCTCCGCACGTGTTTTTTCACCTGCCAGCGAAGACGGAAAAAGTCAGGGGACTGGGGCACCGAAGGAAATGACAAGGCGGCTTATCAACTCTAGAGGGCGCCAGAGGCGTTGCCAAGCGCTTTCAGAAACTGAGCAAGGTAATCCCATTAGATGTGACTGGTAATTGGCCTCAGTAACACACACTTTCCTTACGACAAAGTGAAAAACAAGTAGCCAGAAGCCTCACAAATCTTAACCTCCCATAAGAAGAGGCGGAAGGAAGATGCCTGCAGTCAAGGCCCTGCTTACATGCAACCAACATTTTTTTTCCCTTTTCTTTCTTTTTAGGATTAAAAACTGAGTTCCCGCCTAGCCGGTTTGGCTCAGTGGATGGGGCGTCGGCCTGAGGACTGAAAGGTCCCGAGTTCGATTTCGGTCAAGGGCACATGCCCAGGTTGTGGGCTCGATCCCCGTAGGGGGTGTGCAGGAGGCAACAGATCAATGATTCTCTCTCATCATTGATGTTTCAATCTCTCTCTCTCTCATCTCTGAAATCAATAAAAATATATTTTTAAAAAACAAAAAATAAAGTAGATTGAAGAAATGCCCTCAACTGTAAAGCTGTTACAAAGAAGGGAAGAAAATGCAGGTGGCAGGTGACAGCAGTCTCAATTTTCCAAAAATCCGTGTCTCTCACCAAAAGAAGGGAGCAGAGGGGAATCTCAGTGGCAGACACTCACCTGGATAAAATCTGGGAACCGCTTCTTACAGGTCGGGCAGGTGAAGTAGCCGTCATTGATATGAATGGCCACGTGGTCTTTCAGCAAATCAAGGCGGTCAAAGGATTCCGGGCAAAAAATGCAAGAGTACGTCTTCTGGTCCGAATGGAGCTTCATGTGGCTCTCCAAGGAGGCGCTGCTGATGAAGCCCTTGTTACAGAGGTCACAGGTCAGCGGGCAGTTCCCCTCCCGCCCATGGAAGCGCAAGTGCTGGTCCAGCTTGTCCTTTTCACGGAAGGCCTTCCCACACTGCAAACATTTAAAAGGCCGGAAGGACTTGCGAATGAACAGATGCTGGAGGGCTGCGTTCTGAAAGACACACACAGACATGATCATTTAGGGAGGAAATTAATGTGTGATCACACGTTTAAAGAGAAAGAGGATGATCTCTGCGATCACAGGTTTCCCATAGAAATGAAACTCTAGGACACACTGGAAAAAAAAAAGATTTTTCTGGCGAGACATTAAAAATGAAGACATCGCAAAGTTCATCGTGAAAAAGAAGAACGTTTCCTGTGTTTTGTTTTATGTCTATGTGTGTGTTTTCTTATGAAAGGATTTAAGCAACATTCAAAAACGTATTCCCAGTAGAGGGCTTGCTCAGTAAGACAAATCCTAAAGTGATATGGAATAAAAATTGCACACTTGGAAAAAATGACTTGAAATTAAGTCACACGTGCATGAATGAGGCTGGAGCAAGTGAGTCAAATGTTACTTGTTCAAGTCCTTGAGAAAAAGAATTCAAAGCTTGGCCCGGCCAGCGTGACTCAGTGGTTGGGTGTTGACCTATGAACCAGGAGGTCATGGTTTGATTCCCTGTCAGGGGACATGCCTGGGTTGCAGGCTCGATCCCCGGTAAGGGGCGTGCAGGAGGCAGCCGATCAATGATTCTCTATCATCACTGATGTTTCTGTCTCTCTCTTCCTCTCCCTTCCTCTCTGAGATCAATAAAAATATGTTTTTAAAAAAGAAATAAAGAATTCAAAGCTTGATTAAAATGTTTAGCAAAAAAAAATATACGGTAATAAAAAGAACTGGAGGGTAGCACTTGCCAAGGGCTGGGTGAAGGAGGCAATGGATACGGGGTTTCTTTTGAGGGTGATGAAATGTTCCAGAATTAGATAGTGCTGATGACTGCACAACTGTGGGACTATTCTAAAAACCACCATAAAAGGGCGATTTTTACGGTATGTGAATTATGTCTCAATTTAAGAAAAAGAACTGAGACAGAAACAAAGGATACAGATTTATGTGAACGTGTTTATATATCATGAGATAAGATACATGAGCACACATGATAAATAGAGACTGTACATTTAATCACTTCTACGCAGAAAATGCAGAGGACAAGCCTCAATGCAGCTAGTTAGTTCCACTGGTTAGCACACCATGCTAACCAAGTTAAGCTTGTTGCTTTGTTCCCTGTGTAGACCAGTTTGCCCCCGTCCCCCTTTTCAGTCACAGATTGCATTTCTAATGTTGATTAGCCACCTAGGAAATGCATGCAGTTGTTATGGGGGATCCAAGTGAGAGAATACGGATAGTCAGTGCAAATTCATCACCACTATTGGAAAAGCAACTCATCTCTCCTGAGAGCAGGTTAACAGTCATCTTTCACACGGATAGTACAGAACCAACACCTTAGCTAAACTATAATGAAGTTGCATTCATTAGCTCCTCAACAACCAGGGGAAAGGTCTGCATAGCTATGAGAAGGGGCGGGGGGGAGGGGAATCTCTCAAAAAGAAAAAGAAAAAAAAAATATATATATATATATATATATATATATATATATATATATATATATATGGGTATGCTTAGGTAAGAAGAAGGGAATAGTAATGGAAGAATTAGGGGAGCTTTTAATGCATTATTTGTATAATAAAAAGTGCAATGAACAATGCTTAAACCCTTCATTTCAAATTACACGCAGCAACTTCTAAACTAAATTTGCTATAAAATAATCATTTCAGGGAAAAGCAGAATACTTGTTTTTGATTTAGTGAGAATTCTGGACCTAGTTACTTTGCCATAGAAAAAATTCCTCCTCAGGGCTTCTCCAGCAGGGCTGAGAGTGCACGTTGCACTCATGTCTTGAGCAGGTGTTTAGGAATTCTCCTATCTTCCAAGTTGACTGACTGGGGCTGCTCCAGGCTTGCAGCAGATCTTATTCACCTTTGCATCGAGAGCCCTTTAAAAATACCTTATTTCATAGGAAGTGTTCAATAGAAGTTCGAGAATTAATTAAATGTATTTCATATGAAAATCAAAAAGAATTATTTCAAACTTTCCATAGCATCTGCAGAGATCTTTAAGAGAACACCTTTCTCAAATCAGCCAGAGCTCGCTTTCACTTCATTCTACTGCCTAGCAGTTGCCCAACCCTTTAAATCTACAGATCCTTATTTTACATCAAAGCTCTCAGTATTTTAGTTCCTGTCAAAACTTTATGGAAACACGGCAAATAAGCAAATGCTGTCCTGAGGTTCAGGGAGTCCAGATTTAGAGCGCTTTCGGCAGGAAGAATCGTTCCCTTCACCCAAGTCACCGAAGTTCCCAAGGGCAGACACAGTGTTCACCACCTGACCTTGGCCTCGCTGGAGATTCCATTTGTCCTTGGATGTCACCTCTAGAACTCGGTGTTTTTTTGATCCATTATGCTCATAGGGCTCCTGTCACTTCTGATTATGGATGAGCATCCTCAGACACTTGATCTAACTGAGCAGCCACCTGGCTCCATTTTCTTGGTTCTTGGGAAAACCTTGCTCTTATCGTCTTGTTCATTCCCACGGAGCCCTGAGTACAGTCTCGGTCCCCAAGAACCAGAATTCCTTTCTCTGATCTGATGATCCTAATGAAGTCCTCACATTGCCCGGCAGGAGTGCTGAGACCATTCCGACCACGGATGCAGGCCATTTCACTCCGGTATCTCCTATAGCTCAGAGCGACAGTTGGCACACATTTCCAGGAGAAATCATGAAAAATGGTGACGGCAGCACAGATGCATCCATTATGGATCTTGTAATGCTCATTGGCATTAATGAGATACAGCCAGTGAACCACACCATCCTACACGGTGCAGAAGCTAACAGAAGGGAGCCCAAGTGGTATAGTTGCTAAAATCTGTGATGAGAGATTCAACTTATAAAGGCAGTGAATTCTGAGACCACAGATTCTTTGCAGACAAAGACCATAATATGTTTCTAACATTTGATATTAATAGCTAAAGAAACCTAAACTCTTGATTAATTTTCATATTATTTTGATCCTGCATTCAAAGTCTTGGGTGGGCTAGCCCTGCCCGACATACCTCACTCACCTAGCACCCACCCTAGGGTAAGGCTAGTGTGCGCACTGTCCCATAACCACACCATGCACATCTTTCTCGGCCTGCATCCCATGGCTGCCCTCCTTTAAAACAGTCAACCTTCTTCCGGTCTCTCTGTGAAGGACTAGTTTTAAGTTTCACTACATATATGAATTCATCTATTCCCTGACGCCGTCATCTTTTTTTGCCTTTCACTCATCGAAGTTCCTTTAACAATTATACACTATACTTTTAAATTTAGCTCTTAGCACCTTACATTAGCACTGTCTTCCCAATCAGACTGAAAACTCTGAGAAGTCAAGCCTCGGGGAAAGTTCCACTGTACACAGCACATGCTGAACACACGTTAGAATTCGATACCAGTCCACACGTCACTCAAACTGTCTTAGAGGTGGAAGGGACCTTGGATTGATCGCTTAGTCCTACCCTTCCTTTTGTGTCTGAGGAATCTGAAGCCGATGATTTACTCGCTGATCTATTGGAAAATAAATGATCATTATCCATTAACTAATTTGCATTTACTGCCGCAACCAAGTTGTAGTTTCTACCAGGATTTAGTCAGTACGGGTTGCAAAGGATAGCAGGTAAGGCAAAACTTAAAGGAACATTCTGTTATTGAAACACAGAAACCAACCTACCTGCAGCTCCAGCTGAGCAGGCAGCATTAGAGGAGAGAAAAATAGTTACATTACCAATTGGCTTGGAAGACTTCCTTTCAGTTGGTCATTACCAACCTGGACAGAAAAGATGAAAAGAATACATAGCCCTACCTTTTAGAGTGTGTGAGGGGGGGGAAAATACCTTAACTAAGACTGACCTTTAAGAAGCCACATGCACGTGGCTTTTGCTTTGACATGAGGAACCTTGTATGAAAACCGGCAACCCTCTCACTCAAGAACACAAGTACAATCATAGCTAGATTATGCTTGTATGTCCATATCTTCACTACATGGGTGGGCTTGAGGTTTTTTCATCAAAAAATAATTAAATCTAGTAAGCATGTCTCTGGGCTGAGTGAAAAATCAGAATGGCCAAAGCAGAAAAGACAATAATTGGGCAAGAGCATGAAATGCAGACTGGGCAGTAATGTGGAATGATGGATAGGAAGTTATTGGTTCGCAGCCGTTTGCCTTTCTGGTCTCTAGTTCTGTGTGTTTACATACACTTTTGAAATAACATACATGGAGCCACAAGTGTTATATGTTTCCATTGCAGGACCCTCACAAAGCTCACTTAGCCTCCGTGGGCTCAGAGCCCTTCGATGCTACCACGTAGCTATTAATGTCTAAACGCATTTGCATAAGACATGGACTAGACTATTTTTCGAGGTCCCTTCTAGCATATAGGCATATAAGAAGGCCAAAAGAAATATAAGCTGCACCTATGCAAGTGAGAAAACCAACAGAAACATTAGCTAAAACCATGAGCCATCTAGAAATTGGAAAGTTATACAGAAAGAGCCCAATCGTCCACACATACAGTACTAATAAAAGTCTTTACACATCCTGCTCAAAAACAGGGGTTTAAGACACTGTTTTCTGAATGCAAACTGTCAGCACAGGCACTTACTCCACAAAACCACATTGCTCTCCACACACACCCCTGCAGCTCCTAACTCGGACTTAAAGGCTATCTGCAGAGTAAGAATAAGATGCGTCCGCCTGGAAGCCAGGGAGGCCCTACAGCCCTGTGGCCTCGAGTCAAGATGCAGGGCACATGGCTGACTTGCTCCCAGACCTACAGCTTAACTTCGGGCTTTCCCGGGGGGCGTGGGTCATACCTGCCACATCAGCTTGGACACAGTCCCTTTGCATTGATGGCTAATGACACTTGCCAGTCTCCCTTTGAAAACTGCAGCTAACCAAATGAAGGTGCCCCAGAGTAACTTGAGAGCTATGATTAGACTCAGATGAGCCTGGCTTAAATGTATGTAACTATTATAATGAAATGTACTTATTTCTCCATTTCCAACCAGTGAGTTTAGGGATCCACAGAGCTCTGCGACTTTAACTATACCAGTCCAGGAGCTGCCAAAAGCCCAGCTCTGCATCCTTAATAAACGGATGGACTCTAGAACCAGCCACCCAACCTGCCTGCCACAGGACACAAAGACACTGAGACACAGTTAACACCTTCTTCCAAAATAAGGGGACTGAGCGTGGGATAAGCTAGATGCAAGATTTTGAAGTGGATGGTGAACAGGTTGGAAAACGTAGCACCTTTCAGCCGGCTGACTGGAGAAAGGCCAGCGCCTGCTTCCCACTTACTCGGATGCGTTTGGCCCTGCGCATGTCATCGGCGGTCAGGGTGCTCTGGGTGGGCAGCACGCTCTCCTCGTGCTGGGGCTGCAGGTGCAGGCTGTGCGCTTCCGGCTCCTGCTCCAGGGAAGACGGGGTCTCCTGTGGCAGCTGAGGGATCGGGAGAGTGGGCGGTTCTGGTTGATCCAGCCCATTCAGAGTAGCTGGCTCAGCCTCATCAAACTGTTCCTTGGGGGAGAAATGTAGCAAGTCCTGAAATTGCAATAACCAAGAATTATTCCCTTACCTAGATAGAGAAGAGCGTGCTTTGAAAGAATGTCAGCTATGGTTTTGAATTACTGCTTTTTTGAAATGACTAGAGTCGTAATGCTCAGAAAAAGTATTTTCCTCCTGGGGAAGTTAATTAGACAACTACCCATAGAACGTGAAAACTATGAGACATTCCAGATCGCTTCATGAGGAAAAGACTCTTCTGGAACATCATTTTTTAATTTTTAAACTAATTAAACAGAGTCCCCCAATATCTCCAGACAAATTCAAAGCTTTAGGGCAGGAAAGTTGGGTTTTTGTTCTAAGTAATATCTGAAAATACAATTTTCTTTGCCTTTCTCTAGCCACATTATTTTTTTTTTTTTTTTTTTTTTTTTTTTTTTTTTTTTTTACTAATTCATTTTATTGCATTTTTTAAAAAGTTAACAGCAAGTTTAAAAAACCAACCATGCCCCGGTCCATCTTCATGGATGCCTTAGAGAGCACTGCTCCTGACTCCCTTTCCCAGCCTGCACTGGGCCGGGGATGCTGCCCCAGGCTGTGGCATGTGAAGTTCTTCTTTGGGTCTCTAGCCACACTGTAAGCAACAGGCCGCAGAGGGCTGGCCTGACAGAGCTGTGATCCTCGGAAGGGCATCTGCATTAAATCCAATAGTAGTGCCGGTACATCCTCTAATTAGCTACAACGGTAGTGCCGGTACGCCCTCTAAGCCAGCATCTTTCCCATCAGCCCCAGTACCTGTGTCCCATCATCACACTTCTCCCCATTTTCACTGGTGATTTCCAAGCGGATAAACTTTGGGGGACGCCCTGGCCGTCGACCTGGGCCAAATCGCCTCTTGCCTCGTCCCCTCCCTCTGCATCTTGTTCTGAGGACAAGAGATTGGGTTATAATGAGTCGTGGCTACATAATGCGCCATTAACAAATACTTCCCCAAATCTTGATTTCCTTACTTTATTATTCTTCCTGACTTTTTTCCTAATGGAAACAATTGTTTCTGCTAATATACACTTTTTAAATGTCTCATCTTTGCTGTCTAGAGAGCTCAAAGAGATGTCTCAAATTATTCGGGGAAAAAAAAGGAGTTGAGCCCTGGCCGGTGTGGGTCAGTGGACTGTGCAACCCAACCCTGAGCCCACTCTGCATGGCACCTCGCAGCGAAGGACCTGGAGATGGCACGGCCACGCTGGTGGTCTCCCTGTAATTCATGGCCATGGGCCTCAGCGAGCTCCCCAGGCTGCAGGCAATCATACTGTACTTCCCAGACCACTTACTTCCCACTCCCTAAATGCGTGTCACACCTTCTCCTCTCTTCTCAAATCCTACAGAGGTTGGTAGCTCTACCTCTGTCCTCTGGTCCTTTCCCTTACAAACCACTCTCATTCTTCACCGGGACAGTTGGAAGAGCTTCTCACTGGACTCCCTGACTTCACTCTTGCTCCAATATAAGCTAAAATGGTTTTATTTTTATCCGGGTGATGTTTTAACATATAATTGACATCACAATACTCCCTGATCAGAACACTCTAAAGATTCCTTACCAACACTCGGAATAAAATCCAAATTTCTCACCATTACTCATAAGGCCTACCTGTCCTGGCTCCTGCCTATCCCATCCGGTATGATTCTCCCTCATTTATCTTTTTTATATAGTGAAGTTAAACATACAATGAAGGAATTATGCTAATAAAAACCGTCTGAAAATCAAAGATGCAGATTATTTCAAAGGTGTATACTATCTCAAGAATTCATACTTTAGGATCTTTAGTTAGGGGAGATTTAACTAAGGTGAAAGGCCCTCCCATTGCTGGGGACTGGTTATGCTGGAAAAGGGTTTTATGATAAGTGAGGATGGAGTGGGCAGGAAATGACATAAAAAATTCCCCTCAGCAGCCTACCTGGTTACCTGTCTACACACACATATATACACAAACACTCATTAGTTTATAGACAATTATGAAATGAGTCTAAACTTGAAAACCTAAGTTTCTGAAACCTTCCCCATCATTCTACCTGCTAAATACATCCAGTTTCTCATCATGAGAATTGAGATGCTGTTGCAACTGCTCCGAGCTTACAAATCGGCGGTTACATTCATAGCAGGGCCAATTCTTCTCTTGCTCTCGAAGAACTACAGTCACAGGAGAGAAGTTATAAAGGCTGATGATCAATAGACACCAATAAAACTCAAGCATCCTCCCCCACTCATCTCACCACAGCCAAGTTCATAAACATACAGTGTCTGCTACTTGCATTACTGTTTAAAATCAAAGGCTAAAGTTTGACAGAGAACAATTTTTAGGACATTATTTTTCTGATATATTCATGATGTAAGACATCAAAGGAACAAACATCCTCATACTACCCTCTTCCATCCCCCAACACACACACACACACACACACACACACACACACACAGCCTCACCACACTTGAAGGACAGAAAGTGCTACAGTGTGAATCTGTATTCAGATAACCTAGTGATTCAGATGCAAGCTTCAAAATCTGAGGGTATATTTTATCACAAATAACTTGAAAATCAATGCCCAATACAACCACTTTGGCACAATGTTCAGAGTTGACTAAATGCATAACCTATGACCCAGCAATTCCACTCCGAGAGGTACACCCCTGAAATGCACACACATGTTCACTAAAAGACATGCATAAGAATGTTCACAGTGGCACTCTTCATAAGATCCAAAAGCTGGAAATGACCCTCCCATATAATGATGAATTTAACCGGTTTTTGTCCCTGGCTCCTGGGAGATAACCTCTAGACCTTGGAATTTCCCGAGTAATATGTGTTCTCGTGATTGATAGTAGTCCCTGACCATCCCTGAATTTATACTAATGAGATGACTCTGATGAGGGCTGGCTGTGCCAGAAAGCCAGGCCACCTTACAGATTGCTTTGAGCAAGGCGATAGCAGCCAGGGCGCGGAGCAGGAGCCGGAGGGTAAGTTCAACCCCAGGGACAGTGATGTGATTCACTCCATGGCGCCTAGGTAATGAGACCTCAAAAAAACCCTGGGCCTCGAAGCTCAGGTGAGCTCCCGTGGTTGCTAAGCATACATCAATGTGCCAGGAAGGTGACATGGCCCAAGGACTGATCCGGTATTCTATTGTATGAATATACCACAATTCATTTGTCTATTTTACCGTAATGGAAATTTGGGTTGTATATATAAAGCAATGCTGACACTACCTACTTGGAGTTAGGTCACATAGCAATGAGAACGATCAAATAACAATACACAACAACATGGATGAATCTCATGAACATAATGTTGAGCAAAAGGTGCACACCAGAGGTGTACATATCACACAGTTCTATCAGAAAAAGCTTGGTGCCAGCACGTCGTGTCTGGGAGGGAAGTCAGGAGGCATCACATTGGGGTGAGGGGCAATTGAAAGAAGCACAGAGGCCTCCTGGGACACAGGTCCTGTTCCGTACCTGCACTTGGGTGCAGGTGACACAAGTATGTTCACTTCATGAACAGTCGCCGAGCTGTATACTTCTAATTTGTGCATTTCTATGTATGGAGATTATCCTACCGTAACACTTATATTAAAAACAAAATCGATGCCTGTCTGGCTATGTCCCCAGAGATTACATCTAGATAGGGATCACCCTCTGATTTAGCATGTGCAGGTTTTCATTACGTTAAATACTATTTCCCAGCACTCATGAAAGAGATGTAAATATGTCACTGTCATTTGATCCTAGGATTAGACAGGGATGCGTAGCTCTAGAAAGCCTACTGGAATATCTTTTTAAATATATTGAGATAGAAAAACTAGGGATTGCATAAAGATACAATCTATGTAACTTAGAACTCATATATAACATATATATATATTTTTTTAAAAAGGCAGCCACCTTTCCTTTCTTCCTCAGAAATGTCGTGAATTTTCTGGTTCACGAACTCAGCGTAGGACGCGGCATACCACACCTGCAAGAACCAAGCGTATTGTCAGGCACTGAGGGCCACCACCAGGTGCTCTCTGCGAGCTTAACTTCTCAAATACTTCTCCTGCTCCTACGAAACAATGCAGGCCTTTCCACAGCCCGTGGAGAGCAGCTCACAGCAACACCACCTCCCACTGTGCCCAACCCCTCCAACTCCAGTCGGCAGATGGGCACTCAGGAAGTTCATCTGCCAAGACACACAGCGTGTTTTCGTTTGCCTTTTTTTAAAAAAAATTGTTTTTGTTATTAGAACGACTTCACAAGAGGTGATATTCATGTCTCTTCATCTAAATAAAACACAGCCTCTCCTGATGTTTTTATCTGTATTTAAACACGGGTTTTCACACAGCTGTCATCACAGCGGCTCCCGCCCCCACCAGTCCCCAAACGGCTCTCACCCAGGGCCTCCAGATGCTGCCCCGCCCTTCCTGGTCTCCTTCCCCCTCCCTGCATCTGCTCCATGTCTGGCTCTTCTTCCTCTCCCTGACTTCTAAATACTGGTGTTTCTCAAAGCTTAGTCCAAGTTCAGGGCCTTCTTCATTTTTACAAAGGTGGTCATATCCATTTCCAACCAATTCTATGCTAATAACTCCCAAATCAGTATCTCCATCCTAGACCCTCCCTCTTCCCTCCACGTACATTCTATCGCCTACTTGGTATTTCGGGTGTTTCACAAACAGCTCCAACTTAACGTGCCCGGAACTGAATTCAAGATGCTCCCCTATACCCCTACTAACCACTCTTAGCTTCCCCGTTTCAATAAACATACCACCTTCCACCCAACTGCTCATATTGAAACCCAAAAGGTATTTCGGACTTCTGTTTTCTTCTGTAATCCTTTAGCAAAAACTGTCGATTGCTCGGATGTTCTTCATCTGTTTCTGCCACTAGATTCATGCCAATGAGCCTCCTCTTTTCTACTCTTGCTCCCTCCAGCCCATTCTCCACACAGAAGCTAGAGTGCTTTTCTTAAAACACCGTCAGATTCCGCCATTCCCGTGCTTAAAAGCCAGCAACAGCTTCTTGTTTGGTGACAAACCTGACATGCTTGACAGCCTCCTAAGGGCACATAATCTGGTCCTACCTTGCTAAGCAATGCCAGCTCTCATCACTCTACTTCACTGTTTCTTCAACCAAGAGGCCCATGGTCAGTTCCTCAAACATGCCTAGTTCTTTCCCACCCCAACCTTCGCTTGCCCTTGCTGCTTCACCACTGGGAATGCTGGATTCTTTTCTTCACTGTCCACTAACCCTGCTCCACTGCTGGCCCCTTCTTGTTAGCTAGTTCTCGGCCTAATTATCTCTTCAGCAAGGCCCTCCCTCTCCAGCGACCTAAACTGGTCCCGTTCCTACTATTTGCTTTTTTTGCACCATTTGTTTCCTCCCTAATGCTCACCACTATTTGGTATCGTTTGCCCATCCTCCCTCCCCCCTCCCCACCTCCCCCATCTAGAATACAAGTTTCCTAACACAGGGAACCATCCACCTTTTCCTCGTGTCTGAAACCAGTAGGAGTTCCGTGTATTAATCCCTAAATGAATGAATCATACATCATTGTTATGGAACATTATTTTAGCAATATGAAAATATTAATTTTGAGAGACTTCATTTTTAACTGCGGATACTATTCCACAAAGTCTGTATTCTAAAATGTACTTAGCCATGACCCTGTGGTTGGATTTTTAGGTGATTGTGGTTTTGCTGTTATAAATTCGGGGGGGGGGCGGTAGGGAAAGCATTAATTAATCACAATTCCTAGCAGAGCCCCCACTGAGGCAGCTCCGTACCTTCAGTTCCTGCTTGGGTTCCACGTTCTTTATTGTTGTGTAATACACGTGATGGCCATACTGGTAAGCCACCAGGTTCTGCTCCAGGTGGTTCTGGGCTGGACGCACAAACATCATCCAGTTACAAAGGGTCTCATCAGACAACTCAAACCATAGGTCTTCGTGCAAGTCCCTGTCTTTTCTATCCCCTTTGTCAAGGGAAACCTGCAACCGAAGAGAAAGTTAAAAGCCACACCAAACAACAAAAGTAAAATCTTCAATATGCTCTGCATTAGTATCATAATGAAAGATTAAACCATATGTCCCGATTCTCCCCTTTGCATAGCTCCTGGAATTGTGTCTTGCCAAATATAAAAGGGGAAGGATACTTCCAAAGACCCACCTATAGGAGAATGACCTGGCAAAACCTCAAAGTTAACAACCTGATTGTATAGCTTCTGATGATGTTTTATCATTAACTAACACATCAAAAAATGCTACAAATAAGCCAGAAAATGCAAGCAAAATACTCTCCATTTCATTACAACTGGCTTTCATTTGGGATTCAACTGTATTCATTTATAATGTTCAGCCTGTATTTCTCTTTATAAAGGAATATTCTTTCTTAGAGATCTAGAGCATTTACCAAAGAACATCTCCCCGTGACAGCACCTAATTTCTCAAAACACACACCCCAAATATTTTTCCTTCCCACTGCCCTTTCTTGGCTCTCCAGAGTGGCTCTCAAAGAGGCAGTCACCAAGGGGTTAAACAGAAGCAAAAGCGTCAAATGTTAAAAAAAAAAGATCAGTATAAATATACTTTAACATACAGTGAGCTATTCTTTAGCAAAAAGATTCCACATCAGTTTCAAAAATTGAAAAGTGATTTTCTTGAAAACATTCTTGGTACTTAGATACCTCTTTTCTGCCAAGGGCCATTTGTATATTTGTAACCTCATTCGCAGGTCATACAATATTATCAATTTAAAAATTAGCTAGCCCTAACCGGTTTGGATCAGTGGATAGAGCGTCGGCCTGCGGACTGAAGGGTCCGGGTTCGATTCTGGTCAAGGGCATGTACCTTGGTTGCGGGCACATTCCCAGTAGGGGGCGTGCAGGAGGCAGCTGATCCATGTTTCTCTCTCATCGATGTTTCTAACTCTCTATCCCTCTCCCTTCCTCTCTGTAAAAAATCAATAAAATATATTTTTTAAAAAAATTAGCCTGCTCTATTTGGTCAAACATTTAATTAACTCACCCCTGCTGCCTGGGCAGGGCCAGACCAAAGGATTTTGCGGGCTTTATACGGCCCGAGGGCTGGACGTTCCCCACCCGTGGTTTACACAATCCTCTGTGTTCTAATCATTTTGAGGGGGAGGTGTTAGAGCACCTGTTATGGGCTGAATTATGTGCCGCCCCCCTACCCCCGCCGCCAAAAACAAACAAAAAAACTTCATATGTTGTAGACCTAAATCCCAAGAGCTCAGAATGTGACTGCATTTGTCGATAGGGCTTTTAAAGAGGCGGTTATGTTTAAGTGGGGTCATTAGAGTGGTCCTACCCCAACCTGACGGGTGTCCTTACAAGAAGAGATTGGGACACACAGAGAGAGACACCAGGGCAGCCTTCTAGGGAGAGATGACCAGAGAGGCAGCAAGAAGGCGGCCTCTACACGTCAGAGAGGAGCCTCAGAGGAAAGCAACCCCCCAAAACCTTGATCTTGGCCTTCTAGCCTCCAGAACTGTGAGAAAATGCATTTCCGCCATTTAACTGGTGTTTTGTTATGCAGCTCTAGCCAACTAATACAGCCCCTAACATCGACACCTTTCAGAGCTGGTCATGTCCTGCCTTAGCAATCAACTGCAATGAAGCTGGGTTAGGAGACTCAGTAGGAAAATGTGTGCCTTTTACAAGTAATAAGAACAAGAATGAACTACGAATAAAGCATAGCTTACCTTTAGGTGAATATAACAGTCTTTCAGCTCGGACTCCCTGACAAGGGGTCCCTCCACGGGGCCAAACTGGGTGCGCTTAGGGATGCGCCTTTTGGAGAACACACCTCCAAGGAACCGGTCAATGTAGAGGACCAGGGGGAGGCTGGCTCTGGCTCTGGTGAGCACGGGACGATTGGGGATGGGGTGCAAGGGGCCGTGCTTCGGGCACACTGAGGAGTGTGCATTGTTACACTCCTCACACCCTGCAACAAACAGAAAACCCGCAAGTCAGATCTTTCAACATGACTTGATTTCAGGTAAAAAGTTCTAAGCTGAGCCCTGGCCGGGTAGCACAGTTGGTTAGAGCATCGTCTTGATACGCCAAAGCTGCGCATTTGATCCCCGGTCAGGGCACATACAGAAATCAACCCATCTATAGTAATAAAAGCATAATATGCAAATTGATCGAACGGCTGAAAAGGGGAATGACCATCCAGACGACCTTCCGGACAACCTTCCGGACAAAGCCGGGGCTGCGAGGGGTGAGACCCTCAGGGCTGCGAAGGCCTACTCTTGCACTAATTTCGTGCATCGGGCCCCTAGTAGATGCATAAAGAAGTGGAACAACAGATCAATGTTTCTCTTTCTCTCTCTCTTTCTCTCTCCCTGTCTTTCTCTTTCCCTCCCCCCCCCAAAAAAAATCAATTAAAAAGTTCTAAGCTGAAAAACCCCCAAGTTTTCAGACAAAAATTCAATTAACTCCTATAATTACAATACCCATTCAATTGTAATATATTAGCTTTCATAGGCCAATAAAATCCTGAACTTCTCCTCTAAAATCAGGCAGAAATCAGCTACGCCTGCCAAAAATAATATGCAGACCGTGGCTGTGACTTATTTCTCTACTGGTATTAATTCCAATAGTGGCCACTAAATTTACAAATCAATTATAATATGTCTGAAAAGAAAAAAAGAAGAGCTTATTAGGCTAAATGTTATAAAATCTGATGAGATGGAAAAGGTGAACTTTATAGTGTATAAATTATGTCTCAATAAAGCTGTTAAAAAGAAAACCCAGCAATACTAGTTAATCAATTTTTTCAAAAGAAATTATAGAAATCTCATTGTCTGGGAACGAAAACAGAGAGCGTACTGTGCAGTTTGAGAGTTCAATGCACTCCATGAAGGTAATGCTTAAATGAATGAATTTAACATCCCAGCCTTCATTTACCTGGATGGCACAATCGGACCCACCCGGAAAGGACGCGCTGGCTCATTCTCTGAGTGATCAGTTTACACTAAGCATCCGCACTCACTGCCTCTCTCCCCGTAGCACCCATCTGTCAGCTAACTGTCAGAATGATGTATATATAGCCACTGGACCACGCAGAGATCACACTCACGGCCCTTAGCTAATTTAATTAGCCAATCATATTTTACCAACTCTGGCTGTGTGATGATCTGGCTTAGGAAATAGGAATTTCCAATTTCAATAATTCTCCAATAGTGAAGAGTTACTTTATACGAATGTCTATAATAGAAAGTGACTTTCTGCGTATTTTGACTAAGGAGTGGCCTTGAAAACACATGCATTCAAGGAAAAACATAAGAGGTGGTTCTCTGTTGGACATGAAGGTGAACTCTGGCCCCATGCAAACGGGCTTTACCACCATCACCAGGAAGGTCCAAGGAGAAATCTGGGGAGCCCAGCCATTGTGGCTCAGTGGTTGAGTGTCAACCTATGTACCAGGAGGTCAGGGTCCAATTCCCGGTCAGGGCACATGTCCAAGTTGAGGCTCGATGCCCTGGAGCAGAGAGCACAGTCCACACAGGAAGCCTCACTCAGGAGAACTCGCTGGTACTCACATAAGTCGTGCGGGTCAAAGGGCCGAGGGGGATCCGGTTCCCACTCATCCAGGTCTGTGTCTTCACCATCTTCCTCCTCCTCTTCCTCTGTGTCCTCATCCTCATCCTCATCCTCTTCCTCTTTGGCCTCCAGTCTACTCATAGGGTTCTGCAGAGTGGCCAGAGGGTCCGAGCCGTCCACACTCTCGATGGAAGGTAACACCTGGTTATGCACCGGCAACGAGGCCTGGACAAAGTCGCATGACAAAGTTAGCACACGTTCCCTTACAGTTACTGTAGACACGGACACACGTGACATTCAGGTAGCAGGAGCAGGTAGTCTTCACACTAGCCCCCTCCTAGGCCCTGGAAAAGTGATCTCCATCCATCGGCTGTAAACAGAGTCTGCCCTCATTTTTGTTGTTTCTGCCCCACATCCGGGCAAGCTGAGGAGAAGTCCCAGGTGCTCCCTCCTTTGATACTGGCAGGAGTTTCAAACCCCACCAGCACCTGACCATGTGCTCTCGAACCCTCCATCTCGACAAAACCCTGAGCCATTCCTTACTCCCTCCAGCCATTTCCAACCTGCTGGAGAGGCCTGCCGTCTCCCCTGGGACTGCAGGGATGTGAGCAGCAGACCTTTCATAGCCTTGTGGTGTGCATGTGGTATCATCAGTCTCAACCTCTGAACTCAGTTTTGGGTGGGGGTCCCTCCCGCCTTTTCAGGGCGGCCACAGCACTGTAGGTAATGATTTTACCTACCTTCCACCACTCACTTCTCAAACTAAGCACACGGTGCAACCTGCAGTTGGTAAAACTCCATGGTGAGCAGCTCTCCCCCTACCCCTCAGAGAGGCTGATGTCTTAAGAATGAAAGTGGTGTCTATGTGTTTCAGCGTGCTGAAGTCGGTCTTTTGCAAATAAGACGAGATTTGGGTCATGTATTGGGTTAAGGCCACCTTACCAAATCTGCTGGCAGAACATAAAAGGTCCCTCAGAGAGTTTTCTCACCTAAATGAGTGCCATGGGTTACAGACCACCCAGATTCCTTTTACCCAATCTTATTTCTCCTGCCCAACTAGTCCCAACGAACCCTAAGTTACACTCAAGCCATGTCCCCTTACAATTTAATAAATACAGCAAGGCCCTAGCTGGTTTGGCTCAGTGGATAGAGCATGGGTCCTCGGACAGAAGGGTCCCGGGTTCCATTCCGGTCAAGGGCACGAACCTCAATTGCAGGCTCAATCCCCAGCCCGGGATTCTGTGGAAGGCAACCAATCGATGTGTCTCTCTCACATCAATGTTTCTCTCTGTGCGTTTCTTCCCCTCCCTCCCATTCTCTTTAAAAAAAATTAATGGGAAAATATCCTCGGGTGAGGGTAAATAAATAAATAAATAAATACAGGAAGTTCTTTTTGAATGTCTACTCCCTTTTTCTTTATCTCCCCACCTGGCGTTTTCCTCACCCAGAATGCTCTTCCCACACCAATCTTCTAAAGCAGACATCACGTTCCAGTTTCTCCATGACCCATCCTGACGCTCTAGCCCTCCCTGACTTCTCTGCTCTGACCTCCTGTGGCACCTGGAGGCACAGAATCCCATCCACGTCACCCAGCCTCTGCTCCCCAGTCAGCACCTCCCAGGGCAGCCGGACCCCGCTGGAGAGTTCAATGATGGTCTCTGTGGCGTGGAGATGTCCCTGTCCGTATCTCCCGTGCATTGGACGGGCCCTACATCTTCCCTCTCCAGACACCTGAAGACAGTTCTTCAACTACATCAAGACCAAAGCCTCTAATCCATTCACATGGCCGAACTTCCAGCCCCCCCTGCATCCTGCTGTCTTCATGGGCTCCCCGGTGGATTCCTTATCTGTCTGAATGTAGCATTAGCATTTATGATGGCCTCTGTTCCCCTGCTGACCCATCTCACATTTGCAGATCATTAAATGCCCAGGCCCCTCTTCCCTCTCAGAGAGCTATTAATCCACTTCTCTCTTCCTCAGAACTTAAACAGCTGATTTTCACTCAAATGAGAGGATTCTGCATTTCTCTCCAGTCAATTTCCTTTTATTGCTTGTTCTGTCCTTCCAGTCTGCCAAGATCTTTTAGAAGCTAGATTCTGCCCTCTCACACATTGGCAAGCCCCATAGCTTCGTAGCCGCTGCCAAACACCACCTGCTTTTCAATGCTATGCGTTTTCCTGCGAGTCCACCTGGACTCTCCAACTGCCGCTCAGGGAAGCAGAGCGCACGGGCTTTGGCGTCAGACAGATGGGGATTAAAATCCTGGCCCCCTACTTGGCAAGGTAATAAACTACTCTGAACCTCAGCTTCCTTATCTGTAAAATGGACATAGCAATAAACCTACACCAATAGGTTGTGAGGACTAAATGAAACAATAATGCATATGAGGCTAGTAGTAAAGTGTCTGGCATTTAGTAAGTGCTTAATATTAATAATCATATATTATTATCATAAATTCTGTAAGGACTGAGATAACATTATATGTAAAAGACTGCTGAATGTTATATGTTCAATGAAGATTACTTTGTGAAAATATATCGGCCCCGTGGGAAATGACACCAGTCCCTGTAGGCACCTAAAGGAACTGGGCTGCTGGTCACAGAAACACCCGTGGTTGGTCAGTTGTGCACCAAGTGCAAGAGCTTCCTAAACTCTATAACGAGGAAGTTCTGCGAGTGTTTACAGAGCCTGACGGTATGGCAGTCAAACCTCACAGGGAAGGCAAGGGAGGGTGGGTGTAAGGGGGAGAGATCAACCGAAGGTCTTGTATGCATGCATATAAGCATAACCAATGGACACAGACACGGGGGGGAGGAGGGGTGAGGGCACGAGTGGAGGG
Organism: Myotis yumanensis; assembly: GCF_028538775.1. Lineage (NCBI taxonomy): Eukaryota > Metazoa > Chordata > Mammalia > Chiroptera > Vespertilionidae > Myotis > Myotis yumanensis. Next base: position 17,840,511 of record NW_027223770.1, read on the forward strand.
GGGTAGGGGGGCAATGGGGGAATAAGGACACATATGTAATACCTTAATCAATAAAGAAAAAATTAATTTTTTTTTTTTTTTTAAAAAGATCATTGCCCAACGTTTAAAATACTCAGGCTCGCCCGGCCGGTGTAGCTCAGTGGATTGAGCGTCATCCCATGGACCAAGAAGTCCCAGGTTCAATTCCCAGTGAGGGCACATGCCCGGGTTGCAGGCTTGATCCCCAGTAGGGGGTGTGCAGCAGGGAACTGATTCATTTGCCTGTCTCATCGCTGATGTTTAGATCTCCCTCTCCTTCTCCCTTCCTCTCTGAAATCAACAAAAATATTTTAAAAAGTAAAAAATAAAATAAAATGCTCAGGCTCCAGAAAGCAGATAAAAATCAGTTACCGCCAACAGTGCCTGCCTGTTTTAACATGCATGCCTGTAACCCAGGAGCCCTGACTCCTACATGGGATCCCACCTCTGCAGCTCAGGGCCTTCTAGAAGCTTTACGTGGGAGGACAGCATGCTGGGGGCTGCTTCAGCTTCGGCTTCCATAAAAGCAGAAGGAAATACCCGCCGAGTGAAGCCTGAACAAGGAAAAGAGTAGGGACTCCTGTCTGGCAGCAGGACTGCGTTTGCCGCCTCCCCTCGCAGCCGCCCCTGGTCCTCCAGCAAAGCTGCTGTGTTCCCACTTGTTATCTCAGAGCACAGTTTCAATGTCGCGCTTTATTCTAAGCACTTAAATTTTATGCCTGTGTTAGTGATGAATGTTATCACACACTGAACAAACCAAAGCATATATCCACCTCTGCTCCTCATAAATTCTTTATATCTCTGCAGAGCCAACCTCAAAGAATGAATTCAGCAATTCAGAGGCGTTCCAGTGGAGCGGAGATGTATTTCCCCCGCAGATGCTGCTAGAAAGACTGTGGTTGGGCAAGGTTACCGCTGGCTTCTCGCCACTGCTGAGAAAGCTGACATTAAAATAGTACCAGCAACCTTCTCCTCCCCCGCGCTGAGCTCCCCTAAAAGACTGTGGCAAAGAAAAGGCCCGACACTTCAGCATTATCTGGAAAGACTGATGTTAAAGCAGAGGTTGAACGCACAGCAGAATCGTGCAAACTACTGCTAAAAAGGGATGAAAAGGGTCCGTGACAATCACTGCTAGGGACATACTGTCTATTTCCAGAGAGCACAGACCTCAACACACAGTAGGCATAGATTATAAATTTGTTCAATTAATGATTCAAATTCAGCCTGGCCAGTGGTTGAGTGTTGACCTAGGAACCAGGAGGTCACTGTTCGATTCTGCACATGCTGGGTTGTGGGCTCAATTCCCAGCAGGGGACGTGCAAGAAGCAGCTGATCAATGATTCTCATCATTGATGTTTCTATCTCTCCCTCTCCCTTCCTCTCTCTGAAATCAATTTAAAAAAACAACATATTTTTTAAAAACTAATTCAAATTCAACTGACACTTACTGGGAGCTAGGCATGTTTTTAAATTCCTTTGAGGCCAGGTAACATTACTATATCGCTCCTAAGTGGCAGAGATGAAATTCAGATTCTGACTCTGCTTTTTCCACTACATGACAATGGCCCCTACGGAGCAACGGAGGAGGTGAGCCTCACATAAACCTTGAATCCCAGAGCCACCAGGCACCCACCCCTGCTCCGGAGACAACAGCCAGGAGGCAAGGTCGAGTGGCAATTATACTCACAGAAAGAGAATTCAACACAAAAGTATTTTAATCCTGTGCATTTTGTCACCCACAATAAAACACGGGAGGTAGGAGGAAAAAGAGTTTGTTAAACTTATTGGTGCACGTTCTCCGTCCCACTTAATGCCTCGCTCTGTAATTACCTCTGAAACTATGTAATGCGGTTCAGGAGGCAATTTATGGGAGGAGTGAAATAGGAAGCCACACTGGACAGCAGCAAACGCAACAGAAGGCTTCTGGGCCCTCCCGAGACCAATGACCAGGCAGCATATTTCCTCACATGCTCATTTTCAGAAACAAAGAAGAGACTGTGCTTCCGGGTCTGGAGACCGCGGGTGCCTTGCTTAGGGAGGAGGGAAGACACATATGAAAAAGGCTTCAGCCCTAGCCGGTTTGGCTCAGTGGATAGAGCGTCGGCCTGCGGACTAAAGGGTCCCAGGTTCGATCCCAGTCAAGGGTACATGCCCGGGTTGGGGGCTCGATTTCCACCCCCCTCCCCCAGTAGGGGGCGCACGGGAGGCAGCCAATCAATGATTCTCATCATTGATGTTTCTATCTCTCTCTCTCCCTTCCTCTCTGAAATCAATAAAAAAAAAATATTTAAAAAAAAAGAAAGAAAAAGGCTTCAAATGGGTTTTGCCACCACTGAAAATAGGAACCTTTTTGCTAAGGGGGGGGGCTTGGGGGGGGGGGGGGGAAGCATTTATCATCTGTGTTAAATGCTCATCCAACTCTCTATCCGGAATTTATCCAGGTCACAGAATAAGCTGACAATCAATGAGGTGTTATAGCCAGGAATAAAAACCGTGAGGGTTGAAAGGAAGCTGTAATAAAGAAAGATGCTAGGCCAATGGTTACACTTCCTTGTGATGTCATTGTTCACAGCGCTATCTGAGCCCAACCTTCCTTTTGTACAGAACATGAAACAGATTGTTTCTGGAGATTGAAGAAGATGAAGGGCCCTTTGAGGTGCAAATGGCAACACAATTTCTAATTAAAATATGCCTTAATAGTAAAACAACAGAATACCATTTTGCATATCAGATTGGCAAAATATTAAAAGAACGGAAGGGTGTGTGGTAATGGGCATTCTCATATATTGTTGGTAGGAATGTAAATTTTTTCACCTTCTGAAAAGCTGTTTAGGGCATCTTGTCAAAATAACTTTCCCACTTAGAGTGAAAAATTTTAAACATATGTCAAATAGAGAGAATAGTATAATACACCTCACACACCCATCACTCGGCTTCAAGTATCAACTCACGGCTAACCTTATTTCAACTGCTCTCCCACGCATTTTCTCCCTCACTAGATTATTTGGAAGCAAACCTCGGGCATTGTTCATTTTCATCTGTAAATAGTTCTGTAGATAAGTCTATAGAAAAATAACTTTTAATTTTATATATTAGCATATCTAAAAAGTTAATCATTCCTTAATATCATCAAATAGCCACTTAGTGTTGGGATTTCCCCAGTGGTCTCGTTTTTTTTTTTTTTTTACAACTGGTTTGTCCAAAGTCTCCTTTAATCTGTAAATCTCCATTCCTCTTCTTTTCCTTTGCAATTTATATGTGGAAGAAAGTAGGCCTTTTGCCTGACAGTTTCCCACAGTATGGACTTCACTGACCACATCCTTGTGTGTCTCTGAACTTGTTCTATTTTGTCTACCAGGCTTCCTATAAGCTGGTAGCAGAACCCAGAGACTCAATCAGATTCAGGCTCAATTTGGGGAGAGAATACTTCATATGAAATGAAGTAGAAGGTACACAACAGCAGGAGGCCTATAATGAATGGTTCTCTCTTTTTCATGATATTAACAATGTTCAGAGGGTCAGGTTGATCCATCGTTATAAAGTGCCTCGTCAGCTTTTTCCTGATGGTTTCAGACTATTGTTAATGATCACTGCCTAGGACCATATTTCATTAAAGATGAAAAATGGTGATATTCTAAGCCAGGCCTCCCCTCTTTATTTATTAGTTGGAATGCTTCTAAAAAGATATTTCCCTCATCGAGTAATTGTTTACCTGAGTACATTCAGGGGAGAAAGGCCGTATTCTTTCTGGTCATTTACCAGTTTCCTAAATAATGAATGTAGTGGCCCCCTAGCATCCTCAAAAAGTGACCAATGAGTTACTGCTTTTAATATCAGTATGAGCTTATGGGTTTTAAATATATTTAATGTATTTCAATCTATTATCGTTGTTTTCCTTTTTAAAAATATTTTAAATATATTTTTATTGATTTCAGAGAGGAAGGGAGAGGGAGAGAAAGATAGAAACATCATTGATGAGAGAGGATCATCAGTCAGCTGCCTCCTGCATGGCCCCCATTGGGGATCGAGCCTACACCCCAGGAGGTCACAGTTCAATTCTGGTTGGGGCACATGCCTGGGGGTTTGGGGCTTGATCCCCAGTAGGGGGAGTGTAGGAGGCATCGATGGGTGATATTCTCTCATCACTGATGTTTCTCTCTCTCCCTTTCCCCTCCTCTCTCTGAAATAAATAAAAACATATATTTTTTTTTTTTAAAGTTCAAAAGCAGAAAGTGCTTACCAATTGAGAATGTACTTAATAATCACTGGAGACACTCAGTGGTGTGGCTAAGTTAATCATACTACCTGACATGAAAATAAAACTATTTGGAGTAAGACTGACAACATCTAGCTCCTGCACCTTCTTTATCACTTTCACAATCTGGAGGAAAGCAAGGAAACCCCTCAAAGTCAAAAAGGCTATCTTAGAAATATGGGTGAAAGGAAAGAAATGTTTTAAAGGATAACCGAAAAGAATCTCAGTTTTTCAGAAGCTAGAATGATGAAGGCTGCCATCAGCTTGACTTTCCTATATAAGAAGCACACATTCAAGAGAATACACAGTGCAGAGGGTTGGGGAACATTCCAGGGAATGGTAACATTCATAATATTATCCCAAACAACAACAAAGAGGCAAAAAGGAACTCATTACCTGCTGAGTTGTAGCATCCTGCTGGACATAAGCTACCTGGCTGGGGTCTGTAAACAGAGTCTAGACAAAAAAAAACAACAATAAATTTATCAATAGATCTTTAGACAGCTCGCCTACACAGAAAAAATTATCCTATTGCTAAGCACCAATTCGTGGGAGAGTTAACTCCCTTATAGCTAGTAATAATCCTTCATTAATAAAGAAGATAACGATAGTAATCTTACATTTAGCTAAAGCCTTTCATTCAGATGGCACCAAAGAGGCTGTGTAGGCTAACCATCTCAACTGGCTAACATACTTCAACATTTTACTCGTCAGCAAAGCCTCTCTTGAGGCTGAATGTCACGGCTAATTTAAAAGGCCTGTCATGAAAACATAAAAGACACGCCAGGAACGGGGGTGCATTCACTCACACTTAACACCGTGAACCACAAGGAGGAGACCTACAATTAAATGAAAATGATAAACATACATAAAAATATAGAAGAGTACTGCACACGCAGCCATGGCAACTCTTTCAAATATAAAATGCACACATTATCAGAAGAGCAGAAGAAAAATCAACTGAATTTAATGTTCCATAGATTTTTTTTTTCAGAAAAGCCAGTAAAATCACAATTTAAAAGAAAGTTCTCATAAACACATAATTTATGTCATGATGCAGCAAAGCTGATTACAGAAGAAAAATCTTCAAAATTATTTTAGCCCAGGGCACCACAGAAAACCTCCAGTCCAGAAAAATATTCTTTCCCCTAAAACTTTTAAAAGACTTTAATTTGCCCAAGCCTTGAGCAAACCTATGGGAATAAGAACTATGGCTACGTTTCAATTGCAAGAGAATGTAAAAGAGAGTTTCAGCCAGTGCCAGATTCTTAAATCTGACATTAAAAAATTAACAGAATTCAGACTTGGGGGTGGGGGGCAATGGGGAGATGAGGACACATATGTAATATCTTAATCAATAAAGAAAAAAAAGGGATTCAGACATTTGGTAATAAACTAAAAGCTGGACACAGAACAGTCTTTACATAAACTATGTGATCATATTTTATTTTATTTTATTTTATTTTATTTTATTTTATTTTATTTTGTGTGTGTGTGTGTGTGTGTGAGATCTTATTTTAATACAGTTAGGGGACTATGCCTAAGCAGAGGCATTCCAAAACTATCATCTCAATGTTTGGCAATGTCATGTTTATACCAATTTGAAAGGTATCAATTAGTAGGCTTCATTTCTTCTTGGAAATGACTTGAGCCTTCTGATTAAATATTGCACATAAGGGCAAATTTTTATTACCAGGATCCTACGATAAAAGCATGGAACTTAATTTTTTTAATATGCTTAAAAGTGCTTTGTCCAGTGTAAAAAAGTGCTAACAAGAGAAACGAATAGTTATATACTGGGGAGTATTTGTGTCATACATTTGGAGACTAATACCCCAAGCCACTGGCAAAAAACAAACAAAAAACCTATAATTTACAGCTTTTACCTTCGCTCTATTACAGTCCTGCAAATCGGTAATGAATTACTAATAAATAGCAGTTAATAAGCTAATGGGACCTTTGCTTATACATTTAACTACTACTCTGTATGTTTTCCCTGGCCCATCTGGGCCGGCTTGTTGATACTTAGGAAAAGTAACATGTTGATCTAGTCCATGATCACTGGGGAGAAGAATTGATACAAGCCCAGCCGCTCTAACTCAGCGGCTTTCAACCATGTGCCGCAAGAATTTTTAAAACGTGCAATACCTGACTACATAGTCAGGGGTACTGGCCTCTTTTCCCTTAGATTATCAAATTAAAAAATAATAACAGACAGCACCACAATAGCTGTCTGGTGTGGGTGCCCTGTCTTGAACTATAAATATATAGGTCATATAATAGAGTTGCATCTTACTGGTCATGTTGCATAATAAGGTTATGTCTGATTGGTTAATTCTTTGTGCCAGAAATCCTTATATATAAGTATAGTCACCTGATTTTTTAAAAAGTCACTCTGGAGCAAAAAGGGTAGGTAATTATTGTTATCGTTGTTATTTTTTGGTAAATCAATCAAAAATATACCTATTTTTTGGTCAGATCGGCAAAAAATATTTTTTTGGTGTGCCGCAGAATTTAGTAATTAGTTTACATGTACCATGCAATGAAAAAGGTTGAAAATCACTCCTCTAACTCATTACATTTCATTTAAATAAATAAATTATATCTTCCTCTGCCAAGCTGGTTATAAACTCCTTGAAAGCATAAATCTTATGGGAACATTTCCTGTATCAACAGCCACCGTGGTGACTGGCAGAGAGTAAACAGCAGTACTGAGTGCATCAACTGATTAATAAACAAACTATACACAACAGTCATTCACATGCCTGAGCAGCTTCCACAGGATGGATGTACACCAGCGTGTGCTCGGGACCGTCCACTGACGTGTAGGAGGCACCATCTGCCGTATACACCACCTGCTGGGGCGGCCGAACCTGGTCATCGGTATAGACGATCTGAGCCACAGTTCCGGCGTCTGGGACAAAGTGTACCTGGGGCAAAAAGCAGCAAGGATGTAGCAACTACCCCTGCAGCACAAAACCCGTCTCACGGAGATCCGGAGATCCGTGCAGACCAAGCGGAGTACACAGTTGCGTGCCTAAAATATCCCCCACGAAAGAAGGGATTGATACATTCGCACCTCTGCTGAGTTAGTGACTGGGAGGCAGGCCAACCCGTCACTCGTGATCTACTGCTTACTATCAGGCCACTCATGTAAATTCCCCTTCGCCTCAAATATCCAATGCGGATATCTCTTTGCGGGAGCTTATGGGGGGAATTAACTAATCCTGGAAGTAAGACTGGAGGTTGCAGGTCAATAACATTCCCAAAATAAAAATTATTCTGTAATGTTAAAAAAAATATATTCAAGACTCAAAAGCCAATTGCTGTTAACACATCATAAAAACTCCACTTTGTAACTAATCGTGCCTTTCAGCAAACACTTTAAAATAAGGTCACTCTCTCTCCTCTGAATTCTTTCACACTCCACGGCTGCACTGGAGGCACGTCAGTAAATTTTTGCTGAATCAAGGACTGTAACAGAATTCCTTGCCTGCTAGATCCACATACAGAAAGTTCTAACCAAGTACTTTTAAGGGGTTCTGGACAACTCTTTCAGTTGTCAACAGGGTAAATAATTTTCCACCTACCAAGAACGAAAGCAGAAATTGAATTTCCTAAAATGTTTTCTGAGTAGTCAGCTTCAGAGGTTTTGAATTCTAGAAGGCTCGAGTTTGGCACACCGCCTGAGTCTGATATTGAAGGTACAGAAGCAGATGGCCAAGCACACTTTGGGGAGAGAAATAATTTATGTGCTGATACTAAAGTTGATCGCTCATAGTCCATGACGTACGTACAGCAAGCATAGGCTGGCATCCTTACTCCTATACTGTCTTGTCTTTGGACCTAACTTTTTTTCTCCGATGGAGAACGATAGGACCCAAAGATGACATAAGCTAATTTCATCCCCAGAAACCTAGAGAGCAAATGCAATCAGCACCACAAGAAATAAAGCAAACTTCCACTTTTGCATTAAGTGATCAGTCCTGCTTCTACATAAATTTAATTTGTCCATGAAGGTGCAGTTTATATATTGGAAGAATTAGGCTTATAACATACTTGTGCTGCACATTTAAGTGCTGCAAGATAATTTTGTGACTTTAGATTTGCCCATTTACATCAAAACCCTGCCCTGGTTTCAGTGCTTTAAAAAGCAAAAAACATTTCCTCCTCCACTCGCTGTCCTGCTAACCCTGAGTCCCCAGCGGGAAGAAGGCAGGTTTGGGGGAGAGGGCGCAGTGAGGGAGGTGAGCTCTGCTGTCTGGTGACCCACGTGTCGGGGGACCCTGGCCACACAGCGCCGTAACCACATTTTCTTTTACTCTGTTCTTCAATAACCTACATTTCTGCTTATAAAGAAAATACATGGTAATATATAGCTGCCTTGAAGTACCTTCAAAATGGTTTCCATGAGAACAAAACAGCATTCTCGATGGCTCTGCTAGAAGCATCTCTGGAACGTTTTTTTTTAAGTATTCAGACTCAGACATTTAAATCATACCAGATGATCCATTTTATTCGCTGTAATATTTACTATATTGTTTAAATTAAATTATACGCGTACATCTAAAGGTTTCAATGAACGTCCTCATTTTGATATTATGGTGGTCATGTCATTCAATGAAAAATTAAATAAAAACTCCATATTTATTATAATGCTGGAAAAACTAAAGTTTGTACTGTGGTCACATACAAAAGCTGGCTCCCCGATGCACAGCAAACATGCAGAGGGCCTGGCGTTGTCGGAAGGAGCGTGCCCGGAGCCAGCAGCTGCCAGGGCAGCGGATTCAAAGGCCGAGATGGCAATCACCGCGGCACTGGCCTAAGTGACTAACCTCCGGAGCCACTGACTCAACGGGACAACTTTCAATCAGAGGTTTACACTCCTCATTGGAAAAGAAAGAAAAGCCACTCATTTTGTAGACATACCTTGAACTTCACTACTTGAAAAAAAAAAAAAACAAAAAAAAAACACCATATACTAGATAACATCAAAGTAACACACTTTTGCCCAGCTGGCATGCTCAGTGGTTGAGTGTCGACCTATGAACCAGGAGGTCATGGATGATTCCTGGTCAGGGCACATTCCCAGGTTGCAGGCTCGATCCCCAGCGTGGGGGCGTGCAGGAGACAGCCGATCAATGATTCTCTCTCATCATTGATGTTTCTGTCTGTCTCTCCCTCTCCCTTCCTCTCTGAAATCAATAAAAATACGTTAAATAAATTTTTTAAAAAAACACTTTCAGCACCAATAACAAAATAATATGGAGGCATGAGACAGACTGTGACACGAGCTGGGGAAAGCAGAGAAGCCGCGGGGTGGTAGCTCAGCCCCTCTGCATCGTATGGGAACGCACTGCGGGTTCCTCACCTCCGGTTCTGCAGGTCCGCTCCCTCCTGACTACTCACTACTGTTTGGAAGCTGCTATTTGGCTGTGAGCACATGTCCCCACGCTGGAGACCCCCCTCACCTGTGTGGCGGTCTCTTCGTGTTCTGCAGCCGGGGGCCACACGTGTGAGCTCTCATCTTTGGAATCCATCCTTTCCCTGGACAGCTCACGTCGGGGCGCCTAGAGCAGCATGGGGCGGAGGGCAGTCACCTTTCTACCACGCAGGTGTTCATGAAGGACGAAGGGATGTCTCTGCGATGTGCCTGCAAAAAGAGAGAAAAGGAACCAAGGCTTTAAATAGATGAATACATTTTAATAAATTATCATTTCAACCAAAAAGAGAGAAAAATAAAACTCTGTAAAAGAGAACACCTGGGCAAAAAGGTAGAAGTAGAGAAAAAAAATTTATACTAATGCAATGTCTGGCATGCTGGCTATGTTCTTCTAGGCACACATGATATAATGTAACCCTCATCAAAAATATTTAAGGTGGCCCAGCCGGCCGGTATTGCTCAGTGATTGAGCATCCACCTATGAACCAGGAGGTCACAGTTTGATTCCCAGTCAAGGCGTATGCCCCAGTTGTGGGCTTGATCTCCAGTGGGAGGCATGCAGGAGGCAGCTAATCAATGATTCTCTCAACAAAAATATAGATTGATGTATCTCTCTCTCTCTCCCTCTCCCTTCCTCTCTAAAATCAATAAAAAGAAATTTTTTTAAATACTTAAGGCAGTTCTCTTAGTTCCGATTAGAAGAATGAGGTTCTAAATTCAGGTAGCGATGGTTCACACCCACGTCTGAGTGCTGCACAGCCCGAGCCCCCCACTTCCACACCTGCTTAGACGCTGAGTTCCCATACCACCTTCAGAAATGCACAGCAGAATAACAAAAGTTACAAAATGAGAAAAAAATGGCAGGCAGGGGAGGCTAAATGTTCTGGGCCCCCATTGGGCGAGCACAAATGTAAACTTTGTTTCCCATTTGGTCAGCATAGGAGTGATGAGTGAACAAAGCCTTACCAAACATCAACCGGCACTGAGCCTACCTCTTGAAACCTTATTCTTTTCCAAAACAGGCATTTTAGGGAAATCAGTCGTCCCTTTAGATCAGTGGTTCTCAACCTTCCTACTGTCGCGACCCTTTCATACAGTTCCTCATGTTGTGGCGACCCCCAATTTCATTGTTACAAATTGAACATAATTAAAGCATAGTGATTAATCACAAACACAATATGTAATTATATATGTGTTTTCCGATGGTCTTAGGCGACCCCTGTGAAAGGGTCGTTCGACCCCCCAAAGGGGTCGCGACCCACAGGTTGAGAACCGCTGCTTTAGATGATGATAGCATGCTGACATTTTACAAGCCCGTGGGGTTGCTGTTTAATGGGGCATCGGGCAGCCGTGCCTGATAAACCGCCTCCGGCCACCCCACCGAAGAGGCCTGTGCAGACAGGAGACGTAAATCTGCCCAGAACACCATCGAACTAAAAATAATTTTCTCCCTTGCTAGTGATGAAGGGGACCAAAGTTTTGACTTTTGGGATATTGATTTCAAACTGGTTATTAAGAAACAAGAGACTCAGAAAGGACCTTTGACGCTCTCTCTTCCTGCCTAAGAGACTGAGATGGAAAGACCCGCTCCAGGAAAGGAATCTTGGGATGCTCGCCTTACGTAATTTGAATCAATATGGTAAATGGGAGGGCGCCAGGCAGAGGCCTCTGAGCTAGATACGCTGTGTCCTGTTGTTTCTGAGGTGCCTGCCCTGTGTACTCAGCTCTTCCTCAACTACAGCTACACTGCCTGCTCTCTCCTTTGTCCAAAAGGTCATACATACCCAATGTTGCCTGTCGTGGAAATGTTCATGCTTATGTGAATTCCCTGTGCACAGGTATTAAAATGCTGACTTCCCCTGTTCATCTGTCTCTCTTCATTTGCTTATTAGCCCAGCTAGAACTTGGCAGGTTCTTTTATCTCCCACCATGGAAACAAGCTGAGAAGCACATTCTGAGACTACACATGCTCCAAACTCCGACCCAGATTAAGGCCCAAAGAAGAAAGAAAGAAAAGATGCAGAAACGCCCAAAGTCTGGGCCTGACTCAGAAACACAGAACTGCCAAGTCCCAGCTGCGGGGGAGCCTCTGGGAGCCATGAGGAGCCTGATCTGCGTCACCTCAACACCAGCCACCATCCTCACCCCCTCACACACCCTCACCACTATGCTCACCCCGCAAGCACCCCGCTCTGCTCTCCACCGGGACCATGTGCACCAGTGGGTGAATGCATCAACAACGGGACAGAGGGAACTTTCTGAAGAAATGGAGAGGTTCTACATCTTGTATCTGAACTGCAGTGGTGGTTACATGGGGAATAATGTGTCCAAAGTAAAAAAAAAAAAAAAAAAAAAACTCTTTAATTAAAATGTGAATTTTATCGTGTACAAATTATCTATATTTTAATAATATAGCATAATATGCTAATTAGACCAGACAGCCGAACACCCTTCTGGATGTCCTTCCGGACGACCTTCTGCACAAAGCCAGGGCGGCTGCGAGGGCCGAGCCCCTTGCATGAATTTTGTGCATCGGGCCTCTTGTAGCCTAATAAAGTTAGTTTTTAAAAACTCCTTACAAACAGCACTATTTAAGCCAGCCGTGGGCAAACTACGGCCCGAGGGCCGGATCCGGCCCGTCTGAAATGAATAAAACTAAAAAAAAAAAAAAGACTGTACCCTTTTATGTAATGATGTTTACTTTGAATTTATATTAGTTCACACAAACACTCCATCCATGCTTTTGTTCCGGCCCTCCGGTCCAGTTTAAGAACCCATCGTGGCCCTCGAGTCAAAAAGTTTGCCCACCCCTGATTTAAGCAGATCTGAAAAGATATTCAGGATGAGTTGTACAATATGTTCATTATACCACAACAAAGCTAGTTTTTTAAAAGGAACGAAAATATTAATAAACATAGGAGAAAATGTCAATGATAATATAAAGACCTGGCCCTCACCCAAGTGGCTCAGTTGGTTGGGTGTGGTCCCATGCACCAAGGGGTCAGGGCACATGCCCGGGTTGGGGGCTTGCAGGAGATAGCCAGCCGATATCCCCCTCTCTATCTCCCTCTCCCTTCCTCTCTAAAAATCAATAAAAATATTTTTATAAAAGAAATAAATGTGGTACATATATACAATGGAATACTCTCTTCCTTCTCTCTCTCTCTCTACCTGAACTATTTGAGAATAAGTTGCAGATACAATGCCCTTTTACTACTAAATTCATGCTTATTTCCTAAAAATGAGGACATTTTCCCACGTAACCACAGTATTAATATCAAAATCAGGAAATTACCAGTAAAACAGTACTATTACCTAATTTACAGACCTTCTTCAAAAGTTGCCAACTGTCTTGCCCTAGCTGGTTTGGCTCAGTGGATATAGGCTTGGCCTGTAGACTGCAGGGTCCCAGATTCAATTCCGGTCAAGGACACATGCCTAGGTTGTGGGCTCAATCTCCAGTGGGCACTGTACAAGGGACAGCCAATCAGTGGTTCTCTCTCATCATCATTGATGTTTGTATCTCTCTCTCCCTCTCCCTTCCTTTCTGAAATCAATAAATTTTTTTTAAGTTGCCAATTATCTAATTAATGTGCTTTGCAGAGAAAGAAACAACCTCTCGTATCGCACACAGTGCATGGAGTTGTCCCGTCCGCCAGTCCCCTCTGGTCTGGAACAGGTCCCGGTCTTTCGTAGTTTTCCATGACCTTGACATTTTTGAAATGCACAGGCTATTTATTTTTCAGAATGTGTCTCAATTTGAGGCAGTCTGCCATTTCTTCATGGTCACATTCAGAAGATCTATTTTTAGCATGAACACCACAAAAAAGATGTGTCCTTCACGTACAGGAATTTGAGAGTTTTTTCCAAGTTGGTTCATCGATTGCACAAATACTCAAGTGCATACTACGCCAGGCACTGGATGTGACGAGGATGAAGGCGGGCTTATCCCACGCACTAAAGAAACATACAAGCCCAGAGTGCTTTTCTGTATTTGTTTCAGTGCCTAGAAAGGTGCTTACTGTTGCTTTCATTTTAATCTTATTTATATCTTTTTTAATAGGGAGTAAATTTAACCGACTCAAATTCAAAAAGGACAAAAAGGTATGTACAGTAGACAATCTCCCTACCTGGAATCCCCTAGCGATTCTTCAGAAGCACCTTGTAGAGTCAATTTCCTATCTATTCTTCCAAAGATATTTTATGAATATACAACCCAAAACATATACAACAGGGTGTCCCAAAAAATGCATACACACTTTAACAGCTGATAGCTGAAATCTGAAAATGAAATGTATTTTAATCAACAATGCTTTTATAATTATTTAAAGTGTATGTATACATTTTGGGGGATACCCTTTATACTCTTTGCTTCTCCAACCACATACAGCAAATAATATTGATTCTATACAAAGTGGCATCTCTTCTACACCTTGTTTATTCCACATAATACCATACTTTTTACATTGTTCCTCATCCATACAGCATTTCCTCATTCTTTTTTTTTTTTTTTAATGTTTTTATTGATTTCAGAGACAGGAAGGGAGAGGGAGAGAGAGATAGAAACATCAATGATGAGAGAGAATCATTGATCGGCCGCCTCCTGCACACCCCCTACTGGGGATTGAGCTTGCAACCGGGGCATGTACACTGACCAGGAATGGAACTGTGACCTCCTGGTTCATGGTTGAACCAGTATGGCTCAACCACTGAGCCACACCAGCTGGATCCTCATTCTTTATTATAGCTGCATCATTTCATTATAAGAATATATAATAACTTCTTTAATCAATCTCATGTTGATAAAAATTTAGGTTATTTCTAATCTTTTGCTCTTACAAGCAACGCTATGATGAACAACTTTGGACATACATCGTTTTACACGTTAGTATCTTGAATTCTTTTGGTCTCTGAGGGAAGACACTGAATCAGTTAAGTGGCTGTATGGCTGTTAAATCATTATTAGTTTCTAAATGAATTCCAACTCTGGAGCTCATCTTCCCCTCCTCCCGCCCCCAAGCACAAGGTCCCTGAGGATACACAGGGCAAGGGCTCAGTGAAGAGTCAGCAGTTAGTTCAAGAGGAATAGTGGTTAAGAGCCTGGACTCTGACCTGGATTTGGGTAGCAATTCTCAGACTTAACCGACCTTGGGCAAAACACAGAAGTTCCCTAAATTCCTCTTCCTTTCCTGTAAAATGGGGACCCTAGGTTATTGAGAGAATGACATGAAATAATACATGTAAAATGCTTAGCACAGTGCCCACTATAAAATAAATACTCACAAATTAGCTTTTTTTTTTTTTAAAGATATTCAATCATATTGCATTTTTCTGACTAATGGTCTGCCTCCCCATCTCAACTCTAAGTTCTTTCAGGGCAAGGAATGTGTTTGCTCACGACAGTAACTCTAGACCCGGCATGGGACAGGTGTACGGAGTGGTTTAAAGGTATCACCATGCGCAGTGGGAGAGAGAAGAGGCCACCCAATCCCAGTCACAGCCTTCAGGGATGACTTCTCTGAGAAGGTGAAACTTAAGGATGAATGGGAGCAAGTAAGCAGAAATGGGAAGGGGCAGACTGAAACATCTTTGTTCTAATTCTACCAAAATAAGGAAGTAGATACATGACATAAAATTCCATCAGGCATGGAAAAGGGGAAATAAGTACGTAGCAGATGTGGAGCAGAACAGAACAGTTCGTATATGCATAGGAAACTCTGTCAGTAAAATTTAGCAATACATTTTGCCCACAATTTTGCAAAAAAAAAAAAACTGCCCACAACAGCAGTTCCCAATAATTTTAGAATACTGTTAGCAAATAAGGAAGCCTAAGATGGTGAAACCCTTTAATTCAAGAAGTGTCTAGAATCCAAAACAGAGATACAGCCTATGCAGTTAGTAGTTCCTGTTCTTTAAGACATAGTTATAGGGCCTACTGAGCTCCTGTAACTACTAAACTAAAGCACCAGCATGGCATTCTGCAATTATTGTTTAAAAATTTGTTCAAGAAAACTGAATTCTAAACATGGCTCCACACTAAGTAATTCATTTAAAATCCTCTAGCATCAGTGTCCTCATCTGCAAAATAGAACATAAACGCTTTCTAACGCCTATCCTAGCCTTAAGCTCAGATGGCAAGCAGTAAAGTAGAAAATCTGCAGAATCTGAATTGAATCCTGGCTTCCAGGCTGTCTCTACTGCTCACCAGTTATATAACCTTGGCCAAATCACTTAAGCCCTCAATATCACCACATGTAAAATGGAGATAATAATTGCCTCCTAGAGTTATGGTGCGGGTTCCATGATATATGTGAAAACGCTAGGTACAAGATCTGGCATATAGTGGTGCTCAAAGACATCAATGTTTATATTTTACAGATGAGCTTATAAGAGGTTCAGAATTTTCAAAACATTTCATATTTTTAAAACCTAGCAATGTGTCAAATAACAAATGCCCTGGACATGAACGTCCTTTATAGTCAGGCTTGCCGTATTTGTTTTCCTTTTTAAGACACAATTTATAAAACCCTGTGGATCTTTGTTTTTCCATCTGTGATTTTTATTATTTTATTTTTCAATTACAGTTGACATTCGGTATTGTTTTATACTGGTTTCAGGTGTAAAGGAGCCCTGTTGATGAGGATTTAGAGGAGATGGGAGATAGCATCTGGGAGCTACCTCAGCGCTGTCCACCAGGCCGGTGCTGACGGGCCCTGCTAACTAGGGATACACTTCCTCCCACTGCTCACCAGGTTGCCCCTTCTGCAGACCTGAAAGAACTAGAGAACCAAACTATGTGTTGTCTAGAAAATGGTCACTCACATTCCGTTCTTTCACCCATTGTCCAAAATGTTACAGACTATTTCCAAGAAGAGGTCATGCTTGCCTTCTATCCTCTCTAATGACTTTATTCAACAAATATTAAGAAACTTAGCATATGTCAGGTACTGTTCTAGACCCTTAAAAAAAAATCAGTGTATCAGAAAAAAAAAAAAAGATACTTGCCTTCTAAAAGCTTCAAGTCTAGTTATGTTTTTCTTGAATAGTGCTGTACAGTTGAAAGTATGAGCTTTAGAATCAGACCTGTCTGGATTCTACGCTTCCAGACCTACCAAGTGCTTAATGGGTGCGATGTCAGTAAGCCACAAACTGAGCCTGGATATCCTCATTTGAAAATCTCAATTGTCGCCCTAGCCAGTTTGGCTCAGTGGATAGAACGCTGGCCTGCAGACTGAAGGGTCACCAGTTTGATTCCAGTCCAGGGCACATGCCCGGCTTGTAGGCTCTATCCCCAGAAGGGGGCGTGCAGGAGGCAGCTGGTCAATGATTCTCTCTCATCATTGATGTTTCCATCTCTCTCCCTCTTCCTTCCTCTCTCTGAAATCAATAAAAATATTTTTTAAAAAGAAAAAGAAAATCTTAATTGCCCAGGCTGATGGCTGTAAGAATGAACAATCTGGCCCTAGTCGGTTAGGCTCAGTGGAGAGAGCATCGGCCTGTGGACTGAAGGGTCCCGGGTTCGATTCCCGGTCAGGGCACATGCCTGGGTTGTGGGCTCGATCCCCAGTACTTCTAAATATTTTAGAGCTTGATGGGACAAGCACATTTTATGTTTAATTTTAGCATGAACTACAATGCCCCTTTGCCCTTGAGCTGCATTCCTACATGCAGTGAAGTGGGCATGCTAGAGCCACACACCTGGATTCCAATCCTGGCTCCACCCCTGACCTACCAGATGACCTTGCCCAAATTACCGAACTGATCTATGACTCCATGTCATCATCTGAATATGGTGACAAGAATGGGCTGTACTTTAGAGTTGTAAAGAGGATTAAATGATGCCCTGACCGGTTTGGCTCAGTGGATGGAGCATCAGCCTGCGGACTGAAGGGTCCCAGGTTCGATTCCAGTCAAGGGCATGTATCTTGGTTGCGGGCACATCCCCAGTAGCGAGTGTGCAGGAGGCAGCTGATCGATGTTTCTCATCAATATTTCTGACTCTCTATCCCTCTCCCTTCCTCTCTATAAAAAATCAATAAAATATATTTTTTTAAAAAGAGGATTAAATGAGTTAATATTTTCAAAGTGCTTGAACAGAATCTACATTATGATGAGCATTTTATATGGTAAATGAAAAAATGATATGGGTCAATTCTGAGTCACAAATTTAAAATGGTAGAGCAAGAAGAAACTAACTAGTGGGAGGGGAGAAGGGAGTGTAAAAGGAAAGAGAAGAAAAGAGGAATTTAATGAAGAAACAGAAGGAAATAGAGTATTCTAGAAGAGAACATAAGATTGGAAGGAAATGAGGTAGGAGGACAAAAGGAATAAAGTGGGGGAGTCTAACTGGGGGGTAAGGGAGGGTAGTGGTTTGTCAAGGGCGGGGGGGGGGGAAAAGGATACTTATGTAATACCCTTTGTAATACTTTAAGAGGAAAATAAAAAAAAATAAAAAAAAAAATAAAAAAAAAAAAAAAAAAAAAAAGTGGGGGAGTCTAAGAAAGCAAGAATTAAACAAGCACAAGAGGAGTGAGGGGGAGAAGGGAGAGAATAAGAGTAAAATTAATGGGAAAATGAAATAGATTGCTCCAAGCTAACTGGATAAGAATTGGAAGTACAGGTAGGACAATCTACAAGACCATTCCCATCAGAAAGATTTCCCAGGTAAATAAACTCAACAGTTACAGTTGGGGTTTGGGAAGGGGACATGTGTTAGGCTCCCATGATGATGGGGCTCTCTCATCATTGATGTTTCTACCTCTCTCTCCCTCCCCCTTCCTCTCTGAAATCAATACATATATGTATTTTTTTTAAAAACGGTTAAATGGTAAATTTTATTATATGCATATTTTACCACAATAACAAATTTTTACATTAAAATATGCTGTAGATGACCCCCTCGTAGTAACTGCCAGCCCACCCCACCAGGGTGGAGATGGGACTTCACTGGTCCCTTTCCCATTGCAATCATCAATAAACCCCATGGCCACACAGAGCCCCTACTCTTCACATTCACAAAGAACCCTGACCTCCACTGGTCCTTCCTCTGCCCAGCCAAATAAACCTGTGTTGTCCCTGTCATTACTGCCATCACTTCCAGCTCAGGTCAAAGGAGCTAATCTCTAACACACCCACTCCCGGAATTCCTGAGAGCCAATCAACTGGTCTTGTAGCAGGGTAGCTACCATATAAAGCATCCTACTATGTGCTATTTAGCACATAGTAGGTGAACAATAAATAGCAGCGATTGCTATTACTTCCAATGTCCTATCAGACCTCAGTTTCATTCTTCCCACTTCTTAGGCACAAATACCTCACCCACATAAGTTATCTCTAAGACTGGGGGACGGGGGAGTAGGGGGAAGCAAAGACAGAAGGACATGAAGGAAGGTCTTTGTCCAATTCACTTTCCAGTTAAAGGCCCAGTCACCACAGGCTGCCCTGTGGACCTATATCAACTGCTCCTTTTTCCCCATCTCCCAGTTCCTAACTCACAAACTCTCAGGCTCTGGTTCTGGGTTTATTTCCTGGATCTCTGACTCCGGACCTGATCCATCTTGGGTTTCACTCCACACTTTTTAGTGCAAGGCTTGGGAAACTCCTGGTCCCGCTGGCCGTAGAGCCTACCACGGAGCACAGTCCTCTGGTTCTGGCACTGAGCCCCTTGGGTGGACGAGGGAAGACAATGAGGCCAGTCGCCGGGGCAGGATATGCAGTAGCTAACATGTAGTGGATGCCTACGGCGTGCCAGACACTGGTCCAATTAACACTTACCATTTAATTACTGTAATGTCCACAATGCCCCAATTAAATTGTTTAAAACTCATATCCTCACAATTTAGAAAACTAAAGAGTACAAAATCAGAAATGAGAGAGCTTCAAAATTAGACCAAGTATTATGTTCACGCACTTGGAATGGCAAGCAGAGATTTAACATTTAACTGATTTCTAGAACAAACAGTTTTAGAACAGAAAAGAAAAAATACTGAAGTTAGTTCTAAATGGTGAACAGGAACTGGCAGCGGAAGGAGCAATGAACAAATAACAAAATTATACAAATTTCAGCACAAATTCCCCATTGTTGCTGAGAAGGGGAAGCCCAAATAATTCATCACATAAGTTTCTCAATTTAAAACATTCACAACCAATTATTAGCATTGAAAAAAAGTGAACATGGGTAGTTAAAAGTAACAACACTTTAACCCAGCCGGGGAAAGTTCTCAAAGTGCCCCCCGAAACCTCCTTGCTCTTCACCTCGGTCCTGTGGGAGTTCCCCATTTTACAGAGGGTGGAGTGACTGCGGAGAGGTGACGGCATTTGCCCAGTCGTGGGTCTGGTCAGCCTGAGGTCACTCTGTCTGTCATCTAACCCTACCGTGACCCAAACCGAAGAGCGACTGGAAACCACAAATGAGGGTGGAGTAATAGGACTAAAATATTTTGTTAGTTCCACTCAGAAGCAAAATAAACACCATTTTCGTTAGGGGAAATATGCCGAAGGACCTGAAGGTTTCTGGGAAAGTAAATAAACAGGGAAGCCAGGCTTTCATAAAGGCTCTCAACAAATTTTAAAAGTGGTAACAGAAAGCCTTTGACTAGGTCCCTCCCCCCCAAAATGTTTTTGATTAGGCCATGATGGATTCAGAATATTTCCACATACACAGAGAGATCCAAAGGGAAAGGTTACGAATGAAAAAAGTGATCTAATGGGGTTCTCCAGGTATTTCTACTGTCGCCACTCACATTTAACATTTGTTTTAAATATTAATAAAGCAAACAATGAGATGCTCAAGATTGCAGAAGAACTCCAGATAAAATCACACGCCATTGGAAAAAGAACTCCAGAAAAAACACTGCAGAAAATGGATAATGTAAACAGGCAATGGCAGATAGACATCAGAGTAAGCAGCACTTTAATAGCATGAGACTGAACTATTCAGTTACAAAGAACTATTATAGCAGCGGTTCTCAACCTGTGGGTCGCGACCCCTTTGAGGGGGGGGGTCAAACGACCCTTTCACAGGGGTCGCCTAAGACCATCGGAAAACACATATATAATTGCATATTGTTTTTGTGATTAATCACTATGCTTTTAATTATGTTCAGTTTGTAACAATGAAATTGGGGGTCACCACAACATGAGGAACTATATGAAAGGGTCGCGGCAGCAGGAAGGTTGAGAACCACTGTATTATAGGATGTACCCTAAAGAAATCCGCCTAATTTGTTTCTGGTCATCATCAAGGATGATACCAGAAGAGAAGTGAACTACTGTAAGGTTTAAGTAAAAAATAGAAAAACAAGCAGATTAGAAAACAAGGGAGACGAAAGCCTGCAAGAAATGGAGCCATCAAGCAGGTCTGAAAGAGCGACCTTGACCTTCTTTTCCTCGTCATGTGTGTCCCTTTGCCCTTCCACTTCCCAGGCAGAAATCTTCACGGCACAATGATTCCTCCTACTTTCCTTGTGCGCTAAAGGCCTTCAGAGACTATGAACGAAAGGTTTTCTTCTGCGAAAGAAGGTTCTTTCCTGGTCGGGATTGCGCACTCCTTTCTTCTGGCTCAAAAGAGGCACGCAGGCAAGTACTTCACGTCAGCCCAAGACAGCTTTTTTTTTTTTTTCTAGTTGAGATTAGAATGTTTCATGTACCAAGAAACAAAGACTGGTCCTCCCACACTATTTGATAGCTCCTTAGCGATGCATGGGAACCCCACCAAGTCCCTGAAAGAGCTCTCAGCACTGACCCAAGGGAAAGAAGGACCTGGGCTCAGAGCCTTGTTGGGGGTCTTGGCCTGAGGACTCTACATTAAGACCCTTGAGGGTGTAAAAGGAGCCAGGACTCAGTGCCGTTCTACAGGATAAACTCTGACGCCTGCCCTTTCCTTCTTGCAAAGAACACTGGTTGGCTGGGAACACGGGAAGGCCATTTCGAGGAGAAGTCTATCAGGGGGCCTCCCAGGGCTGTAGGTACAAAACTCAAAGCCACAGAGTGTATCGCAGGCAAAAGCACACAAATCATCAGCGCCCAGCCTGCGAGGTGCTCACAGAGTGTATGGATGTACATCAAGGAACAGACCAACAGCGGCTCCTGGGGGCCTCAGGGCGGCCTCTCCCAGGGGCACCCACACCTTCCCTCCACTGGCGGCTGCAGCAGGGCAGGCCCTGGATCCCAGAGCCCCCCCGGAGCTGACTTGGGCGGTTGTCAGTCCCCGTGGACTAGAAGAGTAGGCCTGCTCCCGGGTTTGACCTTCCAGGGCTGACAACAGATTTTGAGTTGTTTCAAGGAGCCCCTTCCTTGGTGGACCCTAATTCCAGTTTTGGTCTTTCCAGCAAAAATATTGTTATTCAAATGTAATTCTCCTAACTTTGCAATTAAATGTGTTAAATTAAATACTCCTTCTACATACGTTACAGTGGAGTCTTACCAAAGACGGGCCTCTCCACTTCGCTGCTCCAGAGCAGGAGCCGGCCTTCTGGAACCCCCAGGGCTCCACCGGGAGTCCTCTGCAGCGTCACTTTCTCCCTCCCTCCTGGAACTTTCACATCAGCAAATCTGCGTAATATCTCCTACCTTTATTTTCATTTTACTGATTCTCTATTTATTAAAATTTTTAAGTGTGCACTTTTCTAGACATGTATTTCAATAAAATGTTTACAAGCAAAACCTTTCCCCTGAACCCACCCTCCTGCTCACCTACGACACTACCTGCTCATTCTCACACAATAAAAGCTCTGAAGAGCTGCGTACGGTCCACCTGCCTTCCTCACCGCACATTCCCTCCTAGGCCCTCCCAGCCGGGCTTTGGTCTCCCATGAGACTGCACTGTTTAAATGTCTATTGCCAAGTTCAAGATTCACGGGGAGGCTGTCATCTTACTTGACCTCTCTCCACAACGTCCACACGCTCCTTAAAACTCTCCCTCTCCTAACACGAGCTGGGAAGCTTCCCCGGTGTCCCCTGGTCTGGGGCAGCTCCTGCACAGCCTCCTCCGTGGCCTGACCTCTGGCTGCGCTGCCCGTTGGCTCCGTCCCTGCTCTTCTGTTTTCTGCTCCCACTCCTCCGGGGCACAGTCCAGCCCCTGAGCTTTTGCAGGAGCTCTACCTGAATGCTTATCACATCCTCCTCCACATTCAGATCTGAGAATCTGTTACCTCCTCAGTAGGCCTTTCCTGTCCATCCTCCCTCACATTACTCTCCTTTAATGCTGTGCAAAGTGTTTATCATCAATTAAGTGATGCATATATTTGTGCATTGTCTTCTTCCAACCCCACCCCCAATGATCACATGAGAGCACCCTCACCCTTAGCACCTAGAACCATGCCTGACACCCTGGCCATCAACAGCTGTTTCTTGAGTGAATGCATGCTACAGTCTTCTCCTGCCTTCGGAAGAAATTTGTTACTTAACAAAATCCCTTAGGATGAATTCTCATAAATAAAAAATGTACTACCATTTAGCATGATGATGCACACTGCTTCCCCAGTTAAGAAACTAGCATATATATGACTTCAATGTTTGTAAATGAACTTTAATGAGCAGGAAAGAAAAAACACACAAAGAAGGAGATAAGCAATTTGTACATGACATCATCTGGTACATAGACTAGCACATCAGAATATTCTGAGGGAACTTGAACTGATGCCAACTACACTATTGGAAGAGGTACGTGGAATGCAGCTGCTTCCCAGGTACACAAAATCAAAGTCAGTCCTTGAAAGCGCAAAGAATACGCTGTAAGCCAAATATGGTGCCAGAAGAAATCCTCTGAGAAGTCAAGGTGTATGTTTGGATGTATGATGTAGAGTTTCTAAAGCTGTCACATCCATGATCTTGTGTCATGCCATGACAACGCTGTAAGATTAACTCAAATATTACCATCTCCATTACACAGAGGAGTTGAGCGCATAGTGGTCAAAAGGCAGGCTCCACTTGGCACAGCCAAGGTCAGTGGTAGAGCAGTTCTGGGAATAGAATACGTATCTCACTCTTCCCCACGGGCCTCCAACCTGCTTTAGTTAACAGGATGGGCAGAGGTTCAGAAATGACCGTGGGAACTGTTGGAAATAACTCACAGAGTATTCCCTCATGTAACCGGCCTGTGGTAATTTCCTATGTAATATATGATGTTTTAACACAACCTTCCAGTAGCCTACTATTGATCAAACTTCCTCTTTTCCCTCATCCAGTCCAGCCACATGAATGTGGATGAGAGGTAACCCAGCTGAGAGTCAGACTCTTCAGCCACTGTCTACTTGCTACATGACTGGGAGCAAGCTAATTCACTTCTCAAGCCTTAATTCCCTCATCTATAAAATGGGAATAATAATTGTTCTACTCCCTGAGGCAGAAGTATGAAATCAATGAAATAAAACCCCATACCTGGCACAAAGGAAACACTTGAAAATGTTCATTGTTATGATCCTTTGGGTTATTAATATAATTATTAATACACCATAATAATTCATGTTCATTCCTAGAGTTAAAAGGAATGAACACTTGGGTTCCTCCCCCCCCCCCCTTTTTTTAAATTTCTTAAAGTATTACAAAGAGTATTACACATGTCTCCTTTTTTCCCCCCCTTGACATTCCCCTGGCTTCCCCCACCCCCCAGTGTCTTATGTCCATTAGTTATTCTCATATTCATGCATATAAGTCCTTCGGTTGATCCCCACCTCCCCCCAACCCTCCCCAGGGTTCCTACTGTAGTTTGACAGTCTGCTCAATGCTGCTCTGCCTCTGTATCCATTTTTGTTCATCAGTCTAAAATGGTCCTTATTATCCATAAATGAGTGAGTTCATGTGGTATTTTTCTCAGCTTCCCAGGGACCGTCCCAGCCTCACAGGGGCCGTTGCAACCTCACTGGGGCCGTCTTGACCTCACCGGGGCTGTCTCAACCTCACCGGGGCCATCTCAACCTCACCGGGGCCGTCGCAACATCACCGGGGCCGTCTCAGCCTCACTGGGGCCGATTCAACCTCACTGGGGCCGATTCGACCTCACTGGGGCCGTCTCAACATCACCGGGGCCGATTCAACCTCACCGGGGCCATCTCAGTCTCACAGGGGCCGTCTCAACCTCTCATGGGCCATTTCAGCCTCACCAGGGCCGTTTTTTCCCCTTTTTTAAATATATTTTTATTATTGATAGTATTACAGATATCTCTCATTTCCCCTCCTTTACTCCCCTCCTCCCAGCCTCTTCCCCCGCCCCCTACCCCGAAGCACTTGGGTTCTTTACCTGCTATTGTGTAAGCAGAATATTTGAAATTCAAATCATACAGATTGTAAACTCTCCACTAAAAATTGTACAGCTAAGAAAACGTACAGGATATTATAGCTTCAGAATAATAGCTGAACATCATTCCTATAGCCTGAATTTCAGCAAAATACTGATCTCTGAACATAACACTAGGCAACATTTATTTTTAATCATCACCCAAGGATATGTTTTGTTTTAATTGATTCGAGAGGGAGAGTAGGAGAGAGAAACATCGATCATCTCCCATACTCGCCCCTACCGGGGATCAAACCCACAACCTAGGTATGTGCTCTGACCGGGAATCGAACCCGTGACCCTTCAGGTGCATGAGATGACGACCAACTAAGCCACACTGGCCAGGGCGAGGCAACTTTTTTAAAGCCATGTCAATTAACTATACAATATAGCCTTTGTTAACGCTATTCTAGTTTCTACCCTACTCATTTTTGTAGGATAGTTTAATCTTCTCAATTCATTCAAAATTCTAATATAGCAGCAGATAATAGCAAGTGTTGGTGAGGGTGCAGAAAAACTAGAACCCTCATCCACTGCTGGTAAGAATGTAAAGTGGTGCAGCCACTACAGAAAAGTCTGGAAATTCCTCCTAAGGCTAAACATGTTACCAAATGACCCAGTGATCTGCCACCAGATATAACAAACCAAGAGCAATATGTTTACATGAAAGCTTGTACATGAATGTTCACAGCAGCATTATTCATAAAAGCTATAAAGTGGAAACAGCTCAAAAGTCTATCAACTGATGAGTGGGTAGATAAAATGGGGTATACTATCCATATAATAGACTATTATTAACCAAAAAAAACAAAGAAAGAAATGAAAATACCTTGAAAACTTTGTTCTCCTAACAACACAAAGGACCACATGCTGAATGATTCCATTTATATAAATTTGCAGAACTGGCAAATCAATAAAAATAGAAACTAGATAAGTGGTTGCATGGGAAATTGGGATGAAATGGGGAATTAAGGGGTGATGGCTAAGAGGCATGGAGTTTCTTCTGGGGTTATGAAAATATTCTAAAATTGATTGTGGTGACAGTTGCAATAGATAGGTAAATAGAAAAAACTATACTTGCTACTACTTCAGTAAATATAAAGGCATTTCTGATTAAAACAGCTTGAGAAAGTTTCAGAGACAAGAGAAATTTAGGCCATGCTCAGGGACTAGTAACTATGAGAGAAAAGCTTCAAACAGTAGCTAGGATGGGCCTCTAAAAGACTTCAAGTTGAAGTACTACAATTCCCATAGTTGAATCAAAATCACCTGGGGATCTAGGAGAAAGGCCAATGTTCGTTGCAGAGGTCCAGGAAAGAGTAGGCATCTTTGTTTATAAACCTCCCCAGGCACTTCTGATGTCAGCCAGATCTGGCTGACTCTCCCACAATAAGAAAAGAAAAATATTTTCTCATGGCAGGAACACCTTTTGGAGAGTCATTCTGTAAGTAATCTGAGGGAGTGATTATAATGAGGCCAAGTAAGCACTGGGCAAAGATTAGAGCCCTGAATTCTTACTCCAACTTAGTGGTATGAACAGATGTTCATACACAAACCTTCAGTGCTCAAAGTCTTCACCTTAAAAAAGACTTTTATGTTACTGAATAACACTTAGCAAGAATCCTTACACCTTTCTTAAAGACTTACCAGCTTCCCCAATATGTCTGTGGTATTTATGCCTTAGAATTCTGCAAAGACTGGGTGGCTGTGCACTGGGGTGGTCCTCCTTGCCAACCATTTACTCTTATGGGCATTTGATTGTCCAGCTTCCCTTCACCACATGACAACACGGAGATCTATTCCATATACTTATCAGGAATATTCTAAATAAGCTCTATCTATAAATATGGTTTTATGAGGAACACTTGAAAACTGAAAGATTGATACAAATGACTCACCAAATAATATTTATTATCTATGTTTTTCGACTATGAATGACAGATTTACATAGCTCCAGGACAATTCTCTCCAGTTACCTTTCTGAACAGTGACATTCATTTGCAAGACAAACAGCAGGGGTACCAGTACAATCTGTGGCCCTGGCATACCTGCACGCAGAAAGCTATCTGGCCCACATATCTCAGGTTCTGTTGCTGAACTAGTAATTGCAGTAACTAAATGGGGGACTTGCAGATGGGTCTTCTGGGGCCCTGACAGCTTTCATACAGATGGGTCTGGGTGGTTAACTATGGCTCTTGACAATCACAAATACAACCTTAGTATAAGACACTGGATAATGTAATGAGGCATAATCTTAATTACTAGTAAGTATAAGCTGTTTCCTCAGTATACTTAAGCGCTTTAGCTAGGCTAGCATGGCTCAGTGGTTGAGCATCAACCTATGAACCAGGAGGTCATGGTTCGATTCCTGGGTTGCAGGCTCAGTCCCCAGTGGGGGACGTGCAGGAGACAGCCAATCAATGATTCTCTCTCATCATTAATGTTTCTATCTCTCTCTCCCTTTCCCTTCCTCTCTGAAATCAATTTTAAAAATACTTTTTAAAAATTCAATTGCTTTAAAATGTCTTAATTGGAAAAAGAATATTAAAATTGCTTAGAGGAAATTATTCTAGAGCACAATTTTCATAATTTAACACTATGCATATAACACAAAAGAAAACAGTGTAAGTACATGTTCACTCTACATCAAACTCCTGAAACACACACAGCCTTTTATCCAGGAGGTTGAACCATGGCACTGAACCAGGACTAAGGAGCAAACGGCTGCTGGTTTGAAGTAATTCCCTTCATATCCCATTCACTCCCCCTCTGAAAGGGGAATGTGGGCTTCACCTTCTGTTCATTTTCAAAATCTCATTCCTCCACCTCAGTTCCTTGGTTGCTCAGTCCAATATGAAACACAGAAGTGTCCAAAGCAAGCATTTGATTAACAAGATGGTGAGCCCAATGATGCAGTTATTATTGCCTTCATTAAAAACTCTATCTTACTGGCATATAATTAAGATTTGTCATCGAAATGGAACCTCCTCCATCTTAATAAAACTGTGATGGCAGGCCAGCATCCGCTAGTATAATATTCAAAGTTGTCTTCCACAAGCCAGGACGTTTCTTAAAATGTTTTCTCAGTACAGAGGGGTGGGAAAATATTGGAAGGCAAGTAAAAGTTCTTTATCTGGACAACTGGAATAATGCCACCTGCATTACCGGATTTGCAGGCTCTCTGTTAAGTTACAGTGGGATGCTTGTTATAGTATAGCACAATGGTATAGAGCAGAGATATACAACCTTTTTCAGTTCATGGTATACAAAACCTATTAAAATTCTGTGACCCCAAAAAATAGATTATATTTTTTTCCGATCTGACCGAAAAAAAGTAGATGTAATTTTGGTTCATTCAAACCGAACTGTTATTGTTGTGTTGGCTGCTATCATTTTTTTTATTTGACAAGCTAAGGGAAAAGAAGTCAGTACCCCTGACTAAACAGTCAGGTATTAACAATTCTTGCAACACACTGGTTGAAAATGACTGGTAGAGTGTATTACAAATATTAATAATTATTTAAATGATGATCATTACAGGCTAAGTATTAGATCGTGAAGGTATTTTATCCAGAAAATCTATTTTCCAATTAAGAGACATTTTTAAGATTTTCATTATTAAACAATTTATTTGGGAGTAAGTATCTCTTAAGTGTGGGCAAGTGTTCTCTCAACTGATATATTTCACTAGAAAACATGTACATTTCAACTTAAAATTAACAGAATTTTAAAACTATGTGATGGGCATTTTCTTCCGTAAGGAAAGACAAAATAATGGCATCATGCTCCTGTTTAGAAATCTCAGCCTTATCTACTCTTTGCAAACACTTGCTGGTCCATTTCATGGTTGGATTCATTTGCAAATCCAGTGTAGGAGTTAAATGAGACCACAACATTAGAATCCCCTAATAGATGCAGCTCTTTGTTTTAAAAATCAACATAATCATAGTTCACCTGATTAAAAATGTGGAAATTCAATGTTACTTAAGTAAAAAACCAGTACAATAGTGATAATTATAGCTATTGCCATTTACTATGTACCTATCGCATGCCAGGCATTGTGAACTGTACTGAGTACTGTATTTAAATACTTAGTATGTCTGTAAATGTTTAAATACGCAGATATTTGAGTAATCCTCACAACAACCTAAAATTGCTACCTGTCCAAGGTCATGGCACTGATAAGTGTGATTTGAACCCAAATTCTTTTTATTACCGAGCTTAGATATCTTTTCCCTTCTCTGCAGCACCGCTCTCCTAGGCAAAGCTGCCAAACCCAAGCTTGGCTTGGACCTGCTGCTTCTAATCCCTTGGTCTCCCACCAGCTGATGCAATCACCAGGCTGGGCTTGATCTCAAAGGAACCAGGGAAGGTTGTAATTTTCCAGGCCGCAAACAGATTGAATTGGGCAAATTAGTCAATAAAGAGTTGAGGTAACTATAAACTTATAGTGAAGGGTACCCATTTTAAAAATTCAAATAATTGTTTAAAAACACAACAATATTTATTAAATGCCTATTCTGTGCCTAGCGTTGTTTTAAGAACTGAAAGCCAGACTGAATATTAAAATATGCAGCAGATGTACTCAGAAATATGGAAGACACTGAAGAAAGAAACTGAAGAAGATACAAATAAGTGGAAGCATATACCGTGTTCATGGACAGGAAGAATCAACATCATTAAAATGTCCATACTTCCCAAAGCTATCTATAGATTCAATACAATTCCTATCAAGATACCAGCGGCATATTTCACAGAACTAGAATAAATATTCCAAAAATTTATATGGAACCACAAAAGACCCCGAATAGCCACAGCAATCTTGAGAAAGAAGAACAAAGGTGGAGGGATCACACTACCTCATATCAAATGATACTTACATGTTCATAGTAATCTAAACAGTATGGTACTGGCATAAAAACAAACATATAGATTAATGGGACAGAATAGAGAGCCCAGAAATAAACCCATGCCTTCAGAGTCAATTAATATTTGACAAAGAAGGCAAAAACATACAGTGGGATAAAGGTAGTCTTTTCAATAAATGGTGTTGGGAAAATTGGACAGATACATGCAAACAAACGAAACTAGACAACCTTCTTACACCATACACAAGAATAAATTCAAAATGGATAAAAGCCTTAAATATTAGACTTGAAACCTGTGTGATTTTATTAACCAATGTCACCCCAATAAATTCAATAAAAAATAAATAAAACATTCAGCAGAGAGAGAAAAAATAAATAACATTCATTCACTGTTGTGGAAAAAAACAAAACAGAATAGAACCTAGCAGCCCTCAAATATTAACTGCATCAATTCACATCAGGAAAACTGATTACTCCAAATATTTTTTCTGATTCTCTCATGTGTGTATTTATCTAAGAGTAGAATCACTGGGCTTTAAAAGAGTCTGCATATCTTTGACTTTCTAGGTAATGCCAAATTATTTCCCAAAGTAGTCAGACCAATGTATATTCCTACCAGCCAGGTATGACTGTTCCTACTGCTCAACAGCCTCAGGATTTGGTATTGCCACTGCTTTAGGTGCACAGTGACACGGCTGTAAGTTGCATTAACAAGATTGAGCATCTTTCCATGTGTCGGTTAGACATTTGGATTTCTCTTGAACAGAGTAAGTGCCTGTTCAAGACCCTTGCCCAGTATTCTATGAGTACAGGTAACATCTTATTTAAGAAACCTTTCTCTGTACTGAGGTCATGAATTCTCCTATGTTAACCTCTAAACGGTTTATTGTTTGCCTTTTATCTGCCATGCCTCCTGGGTCACCTAGATCAAGTGTTTGAATATGTGTGGGACTGTTTCTGGACTCCTTGTAGGGTTCTATTGGCCTATTAGTCTATCCCGATGCCAATATCACACTGTCTAATTATCATAGCTCTTCTTGATCTCTAGTAAAGAGTTTTCCCAATTTCTATTTCTTTTTCAAGAATGTCTTGCCACCCAGCCGGTGTGGCTCAGTGGTTGAGCATCAACGTAGGAACCAGGAGGTCACCAGTTCGATTCCCGGTCAGGGCACATGCCCAGGTTGCGGGCTCCATCCCCAGTGGGGGGTGTGCAGGAGGCAGCCAATCCATGATTCTCTCTCATCATTGATGTTTCTATCTCTCTCACTCTCCCTTCCTCTCTCTGAAATCAATAAAAACAAGTATTTTTTTTTAAATAATGTCTTGCAATTTATTGGGCCTTGACAAAAATGTTAATATTGGCTTGTCTACTTGGGTTTTTTTTTTAATTTTCTGGGATTACATTAAATCTACAAGTCAGTTCCAAAGAATTGGCTCCTTACAATATTGAATCTTCCAATCCTTGAACCAGTGTGCCTTTCCATTTATTTAGATCTTTTAAAATATATTTGTATTGATTTCAGAGAGGAAGGAAGAGGGAGAGAGAGATAGAAACACGCATGATGAGAGAGAATCATGGATCGGCTGCCTCCTGCAAGTCCCCCACTGGGGATCAAGCCCACATCCCGGGCATGTGCCCTTGACCGGAATCGAACCTGGGACCTTTCAGTTAGCAGGCCAATGCTCTATCCACTGAGCCAAACCGACTAGGGTCATTTATTTAGATTTAATTAAAGTCACTTTCAATAAACCTTTAAAAATATTTCTGTAAAGGTCTTACACATATTTTGTTAGACTTAACTGTTGAAAAACCATGAACATGAAAAAAGATATGATTTTTTAAATGTATAAAAATATATTTTGATGAGATACCTAGGCTTTGGGATAAGTCTATATAAATATTGTATATAAACTTTCTTAAAATTTTTAAATGAAACAAAGTTCACCAAAGCACAATTAATGCTACGTAATTTAGTTTTAAATCTAGGGCTACTGTTTTATAGTTATGTCATTTCAATAGGTTCAACACACTTGAGAAAACTTACATGTCACATAAACAAGTGTCCTAAACATCTATTGGCCATAGGTCCTTAGACTAATCAAATTGTGAAATACATAAAACCCAGATTAAGTTCAATTCATCAACTTCCAAGAGAAAAAGAATGAAAGAGATGAATAAAAGGTAAGAGACTGAACTCTTATTAATATCACACCATTGCCTGAGATTGGGAAATACAAATACCTTGCTCCTAGCCTTAGCTCCCACCACTCTCACATAATTCACTAAGCTTCTGTCTCCTTTTTCTCATTCATAATATAGTTACTACACTGTTCTGTCAATGACGCGCATTAAGGAAATTTAACAAAAACAGGTGCCTTAGAAAGGACACTTAAAAAGTTAGTCAAACACAAAGCAATGGTTATAGCTATCCCACCATCAGGAGGACAGCATGAGGTAGCCTGTCATCGTGGTTTGCAGCAAGATTGAAAATAACCCCCAATAGATGGGCCTCAAAATCTTCAAGCAATGCTAAGAAAATGGAAGCATTTGCATACAAAACTAAGAATTTTGAAGAAAAGACTTCAGAAATCACTTTGAATGTCTTAAGTTAATTGTATTCACTCTTTTATTCCTCCAGACATTTTAGAATCCAGTAAAAGTCATTCTATATGAGGGGGGCTAAAAAATATATCCATTGCTTTAAGGAATTTATGTTTAGGAAGCAAGAAATAAGCACAAATCATTGCTACAGGACACAAATTAAGCACTCAATGAATGTCATTATTACAACCAAACGCTACAAAATTACTGTAGGACATTCGCAGACAAAAGGAATCACTTTCAAATAAAATGCTCAACAGAGCCTCTGGCAGGAATGTGTGCTTTCAATTTGCTCTCGTTCAGGGGTTGGCAAACCAGAGCCCACGGGCAGGGCAGCAGGACATCTGCTTTTGTAGGGCCTGTGAGCTAAGAATGGTTTATACTTTTCAAAATAGTTGAAAAGACTCAAAAGAAGAATATTTCATGACACATGAAAGATATGTGACTTCAAGTTTGGGGGTCCATAAAGTTCAACTGGAACACACACATGCTTTCGCACTATAGGGAGGGAGGGCAGTAATTGCAACAGGGACCATACCACCCACAAAGCCACAAATATTTAGTCACTGGTTTTTAAAAAAAAAAAAAAAAAAGTTTACCAACCACTGCTCTAGAAGAATGGGTGGGATTTCAGTGGGCAGAACTGGGGTGGGAGAAAGGAGTGGGCAGAGACAAACAAACATCCCAATCAAGAAATGAAGGAGTGAAAACATGAAGGGAAACCCCTGAATGTTGTAGGGACAATGGGAAGACCAATTTGGCTGAAGCAGAGGGTCCAAAAATCAGTAGACATTACTGAGCCCCATTACTCTGTGCTTTGTTGTTGAGCCATGTATATATTGAGGCATGTGAACACAAGCCCTCTCCCGCCTCGTCTATGAGACTAGTGCTATTATCATCCCCATTAATAAAGAAACTAGTCGCCCTAGCCTGTTTGGTTCAGTGGATAGAGCGTCGGCCTGGGAACTGAAGGGTCCCAGGTTCGATTCCGGCCAAGGGCACATAGCTGGGTGGAGGGCTCGATCCCCAGTAGGGGGCGTGCAGGAGGCAGCAGATCAATGATTCTCTCTCATCATTGATGTTAGTCTCTCTCTCTCTCTCTCTCTCTCTCCCTCTCTGAAATCAATAAAGAAATATATTTTTTTAAAATAAAGAAACTAGGCCCTAACCGGTTTGGCTCAGCAGATAGAGCGTCGGCCTGCAGACTCAAGGGTCCCAGGTTCGATTCCGGTCAAGGGCATGTACCTTGGTTGTAGGCACATCCCCAGTGGGGAGTGTGCAGGAGGCACCTGATCGATGTTTCTAACTCTCTATCCCTCTCCCTTCCTCTCTGTAAAAATCAACAAAATATATTTAAAAAAAAAAAATAAAGAAACTAGTTAATGATTTATTAAAGAAACAAAGGCTTAAAAAAAAAAAAGAAAAGAAACTTAGGCTCACAGAAGTTAAGTAATGGGCCCAAGGTCACAGCCAGTCAATTGAGCTGAGCTATGAATCAGCCTAGGTTCCTTTGCCTCTAGAGCCCATGCTGTTAAGTGCTACACAGCATCAAACCTCCATAGATAGTAAAGGGAATACATCTACAAGGTCAAGCAGGGCAAAACGTTCAATGTTTTCAAATATGGGTGTGAAACAACATGATTTTTACCTGTAGGCCATGATTCTTTGTGTTTAAAAGGACAGTTGTCCCACAAGTTGGTCCAAAGAGTTTCACACTTAGAATGAAACTATTATGGTTTGTTTGTTTTTAATCCTCACGAGAGGATATGCTTAGAGAGAGGAGAAGGGAGGGATGAAGGGAGAGAGAAACATTGATGTAAGAGAGAAACAAGGATCGGTTGTCTTTTGTAGATGCTATAACTGGGGAAGCTACCTGACACCCAGGCATGTGCCCTGACTGGGAATCAAACCGGCCACCTTCAGGTGCACATGACAATGCTCAGCCAACTGAGCCACTCTGGCTGGGCTTACGGTCTTTTCTTAAATCACAGGAGAAAAAAATTATGAGCTTGATTTTCTCAATTTTAAGTTTCTCCCAGAGATCTTTCTTAAATCTTGGAAAAATGGTACATTATAAAAAATCAATGGGTAAGTGACAGACCAAGTTTGGGAATTTTTAGTTGCTTATGCTTAACTCAACTTTTTAAAATATATTTTTATTGATTTCAGAGAGGAAGGGAGAGGGAGAGAGAGATAGAAACACCAATGATGAGAATCATTGATCAGCTGCTTCCTGCACACCCTCTACTGGGGATCGAGCCTGCAACCGGGCATGTGCCCTTGACCGGATTCGAACCTGGGACCCTCCAGTCCACAGGCCGATGCTCTATCCCCTGAGCCAAATCGGCAAGGGCAGCTCAACTTTTTGGTTAAAGAATTATGTGCTCAACAGCTGTCATTTTATTATTTTAAGTTCAAAGGATTAATTGAATATGTTAATTCCATAACTGTTAACTCAATTTTCTGGTCGTCTTAAGATCAAGGTGTTCTGCAAAATAATAATGCTTCTTTGAGAGCTGACAGCACTAAGATGATCAAATACATCGACATATTAGCAGTATCTATTAGTAGAAACTAAAGAAACAAAAAGATAAATGCAAAAACAAATATAAAAACAAAAAGATAAAAAAATTGTATAACAGCATTGCTAATTGGGAACTCCCACCCCTACCAGACTAAGTCTCAGGCTACAGTTCATGAGAATCACACATGCCATCCACATGTAACTTTATTTTTATTTTTTTAATTAACCTTGGAGCACGGAGGACGATGCCTTGAGAGAGAGAAACATCCATGGGAGAGTGAAACATCACCAGGGATCGAGCCTCAAACCCAGACATGTGCCCTGACCAGGAATCCAACCAGCAATCTTTCGGAGGGCAGGACAACGCCCAGCCAGCCAACTGAGCCACACCAGCCACGGGTAATTTTAAATGTTCTGGTAGCCACATTTTCTTAACATAAAAAACAGGCTAACATAATTGTAATAATACATTTTATTTAACTTAATATCTGCAACATATTTCAACATGTAATCAGTATTTTAGAAACAGAAGTATTTGGGGGGTTTTCATACTAAGTCTCAAATCTGGCATGTATTTCACATTTGCAGCACTAGCCATGTTTCAAGTGCCCCACAGACCACGTGGGACAGCACAGATCTCAGGGATCACAGCAGGAAAGAGGCTGTGGCCTGCAACCTGCCACTAGAAGTGAAGGACCTGGGTAAAGAAAGGGGGCATTTAGCCCCAATAATTCTAATGTTAAAACAAGACTTCAACTAAGAAATGAATTTTTAAAAAATATTTTAGCAGTTGTTTTCACCACATTTTAACTAGTCTTGCTGTAGTTGTGACGACTTGGGATTATCCATAACCTCCCTCCTCCTCCCTTTCCATTTCTGCGCTCCCTAATTCTCTAGACTATTTCAAAATTATAAATAAAACAAAACATACTTCCAGGTGTTTTCCACAACCTGAACAAGCTTAAAAATCTGCACAGGTACAGGCAATGGAAGGCACGGAAGGACTGGCAAGAGGGAATGGAAACAATGTTTGAGTCAAGTATCAATGTCACAGGGGGAGCTGCAGGAGGTAGCTGGAAAGGCGCCAGTTCAGAGTGTTCCACAGAAGTCTTGAACCAGAGTTCTCACACTGATACTAGAAGGACAAAGGCCAGACGCCCTGGCCCTGTGGTAGTGACTCAACTTTAGAAGTGATTCAACTACATCTCATAAATGCCAGAGGAGGGAGAGGAAGGCTGCCACAGAGAATGACCAAAATAGTCAAGTCAGAAGGGAGCTCCCCTCTTGCCTTCCCGCCAGCAGAAGCGGAGCAGAACCATTCTGCAAAGATTTGGTTGTGGCGAGCATTTGCTTTCTCTTAACTCATTGACTCGACACCAGACCAAATTCTCATTTATTATCAGAGTACCTATGATAAATTTCAACAGTAGCCGATAAATTCTGCTCGTGAAAAAAAAAAAAAATACAGATTTCTGGTATGTCTACACATTTTGGAAAGGAAGTGTGGTGGGGGTGGGGAAAGACTGTACTTTAGTGGTGAACAGGTCAAAGTACATCAGCCTTCTATTTTAACGCAAACGATGACTAAACAGTTCAAACATTACAGTGACAGCATGTTTAAAGGTTTACTATTTTTACCGGATGACATTATGTATTTACCAATGCTGACCATGTAAAATTAAGGAAATCAAAATTATAGCTGAATATTTCTCAACTCTTTAAACAATTCTGCTTGTTACTCAGAAACCTCTCCCACTAGGTTATGCGTTTGAAAGGTAAAATGATTCAGATATTACAATTATTTTAAAGAATGAAAAAGCATCCAGAGCTTTTGAAGACATGGACTTGGCCGTTTCTAGAATACAGACTCAATTACGTTCACCGGGTGAAGAAAGGGTCTTGGTCCAAGTTTTTAAAATGTGAATCTACTGCTAACTTCTGCACTTTACCATGGTTCACTTTATGCCCGTTTCGCCTCAATTTATTAAAAGAGTAAACCTACAAGTTCCTTTCTAAACATACCAGATTGAATCAACACTGCTTTCAAGTCGGCTTTGCTCCAACCAATCCGTTTTGGGGTTTTTCGTTTGTTTCTCGATTCTACAGCAACACGTATGGTTGGTTCATCAACATAGACGCTCCTGGGGCGCTGGGGGTGGGAGTGGGGGTGGTGGGAGAGTGCTAACAACATAGAGTAGACCTTCCTACTGAAAGCAACAGAGGAACGGGTCAGAAAAAGAGGCCACGAACCAGTCCCGAGTGATGTTGCGTTTAATGAAGGGTAAGTTACAGTTTAGACAACTTCTGGGTGCGATGCGCCCGGCAAGATTTGAACAGGCGCATGAAGACACGGGGCTGAGCTGGGTGGGACGCAGCGCGCGTTTCGTCCTCGATGACAGCACCCCCGCCAGCCCTGCGGGTGCTTGGCCGTACGCAAAGGTTGAAAACGCAAAGCCAACAAACCCGCCGAGCCGGGCTGAACGCGCACGCACCCCAAACTCTTCAGCGCTGCGTTCCCTTTCCTTAGGAGACGGGGGGTTCCTAACATCTGGCCACGGGCTAACCAAGGCTTCGGGAAAGCGGAGGATGGGCTGGAAGCCGAAACACCAACCATCCACCGGCTCCCCAGCGGCCTTCCACGCCCGCCTCTGCGCTCTGCATGCAGCACAGGTGGACCTCGGCCTCCAACCAGCGCGCCCCCGGCCACTCATTCCGGAGACGAGCCCCAGCGCGCCATCCCCGCGCGCCTCCAGGAAACGGGGCCTCCCGGGTCCCAGGGACGCCCACTCGTAAAAAGGAACGGGGGTCCGGCCATCCATGGCAGGTGGCGGCGCGGCCTCCGGGGACAAAGCAGGGCGCCCCACGGCGCAGGCCCGCTGCCCACCCGGCCCCTAGGACCCGGCCGCGCCGCCACCCCCGCACGCCCCCCCCACCCGGCCCCGATCGCCGGGGACGCCCCGCAGCCACCCGTGCGCCCGCCCAACCGCCGCCCAGGAGCGCGCCGGGCGCCCAACCGCCGTCCCGGCCCAACCAACGCGGGCAGGGGAGAGAGGTGCGCGCGGCCGGCGGAGCGTGCGAGCCATCGGGGGTCGCGGGGAGGAGGTGCGCGCGGGGAAGACGGGGGCGCAGCGGCGCCGAGGCGGTCGCGGGACGCAGCGCCGGGAGGGACGCCTGCAGGGGGGTCTGCCCCGTTCCCCTAAGAAGGTGCCGATGGTTTGACCCCCCCACCCCGAGTGAGGTGCCGCGTCCCAGCCCCGGCTGGACTGTACCATCGGGCGGTGCCGCCGGGATTTCTCCCCCCCACCACCACCATCCATTCCCCCCCCACCCGGGTCCGCGGTCGGTTGGCCCCGGCCGGGCTCTGAGACGCGGAAAGCGCTTGGCGCCATTTTGGGTGGGACTAAGCAAAGACGAAACACCCTCCCAGTCGATGGGGTACTCTGGACGCCGGCTTATCCGGTTCCCTTAATCCTTTGGGTACTTACACGATGTTGGGTGAGGGGAGCTGGAAGATCAGCGGGTCCCCGATCCTCTCTCCCTAGGGGTGATGGAAATCAATCCCCCCCCGCCACCTCCAGGTGGTTCTTCCCGCCGCAGAGTGGGAGCAGCATAAAAGGCGGGGCCTCATTACCATAATCTGCCTGGCAACCTGATCTCGGCGTTATGTGATTGGCTGAACTCTATAAACTCCATGCCCAGCCTAGATACCAGTAACGCTGGGACGAACTGACAGGCCCAGATTTAAGACTCATGACGAAGATATCCGAGCGGCTTTTTCACTCGGCGGAGAAGGCAAAAGGAGATCCACACAATGGCCCAATGACGGAAGGCCTCTTTATTTCGTGCTCTGCTGTTCTTTGAAAATCCAATCAAAGAGCGGGTCTCAGGCAGGGCTCGCCTGCGTTCGCACTCTAAGCCAATCAGAAAAGCCGACTCTTCGGATGCAGAGTCGGCCAGGCTCTCGGGGTCCCGCGGGCTCCGGGGCGGGGAAACCACCAGCCTCCGAGCTCCAGGTGGAGGGGATGCGCTGCCTGCAGGTGGGGGTTCCAGGCCCCCGACGCCCGAGAGGCCACGTGTCCTGCAGCGGCGTTCCAGGCCAGCGCGCAGCTGAACCGGTGCTCCGCGCGGAAAGCCGCGCCCCGGCCTCGGGCTCTAGGGTCGCGGGGTTGTGCCCGGGCCCGAGGGCTTCCTTCCACCTCTGACCCGCCCCCTCTGAGGTCCCTGCCCAGCCCTGGAGCGCTTCACTGCATCTATCCTTTCTCCTGACCATTCAGATAAAGGCAATGGTTTTTCGGAAATGTGGAGTATTATTATTCAGTGCTGGTTAACCAGTAGTTTAACCCCTTTCTTAACCAAGGGCCCCCATACGCTACCATCCCTTAAAATTGCCTTCTCCAAGGGTAATCGAGTGCATGGAAATAAGCTCAAGCTTTGGAGCAAGAAACGCAGCTCTCGTTCTACCCGTGATATGAATGGATGGCGACTGGATCTCCAAGAGACCTGAAGACGTTGCACCCTCAGGGAGCAGGTTTCCCATCCACGACATCTACCTGGCTACACTATTTTGAAGATTAAATAAGATTTACAGCCCGGCCGTGTGGCTCAGTGGTTGAGCTTCAACCTATGAACCAGAAGGTTCTGGTTCGATTCCCGTCAGGGCACATGCCCAGGTTGTGGTCTCCAATACCCGTGTGGGGCGTGTAGGAGACAGTCCATCAGTGATTCGCATCATTGATGTTTCTGTCTCTCCTTATACCTTCCTCTCTGAAATCAATTTTCTTTTAAATTGTTTTTTAAAGGCCGAAAAAAAGGATAAATCCACAGACCAAAAAAAGTGCAAAGAGGGGCAAAGAGAAAACAGATCCAAGTGGCTGACCAGGAACCTAAAGATCTGCCAGCAGAAAATGGGGAAACTAAAAACATAAGAGGGAGGTAATTCCACCTCGTCCCATTTTTTTAAAGTGTAAATGCTTTTTTATATTGATGTTTTTAATTGATGCAAATCAGATGGGAAAAAATTAGATGGATTTTTTTCAGCACATATGGCACTATAGAAGAGGAAACACAGTGATATTGTTACCAAGGATGCATAATTTTAAAGACTGAGAGGAAATAAACACCACTGGTTAGAGAAATAACTCTGTCAGGACCACATTTCTTTGGTTATAAAAAGTAGGAGACCAGTAAGAAATGGAGGAAACTCTATTGAACTCTAAATGCCTACCACAATACCTCATGTTTAGATTTTAAGTTGCTTGAGCTTTTTGCTCCTGCAACAGGTATTGCATAGATTTAAATTTAACAAGAGACAGGTACTGCATAGATTTAAATTTTAGTAGGACCTTTTGCCTCCTTACCAGTGTTTTTTATTTACTCCTGTGGTCATGGGTGTAAGTATTCTCTTAACTTCTCCTTCTTTTCATATTAAAACTAGAGGCCTAGTGCATGAAATTCGTGCACAGGTAGGGTTCCTAGGCCTAGCCAGCTATCAGGGCCGATTGGGGTCTTCCAGCTGCCAGCCAGGGCCTTCCTTTGCTGGCTGCCTGCCAGGGCCTTCCTTCATTCCATGCCGCCCCCTGGTAGTCAGCACAGGTCATAGCGAGCGATTGAACTCCCAGTCTCCCGGTCGAACTCCTGAGGGGACACTTTGCATATTAGCCTTTTATATATATAGATAACCAGTAAAGGGCTTGAAAATTAGGCAGGAATTTTTTTCCTCAAGGATTCTTTTCAAATTCTAGTATGTAACCCAATTTCTTTTCATTTCAGTCAAGACAAAAAGCAAAAATTTTAAGTTAATCTTTTTTATTTCCTCAAGAGGAAGAAGCATTAGTTACCAATACCTACAAATGTAATAATTGCTGATGACTAGGTCCGTAGAAAAACATACATTTTTCTGTTTGTTTCTTCACACAAAGTAACCTATACATTCAAACATCTCAACTATTTAGGTTGTGTTCGTACCCTAGTCATTCAGTCTATTCATATATGAATTGTTGGAAGTGTTCCTCCAGGTTAAAGGAGAACATTAAAATCCTGGTTTTTAATCTTGAGACTATGAACATTTTATGCAAAATACCATGTTCAATTCCTGGTCAGGTAGTTCAATTGGTTAGAGCATCGTCTCGATATGCCAAGGTTGCGGGTTCGATCCCATGGTTACCAGCGGGGAGAAGACCTCGTCCCCACCTGTTCCTCTTGGGGGTGGATTTCTTGTGATATCAGAAGAAAAAGAATTTTCTGACCCTCAGGAGGATAAGCTATTGGAGAGAGTCTTATTTCTGTGGAACCAAACCCCTGAGTTTCAAAGGTCCATTTCCCTTAGTCCAGTCACAGAGGAAGTGCAGCTGGGGCTTCAGCAGAGCCAGTGTTCAGAGTTTCCATTCCATGCTGGAGCCGAGTCCAGTCCAGCATCAGGCTAGCTTAGCTTGCTTCCTGCTTGCAGTCCATTAGTCCCTTGTGTGTGGGTCCACATGGGCCATATGGGCGAATGCAAGAGAGCCAAGAGCAAAAACAAGAGCCAAGAGAGAGTTCTTCTGTTTAGGGGATTATGTATTTTCATGGGCTTGCGTTGGCTCCACCCTTTCTGGTCAACACATGGTTCCCTTGGCTAGATTGACTGGCAAGTACCTTCCCCGTGGCCCCACCTTCACTGTGCATGTGTCTGTCTCCCCTTTGTTGGGCTCCTTCCCCCAGTGACCTGCAGGGAACAGGCCAGTGGTTCCCTGGGGAGTACAAAGTTGCAGCTTCCTGGTGAAGCCGCCCAAATGACATGCCTATAATGTCTGGCTTCCCCCTTTGCTCCTTTCCTATGATTAAAAACTAGCTAATTACAGGGCACATACAAGAGTCAACCCAAGAATGCATAAATAAGTGGAACAACAAATCGATGTTTTTCTCTCTCTAAAATTTAATTTTAAAAAAAATACCATGTTCAACTTTATGTGTGTATTTCTCCCAAGGACAGATTTCTGTTCCCAGTGCATCCCAAGGGGTTTAAGATCCCATAAAAACTTAGAATCACTACCTTCTAATAATTACTGCGATTTAACAGTCTGTTCCAGGCTTTTATGTCTCTGCATCTATTTTGTTCATCAGTTTATTTTGTTCTTTAGATTCCACATATGAGTGAGATCATGTGACACTTGTCTTTCTCTGACTGGCTTATTTCCCTTAACATAATACTCTCCAGGTGTCTCCATGTTGTCTCAAGGGTAAGAGATCCTTCTTTTTTACAGCTGCATAGTATTCCATGGTGTAAATGTACCATAGCTTTTTAATACACTCATCTACTGATGGGCTCTTGGGCTGTTTCCAGGTCTTAGCTATTGAAGTCATTTTTAAAGTAAGGTTTTATTGAGCCCAAAATGTTAGCCAGAAGGCCGGTCTTGGGGCATAGAGTCTAAACTACCAGCAGCATAACT
The DNA here is from genome assembly GCF_028538775.1 of Myotis yumanensis. Lineage (NCBI taxonomy): Eukaryota > Metazoa > Chordata > Mammalia > Chiroptera > Vespertilionidae > Myotis > Myotis yumanensis. Next base: position 17,882,919 of record NW_027223770.1, read on the forward strand.
AGGTAGAAAAAAAAACAGCATGTTTGTTGTCCCAGAATTCTGCAAGCGCTTTTATACATCATTAAATTTACAAATGCTAATCTGAAACTTGCTAAATTTTAAGTTCTTTTAGTGGCTTTAACACATCCATTTCCCAGAATAGCATTTGCAGAACTGTTAAATGTTGACTCATGTAGTTTGTCGAGTGTGAGCAACATTGATAGCCTATAGAGACCTCTCATTTATGGTTTTCTTTCCTTTATTTTCATGTTTTCTTAAGAAAATAATTAGCAGTTCAAGTTTAAATGACCATTAAAGCCTTTCAAATTACATTTCACTAAACTTGTCCAATGTTAGGAAAATTAGCACTCTTAGTATTTCTTTATGAATGTCTTCTACTTTGAGAGGTGAACACTTCTGCAATATTTTTTTAAATTTCTATTTTTAAAATATTTTTTTTTATTGATTCCAGAGAAGGGAGAGGGAGAGATAGAAACATCAATGATAAGAATCGATTGGCTGCCTCCTGCACATCCCCCACTGTGGATCAAGCCACAACCTGGTCATGTGCCCTGCCGGGGAATCAAACTGTGACCTCCTGGTTCATAGGTTGTTGCTCAACCACTGAGCTATGCTGGCTGGGCTTTAATTTTTATATGTTTTTACTAATTTTTTAGAGAGAGAGAAAGGAAAAGGGAAAGAGAGATAGAAACATTGATGTGAGGAACATCCATTGGCTGCCTCCTGCACACCCCCTACTGGGATTACCCACAACCTGGACATGTGCCCTGACTGGGAATTGAACTGGTGACCTCACCAGTCGGTCAACTTTTGCAATTAAAAAAAAAAAAAAAAAGATTTGACCTTTAAAACAATTTAAGACATAGATTGAATGGATCAGCGATTCCACTCTGAAGACAAGAAAAAAGTATCATTTATTGACCTTTCTTATACTTCCTCTGTTATGAAGAAACTCCTGGGAATTAGTAGACATCTTCTTTGGAGACTTACAGAATTAATATAACTCTTAACAGGTCAAAACAACTATCAACCTGCTAAAAAGTATTTATTGAACACTGCTTTCGGATCAGGCCCGCCACAGGTGCTAGGAAACATAAGGAAAGTGAATAAGTGGTCCTTTTAAGGTTCAGCAGAGAGGGGAGGAGAAAAGTGAGAAATCAAACTGCGGGTTGCTGCACCAGGTCTTTCATAACCTGCTAAAGAATATGGAGTTTTTTTCCACAGCAATCAAAAGCCTTAAAATATTTGTTTTCCTTTCTTTTGGCCATACCATAAATCAGTGGGCATCTTTATTTTCTAAATTTTTAAAATAATTCTTTATTGTTGAAAGTATTATATATGTTCCCTGTCCCCCCCCCCCCCCCGACATTGACCCCCTCCAGCGCGCCCCGACCCCTGCCCCAGGCCCTTACCGCCCCATTGCCTGTGTCCCTGGGCCATGCATATATAGTGGGCATCTTTAAATGCACAGACATGTGCGGGGCTACCATTGCCATATTTGCAACACCATGAGTCTAATTAAATAATAAACTATCATTATTTCTCTTTGAATTAAAAAAAAAATGTGTTTTAGAAAGATAATTCGGGCGACAGTGTGGAAAACGGACTGCCCAGCGGAGATATGGGTGGAGGGTGACCCACCAGGAGATTGATTGCAGCAGTCCAGGTGAGACACGACGAAGGTCTAATGTTGTAAGACATCACGCTGAGCACCGCAGGGAACACAGAGCTGAACAAGACGCGACCCCACGTGAAGGATGAATGAACGAAAATGTCACACTGCGCGCTTGGTGCTTGTTCCCCCTACCAGGATGCCCCTGGAGACGGTGATGTAAACAGATGTGAATGAGAGAAGACAGACTTTTATCAACCTCCTGCTGAAGGAAAAAAATGATAGAGAGCAAGAATTCCTGCTTGATCTTTTCAATTTGGCTATGTTGTCCCCCATGTCTTTATGTAATCAATTTGCACACCCCGCTGGGTGTGTTTTGACCAACCATAAAGGACGAGGCGACGGGAACAAAGCCGGCAGCAGTTGCCTGGACTTGTTAGCGGATGTGCTTTCAGTAACTAACTAGTTGCTGACTCAGAGGCCAGAGGAAAGCAGAAATCTCCTCTCTGTTCTGTGGCCAGCCAAGCGGTTACAAGAGTGCTAAAGTCCACGGTGATGGGGACCTCTTCCCACTGCCCGGCTTGCTCTTTTGCTGTGTCATGGGGAAGAGGGACTGGGGTTTCATTAGTCAACTCAGAGAAATAAGTGAGTCATGTTAATCCTTTCCGGGGCTTGGTATCCGGGGCCTGGTGTCCGGGGCCAGGTGGCAAAAAGACGGTCTAGACTCCTTCCCTGGCCCTGGGCTCCTTGACTCACTCACCTGTGCTCTTGTGCGGCTCCAGCTCAGGCTCCTGGGCCAAAAGAAAAGCTACCGCAGCACCCTTTGCTGTATTTGCAACACCATGAGTCTCAATAAATAATAAAATACCATCAATTCTCTTTGAATTAAAAAAAAGTGTGTTTCAGAAAGATAATTCAGGCGACCGTGTGGAAAATCGACTGCATATTTGCTAATGAAAAGGAACACGCAGCACAAAGCCTAGTCCCACAAGAATGGGAGGAAAGAATGGGATGTAAAGTCAGATGTGATTGAACAGGGGCTTTGTCAAGGCTGTGTGACCTCCTGCAAGTCAGTTAACCTCTTTCAACTTCAGGTTTCCCACCTATAAAAAAGGGGTTATGATATGATCACACATATCTATGCGAAAGAATATATGGCCCTAGCTGGTTTGGCTCAGTGGATAGAGCATCGGCCGATGGACTGAAGGATTCCAGGTTCGATTCCGGTCAAGGGCACATACCTTGGTTGAAGGCTCCAATCCCTGGCCCTGGTTGGGGCACGTGCAGGAGGCAACCAATTGATGTGTCTCTCTCACATTGGTGTTTCTCTCTCACTGTTTGGCCCCTCTCTTCCACTCTCTCTAGGAAAAAAAAATATATATATGTACAACACCTGGCCCTCCCATACTTTGCTGGTAGGAACGTAAAATGGTGCCACTTCTCTGGAAAACTGTTGGGCCGTTTCTTTAAAAGTTAAACATAAATTTACCATACAGCCCAGCAATTCTACTCCTAGGCATCTACCCAAGAGAAATGAAAACATATGTTCACACAAAGACTTGTGTGTGAATGTTCATAGCCGCATTCTTCATGAGTGAACCACGAAAACATTATGCTAAGTGAGAGAAGCCAGACCAAAAAAATCACATCTTGTATAAGTCAGTTTACACGAGGAAAGGCAAATCCAGAGAAGAGAAACCTTAAAGTAGGTTGCAGTTGCCTAGAGCTTGGAGAAGGGAAAGGAGAGTGACGACAAACGGCCTGAGGGATCTTTTTGGGGTGACGAAAATGCTCTAAATCGGGTTGTGGTGATGGATGCATAACTCTGTAAATTGACTAACAGTCACTAAATATACACTTATACTGGTAGAACATGATGGTATATAAATTATAACTCATCCGTCTGGCGTGGCTCAGTGGTTGAGCATCTACCTATGAACCAGGAGGTCATGGTTCAATTCCAGGTCAGGATACATGCCTGGTTGCAGGCTTAACCCCAGTGTGGGGTGTGCAGGAGGCAGCCGATCAATGATTCTCTCTCATCATTAATGTTTCTATCTATCTCTCCCTCTCCCTTTCTCTCTGAAATAAATAATAAAAATATATTTTCAAAATAAATAACTCAATAAAGCTGTTTTTAAAAACCTACCAGGCATGTAGTAGATACTCAATACTGTAGTGAACCACTAACATTTAATAAACATTTATTAGTAAGCGACACTAAACACATCATATGCCTTAATTCAACTTAACTCCTATTTCTAAGGCACATTTCTAAGTTTCGCAAACGTTTTAGTTTTTCAAATAACTACTTTCACTACTTTTTCCATGTCCACTTACCATCTGTACAATTATCAACTGAGTATTTTTCTCTAAACAAAATTACATTTAAAAAATTATATAAGTTTATTTTAAAGTAAAACCTTATATCACTATGGTAAATGGAAACCCAGTATCATTTGTCATAAATAAAACATACTGTGAAAATAAACACAAGACAAATCAAATGATCTGAGTAGGCAGATGTTTTTGCCTAAAGAAGGTTTGCTCTCTCTGCTTGATAAAGGAGACTAAATATCTTAGAGAAGAGCCCTGGCCGGTGTGGCTCCGTTGGTTGGAGTGTTGTTCTATATACTGAAAGGTTGAGGGTTCAATTCCTGGTCAGGGCACATACCCAAGTTTTGGGTTCGATCTCCAGGTGGGGCACATGCCAGAGGTAACCAATCAATGTTTCTCTCTCTCCCTCTCTCTCTCAAATTAATAAAAACATATCCTCAAGTGAGGAATTTTTTAAAATCTTGAAGAAAAGGGTAAAGAGGGGATAAATGATGATGGAAGGAGACTTGACTTGGGGTGGCGAATACACAATACAATATACAAATGGTGAATTATAGAATTGTACACCTGAAACCTATATAATTTTATTGACCAATGTCACCACACACAAAAAAAATCATTAACATATAATGAAAAAGGTTAGAGAGATGATAGGCATTTCTCTTTGATGCAATCAGACCCAGAGATTGGAATCCCAGGCTGAGAACAAAGAAGATTGTGTGTGTGTGTGTGTGTGTGTGTGTCCCCACCATCTATACAGAGTTGAAAACAATTGAGGTCAGATACCTTCTTAGGGCTGATGGGGAGCAGCCAAGCCTGCTCCTGCTGCTTTATCATTATGCCCCTGTAAGTCCACAGAAGCAGAGGCCTGGAGAGAGGCTAGGGAAATCTTCAGGCCTGACTCCCCGGCCTGGCCAGGGGTGAGGTCCTGGGACTTGGCCTGAGGCCATGAGAGGCCTGAGAGAATCACCCCCCCCTCCGACCCCGCCACCCCTCACCGCCCCCCCCCCCCCCCCCAGGAGATGACCCAATGGTGAGGAAGGAGATGGTGTCTCCCCTCCCCACTGGAGGTTGGGATCGATCTCCAGCACCGGGTGGGAAGACAGAGGCCTTGAGGAGCCTGGGTCCACCCCCCGTGGAGAGCCCTGGGAACGGGAGCCCAGGGACACTTGAAGTGGTCAAGCCAGAGTGCCTCTCTGATACAAGGGAACCCAGCAGGGTCCCTCAGAGATTCGTCCTCACAGGATTTGGCTGCCTGCACCAGGGGCAGAGACAGCGCAGCCAAAAGAGGCTCAGACATCCCCTCTCCCTTCTTTCCCAAAATCATGGGGAAAAGAGATCCCACTGAGCGTGCAGAAGGGAAATAATCAAACATTTCGTGTCTGTACTCCACTTGACTGGGTAGAGAAGGGTTAAAACGACTTAAAAAGATCTCACATTGCCGAAACCGGTTTGGCTCAGTGGATAGAGCATCGGCTTGCGGACTGAAAGGTCCCAGATTCGATTCCGGTCAAGGGCGTGTACCTGGGTTGCGGGCACATCCCCAGTAGGAGATGTGCAGGAGGCAGCTGATCGATGTTTCTCTCTCATCGATGTTTCTAGCTCTCTATCTCTCTCCCTTCCTCTCTGTAAAAAATCAATAAAATATATTTAAAAAAAAAAAAAAAAAAAGATCTCACATTCAGCCCTAATCGGGCCGCTCACTGGGTTGGAGTGTCGTCCTATACCCCAAAAGGTTGTGGGTTCAATGACAGGTCAGGGGATATATCTAGGTTGCAGGTTCGATCCCAGCTCACGGTGCGTAGGGGAGTGACTGCTCAGTGTTTCTCTCACAGTGCTGTTTCCCCTTCGCTCTCCCTCTCCCTTCTCTCTCTAAAAATCAATAAAAACATATTTTTTTTAAAAAAAGAAAATGCACTAGAATGATATCTAAGCTACTGTTGTCGTAACATATAGAAATGTTTAAAAATGTCTAAAAATGTTTAAAAAGGTTTCTAAATGTTTAGTTAACTTTCCTGAAACTTAAAGGATGATATTAAGGACACATACCCCACTACCCTGAATGTGTGTATCCCATAGATAAGGATTTGAACTTCGATTATTGGCTTAGAGTGACTTGCTATGATAGACATATGTTCACCTGGGTAATTGCTGATTACCACTTGTAGCCCTGGCGTAGTTATAATCTTCATAAACTTTGGTCTCTCTTTTCCAAGTGATGGACATCAGGGCAAAATTTAGTAACACTACACACCTGAACAAAAAGACGAGTTTTCTCACTTGCTCTGTTTTCCTTGTTTCTTACTGATTTCTCAGTTCTTGGTCAGTAAGGGAGAATTCTGCCTACCACTCTCCACTGGGCTGAGAATCCAGTGGGAGGGAAAATGTTGGGGCACAGAAACTCCTGCCTGCGATGGCCCGAGTTTGAGTTCAGGTTCTGCCTCTTGTTACCTATTTAGCCTTGGGCAAGTCCTTGAACTTCTTGGACTGTGTTTCTTTATCTGTTAAATGAGATTAATTATAGTATCTGCCTCCCAGGTTGTTGTGAAGCCCAAATGAGGTAACATGAGACGACACGAGGTACAATTCTACAAAAATGTTACTTTTTATCATCGTGGTGGTGCTTTTTATTTTATTTTAATTTTTTAAAAAAATCTTTATTGTTGAAAGTATTTTCCTCGGGCTGGAGGGGGCCAATGGGGGGAAAAAAGTAATTTGTCGAATTATGATATGTTTGTATGCTCCAACATCTCTCAGAAACATAAAGTTAAAAAACAAGAGTAATTTGTAGAAATATATGCCATGTATTTCAACGTGGATTTAACCAGCTTTATTGAAATATGGTTGACATGTTTAAGGTATAGAATGTAATGATATATGTGACATATATGTATTATGAAATGTATAATCCTATAGTAGGCTTAGTTAACATCTCCATCACCTTATAATTACCATTTCTGTTTTGTGGTGAGAACATTTAAGATCTGCTCTTTTTAGCAACTTTCAAGGTTACAACAATATAGTATTGTTAACGTATAGTCACCATGTTGTAATTACATCCCCAGAACTGGAAGTTTGTATTTTTTGACCAACATCTCATTTCCCCCACGACCAGCCCCTGGAAACCACCATTCTACTCTGTTTTCTGAGTTGGCTTTTTTAGATTTCACATATAAATGAGATCATACAGTATTCGCCCTTATCTGTCTGCCTTATTTCACTTACCATAATGGCTTCAAGGTCTATTCATGTTGTCACAAAAGGCAGGATTTCCTTCTTTTTTTTATGGCTGATATATATATATATATATATATATATATATATATATATATATCAGTATATCTCACATTTTCTTGATCCATTTATCTGACACTTTGGTTGGGTGAATATGCTACAATGAATATGGGGGCACAAATATCTCTTTGAGATACTGATTTCATTTTCTTTTGGTATATACCCCAAAGTGGAATTTCTGGGTCGTGTGGTAGTTCTATTTTTAACTCTTTAAGCAAACTCCATACTGTTTTCCATAGTGGCCGCACCAATTCATATTCCCAGCCACAGTGCATCAGTCTCACTGACACTTATCTCTTAGCTTCTTGATCGTAGCCATTCGAACAGATGTAAGGTGATATTTCATCTTGGTTTTGATTTACATTTTCCTGATGACTAGTGATGTTGAGTTTCTTTTCATGTACCTATTGGCCTTTTGTATGTCTCTTTTGGAAAACATTGTGAATTTTAAAATACATGAAACAATTATATCTATTGTTTATGAATATATACATATTAGAGGCCTGGTGCACGAATTCGTGTACTGGTGGGGTTCAGCCGACTCGCCCAGATAGGGGCCAATCGAAGCCAGGAGGGTGGGGGGGGGAGGGGATACGGGAGGTTGGCCGGTCGGCCCCATCCCCAATTGGGATGAGGGGGCTGATTGGGGCATGGCTGGGGGGAGGGGCTGTGGGAGGTTGGCGGGGGCCGATTGGGGCCCCGATTGGGCCAGTTGGCCTCCACAGTGCATGTCATAGCAACCGGTCATTCTGGTTGTTCCGGCCGCTTGGCTTTTTTATATATATAGATATAGATGTAGGAAAAGTACTTCAAATGTGTAGGAAAACACATTAAACTCATACTAATGGTTGCTCCTGGGGGAAGGGGGAGGGCAACGGGACTGAGGAAGGGTATACAGGGGATCCAGGTGTAGCTAGAGTATTTTATTTCTTTGGAAAAAAGAGAGAGGAATATTCAAAGCAAATATAACAACTTATGAACAAATGTTCAATCTGAGTAGTAGGCACATGAATGTTAACTATGTTGTTCTCTATGCTTTTCTCTTTTGAAAAAAATTATTTTTTCTTCTTTTAATATTTAATCTTTTTAGTTTAAAAATGTCTCAATTACAGTTGACATTCAATATTATTTTATATTCATTTCAGGTGTACAGCATAGTGTTTAGACAATCATATAATTTACAAAGCCATTCCCCTGATATTTCAAGTACCCAGCTGGCACCCTACCTAGTTATAATAATATTATCGGCTATATTCCCTATGCTGTACTTTACATCCTCATGACTGCCAATTTGTGCTTCTTAATCCCTTCACCTTTTTCACCCAGCTCCCCAGCTCCCTCCCATCTGGCAACCAACAGTTTGTTCTCTGTATCTGTGAGTCTGTTTCTGGGTTTTTCTGTTGTTTATTTTGTTATTTAGATTCTACATATCAGTGAAAATCATATGGTATTTCTCTTTCTCTGTCTGACCTATTTCACTGAGCATAATACCCTCTAGGCCCATCCATGTTGCCACAAAGGGTAAGATTTTATTCTTTTTATGGCTGAGTAATATTCCACTGTATATATGTACCACCTCTTCTTTATCCAATAGCCTATCGATTGGCACTTAGGTTGTTTCCATATCCTAGCTACTGTAAATAATGCTGCAATGAACATAATATGTCTATTCAAATTAGTGTTTTGGATTTCTTTGTATAAATATCCAGAAGTGGAATTGCTGGGTCAAATGGTAGTTCTGTTTTTAATTTTTTTGAAGAGACTCCATACTGTTTTCCATAGTGGCTGCACCAATTTGCAATCCCATCAAAAGTCCATATCCTCCCAACACTTTTTTGTGGATGTATTGATGATAGCTATTCTGACAGGTGTGAGGTGATATCTCATTGTGGTTGAAGTTTTGTTTGTTTGTTTGTTTGTTTTATTGACTTCAGAGAGAAAGGGAAAGGGAGAGGGAGATAGACACATCAATGATGAAAGAATCATTGATTGGCTGCCTCCTGCACGCCCCACACTGGGGATCAAACCCGCAACCGGGCATGTACCCTGACTGGGAATTGAACCATATCTTCCTGGTTCATAGGTAGATGCTCAACCACTGATCCACGCCTGCCGGGCTCATTGTGGTTTTAATTTGCATCTCTCTGATGATTAGTGACATTGAGCATCTTTTCATGTCTATTGGCCATCTCTATGTCCTCTTTGGAGAAATATCTATTCAGGTCTTTTACCCTATTTTTTAATTGGATACGAAATGTTAGCTTATATTCACTTAGGCCAGTGGTTCTCAACCTTGGCTGCACATTAGAATCACCTGGGAATCTTTTTTAAAATCCTGATTTCTGGGCCTCATCCTCCGGAAATTCTGTTTCTTTGTTATGGGGTGGGGCCACAACATCAGTAACAAAGAAACAGAATTTCCGGAGGATGAGGCTCAGAAATCAGGATTTTAAAAAGATTCCCAGGTGATTCTAATGTGCAGCCAAGGTTGAGAACCACTGACTTAGGCGAATGCAGGTAAACACAGCTGTGTCATTTCATTTTGTGAAACCCGAGGCGCCTGCTGGCAGCTGGGTTAGATTGCTTTTGGCCTAGGTGTCAAACAGCCGGGTCTTATACAAACAAAACCATTTCTCCGATCCTTTTCTTACGGAGGCTTCTGGTTTATAAAATTGCCCTTTACAAAAGCTCTGTTGTGTAGAGTGTAAATATTTAATTTAATCCACATCCACTTAGGCCTGCCTGGTGTTTGTTTTTCATTTATATTTCACTGTGTTACATAATGCCAAATTCATCTGTCCATTCACTCCATTCGGTTTGGAGGGGGGGAAGCAAAATCGTGTTTTGGTGGTGTAGAGATACCAAATGGTCAGTGACTATGTTTTCCTTTTCTATCTACTTGATTTAGAATTAATTGTATATGTGTTCTTCTACCTCAGGAATAGATAAGGATTTTTTTTTTCTCTCCAGCCTTTTACTTTTCAACCACCTACTTCTTCTGTTTATTTTTAATCCTCACCTGAGGATATCCAACAGGCAAGAAATCTGGATGTGGCCTGCAATATCCGGAAAAGCCACCCCAAAGTATAAAGTTGCATTGTCTGATGTAGTAGCCACCAGCTATGTGTGCCTAAGTTTGAATTTATTAAACTAAACGACATTTAAAATTCAGTTCCTCACTCACACTAGGCACGTTTCCAAGCGCCCGGGGGTGGCCTGTGGCTTTTGTGTTGCACAGCACAGGACAGAGCAGGGCCATGTCTCAGAAAGAGCCGTGGGGAGTGCTGGTCTGGAATCTATGGCAGCAGCATGGCCACTCCCTGCGCTTTCTGGGGCTCCCACTTCCATCTTCTGAACTTTGAAAAAGTTCTGCAGGTGCAACTCCGGATGAGGAGACTGTGGGTGATGCGTGAATGAGGAAGACAACGCTAAGGAGAGCCCTCTTCGCCTTCCCTCTGCTGCTATGTCTGCTGAGCTGCCCGGGCTTCTGTCCCGGCCAGCATCTCGGAGCCCTTATAAGATTTTCAGGTAAAGATCTTACCAAGAGTCAGAAGTGCATTCACCCGCTTAAGGCTCCTTGTCATTTTATTTGTGAGGAAAGAGTTCAAAAGGATATGAAGGCCCAGCCGGCGTGGCTCAGTGGTTGAGCGTCGACCTTATGCACCAGGAGGTCACGGTTCGATTCCCAGTCAGGGCACATGTCCAGGTTGTGGGCTCAATCCCCACTGTGGCGTGCAGGAGGCAGCCAATCAATGATTCCCTCTCATCACTGATGTTTCTATCTCTCTCTCTCTCTCTCTCTCCCTTCCTCTCTGAAATTATATATATATATATATATATATATATAATCATAGGCAATTATGTAATAGGCAATTCAGTTTCATCTTAGACAAACTCCTAGTCACTGCATCTATCTATTCTCTTTTTGGAAATCAGACTAATAGAGAGACAAAAACATCAGTATCGATCAGTTGCCTCCTGCACCTCCCGCATGTGCCCAAACCCATGACCTTCCTGTGTATAGGATGATGCTCCAACCAACCGAGCCACCCCAGCCAGCGTGAAATGCCTCTTATTTTTGTAGGGAACTTGCTCTACTGGCAGGTAGGGAGGGCAACAAGATCAGCTAACACTTGGTAATCTTTGAATTGGGGGGAAATAGCATATAAAATTCCTGGTGAATATGTCTTTCCCAAACTCATGAGATTTTTCTTACCACTCTCTCCATTGTTTCTGTGATCTCGCCTAGTGCGCCACTGTTTAATTTTTTCACTGGGTTTATTCTCATCTGCATTTTTCTATCTGGCTTTTACAGATGTGTGCTCCATGGTTATTTGAGAATGAGTCAATACACCACTTAAACTTTAAATCAGATTTTATTAGAATACCTATAAAGTATTTATTATTCAATTAATATAAGCATGTCCTTTGAATCACCACCTTGGGGAATGAGTACAAAGTTAAAGGCGCGCAGAATGGTATTTAAAACTGTAAAAGCCTTCAGTCAAGGACAGACTTCAGGCGTTAAGCCACTTTAAATAATTTTAAAGCAGCTTTCACAGAATACTCTCTTATGGCGAGGCCAGCAGAAGAAAGATAAATGTTGGTCCAGACTCCGAAGGCAGCCAAACTAGAGGCTTCAGCAAGACTGGAGTGGGAGGAGGTCACGTGGGAGGGAGGTCCTCCAGAGGGGGACTCCGTTGTTTTCTGGCTCCCTCTCCTGCAAGTGGACTGGGGCCCTGTGAGTTGCTATGCTCCCCCTGATCGCAAATTGCTGCCACGTTGTAGACGAGAGGCAGTCACTAGGGTAACCAAATCTCAAACCACTTAGGTCTTTAATAGACATGGTCAACTCTTAAAATTCTCCTTAGAAGCTAATAGGCAGCTGGTTCAGACCCTCCAAGATGAGTTCATCGCCTGCTTTCAGATTTTCAGAAGTAAAGGAAAGAGATCTGATGAGTTTTCATTTAATTCTGTGAATCTTTCCTGAAAGCTAGGCCAGTACTGTCAGCACCACGTGTAGTCACCATGGCTTCTCTTCAAATCACTGGAGGCCAATCGTCACTCCCAGCTCATCCCCTTAGCCTCTTTGCAGGAACAATAATGAGCTTTGGAGAGAGGACTCAGCCACACAGAGTTCCTAGTGACAAATCATCTCCCCTGTGGTTGAGCATATTATTTCGGGCAATGCTGGGACCACCTGCATAAGTATAGCCACGTGCTTACGATAAAGCTTACTCCTAGGCTCCATCTGAGACCCAAATGACTCAGAACCTTTGGAAAGAGGTGTCAGGAATCTGCATTTTCACAGCTCTTTTCCACGATTCTGACATTAAAACTTAAGATGAAATGGATGGAAGGTAAAAAGGTCTTCTATGCCTTTTATTATGAAGAAATGAGTTGGAAATTCAGCTACATCTCTGAACCTGGACAAACAATTCGTAATTGAGAAATAACTCTGGGGAAAAAAGCAGAAGTAGATGAATTTTAAAGCTATAAGTACTTTTAAGGGGTCCAGTGACTTGTCAGCCCAGTGATCCTGTACACCTCGTGTTTCAAACTGGTTCTGGTTGCAAGTATCCTGTCCCATTGGCTGAGATCATGTGCAAGTGTTCATCTTCTCTTTATTTCTATTTCTCATTTGTATTTGTGAAATGAGAAATAGAAAGTTCTGTCCTATGAGATAATATATGTCAAAGCAGTTTGCAAACCTGTAAAGTGCTTTGCAAACATTATTGGGTCCAGAGAGCAGTGAATTGTATTATCCTTTCATTGACTAATCTTTGTCATTTTTGGAAAAATCAGTTATTAATTCAATCTTCTCTTCTGTAAATTAGGGCCGTGTCTTTGAGTCGTGAGCGCACTGTATTGTGGTACAATCCATCCATTCATTGTTTGTCTTTGTAATTGAATTAACCATGCGGCCACTGACACCGATTATGGAGGTATTCAGATAAGATGTGGTTTTTAGGGCTTTTCATCAGTGTAGACCTCATTCCTCTCATGATTCTTCATACCGTTTCCTTTCATTTAAATTTACTTATTTATTTATTTATTTAAGAGAGAGGAAAGGAGAGAGAGAGAGAAAGAAAGAAAAAGAGAGAAAAATATCAATTTGTTGTTTCACTTATTGATGCCTTCATGGGTTGATTCTTTTTTTTTAAATATATTTTTATTGATTTCATAGAGGAAGGAGAGAGAGATAGAAACATGAATGATGAGAGAGAATTATTGATTGGCTGCCTTCTGCATGCCCCACCCTGGGGATCGAGCCCAAAACCTGGGTACCTGCCCTGACTGGGAATTGAACTTTGACCTCCCGGTTCATAGGTCAACGCTCACATCGGTTGATTCTTGTCTGTGCCCTGACTGGAGATCTAACCCGCAAACTTGGCGTATCAGGAGGACGCTCTAACCCACTGAGCAAACCAGCCAGAGCTCTTTTCATTTTTGCTATTTGTTTTAAATGATCTATTTAGGTCTTTAAATAAGTAATACATTTGCAAGAATTTAAAAGTATAAAAAGCTATAATATACAAAATCTCTTTGCTTCTCCATCACCCACTTCTTCCAATTCCCACCTACTTTTTATAAGTAATCACCCCCATTGATTTCTTGTGTATGCTCCCAGAAATTATTTTTATGCACACACAAGCAGGTATAAGTATATATTATCCCTTCTTTTACTTTTTAACATGATGCCAGCATAATCCATATACTATTCTGAACTTGTTCCACTTAACAATGTATGTTGGAGATCTTTCCCTAACACAATAGAAAGAATTTATTCAACTTTTTTTACAGATTCAGTAAATTCCATTGTAAAGATGCACTATAATTCATCAAACCAGTCTCATCTTTTTTTTAAAATATATTTTTATTGATTTCAGAGAAAGGGTGCGGGAAAAACAGGTAGAAACACTGGGGATTGAGCCCAAAACCTGGGCATGTGCCCTTGACTGGAATCGAACCTGGGACCCTTCAGTCCACAGGCAGACGCTCTATCCACTGAGCCAAACCGGCTAGGACAAACCAGTCTCATCTTAATGAACTTGTAGGTGCATTCCAACCTTTCGTCATTATATGTATGTTGTAATGACTAAACTTGAACATTCATTATTTCACATTTGTAGGAGTGTATCTGGACGATAAATTCCATATGGCTCATTTTCTAGCCTCTGCATGTTTTGGTTGATTTTTTGGGACTATTTGTAAGTTGTGCACACCTCTCTTTAATTAGAGAAACCAAAATTGTACATAAACCCTAAGAAGAATCTTCCCAATGCTGAATATAACAGGATTGCTTTTCACTCTCCAGTTCTTGCCAATCAGATCTGCCAGAATTGTAAACCGGTCTTTCAAAGTGGCCTAACAACTGTTCTAAACAACTAAATGTATTAAAAATTAAGACCTAACATTGCTGAAAACTATGAAATATTTAAGCACCGTGATTTCCAGTTATATTACTGCTGTTTATTTTTATACATTATTTCCTCTTTAACACATGTTCTTTGTTTGAGTTTCTATCTTAATGCAAAAGTTTGATTACAATCAAGGCTGCCCAATACATAACAATGAAAACAGCTATTAATAGGGGGGTAGAATGGGAAAATATTATTTTAACTGCCAAGTATATATGGTGGCTAAATATTCTGATTTAAAATATTTCAGCTCTGGCCAATTTTTCTCAGTGGTTAGAGCATCCATCTGTGCACCAAAGGGCCGGGGGTTCAATTCCCAGGCAAGGGCCCAAACCTTGGTTGCAGGTTCCCTAGCCCAGATGGGAGGTGGGGGTGGCGGGAAGCAACCAATCCATATGTGTGTCTCTCTCTTCCCCCTCCTTCCTCCCTTCTATTCTCTCTACAAATCAATGAAAAAAATAAAATAAAATATTTCATCTCATTATCTGATTAGAAGTCTCAATTTTAGCTTCAGAAAATACAATCACCACACAAATATAGAATATCTTTAGCTCAGGAACTTGGTAGCTATAGCCTTTTAGTGTTTAAGGTGGCACCAGTTGCTTGAGAATGTCCAGTTTCCCTCAACGTTGATAATGCTCAGTGATTCCAAGTGACTTAGTTAGTAGCAAGCAGAAATAGCTACTAACTCCAAGGAAATTTTCCGGTATTTACTGAGCATACACAAGCCAAATGACACTGCATCGGCTTTTTGTTTGTTTGTTTATTTGTTTTTACTTTAAAAACGACAACAATTTTTGATAAGAAGTGGAAACTTAAATAATGGAAAGGCACAAAGAATCCCAGAAGTTCGCTTTAACTGATTGTCTCATCATGATTTTCTCTTTGTCTTACCTAGCCCTTTCTTTCCTTTTCTCACTCCCAGATCTTGCTACGGCAGAATTTCTCAAGCAGGGGTAAATTGACTTTTTTTTTTTTTTTTTTACAAAAAGAAGTCCTTGCATTTCCTCAAGGGACTGGCTATAAAGGGAGTTAGCAGTTTGAGGAACTAAGAGGTCATGGATAACATAAAGTAGATGGACAACAATGGAGTGCTCACTTTGTTTGGTTTTCATCAGACACCTCTGAACTCAAATTAGAATTGACTTACAGCTGAGTGATAGAAAAACCGGAACGCAAGATTGAACACCCCAAAAAATTTCATAAAGAACTAAGCAAAATGGCATGATGAACAATTATATAGAAAACCTATTGTTGAAAGCACGGATTTTTAGACTTATCTGCTCCCTTTATCAGTGATTATTCAACCTCATGGGTCTTGAAAGCTTCAACCTTAATCTGTGGAGGGCAGCAGCCAAGAGCAAAAGATTAACAACAACAGTGACAAGAATAACTCCTCTTGCAAGGATGGGTTATTGCCCCATACATCGTCTTTACGACTTGAAATTGTTCTAATCTTTTTATTTGGTGATATTAACTTGATCTTCAAGTATTCAAGGATCACTTATCCTTACCAAACATGTCGGTTGATGCATTTGTCTTATAGTTTATCTTTACTGTTCTCTGTGCACTTCAGTGTAAATATTTCCAGCAGATCTGAAGGACTATACACACAGTCAAATCTCAATGATCCAGGTAATGCACTTTTAAATTACAGTTGACCCTCGAACAACACAGGTTTGAACTGTGAGGTCCACTTAGACGTGATTTTTTTCAATAAATACTGTAAATATATTTTCTCTTTCTTACAATTTTTTTTTCTTTGTTAATCCTCACCTGGTCATATTTTTTCCATTAATTTTCAGAGAGAGTAGAAGTGAGGGGGGGAGAGAGAGAAACATCAATGCGAGAGAGACACATCAATTGGTTGTCTCTTGCATGAGCTCTGACTGGGCCGGGGATCAAGCTTGCAACCGAGGTACATACCCTTGACCAGAATCGAACCCAAGACCCTTCAGTCCTCGGGCTGGCACTCTAATCACTGAGCTAACCGGCCAGGGCTTACAATTTTATTTATTTTTATTTTTTTATTTTTTTTGCTAAAAGTATTACAAAGGGTATTACATAAGTGTACAATTTTCTTAATAACATTTTCTTTTCTCTAGCTTACTTTATTGTAAGAATACAGTATACCATATATATAGCCTACACAATATGTGTTAAGCCACTGTTGACATTATTGGTACAGCTTGTGGTCAACAGCAGGCTATTAGCAGTTACGTTTTTGGGGAGTCAAAAGTGACATGTGAATTTTCAACTGCATGGGGATTGGTGTCCCCAACCCCCACATTGTTCAAGGATTAACTGTACTTGCATCAAACATTCCATTCTGCCTGCTCCTCAGAGGCTCTTCATCTAGGAGCCACCCCTTATTCATCAGTTTCACCCCTAGATACTTCTCAGTATGCATGTCAAAGGAGAAACATTTTCTCACATAACCACAATAATGTTGTCACATCTAACACACTTAACAAAGCTCCAATGAATCTTCGTTTCGTGACATTTTCTCATGGCTGTATAATTGAGTGTGTGCATACCGGCAACGTGCAGGTGCCACAACCCCGGTTTTCTGGAAAGATCTGGAGCCAATCTGGTCCTTCCGAGATCAGCAGCATCTGAAGGCATGACTCGGGGTTGCTCACCCCTCGGTGAAGAGCTCCTGTCTGGTCTGCCACCAACCACAAAAGGAGCGAGACCGGTTTGCTATCGCATTATCTGGAATCAGCTCGAGCCTGCAGCAGCCCTCCCTCATCATGTAAAATGGAACAGGGGTTTTACAAGCTGATTTCAACTATGTTGCTGGACTGCTGGATGCAGAGCTCTTTTCATCTCAAAATAGTACAGACATCATCCAACGTCCCCAGGGCAGGCGTCCAGGAGCCGCGCTGAAGGCTGCTGACTGTGCCTTAGAGGAGCTGCGCCAGAACATGGGATCAGAGCAATTGGTCCCACAAAAAAGAGCCCAGAATTTGGTTGCCAGGTCGCCTTCTGAGAGTGAAGCCACTGAGACTTAGCCCCTGCAGAAGGGACAGTGTTGTGGGTGAAGAGACGGGAAATGCCTGTTTCCGACAAACGGACAGGGAAATATTTGTGTTTAAAGCAGTATTTGTCTAGTCTGTACCCAAGAGAGACAGTTCTGGAAAGAGGCAGACCTAGGTTCAAATCCTATTGTTTCCACCGAATTTCTGTGTAACATGGAACAAGTGATCTAATCTCTCTAAGCCTCAGAGACTTGTTGTTAGTATTAAATTAAAAATTAAACGGCCCGGCTGGCGTGGCTCGGTGGTTGAGCGTCGACCTATGAACCAGGAGGTCACAGTTCCATTCCTGGTCAGGGCACATGCCTGGGTTGTGGGCTCAGTCCCCAGTGTGGGGCCTGCAGGAGGCAGCTGATCAATGATACTCTTTCATTATTGACGTTTCTCTCTCTCTCGCTCTCTCCTTCTCCCTTCCTCTTTGAAATCAATGCAAGTATATTTTAAAATAATAAATTAAAATTAAATGAAGTAATTTTTAGTTTCTCACATGCCTTGGCATGAAAAGGGTTCCCAAAATAGCTCGTGTGAGAATTCAAGTCTCCTGAAATCTGTAATCCCATCGTCAATTGGTGTATTATCTTTTAGTTCTATATGGCAAGCTCTTTGACTCTGGTTACCTTGAGATAGTACTGCAAAGGATCTAATAAGATCAAATTTCTAATCTGCAAAACAGAAGACCACCATGTGATCCAGAAATTCTACTTTTAGCTATGTACCCCAAAGAAATAAAAACATATATCCACACAAAAACCTGTACCCAAATGCCCATGAAATCATTATTCATAAAAGCTAAAAAGTAGAAACAACCGATGAATGGATAAATGAGATGTGATATACACATATAACAGAGTATTATTTGGCAATAAAAAGGAATGAAGCCCTAACACACACTGTCACATAGTTAAACCTTGAAAACATTATGCGTAGTGAAAGAAGCCAGTCACAAAAAGAGCACATATTTTATGATTCCATTTATAGGAAATGTCTACTAGAAGAGGCAATTCTGGAGATAGAGAAAGTAAATTAGTGGTTGCCTAAGGCTTGAGGGAGGGAGGCTGGGGGAAATGGAGAGCGACTACTAATGGGTTCAGTGTTTCTTTGGGGTGTAATGGAAATGTTCTGAAATTGATTGTGATCATACTTGCATAACGCCGAATAAACTGAAAAACAGTTGAGTTGTGAACTTTACATGGGTGAGTTGTGTGGTATGTAAACCACATCTCCATGAAGTCGTTATATATATGTTTAAAAATAGAGCAAAACAACAGCAAACAAACAAAAACAACCAGGAAGTGATGGAACTTGGGGCCCCACCAAATCCTTCTTACTCCGTGAGGCTCTCTCAGAGACAGGCCGGCTCACTCTCTGACATGTCTTAATTGAAACAACAAACAGACACTGCCAATATCTGTCCAGAAAGAAGAATATGACTTATTAGTTTGTTCTACATCTTATCTTCAACTCAAAGGTTTTCAAGTCATTTAAAGCTGAGTGGTTTCATAGACTACCTAATCAACATACATTTAGTGATGCACAGAACAATAAAGAGAGGACCAAAATGAGGACCCCAGGAAGGGCTTTTGGAAAGGAGGGAAGATGAAATTTGTGGCTAACCGGGCAGTGAGATCCAAGGTAAACTAAATGTTGAGAAATGTAGTCATTGACATTGTCAATTCCCTACCTAATATCTTCTTCCCAATTCTCCCTTCCTATTTGATTTTCAGCCTTCCCCCGAAGCTGCTCCCACTTCCATAGCCTTGGGAGGTCCTGGTTGACTTAGAACACCCAGCAGGTCATATTTTTGCCCCTCCCCCTGCACCATATCCCAGTTACTGATTCAGGAGCAAGTATGGGACCTAACTTGTTCAATCAGAGAACCTCAGGACTCTTGTTTGGGAGACTGGGGCAGGAGCTGTTTTTTCTTCTGGCCAATCTCCTGTGCTGATGTAGAGTAGGATCCAAAACCATTGCAGATGACTCATCGTCAGCCTGTGGATGAAGCTGCCCCATGAGGAGGACCAGGACAGAGGTGCAAACTGAACTCCTAGCTAGAGCGATGCCTGCTCTCTGCCCCTTCACCTCTAGATCTTTCCAGTTACATAAGCCAATAAGTACTATGTTTATTTAAGCCAGTTTGAGTAGACATTTCTATTATTACAGCCAAATACATAAAAATCAGACAATTCTAATAAATTCTAAACTCATATCTAAACATAATATACATTAAGATGCGTAGGACAATGCCTGGTACATGGTAAGTAGTAGGTAAGTGTTAATTATTATTATCAATAGAAGTGCTAGTATTATAAAATGGAGGTAATAATGATTAACCTATCTATTTAACAAGGCATTGTTAATAAGACAAAAAAGTGTACCGTTCCTCCCTCTATGCATATCCATTATAGAACATTTGAAAAACACAGAAATATATTTAGAAGAATAAAACAATTATTTACAATCCCAACTCTCCAGAAAAAATTCATATGTTGTTGTTTTTTTTCTTCCAGGTTACTTTAAATGTGTACTTGAAAGAAATCTATATATACAATTTTGCATTCTGCTTTTAAAAAATTTACCATATCTTAGAAGCATTTTCCATTATTTATTCACATTTTGGATTATTTTCCTTGAGTGGAGTCCTAGAAATGGAATAAGTGAAACTTACAGGGTTCTTCTGAACATGAAATGAGATAATGGATCCAAAAGAAATTTGAAAATTGAAAAGCACTATACAAAGATGAGCTCCTGCTGTAATCTCATTATCTCTTCCCCAAACTTGCATCTCCCCCTGAATTCTCTCTTTTGCTGAATTGCACCAGCATAATCACCACCATAAACAACCAACCACAATTACCGACTGTTCTGTGTTGAGCACTTATTATGTGCTACACAGTGGGCAAAACGTGTAAGAGCTTTATCCATTGTACCAATTAGTCTGTATAAGATCTCTGCTAAAAAGGCCTTATCTTATTTTGCAAGGAGAGAGCTAATCTTTGATGGAATTAAACCATTTAAAGTCACACAACCAGGAATTTTGGAATCCACATTTTTAGGGGCTGATAGGTGAATTAGAATGTCTACAGAGGCACATTGATGGCAAGAAAGTCTAGAAGCAATGTCACCAGAAACATAATGATAGAAATGAGTCTGTTCACATGAAAGAAAAGACTTTGAGAATGGGGAGGGGAGGGTGGGATATGACAGTCATCTTCAAATATATGATGAAGATTCGCTCAATAAAAGGACAACATTTCTAAGCACAGAGCTGTGTTTCTGCAGCCTTCCATTATGGATATTATAGAAAGAACATCTGCATGGGGTAGAAAGATGACCCAAATATCTTCAGACTGTTTGATTTGGGCGTCTCAAGCTGAGTTATTTCATATCAGCTTTTTTGGAAAAGCAATACCATATAGAAGTCACCAATAATAAGAAGTTTTAGCCCAGTCGGAGTGGCTCGGTGGTCGAGCATTGATCTATGAGCCAGGAGGTCACGGTTCGATTCCCGGTCAGGGCACATGCCCGAGTTGTGGGCTCTATCCTCAGTGTGGGGCAGTGATGGCGAACCTTTTGAGCTCGGCGTGTCAGCATTTTGAAAAACCCTAACTTAACTCTGGTGCTGTGTCACATATAGACATTTTTTGATATTTGCAACCATAGTAAAACAAAGACTTATATTTTTGATATTTATTTTATATATTTAAATGCCATTTAACAAAGAAAAATCAACCAAAAAAATGAGTTTGCATGTCACCTCTGACACGCGGGTCATAGGTTCACCGTTACTGGTGTGGGGCGTGCAGGAGGCAGCGGAGCAATGATTCTCTCTCATCATTGATGTTTCTATTTCTCTCTCCCCTTCCCTTCCTCTCTGAAATCAATAAAAAAAAATATTTCTTAAAAGAAGTCTTAGTGCAAGGAGTTCCCCACACTGAGGTTGTTTTGGTCCTCATTTGATATGTTTTACACGGAAAGCAGAAGAAATCGTTCAAAGAAACAGTGAACGAGAGCGCTAACACATGTGGCATCGTTCTGGGCAGCTGAGAAGTGGCCATTGCGTAGAGGCAGAACTCACCAAGTACAAGGAACAGGGGGCTTCTTTCAAATAAAGACTCGGGGACAACAACAAATGAAAGTCAGTAAAGAGACAGAGTCAGACGCAATAACAACTCCTTCAAAAGGGATTTGCAGCCAGAGGCAGTTTTCTCAGAGCTAATAAAGATTAAGCTTCGGTGCCACTCTTGCCCCAGTCTCCTCCAAGGCCCTGGCAGAGACCCACAACAACCTTACACTGTTTGTCTTTGCAAGGGCCCCCAAGAGTGTCATAAGTTTTAGGCCTTACAACCCTTATTCCCTTTAAGCCTGTAAACCAGTTCACCATCGAAACAAAACTTAGGATACGTGTAGTGTGTTTAGAATTGTTTTTCAAGCCTGTATTTTCAGACTTGCCCGCATACCCAGATTGTGATCAGTTAAATCGATATTATCTTTGGAAACAAAGGTATTTACATGTTTACTCCGGGGCCAGATTCCTTCCCAGGCCTAGACCCTGCTCTGGCATGACTGACTTTGGGTGTTCTGTCATCTAGACCGGTACGAGGTAGAAAAAAGACTCTAAGTTAAAATATTTAAATCGTAATTACCTAGTCATGTGGCAAAGATATGAATCATATAAGGTTAAACCTGTTCTGCTTCAAGCCCCATGTCCCTCTGAGAAGTGATTCCATCATCAGTAACAGGAAACACAGCAGCCTTCGAAGCAGAAGAGAAAGACGGGGCAGCTGGGAAACTTTCTAACCCCTTGAGTCACATTTTTATAGAGTGGCTTCTGTTTATGAATAGAAGTGTGATTTTAAAGAATATGGCAAAGCTACATTAAAATTCAAGCAAAAAGAATGGCCAATAAAACACACACACACACACACACACACACACATATATATAATATATATCCCACATTCAAAAGCTGTCAAATCTCATTGTTTACCCATATCTTCAGAAAAAAAATCACTTCTGTCGTAGTAAACAACCTGCTTCCCTATTTATAATGGTCTGGCAGTCTAGCAACTTCAGCGCGAAATTATAGCTAATTTGCCTACAAACATCAGGTGGTCATAATACTCTGGCATATATATATATATATATATATATATATATATATATATATATATATTAGAGAGAGGAAGTTGAGAGGGATAGAGAGATTAAAACATTGATCAACTGCCTCCTACACACCCCACACTGCGGATTGAGCCCAAAACCTGGGCATCTGCCCTGATCAGGAATTGAACTGGTGCATGAGCTGATGCTCAACCACTGAGCCACACCGGCTGGTCTCCACGGAGGGACTTTTTTTAGGTTAATATTTTCTGACATCTGATTCCTTTATATCACCTTATCCTTGGTGATTTAGAATTTCTGAGGTAGGGGCTTAGGAATTTGCCTTTTTATACAACTTTCTAGTTGCTTTGGAAAAGCATCCTGATTTGGGAGCAACAACCTGGTTCAACTCACCTGAATGGGTGTTAGGTAAGAAAGCATCAAATGAATGAGTGAGGGCTGCTCCTCTAAGTATACACCTAACTATACATCTAAGTATACATTTAGGGACAAAAACTTTACCTGCCCCCCACCCCCCAACAATGAAGTGCAAACTTCTGAAGTGTACATGGAAGAGAACTCTTAGAAAGTCTGATTTTTAAGAAGACAAAAGAAACAGGGGATTATTTTAGGACTTTTTGACGCACAGAGGGTGACAAAATGAAAACACAGTACTCTTCAAATGACTTGGTTACTGCCCTGAGCATATTTAGTATGAAAAATTATTGTTTGAGGATTGCAAGGATAGGTATGGGCCTCTCAGTGTCATTTAATAAAAAGAGGGTAGCACTTTAAAGTTAAGAATATTGGCCAAAACCGGTTTGGCTCAGTGGATAGAACGTCGGCCTGCGAACTGAAAGGTCCCAGGTTGGATTCCGGTCAAGGGCATGTACCTGGGCTGCGGGCACATCCCCAGTGGGAGATGTGCAGGAGGCGGCTGATCGATGTTTCTCTCTCATCGATGTTTCTGGCTCTCTATCTCTCTCCCTTCCTCTGTGTAAAAAAATCAATAAAATATATTTAAAAAAAGAATATTGATAAACGGGGCAATAAACTCCTATTAATGATCGTTCAGTGACTTAAAAATGAAACTAAACTTTTTTCAGGACCTAATTTTAGAAGGAACACTCCTTAAATCATTTTTCCATATTTGCTTGTCGAATCCCATGACACTAAAGCTCAGTCTTCAATAGACAGTCCCAAAAGCACAAATATCGGGGCCACCCCTCTGAACTCAGTAATGTCACTTGCATTTAGATTCACAGGAATAGAGAGACCCCCAAGTTCAAGTCTCTGATTTTTTGGGCAGGGAAACAGGCCCCAGAGGGACTACAAAACACACTCAAGGCTCCACAACAGATCTGCAACTTGCGCAGTCACTTGACACTGTTTCCACACATACTTTCTTAGAAACACTTGTACATGGTAATGTGTTGCTTCACCCTCCTTTCACCTCTTAAAGTTTCTTCATGATCTCCACTATTGTACATTCATTTTTCATGGAATTACACAAATTAGTGAAGTGAGACAGGTGTTTAATTTTTTTAATATATATTTTTATTGATTTCAGAGAGGAAGGGAGAGGCAGAGAGAGATAGAAACATCAATGATGTTGGCTGCCTCCTGCATGCCCCGCACTGGGGATGGAGCCCGCAACCCCGGGCATGTACCCTGACCAGGAGTCAAACCATGACCTACTGGTTCATAGGTCAATGCTAACCACTGAGCCATGCCGTCTGGCAGACAGGTGTTTAATTTTCACACTTGACAGAGGAGAGTCCAAGTGATGAAGGGTGTGGCTTGTTCACAGTTGCATAGCTGTACTTAGTCAGCTCTGGCTGCCATAGTGAATTACTGCAGACTGGGTGGCTTAAATCACAGGAATTGATTTCTACAGACTGGGAAGTCCAAGATCATGGTTTGTTGATGATAGCTCTCTTCCTGGCCTCCTTCTCACTCTGTCCTCACACGGGAGAGGGTTCGGGAAAGGGTGCGAGGAAGAAGCAAGTTCTCTGTTCTCTTCTTATAAGGGCACTAATCCCATCATGAGGGCCCCACCCTCAGGACATTTTCTAATTCTAATTATCTCCCAAAGACCCCACATCTAAACACCATCACAGTGGATGGTGGGGATGGAGTCAGGGCTTCAACATAAATGAATTTGGGGGAAGTTACACTTTCGTCCACAGCAATAGTACTAGGACCAGAACTCAGCATAATTGGTTTCATTTGGTATATGGACCCTGAGAGATGAGATACCTACTAAGACGGCGCCCTGGTGGTTAACTGCTCAAATTTAACAAACAAAAACAAACAAACAAAACAGAGTCAAACAGCCATTCCTCCACAGAGGCCTCTCACACAAACTGCACGTGAGGGCAAAGCCTGCACGGAACTACCATCGTCTGCTGAACTGCCTGCCTGCACTGTTTCTGCCATCTGAGCCAGCCCTAATAAAGGAGTTCCTGGAATCCTATTTCAACCAATAGGACTGAGGCTTTCCACATGCAGCTTCAACCAATCAGAGCAACTCTACCCTGACCAGACAAACTGAAAGGATTTGGAGTCCTCATTTGCATGAGGACAGATCCATCAGGGATGCCGTGAAGGGGGCACTTCTGTCTATATAACCCAGCTCCCCTCTGGCGCTGGAAACACACTTGTCCTTTCCACTGAAGACTTGCTACCCTGGCTGGAGCAGCCTGGAGCAGCCTGGAGCGCAGGTGCAGTGCAGGACAGAGTGGAGTGGACCAGACCAGAGTGGGACAGGGCTGCCTCGCTGAAGCAGGGGCCTCGCCCAGGGCTGCGAACGAGGATGGGTGGACAAGTGACGCTGCAGAAGCATGTTGAGGTCTCCCCTGCGTGGGGGCCCTGCAGTATGACCTTCTGAAGTCTCCTCAGTGTCATAAGCAAAGTATGGGAATCATTAAGGGAGCAAGCGCTATGGTGGGAAACGGCACTCTCAGGCTTCCGGAAGTGATGCTCTGACATCTAATTGAACAGAGGAAGAAGGCAGATGCTTTCAACAGGTAGAGGTTGGAGAGTGGAATTGCAGGCCCAGAAAGGGCTATCATGGAAAGGTGTGGGTTGTCTTTGGGGAATGGGGCAGAGCCTGTTTAACCGGCAGGAACGGTGCAGGGCGTGCACCGAGGCTGGAAAAATCCAGTGCTCTCCCTGCTCCGCTCTGTTTCATCTATGGACCCCGGCCTGTTCCTTTTTACTGTTTTCTGGGACAGAGGCCCTGCCGTTTATTTGGTTGAACCTTAAAGGGACTAGCGAGGACTCTAAGAGGGTGGGTTATAAATCACATGGCTACTGAAAGAAAACAAAGCCTGGTGAGGGCGTGCCAATTGTGAAATGGGGCGGCAGAACGTTCTCCCAGCTGAAACACAGTGGAGCAAGAAGGCACAGAGGAGCTGTTCTCTTGCCAATGATCTTGACTCGAAGGAGAAAGCAACACGATCTTTTTACCTATAACACAGGAAAGGCGACCTGTCTGGGTTTAAGGTCAAACGTGGTCCTTGCAACCACTGGGCTCCAGTGGGAGGCAGCCAAATCTGGCGCGAGTGGCCTGGGAAGGAAGGGCAAGCAGAGGGCCCAAGGAACAGAGGTCAAAAGCGTGCAAAACACCGCCCAGGACCGCGGGGAGGAAAGGGCGAAGCCGGCTCCGGGCGAGCGGCTGGGAAGGGGCGCGCCCTGCGCAGGGGTCGGGAGAGGAGGAAACTGCCTCATTTACCCTTCCCTGTTTAGGGGAGGGCCCCCGGTAACCTGCCAGGACTGGGGAAAAAAATGTATCCTGGCTTTTAAATCCTGTTTTGCATAAAACCATTTTTCAGAACCCAAAGGAGGGCGGTACCCAAAGGAATCTGAAAATACCCCGCAGGGGCGGGGGGGCGGGGCGTGACCAGCGCGGCGGGGACCGACCAGCGCGCGGCGTGGAGGCGGTCTGTGCGAGCTCGAACCCTGGGCCGAAGCGGGCAGGGAGCCCATCCGACGCACACCTCCGCGCACACTCCCGCACCTCGCGGCCCCGGGTCGGGCGGGGGCGGGGCTGCCAGCGGCCGGGGGCGGAGTCTGGCGCGCGGCCGGGCAGGCTCTCTCGCTCTCTGATTGGGTCCGGGATGACCAAGAGGCGGTGTCTTGGAGAGGTTCCACGAGCCGGCATTGGGCTGTGAAGGGGGAGGGCGTGGCTTTGTGAAGTCAGTTCCGGTCGCTGTAAAACCCCCTGGGCGGCGACGAACAGGCTTCAGATGCTTCTGGGTCGCGGAGCGAAAGGTCCTACTCCCCGTGTTTGAGCTTCAGGCCGAGCGCGAACGAGAGCGACCCGGAGGGATGGCGGCCACCGGGAGCGCGGCCGCAGCGGCCACGGGCAGGTTCCTAGTCCTGCTGCTGCTCGGGCTCACGGCACCCGCCGCGGCGCTGGCCGGCTACATCGAGGTGGGCAGCGGACAAGCGCCCGAGCGCAGCCTTCTTCACCCGCCGTGGGAGCGCGGCCTGCGGGCGGGCGGGCGGGCTGGGGGCGAGCCGCGCGGGGAGGCGGGGGTCCGGGCTGCGGCGGGTCCGGCGCTCCCTCCCCCGCCCCTGCGTGGTGCAGTGCTGAGCGCTGGATGGATGTCGGGCCGCCTCGGTCGCCGCAGAGGCCAAATGAAAGGCATCGGGGCTGCGGGGGGCGGCAGACCGCCTCGGCCGCCGCAGCCTCCATCCCGCCTGTGGCCCCGCGCGGTCCAGACGCCACCGCGTTTCCTCCCCCCCATCCCTCCCCGGGAGGAAGCGAGCTTCGGTCTGTCCGCAGCTCCGACCTCGGGGTGGCCGGTGGTGAGTGGGCAGCGCGCTCCCCGCGGGACAGTGCTGGCTTTCCCTCCGGGCAGCGGCGGGGGCATCCTTTGTGGGCGAGGTGGGCTCCGGTGTGGGGGGCAGCAGCTCCCCGGCGTGGCCCCGAGGAAGTGCCGAGGGTCCCGAGCACAGGGCGAGAGCGCTCCTGCCCAGCCGCGGGCGTCCCTCTGCCCGCCGCGCGCCTGCCTCCCTCTCCGGGAGGTCCTCCGCGCTGGCACCCGGCCTCGGAGGGGAATTCTTAAATAGCGCTGTTTGCCTGAGTCTGGAAAAGGGGGGATGGGGGGATCCTTCTCTGGGGGCCGGGGTGGCTCCCTTTTGAGAGTGGGTTTCCCCGAGGAGGGAAGGTGAAGGCTCTTTTTTGGTTACCCTACTTTTTTTGCTGTCATTTTCCAAAAGTCCTAGTAGTTGTGCATCTGATAAGCCCTGTAAGCATTTTTGTGCCGCGAGGTGGGTCAGTGGCCTGGGTTGCGGGCGATGCTGGCGTCGCGGCCGCGGGACTGCGGGTCCCTGGGTGCGGGTGGGCTCTGCCTGGTCGCCGCCGCGCCACGGCAACCCTTCTCGCTCGCGGGGGACCGGGGACCCCGTTTCCACCTGCCTTCTGGAAATGGCGCTTGGGCGGTGGGGCTGGCTGGAATGAGTGTGTTTCTGCTGTGTCGTTGGTATTTCTTTTTCCCTGTTCACTGTTTTAAAAAGGACAGTTTCTGCATCGTTAGCTGATCTTAGAGAGAAGTGGGACTGGATCTGATGACATAGGAATTGACAGACTCTCTAATAAAAACCGCAAGTTAGAATGTGTTCTACAGAAGGCTTAACTATTTCCACGGGTGAAAAGAAATCTAACCAGGAACAAACTTTTGCAGATGGACTGGCTGAACACGTTTGTATTTATTCTGCTTAAAGCTTTAAGGAAAGGTTTAGGGGGAAAGACACGATTCTGTAGGGAGAAAGGGAACTTAAATTTTAATAGTAGAAATAGTTCATGTTGATATAAAAATACTTTTCAATGATGATTATTTTAGCTTCTGCACAATGGTTAGTTAGATATATGTCTTTAACACACACACCCCCCCCCCCCCAATATGATGTCGCATGAAAGCAAGTTAGATCAGTGGGAGGGGAAGGGAAAAAGGGATTTTGTATAGAATATAGAACTTAAAAGCTGACAAAAACCATTGTTCACCCTCTTACCTCACTTCTCAGGGGTATGAGTAACATCAGGCACTGGTGAATTCACAATAAAGGATTCATCAGTTGTAAAGAACATCGTCCTTTCGAGTTTAAGCAGAATATTAACAACGGTATGCCTGCAGAGAAAGAACTAACAATATGAGGATTTGTTGTGGATTAGATTTTGATGGTTACCCACAATATTGTTCAGTTGAAAAGTCTGGCTAGGCAGTAGGAAGTAGACGTTTCCCAGGAACGGTTTCTAAATGCTATTTTATGATAACGCCTGTTCTTGGGAACTATATCTTTGCCCGCACTAAATTATTTTTCAAATGTTTTTGTTTTTTTTTTCATTTGTCAAGCAGGCAGAATTTTATTCATTTGCGTATATCTTGATTTTACTTCTTTGTTGTCAGGCAAAAGATTGCCTGAGCCTTAATTTAGATGAGAATGGCCTAAGCGTGGATGTCTCTGGGAAGGTCCTTATTGAGATTAGCCAAAGGGATTCTAGCCAAATCCACGATCAAGTTGCTTGGCACAGAATTATTAATTGGAGAATCTTTAGTGTTGCTTGGTGTTGACTGAATTAATCTCTTACACCTGTTTAAAAAGAAAAAAAAACACCTCTGTACTCAGGGTCACTTCCTCTTTTAAATCCAAGACAAATCCTGTTGTGTGCAAGCTTCCATTTGGGATTCTCAAATGGCATTTGTGCTGAAACTCTGCACTGTATAAAGTGGACATTGAGACTTACGAGAGCCAGAGCTGGAGTTCTTTCTGCCACATTTAAAAGTTAGTGGGCCCATTGATAGCCAGTTTTCAGAAAAGTCAAACTCAAAGTGTGACAGCTGCAGCCAGAAGGTAAAGAAGCTTTGTGTTGGGATATTTCTGAGTGGTGGTATAGGGAATGTCTGATTATGACTTGCAGGTAGGAATATCAGTCATTTTATCATAACTGTCTTAGAAATCTTTTGGTAACTATGATAAACTAAGTGTTAACAGTCAGGTCCTCCTTTCATAGAGGGAATTCGTTTCATCATCTAAACCCGTCTGCCCCCTGTTGTAGCCACATGTGGCTACCGAGCTTGCAGTTGTGGATAGTGAGATTGAGGAATGAATTTTCCATTATATTTAATTTTAATTAATTTACTTTTCCATTTAAAGACTGACACTCAAATCAGTGATTGGAAAACTTTTAGCTATGTTTGAAATAGCTTGGCTATGTGAATCCACATCCTAAACTGTACATTTTATTGAATATAAATGCAGATCAGATATTTCCTATGAAAATTTAGCATCTGCCTGGAGGTGTGCTGTAATTGTAAAATACGCACCAGATTTTGAAGACTTAGTATGAAAAAATGCAAAATATCTCAATACTTTTTACATTGATTATATTAAAATGATAATATTTTATTTTTTTAATGTTTTTGTTTTTGTTTTGATTTATTGCTTAAAGTATTACAAAGAGTATTACATAATATTTTAGAATTGGCAGAGTAAAATATATTAATATTAGTTTTAGTTGTTTCTTTTAATTTTTAATATGGCCACTAGAAAATACTACATCTAGGGCTCACATATTTCTACTAGATTGCTCCTTTAAAAAAATTTTTTTATTGATTTCAGAGAGGAAGGGAGAGAGAAAGAGAGAAACATCAATGATGAGAGAGACTCATTGATCTTTTGCCTCCTGCCCGCCCCACACTGGGGATCCAGCCTGCAACCTGGGCATGTGCTCGGACCTGGAATCAAACTGTGACCTCCTGGTTCATAGGTTGATGCTCAATCCCTGAGCCATGCTGGCTGGCCTGGATTGCTAATTTCATGTCTTGCTTGAGTTGGTCCTGCATGTGTTTTTATTAGCACAATTTAAATATATTGCTTTCCAACCCCTCTTCCCCCAATAAACTCTTGCTTGAAGTCAGTCCAGTGTGATGGTATTTTCTTAGGACAATTTTGAATGTTATTTTATCTCTATTGTCGTTTTTTTTTCAATTAAATTTTATTTAGAAATTTCAAGCTTACATAAAATTGTACAAACAGCTCTCATACCCTTTACCCAGATTCACCAGTTAACATTTCCCCTACTTAGCATGTGCTTTATCATTCATTCTGTTATGCATTTTTTTGCTGAACTGTTTGAAATTAAGTTGCATATATCATGCCTGTTTACCTTTGGAAACTTCCTTGTATGTTTCCTAAGAACCAAGGACATTGTCTTGCATAACCTTAGAATAGTTATCAACTTAATGAAATTTAACATTGATGCAGTGATTCAATCAAATCAAATACTGTCTGTATTTGTTTGTCAGTTGACCCAATAATATAAAGCATTTGAAAACATGGTTATTTTTAAAGCTAAAGAGCTTTAGAATTCTTGGCAGAATATGTGAAATGTTATTAATTTTCTCCAAATAGAAAAATCAGTTTTTTAAACTCCTCTGATATTGTTGACTTTGGAAAATAAAACCTTTTAGCATTCTTTATATTATGTACCCTTACTGAATTCTCAGGCTTTTGCATTTTCTTCTCTTTTTTAAAAATATATTTTTATTGAGTTCAGAGAGGAAGGGAGAGGGAGAGAGAGATCGAAACATCAGTGATGAGAGAGAATCATTGATCGGCTGTCTCCTGCATGCCCCACCCAGGATAGAGCCTGCTACCCTGATCTGGAATCAAACCATGACCTCCTGGTTCATAAGTCGATGCTCAACCACTGAGCCACGCCAGCCTGCATTTTCTTCTTGAAATAAGAACTTAAAGCTTAAATATTACATAGGTAGTGCTGTTCATTATAAAAATAAAAATAAAATACATGTAAGCATGAGAAATGAAAAAGAATCTGAAATCCTGTTACTCAGGGAAACCTCACAGCAGACATTCTGTGGTGCATAGCTTTCTGGATCTTCCAGATACATGTGTTCTATATCAGTGGCACATGTTGCATATTGAAGCTGGTACCTAACAAGTATTCATTTGAATTGTCCTAAACTGAACTATTGAAAGAAAATAAAGTTACCTGTGTGATAAAAAATAGGGATAAAATTTTGCCCAGTCATGTAGTCTCTATGGAGGGGGCAATTTGAGAGGATTTGAAATCTCCCACAATCTAGTTTTCATGAGTTGTTTTTTAAAAATGAAATTACTCTAATGCTTACTGCTGTAATGTAGTATACCTTGATCTGTGGCCCGAGATGGAAGGGGAACCATGGAGGTGCATTGGGATAGAAATGAGTTCCAGTCCTTTGTTTCAAATGTAACTAATAATTCCTTTTGCTAAGGGACGTTTTCTTCCATAAGTACCATGAAGTCTCTTTTAGTGACATCTTTTTAAGCATAACGGAAATCTATTTTTAAAATAGGAATTCTCATTTGTTATTCACACTCCTGGTGTCAGCTGTTACACAGCACAGCAGTAAAAACAAGTCCTGCACAGTGCTTTTTACTCTAGTGAATGCCCTTGCTTGTGATTTCTAGGCCACCCCAGGGATTCTCAGTGAGGGCATCTGGGACTCTCATTTCCAAATGCTTCCTAGGTGATTCTTCTGAGCAAGAAGAGAAAAACAAAACAAAACAAAACAAAGCTCCAGCAAATAAAAACCCCACTAGCACACTGTCTCAGAAATGTTCCCAAACAGGCTGGTGAAGTAGGTATTCTTATCTCACCTAAAAATGGAGTCAGTGGAGGCCAAGGGTTTATGGTTGCGCATCAGTGCCAGGGTTGAGTCTGTTTGTCCTGTTCTCAAGTCTGTTGCTCTTTCTTTTCCTCTACATCAGGATGTTTCATAATCTTGCCCTTTTGGCTGCAGATTTCCTTTTATGTATATCTACCTATCTTTCCCAGGACCAAAAATCCTGATAGGAGTATTTTCTTTGAAAAAAACTAATTTCATAGGAACTACTACCTATCATGAATCAAAATATGCCAAACTTTTACCAACGGTTATCTTTGAAGGATGTAATTACTGGGAACTCTGTGTTTTACATTTTCTATGGCTTTTTAAAAACTTTTAGTGCCTTTTTTTTTTAAAATCTTACCAGAGGATATGTTTATTGACTTTAGAGGGAGGGACAGACACATACACACACAGACATCGAATGGTTATATGCTCCCTGACCTGGGATTGAACCTGCAACCTAGATATGTGCTCTGATCAGGAATTGAACCCACAACCTTTTTGGTCTCTGGGACAATGGTCCAACCAACTGAGCCACCCAGCCAGGGCAAACTTTGAATTTTAATGCCTTTTAAATATGCAGGTTCTTTTTTGTTTTGTTTTGTTTCTTAATCCTCAACCAAGGATATTTTTCTTTCTTTTTTTTTTTTTCTTTTTTAGAGAGAGAGAGAGAGTGGAAAGGGAAGAGGGAGTGGGAGAGAGAAACGTTTATGTGAAAGAGACACATCGATTGGTTGTCTCCTGAACATGCCTCAACCGGGGCAGGGGATCAAACCTGCAATCCAAGTACATGCTCTTGACCAGGAATCAGACTCACAACCCTTCAGTTTGTGGGCCAAGGCTCCAAGCACTGAGTCACACTGGCCAGGGCATGTGCAGGTTCCTTTTTAAAAATAATAATCTTGCTTCATCTTTGTATTCAGCAAAAAAATTTAAGAAAACATGTGGAGAGTCTTACAAAACTCTCGGTATGGGGTTATTCGGAAGAGAAAATACTACGGGTACCAGATTGACAATCACTGGCCTCGTTGATAGACAAAACATTGGGAAGAAGTTGATTCAATAGCCAATGACTGGGATAAGATTGTGGTCTAGAGAAAAGATACCCAGCATTTGGAGTAGGCCACCCATAGGGGTGGTTTGTCGAGAGCTCAGCACAACCTTTTCAGTCTGCCTTCGCCTAAAGCAGTGATGGCGAACCTATGACACGTGTGTCAGAGGTGACACGCGAACTCATTTTTTTGGGTTGATTTTTCTTTGTTAAATGGCACTTAAATATATAATATAAATATCAAAAAATATAAATCTTTGTTTTACTATGGTTGCAAATATTAAAAAATGTCTATATGTGACATGGCACCAGAGTGAAGTTAGGGTTTTTCAAAACGCTAACACGCCGAGCTCAAAAGGTTCGCCATCACTGGCCTAAAGCCTCGTGATTGCAACATGGCTCTTTCAGTTCCACAGGGCATGCTCTGATGTGCCGGCATTCAGAAGAAGAAGAGACTGTCTCTTCTTGTATATCTCCTTTTAAGAGTGAAGAAACCTTTTTCCAAGCCCACCAGCACAAGACCCCCTGCGGGGGTCTTACTGGGCAGAATTGTGTCAGATGCTTCTAGCCAAACCGGAGGGGAATGGGACCTCTGTGATCACTTAGACTTCGGGTTGGGTTCTGTTGCGAAAGAAGGCTGTGGATACTGGGTAGATAACCCAGTGCTTACTACAATTTGGGTAGTTCTATAGCTGGGCTAACTGGAAAGAAAAAGACCTAATTTTTTCTTACCAGGAGTGTCCGTGAATTAAAAGGCGAAATGAGACATTGGAGGAAACACACACAGTGCAGTTATTAGGATGTTGGCACTTCATTTTGGGGGGTATTCAGAATAAAATGGCCGGGATGATGAAGTATGTGAAAAATTGGATATGAGACCCGGATGATAGTTAGCCTAGAGAAGAAGAAAACCTGGGATTTAGTGGTGGTGGTCTAGAACATAGTATTTTTGAATATTTTAGACTTTGTTTCTGGAAGGCTAACTGATGACTTGCTTAAGTTGAAGCAGAATTTTTACCTGGAAAAATGAGCTGATAAGAGTGTAGGACCTTTTATTTTACTCCCTTTAATTATGAACATTTCCAACATAATGTAATAAATATATAAAAGATACTCATATATTCACCACCCCATCTAGTTTAATTTTAACACTTCCATATTTGTCTTAGCCTTTCTTTTTGAAACAACTAAAGTATTATAGATATGGAAATAAAACATTACGATAGGCCTTTAAACTTTTCCACATGCCAGTAACCTTCCTTCCTTCCAGAGGTAACTCTTATTTTGAGTTGGGAGTTGAGCATTCCTATTCCTGTTTGCATGCAGAGAGAGCTCTGTCATCTCTTTGGATTCCAGAGAAACTTGCTCTGGCTCTTAGTTGTAATAAATATTGGTTTATCAGTGTAGTGTTCATTGTTTGATGGTGTTTTGTGATATTTTAGAAGGTAAGATGGCTAAGATACTTGAACTGTAAGTAGAGGTAGTGCCATACTCCTGAAAACACCCAGCATACAGAGCACCATTCCTGGCCACCCAACATCAGAAGCCCCTGGGTATTTTTGAGTTTTTAAAATTTAAAAGTACACACACACACACACACACACACACACACACCAGTGTATTTTCATAAAACATGATTTGTGCAACTACCACCAAGGTCAAGAAATAGAACAGCCCCCCTCACCCTTTCCAGTAACTGTTACCCTGACTTTTATTGCATGTAATTGCTTCCTGCTTTTCTTTATAGTTTTACTGCCTAAGCATTCATTCCTTAACACCATATTTGAGTTTTTTCCTGTTCTCTAGTTTTATGTAAATGCAATCCTTCAGTATGTATTCTTTAGCATCTGGCCTCTTTCACTAAACATGGTTTTGAGAGTCTGTATTGTTGAGTATAGCTGTGGTTCATTTGTTTCCATTGCTGTGTAGTACTCCATTGTGTATGAAGAAACCACAATTTGTTCTGCTATTGATGGACATTTGGGATGTTTCCAGATTGAGGTTATTGAGATAATACTGTTCTCTCCCTGCTTGCCTTTTCACTCTCTTAATGATGTCTTTTGAAGTTCTTAATTTTAATGTCTAATTTACCAGTTTGTTTTCTTTTTAAATTATTTTCTTTCAAAGTAATTTAAAATTACAGTAGGTGCTTTTTGTGTCTGATTTGAACAGTCCTTTCCTACTCTGAGGATATAGTTATTATTCTACTGTGGTTGTGGATTAGAAGCCTTTTGTTTTGCCTGTCACATTTGAAAGTACAGTTTACCTGGAACTGATTTTTGTTTAGTTATGAAGCATCAGTTTTTTTATTTCTCTTTTCCATATGAATATCTAGCATAAACCAGCTTGCACCATTATTGTCAAGGTCATCATTTTCTTTCTATTTTCCCATGACACCTTTGTTGTTAATATCTCTACTGTATATGGATGAGTCTGTTCCAGGTCACTGATCCATTCTTTTGTATTAGGTCATCTGACGTTGATTCTTTCTAATGTATTTTTCATTTCAGTTATTGTATTCTTCGGGTCTGTTGACTTTTTTTTTTTTTTTTTTGGTCTACTTAGTTCTTTATACTTTCTAACGCTTAGTTGAAATTCCAAGTTCCTATATTCCACTCTCTAGTATGGTAAGCATTCTTATGACCATTTCTTTGAATTTGTTATTAAGTAAATTATTTATCTACATTTCTTATAAGAATTAGACAAAATAGCTATTTCTCCACATCTTGAAAATAGTGGTCTTATGGAGAAGCAGCCTCTGTATAGGCTCTGAATGCCAGGTGGTTTTGGCAGGCCAGTAGGAACCGAGGGGGTGTCTAAGGTGTTGGGGCCACTGGCCTATGAGCAGGAGCAGCTCTGGGTGGGGAGGGCAGGTGTAATAATGCCCTGTTGGTCCTACTTGCTCTGTTTGTTTGACCTGAAATGGGCGTGGGAGGTGTCTGGGAATGTGCTGCAGGGACTTAGCAGGCAGGCTAGGGCACCTCGGTAGAGCCCCTACCCACCCTATGGAGGTGGAGGCCAGCTTAAATCACCTCTAACCCTGGAGTGTTTTCACATCTCCTGGGAGCATCCGCGGCTCCTCAGCTTTCTCTGTATAAAGTGTTCTCTGTAGAAGTGACCTCTGTCCAGGTGCTGTGCGCCTGATGGTTTTGGGAAGCCAGTGGGAGCAGAGCAGGTCCTTTATGGTGCCTGAGGCACTGGTCTTCGGACTGGGGTGGCTCCCAGCAGAGGCCAGGACCCTGTTGTTCTGCTTGCTTAGGAGCCAGAAGGCTCCAGGCATTGTAGCCTGGAACGCCCTGCATTTGATCTTGCACGTGGGCCAAAGCCCCCAAGTAGAGCTCCTGCCAGCCCTCAGTGGAGGGGACATAAACAATGGCCTTCCAGAGCCAGCGGCAGCTCCCATAGTTTACCTCCTTCTCTAGCCCATCTCTTCTCTTGTTTGTTGTTCAGAAGCTGTTCATCCAGCCGTTTGTCTCACAGGAGAAATTGCTCTCTCTAGTCATATATATTTGAGTTTGTTCATGGAAGGGGGTGAGTTCAGCATCTGCCTGTGCTGCAGCCATCTTGGGCCTCCTAATAGTCTTTTTAAATAATCAGCTTTGGGTTTTGTTGATTGTCTCTGTATTTTAATTTTATTACTTCCTGCACATTATTTTCTCCTTTCTATAATTCATGGGATTAATTTGTTCTTTTTCTAACAATTTGAGATGACTGCTGAATTAAAATTTTTTCAACCTTCTTTTCTAATGCGTTTATGTAAAGCTATAAATTTTTTTCTGAACAGGGCTTGCGCTGCAGTTCACATGTTTTTTCAAGCTTTCTACTTAATTTTTTTAAAATATATTTTATTGATTTTTTACAGAGAGGAAGGGAGAGAGATAGTTAGAAACATCGATGAGAGAGAAACATTGATCAGCTGCCTCCTGCACATCTCCTACTGGGGATGTGCCCGCAACCCAGGTACATGCCCTTGACCGGAATCGAACCTGGGACCTTTTAGTCCGCAGGCTGACGCTCTATCCACTGAGCCAAACCGGTTTCAGCCTTAATTTTTAAAATTGAGTTATAATTGACATAGAACATTTTGTAAGTTTAAGATGTACGGTGTGTCAGCATAAGAAATGTCCAAACTGGTAAGAATTTTAATGAGTTTATTTGAGCCAAACTTTTAAAATTTACTCTAAGCAACTTTCAAATATACAATGCAATATTATTAACTGTTGTCACTGGACTATTAAAAGTTTTGTACTTACCATTGTGTTACAGTTGCCTACAGTATTCAGTACAGTTACATGCTGTACAGGCTTATAGCCTTACAGCCTAGGTGTGTAGTAGGCTAGACCCGTGGTTGGCAAACTGCGGCTCGCGAGCCACATGCGGCTTTTTGGCCCCTTGAGTGTGGCTCTTCCTAAGCCTTAGGAGTACCCTAATTAAGTTAATAACAGTGTACCTATCTATATAGTTTAAGTTTAAAAAAATTGGCTCTCAAAAGAAATTTCAATCGTTGTACTGTTGATATTTGGCTCTGCTGACTAATGAGTTTGCCGACCACTGGGCTAGACCATCTAGGATTGTGTAAGTGCCCTTGTGATATTCCCACAGCACCCATCCCTGTCATTAAGCGGTGCATGACTATTTTTTAAATACTCCTCAGATAATTCAAATTTTCAGTGAGGTTGAGAGCCTCTGATTTAGATTTACATATTCTCTTTGTTATTCTTCGTGTCTCTTGTATCTCTCACCTTTCTGGGATAAGTTTTTTCTTCCAAAACACACTTTAGAATTTCTTTAAGGGTAGGTTGTTTGATGACATTCTTTTACCAAATATCTTTCTCACTACCTTCCTTGCAAGGTAGGTTCATTGGGAATAGAATTTCTTTCATCATTTGAAAGATCTCACTTTCCTGCTCATATTTAATGAAACCAGTATCCTACTGTTGAATATAACCCACAACTTGACTTAGCCGTCAGCATAGTTGTTGCTCCTTTAAAGGTAATGTGTTCTTTATCTCTGGCTACTTTTAAGTTTTTCTCTTTGAATCTGGTTTTTAGCAATTTTGCTGTCTAGCTAAGTGTGGATTTTTAAAAAAATGTACAGTTGATCGTGGGTGTGAGGGGCTTTGACCCCAGTGGAGTCAAAAATCCTTGTATAACTTTTGACTCCCCCTAAACTTAACTACCCTTGGTGTCTACAGGGGGTTGGTTCCAGGACCCCTGTGTATACCGAAATTTGTTGGTGCTCAAGTCCCCCATATAAACTGGTGTAGATCAGCGATTTTCAGCCTCCTCCTTCTCACAGCACATGTAAAGTAATTACTAAAATTCTGTGGCTTACCAAAAAACCTACTTTTTGCTGATATGACAAAAAATAGGTATAATTTTGATTCATTCACACCAGATGGCTATTGTTGGCTGTTGTCATTTTTTGACAGTCTAATGGAAGAGTCAAGTATTGCATGTTTTTAAATTTCTAGCAGCACATCGGTGTGCCAAGGCACACAGGTCGAGAATTGCTGGTGTAGATCAATACACACACTTCGCCGTCCAACTTGCAGTAAGCATCTATTACTCATGGCGATTTCAAGTGAACTAAAAGCCACATTTGATAACAGAATTTTCTTTGATTGGCTGCTTGGACTCTGCCCTGCCCCACCCCCTTTTGAAGAAGCTTTCTGCTTAATGCTATACGAATGTTTTTCTTTATAGAAATTCCCCCTCCCCCCAGCAACTTTTAAGAAAAATTACTATTTGAGGCTTGATTAGCTTCCACAGGATCTACATTAATAAAATATCCAGCTGGGCTGTCATTTGAAAGAGTAATCTTGTGAATTGATGCAAGTCATTGAGGCTGAATGTTGTCTGGTGGTGCTTTTAAACAATGGAAATAGTAAGCAGGACAGATTAAAATGTTTTAAATATTGATGGAAAAAGATTAAATGCAAAGCACAGACTCAAACCTGATACGCTCCCAGTCACGTTGAGCCATTACAGGTGGTTTTGTGTGTTTATGTGTAGTGAGTGAAGACGCTGAACTTGTCACAGAATGGTGGTAAGTGCACATTGCAGATCTAGTACCAATCGCTATGGGTGAATGGGTCCTCATTGAACTATCCCCGTGGTGGTCTGATAGCTATACGAGCTGTATCGATGTCTGTCTCCGGAAAGCCAGGAGAAGATAAAGTAGAACATAAACTCCAAGTCTAGTTTGAGGTCAGGAAGGTTGCTTCAGTAAACATTATCAAGAAGAACACCCTTTTGGCATTCTTTTTACTTGGTAATTTATGAAGATAAAAAGATAAATTTCTTTTGGAAATTTGTCAGTCCTACATCAGTTTTTGGAACATTTTGGAGTTTTATGGCAAAAATGTTTGGAAGAAAGTAAAGAGGCAAAGTGACCAGAAGGGTAAAAAATGTCTTATACAAATATAGATAAGATTACATCATTTTATGCGAGCATATGTTGGCCAAGTAAAATTTCATCATGTTAAGTATTACTGAGACAAAGATACAGCGGCTTCGGTGATGTTAGATTTACATACATTTGGAAATGTTTGAAATCAATTTTTTTTTACAGGGCCAGAGAAGTCACTTTAATATGAACACGTGTTTTCATCCTGGCATTAAGTTTTACAAATGAATTGCAAAATTTTTTCCATTGAGCTTGTTAATAACTGTTTCTAAGAGATGAGCAGGGCAAAGGAAAATCATTTTAGTACAAGTCAACATGGATCGTCCAAATGTGGCTTGGGTACCGAGTTACCAGATAGTGTTACAGACCTAAATAGCTGCTTGACTTGCCTGTTTCTGAAGGGCTCAAGGTGAACTATTTATTTCTGATGACTTCGTAAGACTATTTAGAAGAAAAACAAGGAGGGATTTTTGTAGACTGTGTGCTAACACGTGCTGTTGGAAATTACTGAGGAGACTTTTTTTTGGTAAAGGCACTATATATGGTGGCAAAATAATTTTCTTCTTACAATGTTTGGATTGAATGTCATTTAGAGGCTGATCTAAGGACATGAACAATTGTAGTAGTGTATGTGTAGTAGTATCTATGTGTACATATATAAAAATATATATGTATTGTTGTGGATTGTAGTTATATATTAAAGAATAAAGACGAGCCCTGGCTGGTTTGGTTCAGTGGTTAGAGCGTTGGCCGTGAACTAAAGGGTCTCAGGTTCAATTCCAGTCAAGGGCATGGACTGTGGTTGCAGGCTTGATCCCTGGCCCTGGTTGGGGCGAATGCAGGAGGCAACCAGTCGATGTGTCTCTCTCACATCAATATTTCTGTCTCTTCCCTTCCCTTCCACTCTCTCTAAAAATCCTCGGGTGGGCATTAACAACAACAAAAAGAATAAAGACCATGTGGGAGTTCTTAACTATAAAATACATAAAATGAATTTAATAAGGTGGTTGTCTTTTTTTTTTATCCAAAGTATAATGGTTTAGAATTTGCCAATGGTTGCCATGCTCTCACCTACTTTTTATTGATTTGCTTTTATGGAGTATCTGAATTCAAATAAAAGTGGCATGTTATTATACAGAGTAATTGTAAATGGCTGTAAATCATCAAAGGAAGAAAGTTTTAGCACGAGGAATAGGATAGTTTTGATTACTCCAGGGGGAGAAAAAGATTAGACGGATTTGAAGAAAATCCGTGTTCAGGGAAGGCTACAAGCACGGCTACAGAGACATCACTGAGTTGTCCAGGAAAACTAGTTGAAATTGGGAGGATTAAGTCACTGAACATGCATCTTCGGAGAAATGCCTGGCTCCATCTTTGACATGACTGAGGCATTCAGGTGCTACAATGAATTGGCATTGAGAATCATCCAAGCTTGTAAACTTGAAGGAAATAACAAGGTTCTCAGAGCAACAAAGGACTACTCAGGCTTGCTCCAGAGAAGTTTGCAAGGAAAAGAAGTCCCCTTTCTGTACTTCACTAAATTTTTAAAAATATGTATTTTAATAGATTACAGAGAGGAAGGGAGAGGGTAAGAGAGATAGAAACATCAATGATGAGAGAGAATCGCTGATTTGCTGCCTCCTGCACGCCCCCCACTGGGGACTGAGCCTGCAACCTGGGCATGTGCCCTTGACCAGAATCGAACCCGGGACCCTTCAGTCCGAAGGCCGACACTTTATCCACTGAGCCAAACCAGTTAGGGCACTAGATTTTTTAAAAAATATATTTTTATTGATTTCAAAGAGGACAGGAGAGGGAGAGAGAGAAACATCAATGATGAGAGAGAGTCATTGATTGGCTGCCTTCTGCATGCCCCACACTGGGGATCAAGCCCGCAACCCAGGCATGTGCCCTGACTGGGAGTCAAACCATGACCTCCTGGTTCATAGGTCGAAGCTCCACCACTGAGCCACACCAGCCGGTCATACTTCACTAGATTTTGAGAAGCTTCAGCCACTCTCGCCCATAAAGCAAGCATTCCAAAAGGACTTCTATGATCTAGATATGTATGTTTAGATACATTTGTGTCTGTTCTTTTTTCTCTTTATTTTCATATTCAGGAATAGACTTCCAATTTGTAATATTATGCCTATAGAAAATAGAGGTATTAGTGTACCTTTCATTGTGGCTGCTTTTGACTGCCATTTAGGAAGCGATCAAACAGCAGTTGGGGATCTCTTATGGCAGTTTGAGACTCGTTCCCTTTTTATTAGGGCTGTTTTGTTTATATGCTGTCTCCCTACCGCACCAAGCCTCCGACAGTTGAGGTCTTTGAGGACTTGTGACCCATTCATCTTGTTATTACTGGAGCCTAATATATACTTTATCTGTTCTGGTTATTATTGTTGTCTTTAGGAGGCCTTTGGATTTTGTTCTGTGGGTGTCAGAAGCCTGGGAGCGGGGGTTTTGTTTGATTGTTTGTTTCAATCAGACGTGAACATATAAGTGAATCTAAAGAGTTGGGGGCGGAGGAGACTGTCACCCTGTGTGTGTGTCCCCTTCTCCCTGGCTCAGCAATTGGATAAAATAAGAACTTTGGCTCTTGGCACCTTACTCATTTACATAACCAATCTTTTTAAGAAGAAATGTCTCAAGGTCCTTTTTCTGTCTAATTCCTGTTCCTTACTTTACTTATAACCGCTTGTCTCTTGAGCTAGCCTGGCCTCTTCAGACAGCCTTTGTGGCTCTCACCCACTTAACTCTTGTCAACTTGAGGATTTCTCGGTCCTCAAGGAACCATGTGAGTACATTCCTGCGTCACCAGGAACACTTGCTAGTCTTCATGATGGAAGAAAGGAAAGTGCATTTATGTTATTTCATTATTATATTTTTGTGCGTTTTGTTAATCTTCACCCGAGGATATTTTTTCCAATTGATTTTTTCCCCCCCAGAGAGAGTGGAAGAGAGGGTGGGGAGGAGAGAGAGAATGGGAGGGAAGGAGGGAGAGAGGGAGGGAGAGAGAGAGAGAGAGAGAGAGAGCGAGCTGACACTCTAACCCCTTTGATGTGTGAGCTGACACTCTAACCACTGAGCACACTGGTCAGGGGGAAAGTGCATTTAAATGGCATGTACAGGTGAAAGAAAAAAAATCATTCAGGTCATGTCTTTCTTAGTACAGTGTTAACTGAACATTCAGCACTGCACGTCCAATAGAAATAAATGCAAGCCACATGTGCAATGTAAATTTTTCTAGTTGGCATTTTCTTTAAAAGCAAAAATACATGAAATTAGTTTTAACAATATATGTTATTTAACTCATGGCTGAAATTTTATCACTTCTACATGTATAATCATATTATAAAATCAACATGTAATATAATTAATGAGAAACCTGACGCTTTTCAATTTACATACTAAATCTTTGAAGTTCAGCATATATTTACCTTTATAGCCACATCTCAATTTGGATGCTAATCTTCTTGGGAAGTCCTTGATCCAGTAGACCCACCTTCTGTCTGCACTCAGCCTGTTTCCTCACCTCTCGTGTCTCCTGGGCTCAGAGTGGCCTTGTTTCTGCCCCTTTCACCACACTGAAGTGACGAGTGCTCCGTAACCTTGGGAAATGGTGGGCTGGCATTTCAGTTGGTACAGTTTTCTCTCCTGGTTTCTCCCTCAGCAGTGGACTTTCTGTACGCCTTCATGTTGATAGTTCTTTTTTAAAATATATTTTTATTGATTCTAGAGCAGCCGTGGGCAAACTACGGCCCGTGGGCCGGATCCAGCCCGTTTGAAATGAATAAAACTAAAAAAAAAAAAGACCGTACCCTTTTATGTAATGATGTTTACTTTGAATTTATATTAGTTCACACAAACACTCCATCCAGGCTTTTGTTCCAGCCCTCCGGTCCAGATTAAGAACCCATTGTGGCCCTCGAGTCAAAAAGTTTGCCCACCCCTGTTCTAGAGAAAGAGGATGGGAGAGGAATAGAGAGATAGAAACATTGATAAGAGAAACATCAATCAGCTGCCTCCTCCGTGCTCCCCTACTGGGGATTGAGCCCCAATCCCAGCATGTGCCCTAAATGGGAATCAAGCTGGTGACCTTTGGTTCATGGGTTGATGCTCAATCACTGACCCATACCATCTGGGCAAATGTTGATATTTCTTACGGTTCTGTTCTCCATTTCAGCTGCAGT
Organism: Myotis yumanensis; assembly: GCF_028538775.1. Taxonomy (NCBI): domain Eukaryota; kingdom Metazoa; phylum Chordata; class Mammalia; order Chiroptera; family Vespertilionidae; genus Myotis; species Myotis yumanensis. Next base: position 17,927,057 of record NW_027223770.1, read on the forward strand.
CTCCCCAGATGACCCTACCTAATCTCGGGGTTTAACATTCTTTCAGCTTGTTACTGAATTGCAAATTCATAATTCCAGCCCATAATTGCAAATGCATAATTCCAGCTCTGGAGTTCCTGACCTATATTTTTGTCTGGGAAATATCTTCACTATTGCCACTTGGATAACCTTTGAATACTCAAAATACAAGGCACCCACATCGGAAACCTGACATCTGACCACCTCCCAGCCCATGGGTTGGAGGGCTGCATTCTCCTGTGAGCCTCGTGTTATGTGACTTTTCAGGCTGTGTACATGGATTCACTTGGCAAAAAAATCCAAACTTGCCATACTGCATAAGCTTCTTTTTTAAACTTTAATTTGGCATTCATTATCGATCTACTTGGGTGTAAATGATTACCCTCTATTCTCGTGCTGTTTCCAGATACTGTGTTTAGAAAACAGATGAGGGTCTCCCCTTGAGGACTGACTCACATTCTAATGGAGGGAGCTGGACAATGCAGGTAGTTTCAGATTGCTGGGGGAGGAGGGGAGGGGAGGGTGGGGACAGGGGGAGGGGGAGGGGGAGGCAGCCATGGCTTGGGGACTATCCTCAGGAAGGCCCCTCAGGACGCACATTTTGGTGAGAATGTGTCTGTCTCCTCAGGAAGAGCAGGGGAAGGGAGTTCTAGGTGGAGAAACTTGAGGTTGGAAAGACCCTGGCTGGTGTGTGGACACAAGGACGGGTGGTGGAGTGAGGCAGGGGTCATTGGTAAAGGCTGGGAATCCCTTGGAACCGAAGAGCGATGTGTGCTGAGATCATTCCGAAGGTGTGTGGGGAACAGATCATAGAGGGCAAGGGTGTGGCCACAGCTCCCCAGAGGCCGCCTGACAAGGGGAACAATAGTGCTGTTGTACTTTCCACTGTGGGTGTGGGTGTGTTTGCGCGCATTTACATCCTTCTTATTCGTTCTCTTTACTTGAGTGTAGCTTTTCTTCTCCTTTATGCATTTGTTTAGTAGGTAGGTGGCTTGATCCTAGGGAGGTTCTGAGCAGGTCTGCCTAGGGCTGGCCTGTAGTGTGTGGGTTCTTCACAGCATGAGCCCAGGTGATTTTGAGAGTAGTTATTAAAGCTGGGGACAGTGAAATAGGGAAGGGCTTAGCGTAAAAGGAGCCACAGGAGAGTCTAGGCGGGGTTGCTTTGGCTCACTGGGAAGTCAGAGAGAAGGGGGCCTTGGAGACAGGTTCAGGGGTTGAGCCTGGGATGAGCTGCTGTTACCCATTGCTCCCCTGGTTGCAAGTCTCCTGGAGTCCCTTTGAGTTTAGGAGATGCACGCCTCCCCCTCCCTCTCCCCCTGTCCCCACCATTCCCTCCCCTCCTCCCCCAGCAATCTGAAACTACCTGCATTGTCCAGCTCCCTCCATTAGAATGTGAGTCAGTCCTCAAGGGGAGACCCTCATCTGTTTTCTAAACACAGTATCTGGAAACAGCACGAGAATAGAGGGTAATCATTTACACCCAAGTAGATCGATAATGAATGCCAAATTAAAGTTTAAAAAAGAAGCTTATGCAGTATGGCAAGTTTGGATTTTTTTGCCAAGTGAAAAAGAAGAGGGGGAAGAAGAGGGGGAAGAAGAGGGGGGAGGGGAAAGTGCTGGCATGCTCCTGGGAGGGAGAGTGCTTGCTGGGGTCCTTTGTTTTGTTTTGAGGGTTTGTTTTTTTTAAAATATATTTTATTGATTTTTTACAGAGAGGAAGGGAGAGAGATAGTTAGAAACATCAATGAGAGAGAAACATCGATCAGCTGCCTCCTGCACATCTCCCACTGGGGATGTGCCCACAACCCAGGTACATGCCCTTGACCGGAATCGAACCTGGGACCTTTCAGTCCGCAGGCCGATGCTCTATCCACTGAGCCAAACCAGTTTCGGCATGTTTTGAGGGTTTTTAAAGGCTGGCAGTTTAGGGGAGAATTTCAGTAGAATAGTCATCAGCTTTTCCAGGTGGACCCTGGGGGTCATGAGCCATTGCAGCTGGTCCTGGTGTCACCCACCTGGTTTTGCTGCTTTTCAGGGCCTGGAGCTAAAGTACAACTGAGGCCTAGATGTTATCTCCAGGGAGGGGACCTTCTGGATCTGGCTGTAAATTGCTTGGCCAGTTTGTTCAGCTATCTTAGTTTCCCCATGCTACTTGCCAAGGGATTTTCCCAGCTTCTTACTCTCTATCCTGCCTCAGTGGCAGCATGCAATACACATACCGACCAGCAGCTCATACTAGCTTTATTACTTTATTTTTAAAATTGCTGATAATTACAATAATGCACATGGATGGGCATAGGTCCCAGACAGGAAGCATTATTGTCTGCAAGCAGATCTGGAGTGAGCTGATAATACAGCCTCTATTTACTTTCAGATTTAGATGCTGTGTAAATCATAGGAAAGATGCCTTTTGACTGTTTTGAACTAGGAGAGGGTGGGGCACTTTCATATTTTCGTTATTTTTACAATTGTTTTGTTGGATATTAGTAGTTAAAAGTGAGCTCTAGCCGGTTTGGCTCGGTGGATAGAGCATCGGCCTGTGGACTGAAGCGTCCTGGGTTTGATTCCGGTCAAGGGTACGTACCTAGGTTGCAGGCTCCATCCCAGGCCCTGGTCAGTGGCATGTGCAGGAGGCAGCCAATCCAACCAATCTATGTGTCTCTCTCACATCGATGTTTCTCTCTCTCTGTCTCTCCTCCTCCCTTCCACTCTCACTAAAAATTAATGGAAAAATATCCTTGGGTGAGGATTGACAAAAAATATAATAATAAAAGTAAAAAATAAAGAAGTTAAAAGTGAGTTGTGACAATCAAGATTGGTATCCGAATATTGCTTGCACCTAGTAAACATAGTGAAACAGTTAGCAGAATAGCATGTAGAAATTGCTACTTGTGTTTTAAAATAGAAATTTGCCTCTTTCTACCCTGTGAAAGTCATTTGGCAAATTGTCTTATTTTTACTTATAAACAAAGATAAGGATTATTCACTTAAGAATTTCTGCCCTTTCTTGCCTTTTTGGCATCACAGAACCTTAGAGAGTTAATAATAAGCCTTTGGTTTTCATGGGCTAGTAAAAACTAAGAAAAAATTTTTAGAAAGATAAGGTCAATTCTTAATATTACGGAATGTTATTTTAAAAAAGACCACCCATTTACCAATGCTGTCGTTTTATGAAAAACATTTTAAAGGTGGAAAGGAAGTAATGTTAGAATTCAGGACAGTCATTTCTCAAGAGAGAACAGTTAGCAATTCTGTTGTCCTCTAATCATGTGTGCACACAAATGCACCTTAGACCTTATTCTTCAGGAGGCCACTGAAAACCTGTTGCAGACCTTACTAGCCCCCTAGTGAATGTCAGGGAACCCCTGCTTTAACACAGCAATAAAAACCATTCTACACATTAAAACATGAATGTTTTCAGCTGCATGGATTTGTTTTCTTTCCCTGGATGTATGAAAGGAAAAGGGATCCAGTAGAATCCATTTGAGATCTCTGACACTGGCCTTTCTTGTTTGTGGTTGTAACTTTTTTTTTTTTAGTTGATTTTAGAGGGAAGGAGGAAGAAAGGGAGAGAGAGAAACATCGATGTGAGAGAGACACATAGATCGGTTGCCTTTGTGTATGTGCCCTGACCAGGAATCCAACCCACAGCCTTTTGGTGTATGGGATGACTCTCCACCCAACTGAGGCACCTGGCCAGGGCTGTGGTTGTAACATCTCGAAGTCAGATAGAGCTCTGCAGCCAGAGCAGACATGTTGGATAGTTTCCTGACTTAACCTTGGTAAATTCACTAGGTTGAGTGTTTATTTTAGTGAAATGGGTCTGTCTGAATACTTCTTTAAAAGGTGTAAGTTATTACATTTCAAGTACATGAAATTTTGAAATATGCTAAATAATTACCTAATTTTTAATGGCTGTGAGAATGCATTTAATAAACACAGTATCACAGAGCTTCAGATCAGCCAGAAGTATGTTTATAATTTCTGATAATATTGCCAGGTTTGTGCTTGGAATTCCACAGAAAACCTCCCATCAGTTGTATTTCTATCGTCTGTGACTCAATAGTAATGATTTAGAATGAACGTATTTAATTATTAATATTTAATCAGCAATACTTCTGGGTGTTTTTTAACTTGAATCATTTTACCCTTTGAAGGTTTAGAAAGCATTTTCCAATATAAATTCCCCCGGGCTTGCACACACTTTATTTAGTACATTCTTAGTAAATAATTGTTTAAGTAATACTGGCCCTGAGTTCAAAGGTTAAGCCCAAGTTCACACCATTAACATCATCTTATATTAATGCTCAAGCCTCCTGGCTTTTTGACCTCTGCGTTCAAAGAATGACAGATTGCTGCCTAGCTTAGGAATCATGCAGAATCTCATTCAAGGAAACCTCTTTGTTTCCCAGCCATGTTTCTTAGATATCAGGAGTTTTTGGAAAGTGGAGTTCTGTCCGTTCTAATGTGAACCAAAGTCCAAAGTTAATATTGTAGGTGTCATTTATTGTAATATCTAAAATTTGAGTAATGCCGTAGTTAGACTGCCCTCAAGTGATAGCTAAGATCAAGAGAGTGAGGAAATAACTTCCATGTAGAAGGAATATCTCTTAAGAAGACTCATTTAGAGAAATAATTTGCATAGTGCTTTTTTTAAAAAATCACAACAGCGACTTTAATAGTAACTGCAGATGCCACTTCTCAGCCAATGGAAAGCTAGACCAGATCCAGGAAGCCAGCAAGCCAGCAGCTCCTGGTGATTTTCCCTTAAATAAATAGGGCAGCATTAAAATGTTTATGTAAACATTTGGCAACTGAATTCCCACAGAATGAAGTGTAGAGAATTATTGCAGCCTGCTCTAGGCATGTTCAGTTTAATCTGTAAAAAGCAATGTGCAGTCCTTTAACCCCATTTCATGCTCCTCCTGGCTTTGCGGATGACTGGCCACTGAAGGATCTCACGTGTTCTTTCGTCCCTGGGTGCCCGTGGTTTAAGCCCCCGTTCTGTGTAATGGTAGCCACAGAGAATTAAATCCTTAGGAACCAGCCCTGCGGTAAGCAGGCTCACATTTGAGTGCGTGCTCTGAGGTCGGCATCGTGCTTAGTGCATTATCTCCATTTAATCCCCACAAACAGCCTGGGAGCAGTGTGTATGTTAGCAGCCCTGTTGTACAGATAAAGCAGCGCATCGCACACTTCTTCTGAGATCAGCAGTGGGTGAACAGACGCCTGATGGTTGGACAGGGCACGTCGTCCTGCCTGCGGGAATCAGTTTCTCACGATTCCTGTTTTATTATGGGACATTGGAAAGAAACAGGAGCCAGTAAAAAACTTGAGAATTTTAGGTCCATAAACACTGTTCTGCATCTTTTTTTTTTTAAATATAAAAGTACTGCCTGTGTTTTTCAATAACTTCTTTTATAAAAGACTTCCTGCTCATCTCAGAGACACAGGCGTAAAGACAGACCTTGCGTAAATCTTGGTGCTTGGACCCGACCAGTGTAATCCAGATGGACAAATTACAGGGACCCTGTAAAAAGCCTCGGAGACCGTGTAAGCCACTTTTAGTCTTGGCAGTGATACCTCACGTATGCTTTCATATTAGAGCTCTAATAAAAGCAGGGATTATTTGTATAAAGTAGTGCCTATGAAAATCACACATAATAGCTGGTATATGTCAGTGGAAGGATATCAGCCTTTTATATTTGGAATTTTTCTCTCCTAACCCTAATTCACCAGCTTCTCATTAGAAGTTCAAATGTAAAAAGAGGTCAATGATTTTCAACCGGTGTGATGAAAACTCATTTTTAAGAGTAGGTTTTGCTTCGTTTGCTGGAAAATGCTTGACAAGAATCCTGCTGTTTTATTCAGTAGCGGGTTAAAGTGTTTGAAGCTTGGATCTTTGTTTTTTTCATTGAAAGCTTCACTTTTGTACAGTTGATGAAGATACTTTAAAGGCTCCAAACTATAGGCACCTCTTTGACAGTAACAAGAGTGGACTTTCTTATGTCTTAGGCTCTAAGCAGAACTGCAGTTGTCCTCCCATTGGAGAGAAATCAGACTTAATGTTTGTACACATGGGATTTTACCACGTTAGAATGTGTGCTCATGTGTTCAGAATAAAACAGTATGTTTTGTAGGTATTGGGCCTGCTCTGATTATACTTACTATTTGCCTTTCTCTTTTGACAGATTGAATCCATGTAATCATGATTGAAATTCAGGCAGGCAATGAACAGGATTAAGAAACCAAAACCAGTGAATTTTGAACTAATTTTAGAGTTTTTTTAAAAAAGTTGCAAAAATACTATAGAGGGTCCCCTATACCCTTAGCCCACCTCCCTTAATATTAACATCTGATATAACCACGGTGCAGCTATCAAAACTGGGGGATTGACATTGGTTCAGTGCTATTAACAGATTTACAGCCCTGAGTCCAGTAATTTCTCCGCTTCTCCCATTAATGTCCTGTCCCTATTTCAGGCCCCCCCTTTGCATTTACTTGTCATTTCTCCTTCGTCTTTTCCAGTCTCTAAGTCCCTCTGTCTTGCCCAAGTCTTTCCTGTTGGTATTCTTAAATGTCTTTTTGCTGGTAAGGTTCATGTTGGTGCCTCCACTGTGAAGTAATTTGTTTCCCTTTTTGTAGTCGGTGAATATCTTAGGGAACTATCTTGACACTATGGATTTTAAGTCATGTTGACTACAAATCACTAGTATCCAGATAGTAAATAGATGTTCCAAAGGCGCTTACCATTGCTCAGATTTATAAGAACTAGAACTGAGTTAACTTGACTTTGCAGGGTGAAGCTTGGACACCTGAGAGGCTGGCATACAGCACCTTCCTGTCCAAGGAGACATGATTCACTCAGTCATAGGAGGAAGCAGCGCCCTCCCCGCAGGCACCCTCACAAACCCTAGAGCCAGGTTAGATGCAGCAGTAGCTTCCGTGAGGGAGGAGGTAATGGGCTTGCTTATTTGCTTGGATTGGGAGCCTGCCCTGGTCCCGAGTGGCCCTGTGAAAGGAGGCGGGGCTTAGCTGGGGGTGTGGGGTGCAACTCTCCAGTGATGATTAAAGGGCTGGGGATAAGTTAGGTTCAGACTTAGATTTATTTATTGCCTTCAGCCATTTCAGGTTTTCAACCAAGTTTCTAGAAGCACTTTTTACCAAGTTGAATTTCTGTCCCTAAATAGCTAAACTCTCTTTTCCTGATCCAAATTAATACAATGGAATTTCTTATTAAGAATGAATTATTAAGCAAAATGGAAGCACTGGGCTAGGACAGCAATTGATGTAATTTGTTTTCAAAGCCTTCAAAGTGCTGCAGCGCGCATAGATCACAGGCACTGGCTTAAGTGCCAAAGCACGGGCATTAATTTCCTTTCGGAGTGGATTCCAGGTTCACAGGATGTCAGAACTGCTGACTTGGCAGTGACGTCCCATTTGTAACATGTTAGATCAGGAAACAGATTGATTTATACGTTGATGTAATGGATCAAGGCACAGTGTGCGCTTAAGAAAATGGAGAGCCCATTAAATAAAAGCATTTTCAGAGGGAAGAAGTACAAACATAGAAAAGACCCGATTATTCTCTAGATAAGGTGGGGTACGTTTGATTAGTGGATTCCTAGACACAGTCCACAGAGGCTTTTTGTATTTCAGATGATACCTTCTTGAGAGTCTCTTATGACCACAAGGATTAATCTTTCTGAACTCAGAAGTGAATCACTGCAGCAGATGAGCTGTCTGGAATGGTGCCAGTTACTCTCCCTTTTCTTGGTGGTAACTGATGTGAGGGTGTCGCTGCTTAGCTGCCTCTTCCTGTTGCTTTAACCTCTGGTATTTTAGATTCTCTTTAGGGAAGGGAATGCTGACCATCTCAGCACAGAGATCAAATGCACTTACACTGCTGTGTTGACCTCAGCGGTTGACCCACACACTGAACATTTATGCAGCTGGAACCCTTGCGGTCTTTTATCTAACAGCTATAATGAGTAACACGTGGAACATAATCTTCGGTGCTGATAAATAGAGGGCTGCCTGCACAGTTCCGACCACTCCGCAGCTGGGCCTTGGGTGACCTCACATAACTAACTGACCCTGTGTCTTACGTGTATTCATTTTTGGAATCTAAGAGGTAAATCTCCATCCCAGCCCACCCCCCACTCCCCACTTGAAAGATTGCACATCACACCCAGAATTCTATTTGTTTAATAGCTGTCTTTTAATGTTAAAAATATACAAGGCCAGCCCTGGCCAGTGTGGCTCAGTTGGTTGAGCGTTGTCTTATGCACCGAGAGGTCCCCAGTTCGATTCCCAGTCAGGGCACATGCTGGGGTTGCGGGCTGGATCCCCAGTGGGGGGCATGCAGGAGGCGGCTGATCGTAATCTCGGTTTCTAGCCATAATCCTTAGATATGGCTCCAAAGGAAGAAAGGCCACCACGAGAGGCATTTTGGTGCATGTTTTGAACTCATTGTGAGAATTCACACATTTGTCTTGTGCATCCTTTTACCATTTAATAAACACCATTAGTGTCCTTTTAAATGTTTTTTTTTTTCCCTTTGGGGGAGATAGGACTCAACACCAATCTGTAGCTTCACATGCAGTTACACTGAAGGCACAGGATCTTCCTTCTGCTTTAATAAGTGACTATCATCACAGGGTTATAGTCGATTCTAGTTCATAAAGTTGCAAATTGTTCTCCTGATTGGGTTTAATAGGTAGTTTTCAACCCAGGCAACGTTTTACTTCAAATGCCCTTTCTCCCAGCTGTCCAGCAGGTGTTTGTGCTTCCTTCTCTCATACTAGTGGAGAGCAGGCTAATTTTCATAAGTTTCACAGCAAAAGGTGTAGGATGGTAAATTTGTCCTGGAAAAGGATCGTAATGTATTTCATAATCTAAAGTAGGCTCCTAATGGGGAGGACCATTCGTGTCTGTGTTGTCCATCAGCACAGATAAGTAAGAACTGCTTGGAAAGCACACATTTTCCATGTACTCAAGTCAGGCCTACCTTTCTTTACAGAAAACCATTTTATGTTAATTGCTCTCTTTTTTTAAAAATATATTTTATTGATTTTTTTAGAGAGAGTAAAAAAGAGGGATAGAGAGTTAGAAACATCAATGAGAGAGAAACATTGATCAGCTGCCTCCTGCACACTCCCTACTGGGGATGTGCCCACAACCAAGGTACATGCCCTTGACCGGAATCGAACCCGGGACCCTTCAGTCCTCAGGCCGACGCTCTATCCACTGAGCCAAACCAGTCAGGGCTAATTGCTCTCTTTAAAAAGAACAATAGAATAGCCCTGGTCAGGTATCTCAGTTGTTAGAGTCCCAGTACACCAGAGTTGTGGGTTCAATTCCCAGTCAGGGCACATACAAGAATCAACCAGTGAATGCATAAATGAGTGGAACAACAAATCTCTCTCTCCCTTCCTTTCTCTCTCAAAAAAATATAGAACAATATAATCATGCAATTTAACCCTCCTACCCCCGCCTCCACAATCCAAGTTTTAACATTTTTTTAAAAGCTATTTAATTTTTATTTTGAAAGAACTTTCACTAGGAAAGACCACCGAACTCCGCTGTGGATCAGCCAGCAGTGTGGGCCTATTTCTAGATGTTGGGATGCCTGTGCTTTTTTCCTGCTGCCAGAGACTTTGCAGGAGCCTTACTGTCCTCAGGCCTAGATGTTGTTTCTCACCTGTAACTTAGGAGTTGTTAATGGCTGTGATCTTTTGCAAAGAAGAGAATGCTAGCCAGAAAAAGATTTTCTGCAGTAGTTGATTCTTTTTAACTAACACAAGGTAAAATTGTTCATGAAATCCCTTTTAGTGTTCAGTTTCACAAATGACACCATCACTTCTTAAGTAACATTAATCCGTCACCAAGTCTTGCTTGTTTTGCTCTCTGTGATCTCTTGACTCTGTCTCTCCATCACCCTCCTTTAGCCCAAGCTACCATCGCTCACATTTGGACTGTGCAGCTCCAGCTTCCTGAGCCATTGCCCTGCATATACTCTGGGTTCCTTTCACTCTGTTCTTCACCCTCAACCAGAGAAAGCATCAGAGCTGCATTTTGAAAATACTAACTTTGTGCTTAAAACCTCTCCACACTTCCGGTGATAAAGACCAAAGTCCTTTCTTGGTCTGCAGACTGTCCAGTCTGTCCCTGTATGCTCCCCTCCCACCTGTACCACTGTCCACTTCCTCTCTGCTTACGATGCTCAAAGCTCTGCTCCACTCAGTGCCATTCTCTTCAGGAAGCAGTCCTGATCATCTCATCCAAGTCCAAGGCCGGTTCCCTTTTCAAATACTTCTTCAGTGCTGTGTTCTTTTCCTCCTCAGGATGTCTGGGCATGGGATCACGCTTTTTGGGTGTATGGACTGCTGCTCTAGACCTCAAGCCCCGTGAGAGCAGGGGTCATAGCTTTCTGCTCACCCTTGTGTCCTAAGCATTTTGCTTGTTGGTTTGCATAATAGTAGCTGCTCAATAAAATTTGTGTAAGTGAATTGAATAAAATGACTGGAACTTAGACATGTTATGCTTTTGTGGTACGATTTATTAAGGAACAGAAAGTAGATTTGCTTGTAATAGAGGAGACCGCAGTTATGTTATAGGTTTCCAAGTCAGAAGTATTCGAGTGGGGGGAGTGGGGGATAAATTTACCATTGATCTTTCACTCTGATCATGTATATCCAGAGGTCATTTTTATTCTGGGTTAGTTCCTGGGAAGGGGGTTTGTTTATGACATAATAGTTACAGTGAAAAATTTTAAAAGATCGGTTCTACTGTCCCAGACAACTGAATATGACTGCCTTGGTGTGGCCTTCTTGCAGTAAACGTGTTTTTTGCCCCCCTTTCGTAGGCTCTTGCGGCCAATGCTGGAACAGGATTTGCTGTCGCCGAGCCTCAGATTGCAATGTTTTGTGGAAAATTAAATATGCACGTGAACATTCAGACTGGGGAGTGGGAACCTGACCCATCAGGCACCAAGAGCTGCTTTGGAACAAAAGAAGAAGTTCTTCAGTACTGTCAGGAGGTAAGAGTGTTGCCAGAAACTTAAAACCGCTTTGTTTCTGGGTCACATTTGAGCCTATTTGCATTAGAAATGGATATTCTATCATTCTTTTCTTTTGACCTAAGACTAAGTGGCTAAAGACTGGTACACTGGGCCTTTGTTTCTAAGCTGTGAGGTGACTGAGTCTTCTCGAAAAGGCTTTTGCCTTTGTGTGCTGTGAACCTCAGTTCTCTGAGGAAGGAATACTGTGGAAGGAATTCTGTACAGCCTGCTTCTCTCGGCTTCCACTTGTTATAGGAAGATACGAAGCAGACATGTCATGTGTGTGCTTGTGGTTTCCACTTGCTGTAAATGATCATCTCAAGTCTGAGTCAACTTGGTTTTGGGTTAAAACTTGACCTAGAAAAGGATATAAGAGGTTTGAATGAACTTCTTACTTACCAAGACTGGCATATAGGGCCAGGGTCCTAGCATTGTTCTATAATTTTACTAACAGACACTTCCATGGACTTGCCTCTTAAATGTTTTAGTTCATGAACTCAGCTACTTACACGTACCCTACAAGCATCCTTGATGTCTAGCAGATTTATTGGGCTTAAAGCTTGCTGCTGTTGTATTAAAGAGTCCTTTTTTTTTTTTAAGAGAACGCATTAGTAGTCAGAAATCTGCCTTTCCCAAGAAAACTAATCGTTATGGTATCTTTTTACTTGAAGAGTTTATCTGGAGCCAGGGGCAGCCGAGTGGAACTTTAGATTTACATAGGATAACAGTGACACTGAGTAAACAGACACTCAGCCTTCCTGGGAGCGAATGTGCATTTATTAGAGACCCGTCCGCTCACTGCGAGTGTGCCTTTTCCTGTGCAGATGTACCCAGAGCTACAGATCACCAATGTGATGGAGGCCAACCAGCCAGCCAGCGTGGACAACTGGTGCCGGCGGGACAAGAAGCAGTGCAAGAGCCACATTGTGATTCCATTCAAGTGTCTCGGTGAGTGCTCTGTAGACATTCCTGGGTGCTTCTCAGGAAGTGGGGTCCCTCGTTTTTCAATTTAAGTTTCTCTTGACTCACAGTGAACTATCCACATCTGTTAAGAACCTGCGGGCTACACGGATTTATTGTGGGACTTCCTCTTTTGACTATTTATTGCTGTGTCGATAATGGACTTGTCTTCGCTGGTCGCTAACTCGCCCTCTCCCATCATGGGCATCCTTGTCTTTTAGGGGAGCATCTTTTCCGTGGCACTGATGAGAGTGCTGCCCTCAGAGCGGCCCAGCTCCACCTCCAGGGAGAGTGTGAGGTGTTAGAGTCCTAGTAGTGCGGGGGACCGAGCAGCCCATGGATACAGCACTAATGTGACATCCGGGGTAGTTCTGTAGATGTACATACTTTTAGGCATGAATTTAACTTTTTCCCTTCCCTCCCTTCTTTAAAACCTTTCCTCAAACGGAATATATTGCTTTTCTCATTCTCACATGCAGCAAAATAACAGGAAGAGTCAGCATCTGAATAACAGTATTTAAAATATGGAGCAATTACTTTGTTTTAAATACCCAGTTTAAATTTTTTGAGATGAGATTTAAGGATGTTCTTCCATTCCATTTGGCTCCAAAAAATCTCTGGGTATGAGGTTTCATTCATTCTCTATAAAATTCTCAAACTAGTATTCTTGACTATTTGTAGATAGCACTTGGAATCACTTCTGCCTTTTGCATCTTTACCCCTAAAGACCTTGCAGCCTGGTCTTCGCCCTCCTGTGTGTTCTGTGTCCCTTGCTGGCTCCACTACCCACCCAGAGCTCTGAGCTTGAGATCTGGGAGCCCTTTGTACATCCGGTCAGTTTTCAGGCCAGTCTGATTCTCGCCTCTGGAGTATGGCTTATGTCCATGTGTTAAGTGCACCGAGGCGCTCCAGGACATTGTAGCAGACTCACAGCGGCATTGTTGTGGGATGTTTGAGTTTTCAGGGGAAACATCTGTCAGACATCCCGAGAACTACTAGCTGGGAGTAATCACAGTTTCAACACCTGACCATTTTATTCCTTTCTATGACTTCATCTTTGTGGTTCCTGTAATAAAAGGCCAGCATCACACAAAATCACTATAGAAGAAAGAAACGTGAGTGTGGTCAATGGATTCCAAGGTTGGAAGAGTTGTGTAGGGCCCAGCAGGCCCTAAGGGGTTAGGACACAAGTACTTACTCACTTGTTGGCCTAACTACTTGGCTTTGGGGCATTCTTTTGCCCTAGGGGTGCTGTGACTCAAAAATTTGGGAACCTCTGGCTTACATCCTTTTCCAGCTGACTCCCCTGCTCTAGTTCAGCTCTCCCTCATTTCCTTCCTAGTCTAGGCTGACCACAGCCTCCATGCCTGTCCCTCAGGTCTGTTGTCAGTGTGTTGCCTTCTGATCTAAAGTGAAGATTGAATTAAAGGGTGTTATGCGCACATAACACCCCTTAGTAGCCCTTCTCTACTTAAAAAATCATCTTTAATTAAGCTCGTTAGCATGGGTTAAAACTCCATAAAGTGGCCCTTGCTTAACTCTACTTTTCTACAGCACCCTCATGTCCCCTTTCTGTGCTGCAGACTCTTCACCAACATGGACATCTCATGGCTCCTGGCCACTTACCATCCACCCATAGTTTGGAATGATTTTCCTCTATTTCACTTTACTTGGGAAGTTCTCCCTTTAAGACTTATCTCAGGGGATGCTTCCTTTAACAGAGCCACTTTTATTTTCGATAGAAATATCTGAAGTTCTCCATGTTGTTGCCATTACACCTGTCACACTGTACAACCAATGGTTTCTGTGTATGCATCTTTCTCTAACCTTGTTGTAAACACCGACCCAGCTTTAATTATTTTGTCTCCTCAGCACCATTGATTTTTTAGAAAGAGTGGAAGGGATAGAGAGAGAGAGAAAGAGAGACATTGATGTGAGAAAGACCCATCTATTGGTTGCCTTCTGCACTTGCCCTGCAATCAAGGTATGTGCCCTTGACTGGAATCTGACCTGGGACCCTTCAGCCTGCAGGCTGACACTCTGTCCACTGAGCCAAACTTGTTAGGACTTCCTGCTGGTTCCTGTGTCTTTTTACATGTCCCTGTCATTCTTTGAAAGCTTCCTTTCTGGTACAAAAAGGGTGCTCTAGGCTCCTCCTATACTTTCTCTACCTCACCCCTGGATTCAGCCATTTCTGCAAGAAGCCCTGGTTTCATTTAGTGGGAAAAATATTTAGACACCAAGATCTGGGCATTCGGTGTGCTTACTGCTATCACTACAGTGTTATTGCTTCTGGGCCCACTCAGGAGACAGAGCTGAGAAATAGTGCATATACATTACATGCACACACAAATGCATTTTCTAGATCTATGTGCATGTGTTAAAAACAGTGAGCTCATATTGATAACCTACAATTTCATTATCTTCAGTATATTTTTAAATTTTCTCAATATCCCCTGTAAATAAGTCTCTCTACTTTTTAAGTGTAGGTTTGTTGAGATATAATGGTTTAATGGTGTAGTCACTGAGTTATGCAACCATATTCAATTCTTTTAACATACAAACTGTACTGAAAAATTAATGCAGTAAAAAGTGAGAGTCTTGTATATTTTATTCACCAGGAGTAACCACAGTGAGTCCTTTTATACATATTAAGGTAAATAAATACCACATATTGCCGTAAAGAGATGGTAGTGTGGTTAGCTTCAGCTCTGAAACCCCCTTTAAATATTGCTGCCCTAGCAAACCCAAATCATAGGCAAGCCAGAAGGGCGGGGAGATGGGGACTGGGGAAAATAGGATGTACTTATATTGGTTGGGTGCCTCTATTAATTGGTTTGAGTGTTCCAGGGCCCTTATCTGTGTACTCAGGTACTATTTTTGTTGTTTTTGCAAGGTTGAGGGGAATGATGTGTCGTGATTAGGATGCTTGAAAGCAGTTTGAGGAGGAATTTCAGTTGCTGGCAATGTTTGCATCACATCTGATGTCACGCTATCTGTAGACATCTGTGTCCAGTCATGTTTAATTACCCACCAATGTGATTCTCTTAACTGATATTTAGTATATTTGGTGAGAAGTTACAGATCAGTCTCCTCAAAATGAACATTTTATTTCCCGTTACTACTAATTGCCTCCTGCTTATCTATAAAAATGTATCTAAATAAATTGGATGATCCGAGTAGGACACAGTTGGTGATGTGCTGGTGTTTGTGGGAAGGAGTTAGTCATCTTTGACGTTTATATATAGACTGGCTCCGGCACTAAAAGAAGCAAGCTTCGCAAGCCCAGGGCAGTGTTTGCATTTGGTTATTTTGGAAGGAGATGGGCACAGAGGTTTGCTGTGATGTGAAGGAAGTTGCACAGTCAGGCTTTGAGATGCAGTCCTCAGCAGCTGCGCCTTGGTGTCTCGGAGCTGCTCACTCGTCCATTGCAGGCGTCTGTTTGCAAGTCACCTTCTACCTTGGAATTCACCATAGGCCACCAGCAGTTCACCTTGTTCCAGTATGAATGCTTCTGCAAGGTGTGTTTCTGCTCGAGACAATTATTCTAGGTCTTTTAAGTTCTCACAGCCCTATTTACCTCAGAGACATCGTCTAGGGAGGGCCACTAGATCCCACAAAAACTTGCCTTGGGTGGTCAGATTGTGGGTTTGCAAATTGATGCAGCCACTATGGAAAACACTATGGGGCCTCCTCAGAAAATTAAAAATAGAACTCCTTATGAGCCAGCAATTCCACTTCTGGATATTTATGCAAAGAAATCCAAAACACTAATTTGAATAGACAGATACACCTCTATGTTCATTGCAGCATTATTTACAATAGCTAGGATATGGAAGCAACCTAAGTGCCAGTTGATAGACAGTTGGATGAAGAAGAGGTGGTACATATATACAATGGAATATTACTCAGCCATAAAAAAAAAATGAAATCTTACCATTTGTGGCAACATGGATGGGCCTAGAGGTTATTATGTTCAGTGACATAAATCCGAGAAAGACAAATACCATATGATTTCACTTAACTGGAATTTAAAGAGCAAAATAAATGAATAAACAAAATAGAAACAGACTCATAGATATAGAGGTCAGACTCATGGTTGACAGAGAGGATGAGGGGTAGTGGGACCTGGGTGAAAAAGGTAAAGGGATTAACAAGTACAAATTGGTAGTTACAAAATAGGATCCTATTTTCTAAACAGCTACTAGTATGTATTTTTTTCTCCAGCTCATTAGATATGTGTGTGTGCATATCACATACTTTTTATTGTTGTTGTTGTTAAACTGAAAGTAAGTTTGAGACATCATGATAGTTCACCTTAAAATTAAAGGTCCAGGTCATTTGTTTGACGGAATATCCCTGGATTTGAATTTATCTTACTGTTTCATTATGATTAGGTTGAAATGACATATTTTGGCAGAAAGACTACGTAGGTAGTATGTTCTTCTTAGGACATCGTCAGTCTGTGATTGGCAATGTTAGACAGGTCGCCTGGTCAAGGCAGTGTCTTCCAGAGTTTTCTCTTGCCAGGGCCACGTTCCCCTTGTAATTAGCTCTCCATTGATGATTTGTACGTGAATAAGTTATTGCAATGGTGGCTGCTCTTAGAGCTACTAGTATGTGTCTTTAGGTCCACAAAGGGCTAACATAAGAATTACCTGTACTTCAGGAGAACACCCAATCTTAGTTTCTTGGGCATTTTGTTATCAGAACCAATAATAGGCAGAAATGTGGATGTAAAGAGGCCAAGAATATTGTTTATGTGAAATCTGGGGGGCAGAACCTGTGTGTGTGTGTGTGTGTGTGTGTGTGTGTCTGTCTCTCTGTCTCTGAGGTCGTGGGAGGGGACCCTATTCCTAGTCTCCTCATGTGCTGTGCGCCTGTGCCTGGATTGGAGGGGTTGGAGTTGGGGAGAGAGGCCAGTCCTGGGCTTAGTGGCCTAACGAATGTCGAGCTCTTGTGGCTGCTTGCTTGGAGGTGTCGCATTCAGTGGGCCTTTGAGGATGAAAGCTAGTACACCTGTCTACATCTGACTATGTAATTAAGAATCTGCAGGGGGGGGGTTGTTTTCTCCTTGAATTATGCTCAGATTTGCTTCTGATAAAGCTTCTCTTTTCCAGTGGGTGAGTTTGTGAGTGACGTTCTGCTGGTTCCAGAGAAGTGCCAGTTTTTCCACAAGGAGCGGATGGATGTGTGCGAGAACCACCAGCACTGGCACACTCTGGTCAAAGAGGTAAAGGGCGGATGGCAAAGCCACCCTGGTTTCAAATCAATTTCCTTTATTTTCCTTTCCTCCCTTCAAAGTTAGCAATGACTTGCACCTTCTAAAATAAAAATATTGGGGAGCAGAATTGGTATTTTTACAGGGGAGTTCGGTGCTAACAATCCAGACCCTAAAGTTAAGGATATTAAAAACGATGTGAAGCAAGGATGCGCTCAGCAGGGCTCCCGAGAAGGTCTTCTGAACCCTAAGGCCTGAGGATGGAAATGGCCAATTATGGAAGGGCTGTGTCTGCTCACACGCTGACAGGATTGGATGGCACTTCCTCCTTCTAGCGGAGAAACCCCTTTCGTGGCTTGTCTCTGTAGTTAAGTTGGTTCTCCCGTCGCTTGTCTTCCTCTGGTCAGATTCTGAAGGCGTGCCCTCCCTCCCCAGGGACGAGTGTAAATTCACGCGGACGACCTCGATCTGCTTGGCAATTACCAGAAAAAACTCCCTTTCCTTCTTTTTTTCCAACTTTGGGCTTTCATTGTTTATGGTCCAGATGTTTCCCTAGTACAAGTGAAGAAAATGTGTCATAATACCGTCACACTTTTTGACAGAAAATCTCTTGGCCATGAGAGGCAGCATTACAGAGCGATCTGGTAGGGTTCCTTTAGGCTAAAGCTCGGGTCAGGTGTGTTCTGACGTCGGCCTGCGGGTCTCTTTCAGGCCTGTCTGACCCAGGGGATGACCTTGTACAGCTACGGCATGCTGCTGCCCTGCGGGGTCGACCAGTTCCACGGCACCGAGTACGTGTGCTGCCCTCAGACCAAGGCCATGGAGTTGGCTGTGTCAAAAGAAGAGGAGGACGAGGAGGACGAGGACGGAGAGGAAGAGGAGGAGGAAGACTATGATGTTTATAAAAGGTGAACTCTTGTCCTGAGTCTGGGATTTGTTTTGCCGGGGGCTGGGAGCTGCTGGGTGAAGAGGGTGTTGCCTTGGTCCTGCTGAGCTGAGCCAGCCTGCATTTCATGGCAGCTGGAGCCGGTCACGGGAGTGCTGGAGGCTGGGCCGCCCTGCTTTCCACGGGTCCACGTGGTCCCTGTTCACCGGCTCTTCCCTTTTGCTGGCAGAGCCAGGCCGAGGGCTTCACGGCCTAGTTCAGGGCACGCTGAGCTTACTTCCTGTCTCTGTTTGTGTTTCAGAACAGGGAGCAGACTCATTGTTGTGCTGTGCGTAGGAACTGGCATTAACCTTCCTCTTCTGCTGTGACCCTTAGTGAATTTCCTACCGAAGCAGATTTGGAAGACTTCACCGAGGCAGCTGCGGATGAGGATGGCGAGGACGAGGACGAGGAGGAGGAGGAAGTGGTGGAAGACCGAGACTACTACTATGACACCTTTAAAGGGGACGACTACAACGAAGAGACCCCGACGGCGCCCAGCAGCGACGGGGCCATCTCAGCAAAGGAAATGACTCACGACGTTAAAGGTAACGCCATGTGAGCAGAGGCAGTACCATCCATACGGGAATTGCTTACTTAGAATTGTGTGCTGCATTCACCACCGGTGAGTTACAGGAGAGGCGGGCTTCTGTGCGCGGAAGGAGGCCAGCTCCTCAGGGTGCTGGTGGTGCCAGCTTCTTGGCGGCTGGGCCGCGGCAGGGCCTGCCATGGACACACCCAGGGAGAGTGCAGACTGAATCAGAGAACTGTTCTCTGCGTGGCAAGGACTTAACCGGAGAATAAGAGACAACCTGGTCTCTCCTGAGGGGCACCCCCTCCCCCATACTGCTAAAGCCCTGACCCTGTGGAGTGGAAATCACTCCCTTAGTTCTTCTCTTTCTGAGTGGGTTCCAGTGGGTCGGCCACCCTGTTTGCCATTGGAAAGCCGTTTGCAACTGGGAGGGTGGAATTGAATGAGCTGCTGGGAAGGGATTGGGACCAGCAGTGTTTTCATCTTCCCAGTTTTAAAAAAAAGGTGGTGATGGTTCTAGAGCCATTCCCACACAACCTCCTGGATCTGAAACCAGTGAAGATCTGAAGAATTATTTAGGACCCACCTAAGGGAAATGATTTAATGAGCCTAGAAATTGATTCACCTGGGAGACCATACAAGTGTGCACGCGTCCTTTTTAGATGCTTGAGTAGTGCTTCCACTGTCTCCACGCACAGAGCCCGTCCACCTGCGTTCCCTGCAGGCTGTGACCCATCACGATAGGCAAACCAGGCAAATACCTCCACCGATCAGCTCAGCAGGGTGGGCTCACGGAGCTACGATGTAGGGAATTCCTCTCTGCCAACCTGTGCATCTAGCCTGAAGACAGCACAGAACACTTTCAGTTCCACAATGTATTGCCTTCGAGTGGAAACGACTGGCTTGAGCTGGTGAGCCAGTTAGCCAGGCGCTGAGGGTCTGTCCAGCCCTAGCCTCCTGATGTTGAGTGTCCCCGGGCCTTCCTCGCCCGGCCCGGCCCTGCGCTCTGTAGGTTGTGACGCGTCTGCAGCTGCCACCTATGTCCCGCTGACATCTGACCATTTTCACACAGCTGTCTGCTCCCAGGAGGCGATGACGGGGCCCTGCCGGGCCGTGATGCCCCGTTGGTACTTCGACCTCTCCAAGGGAAAGTGCGTGCGCTTTATATATGGCGGCTGCGGAGGCAACAGGAACAATTTTGAGTCTGAGGATTATTGTATGGCTGTGTGTAAAGCGATGAGTAAGTCCGCCACGCTGGCTCTGTGCAGCAGGCTGTCCTGTCCGGCGTTTTGTCTTTCCCGGCCGTCCACGTGACTGCATCTGTTAGTGCTCCCTGCCCTCAGGTGTTCGCTGTTGGTCGTGTTTCCCTCATCTTGTGCTTTCTAGATCTGAGCTTGCTTTCCTGTGGGCAGCTGTAAGCTCAGTTCTCCGTGTCCTGTGCTCACCGTGGGTGCTGGTGGTGGTGGTGGTGATGGTGGTGGTGGTGATGATGGTGTGTTCCCTCCCTGGCACTGCGGGAGTGCCCAGGCCTTGCTCTTTCTCAGCCCTCTGTTACCCCGGGCGCTGTGTGTTGGCTCGGAAGACAGCCTTGCCCTGGTTGTCTCTAGTTGAAAGGCACCAAAGGGGAAGCAGGGCAGCCAGGAGTTCCGCATATGATCGCTCCAGGCTTTGCCTCTCATCCTTGACTTTGAACTACCCTGTCACCAACCCTGTGATGCCTGCTCTCTGAAGCAGTGACGATGGGGATGCTTGGGAGTCCAGAAAATTGAGCCGCCTCGCTTTATGTCTCTAGGGAGAGAGCTTTGCAGCCAGGAGGTGGTACCTGTTTCTCTGTATTCAGCAGCCCTGGGTCGTGCAGAGATTTGGGGGGAGAGAAGGAACTTTAGTTTATGTGTTCTTAACTCCCAAGGAAACTCCGTGGCTCAGTTGGGTTGGGTTTACTAAGGTAGGAAAAGTTTTCGTTTTCTCCATGGTTGCCCCTTTTCCTGTTTTAAGACCCCCTTTCTCTTACTTTGAGGTGCTAACCCTGTGTTTGGAAAATCCTCAGGCCAAGTTCCTAATCTGGGTTTCGTTAGAATGATGATTCCTGGTATTTGGCTGTAGCTTCTGATGGTTGTCATTCAGATGCCTTCATGGTCCCTTTTCCCCCCCACCCCCCTCACCAAAAGATGTCTGAAATCTTAATATAATATGGTATGCTTTTAGCACTTCCACTCCAGCTGCTGCTCTGTGGAAAGGCTGTTTTTATTTCATACACTTGAAAAGGTGAAAAAAATATGAATCCTTAGGGAACTTTGGCAGAAAGATTTTTATTCAAGAAAGATGTAGAGATAGAAATGGATATTTTCAGCTCTGTGGAACTACTTCAAATAAGAGGCAACAAAAACATTGCTTTGGGTTGAAGCCTGAGGAATCGGGGTTTGGATGAGATTTTACTGAATATGCAGATGGTGATCTTTTCCCAAAGGATCAGAGAGATAGTGCCTTAAGACACGATGGAATTTTGGCAGCTCTTCAGAGCGTTAACAAAGTCTGCCAAATGGTGGTTTCTGGTTACGTATGTAAGGGAGACTTGCCAAGGGGATGCACGTGTTCATGGGCTTTTGGGGCCCTGGCTGGAGTGCTTGGGTGGCCCAGAAACATCGCTGTTCCCATGGTCAAGGTTGTGTCCCTCCTCGAAGGGGATTGAGATGGGCCAGTGAGCTGGTGGTTTTCACACGGACAGAGGGCGTGGTGCTGGGTGGGAGATTTGTGTCTGCAGAACCAAACCTCTAGGCCCGCTGCCCCCTTTCCCTTTAGTTTCCAGAGGGTGGAGGCAGCTTACGTTTGGTATTACCTTCATCCAGCCCAGTCATGTGAACAAAGCTCTTCTCTAACACACAGACCTTTAAGCTGCAGGCCTGCGCCCCTGGTGGCGATGTGCTCGGTGGCACGGACGGACTTCAGTGCTTTGAAATTCTCCCAGCTGAACTTTTGCGTATCCTGGGGACTGTGGTCTGTGAAGCCATATATTAGTTAACTTAGTTCATTTGAAAATTGGCTGTTGTAGCTTTTAGGTTTAGTAACTAAAATGAGGGAAATAGAAGATGCGCTGATGGAAGACTGGAGCGGCTGATGCATTTGTAGTTACATTGGTCACTTATACCTTTGTTTTCAAGTTCTGCTGAACGTACGCAGTTCTGGAAGTCAAGTGGATTTGTTTGAATTAAAGGTTGTTGAATTGGGCTTTTACTCCCCGCTTGGCTCTAACATGATGTCATGATGCAGCAGGTTGTGCAGCAGGTTGCGTGTTGGTCCTGTGTCAGTCCTCCCTGGCCGGGAATGTGTCGGGAATTGGGCGAGGAAGTTGCCATGAGTATTCCTGAGAGGCTGGCTGGGGAACCTGTCCTCCCAGTCCTTCCCTTAGGAGAGAAAGCTCCCTGGTGCAGCATTGCCTCGCGGGGCCAGTAGGAAGCTGCTGGACTGGCAGAGAGGGGTGGTTATGCTAACGGGTCTGCCTCGGGGTGGTGGCCTGTTGGGGCCAATGGATGTCTTGGGTGTCTTCACACTGGGCAATCCTTGTTGAATAGCAGCTCTGTCCTGTCACATACAGCAACTTAGCTTTACCTGTCATCTCTGCTATTGGGGGTTCAATGCTATTGAATACTGAGACACTAGATGGGCTTTCCCAGTATGCAAAGAACATTGAGTTGAGTTAGTTCCCCATAGTAGGTTCTCACCTAAAATAGCAAGAAGAAAGGAGCCCTGAGCCCTCAAGTTCCCTTCAAAATAGAGAGTATGGAAGTACTCGGCCGGTCTGACTTCAGCCCTCGTCTCTGGTCAGATGCCATCGGTGACAGCAGTAAGGCAGTTACTTTTTAGGGTTTAAGATTTCAAGAACTGAGGGGTAATTAGAAGAAGCGATTTCCTTTGCTGCCTCTGAAGTCCTCAGTGAATGCCTGGCTGGCACAGTAGTTGCCAGGGTACCTGGACTGGCCTGGTGGGTGAATCTCGGATCAGGCAGGTAGACCAGTGCAGCCTAACCACTGGCAGACAGGAGCACCCCATCCTTGGAGGTAGGAGCTTGGCAGACAGGAGCCCCCCATCCTTGGAGCGCAGTACCAGTCAGACGAGCCCGCTCTGCGCTCCTGAGCTCAGTGTCCTCCCGGAGCGCAGTGCTGTCCGGTTCAGCAGGGGCCTCGCCCCCAAAGAGACCGCCCTCTGTCATTCCGTTCCAGTTCCCCCAACTCCTCTGCCGACCAGCGATGTGGACGTGTATTTCGAGACCTCTGCGGATGATAACGAGCACGCCCGCTTCCAGAAGGCTAAGGAGCAGCTAGAAATTCGGCACCGCAACCGGATGGACAGGGTAAACTGCAGCCTCCCGTATCCGCATGGCGTCGGGCATTGGGGACATGGTTCTCATAGTTGAAGAAAAGGGACACCATCTCCCTAGACTGTCACGCTAACATGTCGCCTAGGAGAGGTGAGGTGTGCAAGTATCAGGGGACCTCAGTGTGACAAGGCCTCCCCCCTCCCCCAGCTCCACGGCAGCATAATTCCCTCGGCGCACTGCGTTTCACACTCGGTGGCGAGCACTTACGCTATTATGTTCTTATTAGTATTAGTATTATTTTTTTGTCATTAACTTGCTTAAAAAATGTATTTTAAAGAAGGGAACTTCATGCCATGGTTGTAAAGAGCTAGTGTCATTTGCTGTTAGAGAAAGGTAAGTGTGAAAATGTATTACATGAGAGCAAGACACTAGCTAGTGTTGCCTGTTGAAGGTTCTGAGTCTTGGGATGTTTTCTTTTCCCTGGAAGGGTTGTGTTAGAGCAACATGCGCCCCATAGTGGGCTTTCTCCCAGACTCGCTCAAGGATTGAGAGAAAATCAGAGGGAGTCCTTGCTAGGTCTCAGTGACCACCTGAAATCCCACACATCACCTGAGCTGGGCTTACACTTTGGGAGAAATGGTCGTTATTCTGTATTATCCACATCAGTTCTGAGAAAGGGGTATTAACCACCTCCTGCTCTCTCTTTTTGGTGAGGAGACTAAGGCATAGAGACTTTTTTAAAAATATATTTTTATTGATTTCAGAGAGGAAGGGAGAGGGAGAAAGAAATAGAAACATCAACGATGAGAGAGAATCGCTGACCAGCTGCCTCCTGCATGCCCCCTACTGGGGATCGAGCCTGCAACCCGGGCATGTGCCCTTGACTGCAATCGAACCCGGGACCCTTCAGTCCACAGGCCAATGCTCTGTGCACTGAGCCAAACCAGCTAGGGCGACACAGAGACTTTTAAATAACGTGCCCAAGGAGATAGAACAAAGAGGTGTGGGATTGAGACTCCAGTGGGGGACAGTGAGGCAGAGCCTCGGAGGCAGTGCTCTGGGAACAAGCTAAACGGCCCTGAGCTCATGAGGGATCACATGTGCGATTTCCTTCTGCACAGTTTCCTGTGTGAGATGCGGGGGATTGTTCTAGAGACTACTCCCTGGTTAGAGAACTCTGCCTTTCGTTCTAGGTAAAGAAGGAATGGGAAGAGGCCGAGCTTCAAGCGAAGAACCTCCCTAAAGCAGAGAGGCAGACGCTGATCCAGGTGAGACGTGCCTTCCAGGGCGGGGCTCCCAGCCTGGCCCTCAGATGCGGTCAGCACCAACTCCCCGGAAGTGAGGGCTTCACAGCTCCGTTCAGTCGGGAGCTTATGTTACCAGGAAGTTCTAACCTCCCAGCTGGTGTTCTCTAGAATAGCTCGCCTGTGGCAGAAGGAAAACAAACCCCCAGCCAGAGCGCACCTCATTCACGCCAGGAAGCAACCTTATCCGCTGCGTTTGTTCATTCTGCTCTCCTGGCTCAAGTCCTCGGTCATCTTCCTTCTTGGGCTGCGACTTGCCTTTCAGCAGCACTGAATTCTTGCTTTTACAGACTTGTTGAAAAGTCGAAAGGCAGAGAAGAAATAACTCTGTGAGAATGTCACCTTAGAATCACAGCAGCAACTGCCTCCTCCTTGCGGAGAAGAGAGTGTTGATAGGAATAGGGATACAGGTGTGGGTCTCGTGACACTTAGACATTTTAAATCCGTTGGTGTTTGTTTAGCAGAAATCCCTCTTCACGATGACCCTTCCTCAGACAGAGCACCTAGAAACTCCAGTCGTGTTCGTTTCTGCACAGCCAATGCATTCGTGCAGGGACGTGAACCCCGCAGCCTTAGCCAGGCCTTCAGATGTGGCCGGGACTTACAGCTCACTGCTTGCCCCTCGGGACTGCAGTGGGAATGACTCAGAGGAACCCGCCATGCACTGGGACGTGCTTCGCAGCACGTCTCCTGTTAGGCTGCGGTTTGGGGATGAGGAAGTGGGCGCCTGGCCACCGTGTGGGAAGTCAGCGTTTCTTGCCTTGCAGTGCACGTGCAGAGGCCAGCGGTGCCCGGGAGGTCTGAGGAGCCCTGGCACTCGCTTTACCACACTGTCACTAGGCAAGGAAGGATTGTTCTAACAGAGCAGACGAAGTGCAGCAGCTCCTCGGATCACGCCTTTTCATTAACATCGTTTCATGATGTTTCTGAGATGCTGTAGCAACTTAAGCCTCGTTTTATTTATTTATTTATTTATTTGTTTGTTTTAAAACATATTTTTATTGATTTCAGAGAGGAAAGGAGAGGGAGAGCGAGAAACATCAATGATGGGAAAGAATTGTTGATTGGCTGCCTCCTGCACGCCCCACCATGGGGATCGAGCCCGCAACCCAGGCACGTGCCCTGACTGGGAATCGAACTGTGACCTCCTGGTTCATAGGTCGACGCTCAACCACTCAACCACACCGGCGGGGCTTAACCCTTGTTTATATCAGTTAGCCCAGCCATGGGCAAACTACGGCCCGCGGGCCGGATTCGGCCCATTTGAAATGAATAAAACTAAAAAAAAAAAAAAAAAGACCGTACCCTTTTATGTAATAATGTTTACTTTGAATTTATATTAGTTCACACAAACACTCCATCCATGCTTTTGTTCCGGCCCTCCGGTCCAGTTTAAGAACCCATTGTGGCCCTCGCGTCAAAAAGTTTGCCCACCTCTGAGTTAGCCTATGGTAAAATTGGTCGAGTTATATGTCGTTTTGCTTAAAGTCAGAGAAGCTGGTGCTGACAAGTGAGGACTTCGTGTATACAGTGCTTAGATCTGAACCTGCTCCACTCTGTGGACCCGCTGCAGCTCACACACGCCCTGGGCAGGGAGAAGCCAGTGCTGGGCTCTGTAGGTGTTTGCCTAGACTTCTCTGCCTGCCATGACTTACATGTTGTCTGCTTTCTGGGCGTAGCACTTCCAGGCGATGGTGAAAGCTTTAGAGAAAGAAGCCGCCAGCGAGAAGCAGCAGCTGGTGGAAACCCACCTGGCCCGGGTGGAAGCTATGCTGAACGACCGCCGCCGCATGGCGCTGGAGAACTACCTGGCTGCCTTGCAGGCCGACCCGCCGCGGGTGAGTTGCGGGCAGCAGGTCACTGGTGAAGCGTGCCCCAGTGTGGCCTGCCCCCAATAGTGTTTATGTGGAACCATCGTGACATGGGTCCATAAAATGATGTGTTTATGACAGGCTCTGGCAAAGCTGGAAGTGAGGAAAGAAGAGGAGGGAGGGAAGGGAATTACGTCGCAGTATCTGCTTACATTGGCTTAGCATTGCACTGCCTGCGTGTGCACCTGTGGCACCGGGTGTGACCCAGAGAAAGCACAGCCTCAGCACTTGGTTGGTAGTTATCCGGTTACCAAGTTGTTAACAGCCTCACTTTGAAAGAATAAAAACACCTTCCACAGACAAAGGCTTTGAACCAGTTCTACTTTTTTTTTTTTTAAATATATTTCTTTATTGATTTCAGAGAGAAAGGGAGAAGGGGAGAGAGAGAGAAACATCAACGATGAGAATCATTGATTGGCTGCCTCCAGCAGGTCCCCTACTGGGGATTGAGCCCAAAACCCAGGCATGTGCCCTTGGCCAGATTCGAACCTGGGACCCTTCAGTCCGCAGGCTGACACTCTATCCACTGAGCCAAACCAGCTAGGGCGAACCAGTTCTACTTTAAATGAAATTGTGAACAAAGGGGTAAAGTAGTTTATATAGAAACCCTTTTGTGCTGACAGTCTCAGACTTTTTTAAAGAATATATTTTTATTGATTTCAAAGAGAAAGGGAGAGGGAGAGAGAGAGACATCGATGATGAGAATCATTGATCGGCTGCCTCCTGCAGGCCCCATACTGGGGATCGAGCCCGAAACCCAGGCATGTGCCCTGACTGGGAATCAAACCACAACTTCCTGGTTCATGGTGCTCTATCCACTGAGACACACAGGCCGGACAGTGTCAGGCTTTTTTATCCCTTAACTCTGTCTACCCTGTCTTGCTGTGGGGGGTGGACAGTATTGGAAAGGAGGATATTTGTATCCTTCTAAGGAAGCAAGTACAGTCATTTCTGGGTGACACAGAGACTGCCTGTTTTGTAATGAAGGTGTCAGAGGCTGAGCCCGTGAAAAAGTACCCATTGGAGGAGGACAGTGGGCTAGAAATTATGGAAAACACTTGTTTGTGAAGGCTTATACAACTTGGGAACCTCGATTTGGGTACTTAGAAAGGTGGCTCCTTGTTACTAAAAGCTAAAAGCGTTTGAAAGGAGAACTTTCATTCTTGTGCCTCACTGAGCTTTACATTCTTAAGGGAATTTTTAAAGCCTTTTTTTTCTGTCTATTTTCAATGCCCTCATCTCTGGATATCGAAACAACTGTCTGTCTTGCAGCCTCATCGCATTCTCCAGGCCTTGCGGAGGTATGTCCGCGCTGAGAACAAAGATCGCCTGCACACCATCCGTCACTACCAGCATGTGTTGGCTGTGGACCCAGAAAAGGCGGCCCAGATGAAATCCCAGGTACACCAGGCGGAGTCCAGGTTGCTCTGGGAGAGTTTCTAGTGGGGGGGCTGCTGTGACTGACGGTCGGTCAGCACTGATGCTTGATATCAGTCCTTTGAAAGTGTCTCTCATTTCCAGAGACATTAGGTACAAGAGTTGGTTTAGGAATAGTTTATTGATTTTTAGAGAGAGGAAGGGAGAGGGGAAGAGAGAGGAACATCAATGTGAGAATGCAACATTGATCACCTGCCTCCTGCACACCCCCTACTGAGCTTCAAGCCTGCAACCCAGGCATGTGCCCAGACCGGGAATCAAACTGGCAATATTAAGTACAGTTTCTGAAAGTTTAGTAATGGGTGATTATATTGTAAGTCAGTATCTAACAGTTTATTTTTATTTAGGGTATCACTGGAATGAATATTGGAAATCATTTTCTAGGCTGCGATATCAAGCAGATCATAAAGATTGGTATCTTTTGTACATTACATTTTTGTTTAGACAGACACTTTTAGATTCCTGGGATTTTTCTCACGCTGGGTCTAGCTTTTTTTTAAAGTCATCTATAGCCCTAGCCGGTTTGGCTTAGTGGATAGAGCATCTGCGGACTGAAGGGTCCCGGGTTCGATTCCGGTCAAGGGCACATGCCTAGGTTGTGGGCTCTGTCCCCAGTGGTGGGCATGGAGGAGGCAGCCGATCAATGATTCCCTCTCATCATTGATGTTTCTATCTCTCTCTTCCTCTCCCTTCCTCTCTGAAATCAATAAAAATATATTAAAATAAAGTCATCTATAAAAGTTTATTTCTGGACCCTTTCTAAATTTGATATTGTCCATATATTCAGTTGAGTTTTACTCTGGTATTCATAGAAAATGAACTTGCCTGTAAGACTGCTAGCTCCCTTTTGATCACAGTCTAATAGTTCAGCCCATTAGTGGTTTTGTTTTGTGTTGAGTCTTTTGTTTCTTCTTTAGCCTGTTAGTTTCTAGAGGGCCCTATAATGACATGACTGATCTTACCTTATTTCCTCCCATATTATAAACCTAGTGCTGTGCTATTGTGGGTATTACAAGTGTGGGCACTTGTCCATCATCCCAGGAACTCCCCTCCCAGCCTCCGTGCTTGTGTGTTATGAATGGAAGGTAATCTGCCCACAGGCCTAGCAGTGCTGCGGCGAGGGCACTGCTCCTTCGTTGAGCAGATGTTTGTGTGCTTCCTGTCCACCTGCCAGACTCTGCCCTCACATCTGACGCCACAGAGTCCAGTCCCTGTGTGCCCTTGAGCAGCTCCCAGTGCGCACAGGATTAATTACATTAATTGTAAAGATGAAGAGTAATTGTCCTCAAACATAGCTGCACTTCAGCAGTTGCGTGTTTGGGCTAATGAAGGAACTCAGGCTCCTAAAGAGGGAAGAATGAAAGGGACCAGGTCTGGGACCAGAAGGGACCCCTGCTATGGCCCTGGGGCAGTGCTTTAAGCTGGATGCAGTAGCAGGAAGGAGAAAGGCAAGAACCTCCTAGAGTGGCTTCCAGGAAGCTCAGGGGGAGCAACGCATGCATCTTGACTGGGGTAGGTTTTGTAGGTCGGCTTGATTTGTATTTTTAAGTGATCATTTTTAAAATTTTTGTGTGTGGAAGAACTAGACTATTGTGTAGGATCTTACAGAGAACATGGCCTGTTCTGTGTGGTGAGATCTGATCAGTATATTAAATCAATACTTAGGGGAAGACTCACCTGCCAGCAGGACTAAAGTGCCCCACCAAGTCACACAGGAAGCAGAGCCCTCCTCAGAACACCACGGGGAAACCCAGCTCTGCTGTGTGATGTTTACTGTCTGCTCTGAGCCCCGCTGAATCCCATTAGCCTTTCGTCTGTTCCCTATTCTGTTCCCTGAACTCCAGAGAGCCCTGAATGCATTCAGCCGTTTTCACGTGCGGATATGGTTTGGGTGTGTGACGTGCCTTTGCCCCTCGTGTGCAGCTCCAAGGTCCAGCACAGACACCGGTGTGCAGCCTTCCCCTCACAGTGCAGTTCTGTCCTCATGGGTGGGGGCCTTCCTCCCTCAGATGGCTCCTCAGTTCATGTGAAGAAGTGGAACGATGCCAGCACATGCTCAGACGGGGGTGGGCCACGTTTTCCTTTCTAGGCATTTTCTCTCTGAGGCATTCCCTCTTTTCTTTCCTGTCAGTCTACTTGATTGAAAGAATGGCAGATATAAAATTAAATTGCTCCATCCTGGCTTCTAATGGTCAGAGAGATATCCGTCTACAATAAAAGCATCTTGCCAGTTAACTCTTCCAGCCCACCCACCCCCATTTTGACCCTTCATGTTAATGGATTGTAGCCCACATAATGAATCCATGGGTTTAGCTCGCCCTCTGTAGGAAGAGCTTGGTAACTGCAAGTGTAGCCAGGCAGGAGTAACCTCAAATAGCTTGTGTGAGCTGCAGCGTGTCTCGCTGTGTCACTGGGGTGGCAGTTACCCCAAATCACCTTTCTTTCCCACCAGAAGCTTTAAAAGTAAGTGACCAGTTGTAATGGCAACCTTGGAAATTTGCATTCAGAAAGGGTAGTGAGCCATGGAAGACGGACGGGTGGTAGATAAATCTTATTTGACGCCCTTAAAATCAGGTTTGTATATACCTTAGCGTAAGTTTTTGAAAGAATAGCTAATTTAGTTAAATAGGAATAAACTGGTTATCACCATGAAAATCATTTTAAGCAGTTACTTCACAAAGCAGTGTCTGTGGCTGGTTTCTTCTCCCCCCAAATCTACTTTCTAGCCAGTGGTTTCCTTCTCTTTTTTATCCCATCTAATCTGCCCAGTGGTAGAAATTGGCCAACTCTTTCCTGGTTCACTCAGAAAAACCTTACTGAGTACCTGGCATTGTGCAAACTAGGGTTCTTTGTAACTCATTCAGCACAGTAAGTTATATGAAAGGCAAGTCAGCAGCTGGCTAGTGAGGATTCCTAATTTTCTTTAACTTGAAGGACTCTGGTCAGTTCTCAGATCGCTGAGGGGTATTGCACGGTCTGCACAGTGCTTCACTTCAGTGGTCAGTACGTGCATGGGGATTAGTGCATTCCCTCTGCCAGCTGCTCTGCTGGGCGCTGTGGAGGACTGGCCTTGCAGCTGGCCTTGCGGAGTGTGTGTGGCTGTCCCTGCGGGAGTGTGTGTGGCTAGTCCTCCCTGGCTGTGTTGCTGACAGGTCTCTCACGTACTATCCTTCCAGGTGATGACACATCTCCACGTGATCGAAGAAAGGAGGAACCAGAGCCTCTCTCTGCTCTACAAAGTGCCCTATGTAGCCCAGGAAATCCAAGAGGAAATTGGTGGGTGCTGACTGTGTTGTATCAGAGTCAGGTGGGGTCTTGTGAAGGCTTGCGAGTGATGGCCGAGAGAGATTAGAGAACTAGGCCGCAGGAAGCCATGAGGCTGGGTGTTAGCACCCCAGGGGTTCAGAAGTCTGGAATTCACGTGTCCAGGTCAAGGACTGGCTGTGAGCCACTGAGCCTTGAGTTTCATTGACCTTCACTCTGTTACCGGAAGAAAACTCTAGGGTGTAAAATTGCAAGGGCCTGGGGGAGTCTCCTGTTACCTTTTCCCCCTTGTGCTGATGTATTTCAAGGCACCTATTTTACACACGTTCTCACTTCCTCTCCCTCTTGGTCTCTACCTTCTCTGTTCATTCAGTGAATATTTATTATCTGCCCTGTGTCACAGTGTAAGCCGTGCACAGCAGACAGCATCTCCTAGAGCTCAGTTAGCGTAGGAGAGACAGACAGGAAAACAAGTTTCAGCAGGTGGTGTGAGCTGTGGAGGCGGGTAAACTCGGGTAGTGGTGGTGAGTGGCTGGGTGGTCAGGGAGGCTGTCTCAGGGCCAGTAACCCGAGACCCCAGGGCAGAGAACATCCCTATCACAGGCAGCACTCCAGCAGGGGCCTGGCGTGTAAATCAAGCGGCAGGCACATTGGAGTAGATCAGGGAGAAGCGAAGCCAAAGAAGTAGGCAGAGGCCAATTTGTTAAGAGATTTTAGCAAAATCTAGGGGTTTGGATTTTAGTTCAGGATAATAGAAAACCATTAGAGGCTTTTAAACGAGTAAGTGACTAGATCTGGATTATGCTTTTAAAAGAACATGAATTTTTAAAAAAATTACTTAGATGCTGTGTGGAGAGCCGATTAAAATTGGAGCCCACCGGGAAGCGGTTGTAAAAGTCCGGGCGAGAGCTGGTGGTTGTGTGCACTCGGGTGGTCATGGAGGAGAGAGAGTTGTGGGTGGTCTCAGGATATGGTTCAGAAGGAGGTGGACAGGCCGTGCAGTGGGTCGGATCGAGGTTGAGGGGAAGAAAAGCATCAAGGATGATGCTCAGGTCTTCATTGCGAGCAGTGAGTGGGTGGCGGTGCCAGAGTTTACTGAGGCAGAGCGGTGTCTACACTCGTTTTATATGGAAGTTGCTCTTGGACGTGGAGTGGGCGTGTCACGTAGGCCCGTAGCCTCATGAGCCAGGGCTCAGGCGTTAGTTAAGGTACAGATTTGGGAGCCACGCTGGGTGCGTGGTGTTTAAGACTGTGCCTTAGATGAAATTAGTAGAGAAGACGGGTGCCCAGGATGGAGCCTGGGCCCCCCGTGCTGGGGTTCTGCAGCACCACAGAATCAGAAGGCGTGTCAGGCCGTTGGTGACAGTTGTCAGCTGGCGAGCTGCTCCTCGAGGCAGGTCTCTCGAGCTGTGATCACATGAACTCGTCCTGTTCGAACTCTGGTCCTATGGAACCTAGAGCCTTCTGAAAACCTGACTCCCTGCCGTGTCTGTCTTTGTCAGATGAGCTGCTTCAAGAACAGCGTGCAGACATGGACCAGTTCACGTCCTCCATCTCAGAGACCCCTGTGGACGTCCGGGTGAGCTCTGAAGAAAGTGATGAGATCCCACCATTCCGCCCCTTCCATCCCTTCCCGTCCTTACCTGAGAATGAAGGTGTGTATGATTGACAGTGCAACTTCTTGGCGGTGGGGGTAGGGTGGGGTGGGGGTGGGTGGAGGTGGGGGCAAGAAGGGAGAAGACTACAGTTAGAAAATTGAAGTCAGATTTTTGGACCTGGATTGTATTGGTGAGGCTGTGTTCCTAGTGAAAGTCGGGCAGGGCAAGGGAGACTTGAGTCATTGAGCACCTACTATGTGCGGGCACCGTAGTGGGAGCTTTCAGATAGCTGGTTTCATTATCACCATGAGGTTAGTCCTATTTCTGACAGTTTATAGATGGTTTGCTTAAAGACTACAGTTTTTCCTGGGCCTATCAGCTACCTCCAGTATGTGTAAAACTTATTACATGTGGAAGTCATTTTACCGTGGACACAGCACTTTGATGTTAAATTATGTCCTTTTCATAGCAGTCTTGAGAGTCAGATAATGGAGAGGCTATAGAGATGACACAACTTACTGTGCTATTGGGTGTGGATAGGAAGCTGTGTCCCTGTCCTTCCGGCCAGGCATGCCAACTGCTACCCCTTGCTGGATCTTGCATTCCAAGGGGACCTCTGGGTCTGCACCAGCAACACCAAGTGCAGAGGGAGAGCAGGCCCTGGACCAGGGTGTGGAATCAGTCTCTGGATTTGTCTGCTACTCTTGCTGATGGTGTGGTTATAAGAATAGAGGCCATAGCTATAGAGTCCTTATCGAATGCCAGCTTCACTAAGCATCGTTCCCGGGTGCTCTCAGTTAAGCCTCAGAGCTTCCCCATTGGGGTTCCAAGGTTCAGAGGTTGTCTGCCCAGGGTCCTGTAGCTTGTAGGTGGAGAGTGAGGATTTGA
The DNA here is from genome assembly GCF_028538775.1 of Myotis yumanensis. NCBI lineage: Eukaryota > Metazoa > Chordata > Mammalia > Chiroptera > Vespertilionidae > Myotis > Myotis yumanensis. The sequence goes on from NW_027223770.1 coordinate 17,960,452, forward strand.
GCCCACCTGATTCGGTGCCACAGGCCTCGGACCTGGTACAGTAGTGCTGGCGGAGGCCTGGGGAGGCCCCAGAGGGGGGAGGGGCCTCCAGCTTAGCCTCCAGACCTTAATCGTTTTCTGAACTAGTTACCTCGGAGCTGCCAACTCAGTTGACCTTCCAGTAACAGCAGAATCTGAGAAAGGAGCTGATTAAGGAGGCACCACTGCCCCTCCCCAAACCTGCCCTCCCAACCCCAGGCTCCGTGGCAAGCATGGCGGCCATGCCTACACAGCTCCTTGGGGTGGGAGCATCAGGGCGTATTTGAAGTAAGACCTTGTCTCCTTTTCAGAAAACTGCAATCTACCAACTTCTGATTTTGTTATTTTTCTAAGAAAAAGAATTTTGTGGGCTGAGCTAAATAATTTTGGAATCTCACAGATTTTTCCCCAGAAGACCCAAGACAGACCTCCTTTCTCTCTCACCTTCCAGCCCTCACTGCTGTTTGGTCTGTGGGACTTTCAGGCCGGGTTTTAAGGAAGAGGAGTTTTGGTTCACACTGTAGAGGAATTCTAAAGTAGGAAATTTGAAAGCCATTTTCCTTCTTAATCTCCTTTTGTGCTATTTTGTTTTTATTGTTTTCCTTTCTGCTAGACACCCAGCCGGAGTTGTACCACCCAATGAAAAAAGGTTGGTTTGTCAGAGATGTTCCCTTTAAGACCTTCATCCCTGTCACTTCCCCAGTGTGTCCGAATCTCATGTTCTGTTTCATAACATCACCGACTGTTTCCACCTCCTTCCTCCACTGTGGCTGTGCGTGGGGCCACAGCAGTCCTGTCTCCAGCATCCAGCCCAGTGGCAGTGACCTTGGTCACCAGGTGGCCATCCCAAGTTTGCCCTCTGGGTGCCCAGAGAACAGAGTAACCAGAGGTGTTTCCTAAGTCCTTTAATCCGGGAGACTTTGACCATATGAAAGCAAATAGGCTTAATCTCCGTCAGGTAGAGAGTCTTTTTTTTTTAATCTTTTTCTCTGCTGCTCCCACTTATGTCTTTTCCCTCTTTGCCTGTCCTTGCCCTTCGTGCCCACCTGTCCACTGCAGTTGTCTCATGTCCCCTGGTTGTTGCATTAAGCAGAGCATTCTAGAAGCCGATGGGTGCAGCAGGTGGAGACTCTGCGGTGAGTCTCGTGTCAGGAAGAGGTAACATACGGGCACTGTAGGTGGGATTTTTAGCTGTTTCCTAGATGAGGCAGTCGGAGAAGCCTTAGAGTTACAGAACTTGCTCAAAGTAATGAGTTTAAGAGGCAGAGAAACCAGAATTTGAACCCAGCTCCTCTGTCTTCAAAGCCTCTGCTGTTTCTGTTGCATAAAATGCAATGTTGGCTGCTGAATGTCCCAGGTTGCTGGGTCGCCCAGTGTCTGCAGTCACCGGGAGCCATTCTGAGGGTTTGTGTTCTCAGTGTATGTCTGCGAGCCCACGGTGGGCTTTGCAGACAGGCTGTGGCGGGCCAGGTGTTGCTCCCGGGCCAGCATGGGGTGGTGGGGGTGCCCCAGCTTATCTCAGAAGTACGACTCCAGCCTTCTAATGTGAATGCTTCACTATGACCTACCTCTTCGTCGCTGTGGTTACATTGCTCTGAACAGCACACCCTAGATGTTTACAGGTCACGCCTAAGATGTTCACAGATCAAGATACTTTTTTTAGGAGGTTAGCTGGCTTTCACCCTCGAACCCCAACTGTTACTAGTTGGGATAATTGAAACATGTTTCACCAAATCAAAATGGTTTTGGTTAGTATTTAAGAAACACGTGGGTTATATCACCAAAAAAGTATTGAAACTGTGGACTAGTAGCGGATCCAGTGCCACGTTAGTTCCCGAATAGGATCCTGCCCCCTGACCTTCCCAGTTTTAAGGAGGAGATGTGAGAGATGGTGGAAGGTCAGTCACAGTGGCTCAGGCTTGGCAGGCGCATGCTTGCTGAGGGGGCACCATTCCTCTCCCTCAAATAGTGGAGGTGCCGTTTCATTGGCATTTTGAGACAACAAACGCCAGCCCTGGCTTAACTTCCCCTAGAATCCAGCTGTGAAATTAATTCTTTAAAATGAAAGCCCTAGAGAAAACTGGCATCATTGTTGGCTGTGCGCTCACGAGGGGCTGCGTCAGCGTCCTGCGGGGTCAGCAGTAGCTGTTACCCATTGCTCCGTGGCGAGAGCAGGTCTGGTGTGAGCTGGAACGCTCCCCGGTGGCTGGCCGGCTTTGCAGATGCTCTTGTTGGAATGTTCCTCGCTGGCAGGTGGCCGCTTTGAATGCCGAGCATCCTGTCAGGTCGCTCTGTTTATAAGAGGTTCAAATCAGACGTCTGTAAGAACTGGGTAGGTTTTTATTAATGAGCAAGTGTTAGGGTAGCTGGGAATCACATGCTTTGGAGCTAAAAATAAAAAAGAGAGGCTTGCTCCTCGCTTCCTCTTGCTGGGACTGCGCTGGCTTGTCTCTGGTGCGGCCGTTTGGAGTGCCACGCACAAGTGACGTCGGCTCAGGCCATGTCTGACCTTGACAAGAGGAGTGGTGCTATTGTTGCTTCCTTTATAGAAAGGTGCCTTCCGCCCTGACGTCAGGATTCCGCCTTTTTATGGAACACTTCCTTCCTGTCCATGCTCTCATGACCATCAGGGATGTGATCATCTGTGATCTAGGTCCAGAGAGGGGACAGCCTGGTGGGAAACAGGAGAAAATCCATGATTACAGATGGTGCTGGAGGTGCTATAACCTGGGGGTGTCTCCCAAGAGCAGCTGTAGCTTGAAGGACAAAGGGAAGGGGTTAAGGTCAAGGAGGTTCTTTCAAGCAGAAAGAATTGCCTGTGGGGTAAAAGATGCCGGAGGTCTGACAGTTGTTCGTGGGAAGGGAGCCCCAGCTGTTGGAGGAGGAGGGGTCAGTAGTGTCACCTGGGGCGTCCCGTGGGTTCCATGCTGGAAGGCCGTGGCTCTAGCTTCGTGCTCTTACAATAAGCACTGTCTTCTGAAGGCTTGTGCTCCATCTCTCCCATCTGGTCCAGTCAGCGCGCTCCTCTCCATTACTCCATCAGCCTCTGGAAACCGCCCGCTCCATCCATCCTGCCAGCACAGCGCTTCCTCCGCACGGGAGCCGAGGAGCGCCTTGCACTGCTGGGAGGCACTCGGGGGCGCTGGCCCAGGAGGGCTCCCCCAGCAGGACATTGCTACTGCTGTGAGGGGCACAGATGCCCTGGGAAATGCAGCTGCGCTCTCTCCACACAGGCTCTGGCTTGGGCGAGCAGGACGGAGGGCTGATAGGCGCCGAGGAGAAGGTGATCAACAGCAAGAACAAAGTGGATGAAAACATGGTGAGCCATTTCTCTCTCTTGCCCTGCCCTGTTTTCATGTGGAGAGTAATGTGCATGCGTGGCCTTGTTTCGGGTGCCCTCCAGGTGGCCCGCGTGTTCCTTTTCCGCACGGTGGCAGGCGGGTGGGCCCCCGCTGCTCCCACTGTTCCCGTGTTTAGCCTCTGGCTGTAACAGGGATGAAGAATTACTTCTCAGCAGTAGCCCCTTCCTTGCTGTGCAGTGGGAAAATATATTTGTAACTAAAGAGACGAGTAGAATGTCAGAGGCCGTTTTCCAGTGAGGAGAGACTCATAGTGTGAACGTGGAGGAGACTGGCTTCGGCGCGGTGCTGCATTAGGTTCACATCTCCCGTTAACCATTCTAGCATTTTCTCTCTCTCCTATTTCTGGATTATTCTTAACTGAGTTTGATGTTTCAACTGGGCTTCCTGGTAATCTGTCCTGAAATACCTCTCACAACAGTTCCCTAAGGGGAGATGCAGGTAGAGGCCCTGGAAGGACCCTCTGCTTTACATGACCCTGCACCCACATGCTTCTTCCAGGGGTTCGTGTGGGTGTAGGCCAGTGGTCGGCAAACTGCGGCTCGCGAGCCACGTGCGGCTCTTTGGCCCCTTGAGTGTGGCTCTTCCACAAAATACCAACTTCTGCGCATGGGCCACGAAGTTTCAATCACACTGTATGTGCGCACCCGCACGTGGTATTTTGTGGAAGAGCCACACTCAAGGGGCCAAAGAGCCGCATGTGGCTCATAAGCCGCGGTTTGCCGACCACTGGTAGGTGAATGAGGCAGAACTCGTGGGTGTGGTGTCCACCGGTATCTGCTTCCCTCCACCACACGTAATAGCGTTACATTTACACTAGATTCCACCCCAGTTACTGACGTTTCCATGTGTTGCAGGTCATTGATGAGACTCTGGATGTGAAGGAGATGATCTTCAATTCTGAGAGAGTTGGAGGCCTTGAGGAAGAGCCGGTATGTGTTTAGCCCCAGAACCTAATGGGGGGTTAATCTTCATGGAGATAGAAAATGGGAGTCCTCCCAGGTGGGTGGTACCTGGAAAGCTGGGCCCTGGAGCTGCTCGGGCTTCGGGACAGGACTGGAGGGCACGGCCCTGACTGAGGGCATCTCGGTGCCTGCCTTCCACGCCGTGCAAGTGGTCATGGGCTTTCCTGCACGTCTGCCTTGTCCCGTAGGAATCTGTGGGGCCGCTGCGGGAGGACTTCAGTCTGAGCAGCAGTGCCCTCATCGGCCTGCTGGTCATTGCGGTGGCCATTGCTACGGTCATAGTCATCAGCCTGGTGATGCTGAGGAAGAGGCAGTACGGCACCATCAGCCATGGGATCGTGGAGGTGAGTGGCTGGGCTTCTCCCGCTGGCCCCGAGTTGGGGGCTTGCCCTCTGCTGGCGGGGCTTGCTGGCATTCAGATGTCTGTTGTTGGGCGCTGCCCGTCAGCTAGATCGCTCACTGGATCATTAGCTCATGTTTTGAAAGTCAGCCCCAACTGAATTATGTTGATTCTGTGACAAAGGGCTGTTACCGACATTTAACATTAATTTGGCTTTGACTGTGAATGTGAGGAAATCCTAAGAGCATTTTATGTTGCAGAGGGTGGACCTGTCTCTCCGATTCTTAGTGTTTCCTTTTTTTAGGCATGTTGGGTATCTGAGCATGGAGGACTGTAATATTCTTCTTTGTTCTTGACTTGTTTTATAAAGAACAAGTCAGGTCTGTGGCAGATCACGCAACAGTGGTAATCATGAGTGGTTCAGTCTTAAAACTATAACCAGGACTAATACTATTCTTTTTTAATATGTTTTTTAATTCATTTCAGAGGGAGGAATGGAGAGGGAGAGAGAAACATCAATGATGAGAGAGAATCACTGATCGGCTGCCTCCTGCATACCCCCCACTGAAGAGCAAGTCCACAACCCAGGCATGTGCCCTGACCAGGAATCGAACTGTGACTTCCTGGTTCATAGGTCAACGCTCAACCACTGAGCCGTGCCAGCCGAGCTATTCTTATTTTTTAATGGGAAAGAAAGGCAACAAGAAATGTAGAAAGCAGAGCAGATTGTTTCTCTCCATCCTGATGGGTAGTTAGAACTCACCACTCGGTGGAAATGCTAGGGTCTCTCGATTCTGGAAAGTGAGTGCAATAAAGAACGTAGCGCGTTTGGAAAATTAGCTCCAGACATGTCTCAGTTACTGGGTAGCACAGGGCCTGGTGTTAGAGCTTCTGAGCTGGGAAGACTCGGCAGAGCATCGGCCTCAGCCCTGTTTTATAGGGATGTTCCCCTCGGCTGTCCCAGGTGGCAGGGAGCAGAACTGAGACTCGCTCTTGGCTGTGGAGCTAGGAAATTCAGCTCACTGTTCTCCAACTTGGACTAGGCTTTTAGGGCTCCAGCGTGCAGAAGCATTGCCTCTTGTCCTGTGTCCTCACTCATTTTGTTCACCCACTGGGCTGGTGGTGATCCCAGGTTTTCTGAGCCCTGTGCTGTCTCCTGGGTGCCCTGCTGTGACCCACATTCTCTGTTCCTGCAGGTCGACCCCATGCTCACCCCTGAGGAGCGCCACCTGAACAAGATGCAGAACCACGGTTATGAAAACCCGACCTACAAGTATCTTGAGCAGATGCAGGTCTAAGGGGGAGAAGGCGCATGTCCCCCCCACTGGAGTGGGGGTGCAGGTGGGCCAGGAGGTCCGTGTGTTGGATCGACTGCTGACCGACAGTTACTTCCAGAGGAGCTCATCTTACATTCAGACCTCTTGGATCACTAAGACTATAAAGTACTACTGTAGGATCACAATTTCCATTCTTTTAAATGGGTGAAAATGTTAATATAACTATATGATATATAAACCTTAAAGAAGTGAGAAAATGGTCTATTGCAGATACCTGACTGATGTAGCTTTCTTTTTTAAATTAACCAGGCATCCCCTTCTGTTGTGTTGTCTCACGTGCTCTCCATCGATGTGGGGGTGCTGGTTTGCAGTGACACTGTCCGTGCAGGGCGATGTCCCGGTTGCGTTAATAAGTCACCGAGGCTCATCCACTGTCCTGGTTCTTAGTTTTTAAAAGGCAGTATTTCCTTTTCCAATGAGCTTCAGGAAGTCGCTGAGAAACTAAGTGGGTAGGGAACTGTGAGACCATTGAAGCACATCTGATCCCTCTCCAAGTCATTGTAAAGGACCAGTTTCCTGGGATCTAGCGTTCCCGCTGCTGGTTCCTCAGTGTCACCAAGGAGTTAAAGCATTTGCGTCCCAGCATCTTTGAGCGGAGCCCGTGTACACAGAATGGGCGCCCACACTCCTCTCCTTCGAAATCCAGTTCTTCCACGGATAGTAGCCTGTAGTGTGTATATGACCTCACCGTCCACCGTTCACCCACCGTAGCTTTTTACACCCCACTCCCTCCACGTAATGTCCGATGTGCTGTCTTTACCTCCGTGGGCATTTCCCTCTGAAGGCACTGACCCGCCTCCCGCTGTCCCCTGACTGCCTGCCCTCCCCCCGCACCCGCCTGGTGTTCACTCAGAAGATGACCATCACGGGGCAGTGCCCGGAGACACGGGGCTGGCTTTGCGTAGCAGGGGGCCGGGCGATGCCTGGCACATGCAGCGCGGCGAGGCTTCGTTCCTTCCACGCCTCTGTCATGCTTGTGTAGTTGATGTTGATGTCACCGCTTCCTCTTTTTTTTTATTCTGAAGGTTCTGGTAACCTGTGGTGTATTTTTTTCTATTTCCCTGTGACTGTTTTTCCCCCTCCCTTCCCCTTATCCATGTCTCTCCCCACTATGCACAGGTAAACTTCACCTACAAACTCCTTAATCTGATCTGTGGAGAATGTACAGAGTTTAAACACATCAATAAATACTCTAACTTCCACCAGGACTCCTTGTGTGATTGGCCTGGCGTCACTCTGTGATGGTTTTGACCCTCTTGCCTCCGGGACGGTGGGACTCGCCCTCCCTGCAGGTGACAGCCGCTGACGGGCGCGAATTACTCTACTCAGCACACGCGGCGGACTCTTGAGTTTGAATTCTATCAAAATAACACCCGGCCAGCGTGGTTCAGTAGTTGAGCATCGACCTATGAACCAGGAGGTCACGGTTCAATTCCTGGTCAGGGCACATGCCAGGGTTGAGAGCTGATGTGAGACAATGAATAGGGCTTGTGGCTAAATTTTCAGAGAGATGTTTGTGGGGCGTGCAGGAGGCAGCCAACCAGTGATTCTCTCTCATCATTGATGTGGCTCTTCTCCTTCTCCTTTCCTCTCTAAAATCAATAAAAATACATTTAAAAAAAAAAAATAACAGGGAAAGTGGTTTCAACCTAGTGGCATGTGTCTTTTATGAATCTCAGAGAAATAATTTTGTTATTTCTTCAATGCTTTCCTCCATTATAACTTAAGTATGTTCTAAAATTCTAATTGGTTAGACCCGAACCTCCCTGATTGCTTCTTTTTCTTTAGCTTTATTCTAGAATCTGAACAATTGCTTTGCTTTTGTCTTCCAGTGTTTCTAGTGAATGTTGTCATCCTATTTTAAAATTTCTTAAGAACCGGTTTGGCTCAGTGGATAGAGCGTCGGCCTGTGGACTGAGGGGTCCCGGGTTCGATTCCGGTCAAGGACATGTACCTGGGTTGCGGGCACTTCCCCAGTAGGAGATGTGCAGGAGGCAGCTGATCGGTGTTTCTCTCTCATCGATGTTTCTAACTCTCTATCTCTCTCCCTTCCTCTCTGTAAAAAAATCAATAAAATATATTTTAAAAAAAAAATTTCTTAAGAGCTGCTTCCTCCTACTATTTCTTGTAGCATTCTTTATATGATGGCAGATTCATCTGAGTTTATGTTAATTATTTTTCCTTAATTCTCACTTGAGGACATTTTCCCCATTGCTTTTTAGAAAGAGTGGGAGGGAGAGAAGACAGAGGAACATCGATGTGAGAGAGACATTGATTAGTTGCCCCGACTGGGTAGGGGATCAAACTTCCAAGGTGTGTGCTCTTGACTGGGAATCGAACCTGAGACTCTGGTGTGCAGGCTGACATCCTAACCACTGGGACACACTGGCCACGGTTATAAAGATTTCCTTTTCTAAATTACCTGTGTCCTTTGTGCTGTTGGTTTCCTGTAAATGTGCAGTGGTCATTTGTTTGATCAAACTTAAGAATAAAGTACAGCCCAGCTGGCATGGCTCAGTGGTTGAGCATTGATCTATGAACCAGGAGGTCACAGTTCCATTCTCTGTCAGGGCACATGCCTGGGTTGCGGGCTCGATCGCCAGTGGGGTGGGTAGGAGGCGGCCGATCCATGATTCTCATCATTGATGTTTCTATCGCTCTCTCTCTCTCCCTCTCCTTCCCTTTTCAAGGCAATAAAAATATTTTTTTTTTTAAAAAATAGAATAAAGTACAAATTAGCTTTAAAAAAAATGTAAGAGAGAAAGCCAGCCAAGAGTTTTGTCCGGCAAAGTTTATTTATTAAATGAGACTTTTCTTGGTACTGGAGACAATGAATAGGTCTTGTGGCTAAGTTTTCAGAGACGTGTTTGCAGCCTTCATTTTTGAGTTACTTTTTTTCTTTCATTTTTCAGTTACAGTTGACATTCAGTGTAATGCCAGTTTACCTATGTGGTGCATTATAAGCAGAGCAGGCATGTGTATGTGTAAATGTCCATGTGTGCACACATGTGAGGCATCTTCCCTAGGATACTAGAATAAGGAGTGTGCATTTTAAGAGCCTCTGGCCAGGAAGTACCTTGGGGCGAACCAGTTCAACAGGCTGGTTCTTTGTAACCGTCAGTACTTCCTCATCTGCCTCTCCCTTCTGCACCGGCCACTCACGTTGCTGCCAGGAAGGCTGTAGAAAAGATGAAACCTGAAAGAATTTTTTGACTCTAGTTTCTACCAGAGTGAGAAGAGTGAAGCCACTTAACCCTGTGCAGGGTCAGTTGGAAAGTGTGGATCCAGCATTCAGAAGTCCAAGTCTCACAGGCCAGCTTCGTTCCTTTCTTATGTGCCTGCCCCCTGCTGGCCGCTTTACAGGCGTTGTCTCATTTAACTGTTTAAGCCTTTCTAGCCTGGCTTTCTCCTAGAGAGCTGAGGTTGTCCGAGTCCAGGGGTGAGGGATGGAGCAGAGAGCAGGCCCAGGTAGCTGTCCGTCAGCCCTTGTTCGGTACACGTGTCAGTCATCCTACAAGCTGGTGAGTGTCAGTGAGGACCTATCCGCTGGTCAACTGTTGGGACTTTGACCATCACCAGCTCTCCTATTGCTGGACGTTGGAGAAGTTTGGGCTGGTGAACTTGCAGTGAGTTCTGTTCACCCATTCACGACTCAGATGGGGCCCGTACAGAGGCATTCAGGGTTAGAGGTGAATGTCAGTGCAACCAAGCCCACATCTCTCCCTCACCCTGAATGGATGGAGGGCTGTACATGTGGTAGAGAAAGTTTAATTTTGAAAGAAAATGCCATGGGGATGGTGTAAGTCAGGGACTGGCCAGCAGGCCTGGCCCTAGACCAGCCCCTCACCGAACCTTTGACACATGCTGAGAGAAACTCACTCACCTCTCAGTTTCTCCCTGGTGACTCAGCCTGCTGTCTGAGGAATGTGGCCCTGCCCACCTCACTGTGCTGTCAGCTGCAGGTGCCGGCAGCTCTCAGCTGACTGGTCCCTTGTCCTCCTGCCTCTGTCGCCTACAGTGACAAACGAGCCAGCCCAGTATCCTGGGAATCTGCTCAGTTTCAGTTGCTCTGACACTGACATTCATTATTTTTTAATATATTTTTATTGATTTCAGGGAGGAAGGGAGGAGCAGAAGAGTTAAAAACATCAATGACGAAAGAGAATCATTGATTGGCTGCCTCCTGCATGCCCCACACTGGGGATCGAGCCCACAATCCAGGCATGTGCCCTGACCAGGAATCGAACCGTGACCTCCTGGTTCATAGGTCAACGCTCAACCACTGAGCCATGCTGGCCAGGCTGACACTGACATTCTTGTTTTAGGAGACCCAGATTGTGATGTGATGAGTCCCTAAAATTTGGGGAGGTCCAGGGGTCTACTCTACTCTCTTGGTACTCGTTGGAAGTGATGGACACGGACAAGGTGGATGGTGGGAACTAGAAGGGCCCGTATGGCTTGTCCTCTCATTTTACAGCTATGTTATGGCCACCGAGTCCCTGCTGTTCAGCCCAGAGCCCAGTCTGTGGCTTGTGCAGCAGGCTCTGTTTTCTGGGACGAAGAGTCAAGTCCTTTTAAAACAAGGAGGGCGGTATCTTGCCTTGTTACCCTCTATGCAAAAGGAAATGGTGTCTGTCCTCTGTGGGCACTTCCACGGGGCATCCCTACTGCGGAGCAGCTCCAGTGCACAGAGAATGGGACCGGAGACATAATTAACATTTTTCTAGAAATGGTTGGGGCATGACTTCCTTGAGGAATCCTTGGGAGTTCTCTGGCCACATTCACCAGGTCTGGTGGAGATTAAAATACTGAGATTAGAGTAGGAGCCTCCAGCAATGAAACACTTTTTGTACCTGCCTGTATGTATAGTTATTTTAAAATTATAAACATGTACTGACATAAGTAAAAACTTGAAAGGCGTAAGAAGATGACTCCCCCCCCGCCCCCCACCTTAAGTTGTTAAGAGTACAAAGCCTTTTGGGTCCAGTAAAATATTGCTGATTTTAGTTCAAGCAAAGAGATGGCCTCAGCCAGGTGGTCAGGGCCAGCGTCACAGTGACATGATGACAGCAGGTGCCCTTGATCCTTTGTGACAAGCATGGCACCTTACCTCTGGTCTTCCTCCCCAATAACGCACAACCTCAGGATCTTATGAGGAAAAACCCCAAATCGAGGGGCGCCCTGCAAAATATCCAACCAGCACGCCTGCACACCGCCCAAGTCATCAAAAACAAGGTAAGTGAGGAACGGCCGCGGTCCACAGGAGCTTAAAGAAGCACTAAATACAAGTTGGTGTCCTGGGACATTGAAGGACACCAGGAGGAAACTGAATAAACGAAGGGCTTCAGCTGAGAGTGAAGGAAGGAAAGTGTGTGTCAATGTCTCTTACAGTTTCCCTCCCCCTTCTCTGGAAGATCACTGCCTCCCACGCAGAGAGTTACTCCGCTGCCCCTGCCTTTTGATTTTCTAAATTGGGATTTAACACTTTGAAGTTGAGCAATTAGAAAGCCGGGTTCAAAGGTCTATTCAAAGCTGAGAGTTTTGATTGCCGCGATGGTTTCACAGGTGTACACGGACGTCTCACTTACCAGGCTGTGCACCTTTAATATGTGCAGTTTTATTGTACGTCAGTCATACCTCAGTGAAGCTTTCTTTAAAGAGCCAGAGGGTAGACGCCTCACAGAAGGTCGCAATGGAAGAGGCGCCTGTTACAGACAACACTGCACTTGCAATCCTCTCCACCGAGGCTTTTTTCAAGTTAAAGGATACAAGCAGGTCCTTTAGGTCGGACATGCTTCCAACAGCAAAATTACCCAGAACGGACATCTTTCCAGACTTTTGTTTCCAAATTCCCCATAGCATACTCTTCTTTATTTTTTATTATCTTGTTAATCCTCACCGGAGGATGTCTCCATTGGTTTTTAGAGAGCGTGGAAGGGAGGGGAAGAGACAGAGGGAGAAACATGGATGTGAGAGACACACATTGATTGGTTGTCTCCGGCACATGCCCCAACTGGGACCAGGATGGAACCTACAACCAAGGTACATGACCTTGACCAAAATCGAACCCAGGACCCTTCAGTCTGCGGGCTGACACTCTGTCCACCAAGCCAAACCAGCTAGGGCACATAAGTTTTTTTAGGAAAAAAAAAAAAAGTCAGCCCTAGCTGGTTTGGCTCGGTGGATAGAGTGTCAGCCTGCAGACTGAAGGGTCCTGGGTTCGATTTCAGTCAAGGGCATATGCCTGGGTTGGAGACAGCCGATCAATGATTCTCTCTCATCATTGATATTTCTATCTCTTCCTCTCCTTTCCTCTCTGAAATCAATAAAAAATATATTTTAAAAAATCAAAACAGGTGCTTTTTAGCTTTAAAAACAAACTAAAAACAGTGTGACATCTTTAAGCTCAACAAATCAATTCGGTATAAAATATTTTATTGGTCACATAATCTTATTAAAAATATTGCAAGGATTCTCACATTTTTAAAGTTCTGGATTCTTATCAAAATAACCACATTGTAGCTGTTTTGTAGCATAGTGTGCATTTATGGTTCCCAGGTGGGCTAGCACCAGAGTCTGATTTGGAAATATTTCTTTACTCCAGCCAGAGCCGTCAGCCCATCAGTATTACAGTTTTCCTGTATTTTACATAACACGGTATTTACCATAAAATACGAGTGAAATTTAAGAGTCAGCCATAATGTTACAGGTGGGGATTCTGAAACCATATTTCCTGGTTCTTTTTCTAATTCGGCCACTTCCTCAATGACCTTGAGGAGGTAAAACCTAATTTCTCCATCTGAAAAAAGTGGGTTTGGTGATAGTACTTGCCTGGGTGAGGAGGGAGTGACCCACAGGTAGAGCGCCTAAACCTAGATGGGTGCCCGGCACAGAGCAGGTGCCCGATTAATGTTAGATATTATTTTTAACTCTTGAGAACAAACCCCCCCCCCCCCCCCCCCCAGTACATAGGGCTCGCTTGAAAAGTGGTATTTGTGTGCTTTGTGATTCATACAATTGGCTGGGCTGTACTAGTGTCAACCAATGGTCATTGGCACCAATTCAGTGCCAACCGGAATCCCCAATTTGAGGGAACTATTCAGTGCCAACCGTTCAGTTGTGGTACAGCACGACTGTGGAGCAGCAGCCCAGCTGTGATGCAGCTGTGAGGAGGCCCTACAGTGGTTCTCAACCTTCTGGCCCTTTCAATACAGTTCCTCATGTTGTGACTCAACCATAAAATTATTTTCGTTGCTACTTCATAACTGTAATGTTGCTACTGTTATGAATCGTCATGTAAATATCTGATATGTAGGATGGTCTTAGGCGACCCCTGTGAAAGGGTCGTTCAACCGCCAAAGGGGTCGCGACCCACAGGTTGAGAACTGCTGCCCTAGGAGGTGGCCCTGCTAGCTAGACACCTCTGCTCTGTTGATATAGAGAGAAGTCCCTGCCTCTGGTCCCTGATTGGCCTGTCCTCATGCAAACAAGGACTCCAAGTCCTCAGTTTGATTGGTCCAAAAAGCACAGTCCTGCGGAGCAGCTGCTCTGATTGGTTGGTGAAGATGCTAAATGAGATATAGCTGGCCAGGTCTGACTGGATGGGGAAAGTCTCCGTCCTATTGGTTGAAACAGGATTCTGGGAACTCCTTTAAGAAGGTGGCTCAGAAGGTAGGACCACAGCACAGGCTGGCAGGTGGCAAGGCTGGCCTGAGAGGTCCCTGTTTAGCAATACCTGCTGGGCTCTGTTTGTAAATTTGAGCCCAGTTTGCCACCAGGAGCCCTTATTGGTAGGTATCTTCTTTCCCGGGGTCAATAATAGAAACATCTGTGCTCTCATCTGAACCTCTGTTAGTCTAACATTATTTTTGTTAGCGTCTTCAAATCTGTGCATCTCCCAACAGCATTTATGGCAGAAAAATGGACCACAGAGTTGCTGTGTTGTTTTCTGTGTATTCAGCCATTTAGACTGTGGCAAGAAAAAGTCATTCTATCATGGTTTTATGGCTTTTTACCTTTGGCTTTTATAATTAGGAAACCTCAAGCTGTACATTATCATTCCTTAATGATATTTTGTAAATTACTAAATTGAATATTGCACGACTTTAAGCACTAAAAATGTTGTAGTGGCTTGTCTTCGTGCACTTGACATTTATTTTTCAAGTCTCATTAATGAAGTTGGCCTCATAATATTTATTAACAACTCCAAACCAAAAACACACTTAGAGAGAGGACCATCATTATTTAGGAGTAAATGTAAATTTGTGGTCTTGCTAATTTAAAACACTTTTGCCAACTTATTGGATGATAATTGTTTTACCTTCATGACAGGGATGTTGAAAAGCTTGTACAGGAGTAGAAATGTCAGTCTTGATCACTCTTGTTCTATGCTTGCAACATTATTATCTTCAATCACAGTGAAGATAAGACCTTGCAAGAATTTTTAAAATACACAAGACATATATTTTCATTATTCAATTAAAATTTAAGTTCATTTAACTAGCACTTGGCATTGAGCTCAGAATGTAAGCAAATGAGTCAGCACACTTTGATTTTAAAAAGCCCCTGTCGGCCCCTGTAGGCTGGTCAGCACCATGGGTCAAAGAGTGGGCTGGGCATAGCTACACATAGCAGATGGGAGAAGGGGTGGACTGGGATGTGCTGATTGTGTGGACGGCAAGGAGGGTGAGAGAAAGGGAACATTTCAATGATGCTCTCAAGACAGAGCATCGAGGAAGTAGCCCAGGGAAATAGAATGCATTTCCCGAAAGGCTCCAAGGATACCCCCAGACTACCAGCCCAGAGCCCAGTGTGTGGACACCAGGGTGTCTTTTGAGCAGCCCTCCTGTATTTGGAGGATTTCCATGTGATAAGTTCTGCCTACCCAAGGCAGGAACCAGACCTCGGCTTAGCAGGCTGGTGGGTGAGCCAATGAACTGCACTCACAGGAGACTTATTCAAGAGGGAACAAAGGTCAAAGACCACTCCGGCCAGGGGCGTGAAGCCAGCGGTGGTAACATCACTGGTGCCCAGGTGATGAGCTGGAGGTGTATCCCTGGGCTGGAGAAGTGGGGGCTTTGGGAGCAGCACTGTGGTTGGAGTAGCTGGCCTGGATCCTGGCTGGGTTTCCTCCCCTCTTGCCTTTGTGGCCCTCTCAGAGATTCTATAAGCTTTCTACAAAGCTTTTAATAATTTCCTCTTTTTTTTTCTTCCTCAAATTAGTTAGAGTATGCTGTGCGTGAGCTGGCAAGTTGACAAAAACTCCATTAAGGGCAAATTCACTGAACTCTCATGAGAAAATTGTACCTGTTACTGTCATTTCATAAAGGAGATAGGACTTAAAAAAAAAAGTGACGTGAGAACAAGGACTCTCGGGGTGGGGAAAAGTAAATACAGATGCAAAATAGAATAAGTTGAGTCAATATTTGAATTGAAAGTATTAATATAAACATGTTGTGTATTTTATCTCTAAAAAATTCCTACATTTGTCCACCAAAAGCCCCAGAAACAATGGATTGTCTTGAAATATCATTTTCCACTAAAAGACGGTAGGATGTCTTGAAGAAATGGCTAACTGCATGTCGGGGCAGGAAATGTGCAAGACGAACCTGGCACATCTTACCAGAAAGCCCAGAAACAAAGAGAGTAGGATTGGGTCCAAAGAACTCAGAGCCAGTGAAGGGGGCTCCCACTGCCCAAAGAGGAGACCATGTGAACATCAACGAGCATAAAAATGGCAATGGACCAAAACATATCAAACATGCTTAAATCCGGCGGGCCCCGGTGGCTCAGTGGTTGAGCGTCGACCTATGAACCAGGGGGTTGCGATTCGACTCGCACATGTCCAGATTGTGGGCTTGATCCCCAGTGTGGGGCGTGCAGGAGGCAGCCAATCAATGATTCTCATCGTTAATGTCTCTATCTCCCTCTCCCTTTCCTCTCTGAAATCAATTTAAAAAATATTTTTTTTAAAAAGCACTTAATTCACATATCATAATGTTATGAGGATGGAACCAAGTGGGTTTGGTGTCCATGGACATGACACAGCGGCCGTAGGGGAAGGGTCCGGGATTCACAGTAAATGCACTGCACGTGTGTTGCGTCCAAATGACAGCACCGTGCGCCTTCTCTGTGCAAGGCGTTCATTAGCCAAGAGCGGAAAGGTGACGCTCCAGGAACCTGGGAGACGATATGAGACACTCCTCTGGCTGCGGAACAGCAGGTTTCAGAGTCATGAATGCCACTCACGTTACTTTGAAACCGGCTACTTTCAATCACCCACATTCGCTGAAAGATCTTGTGCCTTTGGTAACTATAGTCCCGATGCACTACCTAGGAGGGACACAGGGGATTTTTGTCCCAATAGGCAGAAACTTGTGTTTTATATCTTCTAGTTAGCTCTGGAATGCTTTACATGGTGGAAGGCAGCAGGTCTACTTTCTATTATAAAACTGACATGAATTATGATGCCAGTTGTCGTGCTGGGCTCCGAGGGCTCAACGAATGAGTAAGACACTGATGGGCCTGCAAAGGAAAGGTGGTCAATTCCACGACGGAGGTACAAGCAGACCTAGTTGTGGTTTGGAGGGAAGGAAAATCTCAAGGAGAGGACAGAGCATCAGTCAGGATGGGCTAGGCTTGCTGCAACAATGAGCAACCCTCAACTCTCAGGGGCTTACCATCCCCAAAGCTTAATTCTTATTCATGCACCATGTCCGGGGCACATCAGAGGGGTCTCTGCACGTGGCAGCCGCTTAGGGTCACAGGACCATAGAGGTTTTATCTCAACCTGTGCTCCCAGGGTGACTGCAGGGAGAAGGGGTGCAATGCTAGCCCGTGCTGGGAAAGGAGAGAGCTAGGAACTGTCGGTGCATACCACTGATGACTACCCATGACTACGATGACTCCGTAGGTGACTTGGTCTCAATACCCGAGGTGGGTGTGAGGGAGGAGGGCCTCCCAGTGAATGAGAAGCATGAGGGAAGGTGCACAGGTGGGAAAGCCTGGCTGAGAGGAGCCCCTAGGAATGCTGGGAAGCCAGGTTGCCGGGGAGGGCAGGTGGCGTTGTGAAAGCCATGCTGAGGAGGTTGGGCTGGATCCAGGAGACACTGCAGCCTGTAAAGCTGTGGTTGAGGAAGAGGAACCTGATTGCTGTGTGTGGAAGAGATCAGAGGGCAGAGGCGGCAGACTGGAGGCAGGAGATCGCTTGCTTCATAACAAATCCAGGCAAAGGGTGATGGGGGTGTACATAGGGATCTTCTAAGTGGAGGGGAAAGAAAGGGCTCTACATACAGCTCCCTGAGAGAAAGGCTTGACCGGCGTTGGGACTAATTGGATAGAAGATGTAAGGGGGAGCCCTGGCCGGTGTGGCTCAGTTGGTTGGGCATCATCCTGTGCACCAGGAGGTTGCCGGTTCGATTCCCAGTCAAGGGCACATGCCTGGATTGCAGGCTCGAAACCAGGTAGGGGGCATGCAGGAGGCAGCCGCTCGAAGTTGCCCTCTCACATCGATGTTTCTCTCGCCCTCTCCTTTCCTCTGTCTCTAAAAATCACTAACTATTCTTTAAAAAAAAGGGGGGGGGGGTGATGAAAGGGGGAGGTGGGAAGTCCAAGATGATTCCAAGGTTTTGAGCCTAGGAGAATGACACTATCACAACCAGAGAAAACCGTGGAAGATGGGCGAGTCTGGAAAGGAAGTCTGGGGCTGGAGGACTGCAAAGCAGGGATTTTCTTTACTCTTGTCTCCCGGCACCTAGAGGAGTGCTCAGTAGTACTTGCTGACTGTGTATACCAGTAGAACACAACTGGAGAAGTTCCCAGGCCACCGTTAGTACAGAGCTGGCACTCCACGACGCCAACGCTAGGAAGGTACAGCCACCTATATAAAGCCCTAAGACGAGATGCCAAGAACGTGTAGAGAAAAAGGGAGGAGGCTGAAGGGAGAACTTGGAAACCATTTAGGGGCCCAAAAGTAGGACCGGAATCCGGGCTAGGTGGGCATCTGAGGATGGAATCAATCCGTGTCAGAGGCTGCAATTGGGTAAAGGATGCTGGGAACAGGTAAGAGGGCGTTTGGGTGAGCAACTCCGGACTCTGGTGACCCCACCCTCCCCCCCACTCCCCCAGGGAGAGCTGGAAGCAGGCCAGCAAGGGCCTCTAACAATGAGAACGGGCAGCTCCGGGGGCGCGGGGGAGGCTGCGGGAGGCTGGGCCGGGGCAGTCCGGTTTTTGTTTGGGTTTGGAGAGGTGGTAATTGAGACCTAGTCGCGCCGCCAGGTGGACACTGTAGTTGCAAGAGGGCGGGAGAGAAACCAGGGCTGGCATCCAGGAAGCGGGTGGAAGGGAAAGGGGAAAGGCCACTCCTCCCAGGAGGGGAGGGGAGCGCGCACAGCCCCTGCTGCTGTGGTCGGGTGCCTGCTATTACGTGCGGGGCGCAGTCAGTGCTCACGGCCACCGCCCATGAAGCCGTCGCATCTCACGTCCCCGTCACCCGCGGGCCGGTGGCCTGATTTTCCCCTTTACCGGAGGGAGGCGGGTCCGGGAAAGGTGCTGGCGAGAGCGGCGCGGGGCGGGGCGGCCCGGGAGGCCACACCCTGAAACTACCTGCGCGGGACAGGAAGAGCCGGGCCAGACCGCCCCGCACACCGCTGCTGGCCGGGCACCGGGCCTGCGACCGGACTCCCCACCGCCTGCGCCCGCCACCCCTCGCCTCCTGCGCCGCGCGCCCCGCGACCCGCCGGACCCGGCGGCGATGGGAGCCAGCCGCCCGCGGGGACCACGCCTCTGAGACCCGCGAGCCGCCACCGGGACCATGAAGAGCGATCGGGGGTCGCAAGGGCGGAGGGGGCTCCAAGGACCTCGGCGCCGGACTCAAGTACAGCTCGCGGCCGGAGGTGGGCGCGGGCGCGGGCGGCGGGGAGCCGGGACCCCTCGCGCCGGGGCCAGGGCCGCGGGCTTTGCAGGCGCCGTCCGGGCGGGGCGCCCGGGTGCGGCGGCAGCTGGACGGCCCGCACCTGCCGCGCTTTGTCTCGGCCCGGGGACCGCTCCACTGCCCTCTGTGGCCCGGGAGCTGGCCCGACAGGTGGAATTTCCTGTTCGGCGGGTGCCTGGCCACAGGACCTTTGGTACCTGTTCTGCTGCGCGCCAGCCACGGGGGAGGCGGGAAGGCGCAGGTGTTTGGAGATGCGGACTCCCCACGGAAAAAAAGGGACCCTCTCGGTCCCTCCGGGGACTCCGCGCTATCAGAGCAACCCCCAGAGGAGCCGGGGGCGGAGGCTTGGAGCGGGTGGTGTGACGGGGAGAAGGGAGGTCTCCGGGGGGCTTGGGGTCGTAGCCTCGCTTGGCCTCCGCAGGAATTTGTTTTTTCCTTACTGGCCAGGGGCATTGGGGGCCCTTTGCAGAGGGCATCCGGGCACCCGGGAGACTAGACCCTTGGCTGCTGTGAGCTTGGAGCTAAGGACTCCACGGCGGGGCTTGTCTGGGCGTCTCCAGGGGAGGACGGAGCTTTTGGGGAAGGTGACTCCATGGGAAAGGATGTAGGTACTTGTCTTGAGCCTTTAGGTGACAGGGAAGCTGGGAGCCCTTGTTTGGCAGGAAGAACAGTGGGAGACCTGAGGTTGCGCTGGGATGGGCTGCTAGTTGCCTTGCAGCCAGGTCCCCACCTCTGCCCAGCGGGGTCCCAGGTTTCCTGGAGGCCAGGTGAGGGCCAGCTGCAAAAGCCAGGCGGCCCGGAGCCCCTGCTCTCGCTGTCCCATGCTCCTGGCCCAGGCTTCCTGTGGCCCGCGCTGTGGCATTGCCCCACGCCAGGTCCGATGGTGGAGCTCCTAAAACCACTTCCTTTGCTCCGGCGGCATCCTGGCTTAGGCAGCCTGCAGAAGCCGAGAACCACCAACAAAATTTGTTTCTTCCCCTTTTCACTGCCCCTCCTTGTCCGAGCAAGCGTGGGCCTGGGCGGCCAGCCTGCGGGGCCTGGGCTGCTGGCCTCTCTCTGCCCGCTGGAGGCACTTCGCCCGGATGGGTACCTGTTTTCCTTCCTGTAATTGCCGTGTTTATGAACCCTGGGTAATTGCCTACCGAGGCTCTGCCGCCTCGGTGTGAGCCTGCGATGGGTGTTTGTTATTTCAGGGCGGGTTTTTCTCGGTGACTTCCCTTTCTGGGACTCTCTCCTGCTGGCGCTGGGAGAGCAGGGTCTTCCCCGAGCCTCCTCTGAGTCATCTCTGACCATGCGCACCCCAGCCCCACCCCACGGGGCCAGGCGTGGGGCGGCTCACCTCCACGTTCTGCCCTGAGCTCCAAGGGCACCACGGACAGACGTCTCCTGCCCCCTGCAAGCCCTGGCTTTCTTCTCCTCTTGGCCCCCGCCCAGTGTCTCATGTTCCGTGGAGCTCGTCCACTCTCCACCCCACTGCGCTCTTCCTCCCACTTCCGACGAGCTGCTTCCCTTCTCGTGGATCACTTTGTCTTTTCCCTGCCGAGCTCCATGGAACCAGCTCTGTACCTCGTTCTGTGCCGGGCACCGTGGCAGGGAGGGCTCTGAAGGCCAGTAGGACATGGTTGCTTCTCTTAAGGAGCTTACAAAGTCTTGAGCGCCGTGTAAGAGGTGTGGGTGAATAGATGAGGCACGATGTACCCTGCAGGGAGTGGCCTGCTGTGCCCAAAGCCCATTCCATTTCCCCAGGAAGTTCTCAGTATCCCTGCCCAAGAAGTATCCCTGCCTCCTGCCCTTCCCAACCCCCCCGCTCCCCCTAGCGCCCGCCTCACCAGCAGTCCCAGTCCCTGGGCCACGGACAGTGTTTGGACAGTCTGGTCTGCAGACTCTGCCTTCACTTGCTCCCTGACCAGGAGGGGCGGCTGCCGCCCTGGGTTTGTCCTCTGCATCTGCAGAGCCTCGTTGGCCATGCAGCCCCACAGGGCACTGTGCTTCTGGGAACGGTTCTACTCGGCGGTGCTTGCGTCTGGCTGTGTGCTTCCCGAGGCTGCCACTCCGGCCTCTGCCGCACCCCCACCTGTTCCCGGGCAGCGGGAGGTGGCCGCTCGGTGCTCCGCGCACACACACCGTGTCTGGGATTGTGCGAGCCCTGGTGCACGAGAGCAGGTGCATGACGCCGGTAACAAGAACTGGGGGGCCTGCTCACTCAGAGTCCTGGCCTCTGTTGAAGATGTGATGGTGGCCGGGAAGTCGCTCTGGCACCCAGGGGTTCCTTCTCAGGGCTGCCCCATGTAAGACTCGGTGTGCCCTAGGCATAGGGAAGCCAGGGTTGGGAATCAGACGTGGAGGCTGGCTAGGGCTGTGGTCGGCAAACTCATCAGTCAACAGAGCCAAATATCAACAGTACAATGATTGAAATTTCTTTTGAGAGCCAAATTTTTTAAACTTAAACTATATAGGTAGGTACATTGTTATTAACTTAATTAGGGTGCTCCTAAGGCTTAGGAAGAGCCACATCAAGGGGCCAAAGAGCCACATGTGGCTCGCGAGCCGCAGTTTGCTGACCACGGAGGCGGTACAGCCCTGCCTCTTCAGAGAGGCATCTCTTTGTTAATTGGTCATTCACTCATCCACCTGGCAGATGTCAGTTAGGTCCCCGCCGACGGAGCCTGGGCCCGGTATGGGACACCAGCACTGGGAAAGACCCAGGGACACAGGCTCTGCCCTCGGGGAGCACCCAGTGTAGTGTGGGGGACAGGGGCTTAAATTCTGTGTGGTAAGAACGAGGTTCCAGAGAAACCCCGGTGGGCACTAAAGACGGGCAGCTAACCCAGGCTTGAGGAGTCAGAGTAGACGAATGGGGCGGAGGCCGTCGGTGATGTGGTGGCAGGAGCGACCAACATGGAGGCAAGACCTGGTGCGGCGGCTTTTCCTGCTCAGAGACGTTACCTAATCTCTGAGCCTCAGCTTCTGAGACTGTAAAATGGGGATGGCATATAGGTTATAGGGTTGTTGCAAGGATCAAAAGGGATACTTTACAAAATGAAAGCCATCTGTGAGCTGCAGCGTGGTGTCTAAATCATAGTTTGAATTTATGAGTCGAGACCAACAGTAGGGTGATGTGGTGTTAGGAGAATGGATGCACATGGAGAGGCTCACAGCCAGGTTGTCCGCGGGCTCTGACCTCGCAGAAGGGCCGGCCTGCCCCGCTGGGCACAGGGAGTCTCTCTGAGGAACTTGGGGCACAGATTCCAGAGATCGGGACCCTCCTCCCAGGGTTCCACTTGCCATTTCCCTCCCTTTACGCGGCTACTGTGAACATGATCCTCTGCAAAATGGAAACGTGTGCCAAGTCCATGGCACTGGCTGCTGGTCCCTTTCTCCCCCTTATTCCCTTCTGCCCCTTCCATCACACAAAGCAAAACTTTTAAATGCTTCCTTCTCTCTTGGGGCTCCCAGAGGCTCCTATGCTGGAAGGTGTGTGCAAAGGGTGAGGGGCGGGCAGGGAAGGTAGTCAGCGGGACACTAAGATGGTTCTTTAGGTGGGGACTCGCCTCCCAGGTGCTGCAGGTGGCCAAGCAGCCTGCCTTCTCTGGGCTTTGTCCACCTTGGTCCGGGGAAGACCTGGAATTCATGGCCCTCATTTAGGAGAGGTGGACACTGAGGCATAAGAGAAAGCAGTCCTCCCTTGATAGCTGCCCACTCCCTGTGGGAATGCACTGAGGGTGGGTCTGCCCTGAGCAGGCGCCGTGTCATCACAGCTTCCCCCACAGGGTCCATGTATGGCCTCTCACTCTGCTCCCCGGGAGCCGGGCGCGAGACTGTATGCGCTGTGGCCTGTGGCCACCCTGGCCACTGTGGTCTTGGAGTTCCTCTGGCATGAGTTCCTTATCTGGCTTGTGGCTCTGCCCAGGCTGTTGGCTCATGTCTCTCCTGAGGGAGAAAGTCTGTTCTTGGAAGAGGAAGGAGGTGGGATGCAGCCCCCAAGACGCCGTTGCTTCTGACACTGTGCACATGCTCCTGGGTGTTTAGAGGACTATTAATCATCGCCAGCGTCTGCTGAGCCTGTGTCATATACGCCTCTTAGTCATTTCCCTCCCTTTACACGGCTACTGTGAACATGATCCTCTGTAAAATGTGTGTCAAGACCATGGCACTGCCTGCTGGTCCCTTTCTCCTTTTTATTCCCCTCGGCCCCTCCCATCACACAAAACAAAACTTTTAAACGCTTCCTTCTCTCTTGGGGCTTCCCGAGGCTCCTGTGCTGGAAGGTGTGTGCAAAGGGTGAGGGGCGGGCAGGGAAGGTAGTCAGTGGGACTCACCTATTATCATTATCCTTTTGTAGGTGAGGAAAATGGATCCATAGCCAAAGAGTAGTGGGAGTGGGATTTGAACTCGGGTCGTCTGGCTCTGCTGTGTTTTGCTTGGACTGCTCTAGTGCAAGACAGGGCTGTCGGCCCAGTGGGCTCAGGAAGGGATGGATTAGTAAGAGTTGATTTGATTTGAGTAAGAGACTGGATTTCTCTCCTTGGGATGTTTCTGAGATGCCTGGGGCTTAGCAAAATGACAGTAGCATTTGCATGGGAATGAGAATGAGTCTGGGCTCCTCAGAGAATGCTAATCCAGCTGGCAGTGGTGAGAAGCGGTGAGAAGCGTGTCTGGGGTTTGCTCAGAGCTTGTGGCCAACAGTTGCCCTTTTCTTGTTTGTTAAGAACTTTTCTAGAAGCAGGTCACCTACTAAAAATTCTGTCTTAGAATCTCATCGTTTCAGAATTTGCTTGTTCTTTCCAGGCTTAGCAACAGAATCCTTAGAATCTTGGTGATGATTGTCTGACTGGTCAAAATCTTGGCTCCTTTGTCTCTGAGATGGTGATGATGATGATGATGGTGAAAAGGAGAAGAATATGGTGTCAGTCATTCTATGCCTCATTAGATATGCACACTTAAATCCATGACCTCTGTTTATCCTCATAGCAACGGTGTGAGGACAAAATGCCTAGTTCACAGATGAGAAGACTGAGGCTCAGAGAATTTGATTTGCATAATGGCCCAAAGGCAGAGGTAGAACAAGGACTCAAACCCAGATCTGAGACCTCAAAGCCTATGATTTACCCGCAACGCCATTATACAGTTGTATTCCACAGACGATGGTGATTGATGCCTTTTCCCAGCCGAATCCTGGAACACACCATTAAGCACTGTGGTGAGCACCAGGCGCCAACACAAGTCCACTAAACACCTCTCACCCCACACTCGTCTGGTTTCTCCTTTTAATGAGTTACTCATGTGGTAGACCAGCAGTCCGGCCGGGGATGCGCTTTCAACAAAGGCTTTGAACGAAATGTTCCTTTATTCATTTATACACATGAATAAACGTCATAATGGAAATTTTTAAATTAAAAATAATTTACCCCTTCAAGCCAACAAATCGGGTTGCTTACATATTTTTATGCCTTTTTCCATTTCTTACCCTATGTGTATGTTTTATCCAGTTTGTTGCTAGGCACACACCAGTTTGTGTTCTGGGAAAGGCATTGTGTCAGCCTCCTATCTGCTGGGCACGGTGGAGGACTGGGGGCTGGAGAACCGTAAGGTCCGGAAGGCTTGCGTCTGATTGAAGGACCGTGCCAACAGGGTCCAAGTCACTGGCCTGCTCCTAACTCCTTCCTGGGTTCTGCGGCATTTCTTATTTAGTAGCAACTCCGATGAGGTCTTGGAGCATTTGCTTATCATCTTTGTTGATGGATGACACCCTCCTGGGGGAAAGGCCGTACCTTGGATGACTTAATTATGAGTCAGAAAGACATGGACAGCCTGTAGGGTAGGCTGCCAAGAGCAGAATTGTGTCCATCTCTGTTAGGAGTAAGTCATGCTCTTACTGTACCACCCTGACAACGGACACTAAAGCCACTTCCCTCCCCCTGTGGTGATGTGACTGTGCTGTGCTGTGAGCCAGGATGCTAAAGGCAAGTGGAGATCCGGACTGTAGAGCTGACGCCAAGCTCCGTAAAAGCCAGGCATTTGTGTGGCTTCCCTAGAATCTAAAGTAAATCCCCTCATATTTTTATTTGGTTGTAACTTTAAATTGTTATTAAAAGGTTAATATGTACTAGTACATATTTAAAGAGAATTTGGCTCAGATAAGTAGAAAGAATTTTAAAATGGGAAAGTACCCTAGAGAAGCATTTTACTAGCTTGGTATTGCCTATGCATGTTTTCTCAAAGAAGTTGCTTTTTTTTTTTTCCCTACTACAAAAGTTAAGAAGGGTTTTTTGGTTTGTTTTTCTTTTTAAGGCAAGCAATACAGATATATACAAAATAGAAGGTGAAATTCCTCTGAAATTCTCTCTCCCAGATTTAAAAAATATATTTTTATTTTTATTTTTATTGATTTCAGAGAGGAAGGGAGAGGGAGAGAGAGATAGAAACATCAAGGAAGAGAGAATCACTGATTAGCTGCCTCCTGCATGCCCCACACTGGGGATCGAGCCTGCAACCCAGGCATGTGCCCTGACTGGGAATCCAACCATGTTCCTAGGTCGACGCTCAACCATTGAGCCATGCTGGCCGGGCTTACCTACTCTTTTAAAACCCCTTTTTGATCGCTGCATAAGCTTCCAACAAGTGGCTATATCCTTGCTTATTTATTGTTTTATTTTGTGTGTGTGCTAATTGAATATGTTCATGTCAGCAGCGCGATCAGGAGAAGGTGGGTAACTGATGAACAGCTCCCAGGGAGACCACACTGGTCAGGCCTCTTTTGGATTATGCTGTCGAGTGCTGGGCTCCACGTCTTTATGGGAATATTGCTAGCTAGTAATTGTGAGGTTGAACCAGATGGCCAGGGGCTTAGGAAACACTTTGATGTCTAGGTGATTGAGTTGAGCGGGTTTAGCGAGAGGAGAGGAGGAGCCGACTCAGCATGGGGACCTGGAAGTACTTCGGGAGCTGCCTGAGCTGCCTGAGCTGCCGGCCCCATTGCCACACTCACGTGCCGGGCATTGTGATGCTGATCGCACCTGGGGGAGGAAGGATTTGTAATGTTGGCACCAAATGAAAATGCTATTTCTCCCAGAAAGGCTGGCCGGGGGAGGATGGGAGATGGGATGATAGCTAAAAATTGTCCCAGCTCTAAGAATCCAAGTCCAAGGATATGGGTCTGCAGTTCTCCTGGGGCTCCTATCCTGTTACCTCCGCCACAGGGTTCTGGTTATGACCTTGGACTTGGGTCCCCAGGCCCCCTCCCTTGTGGTGGTGCTTCCTTTCCTGTTTGCATATTCAGTTCTTTCCCCGCAAACAGCCACTTAGAGTGTATCCCAGCCTGCCTGGGAGCGACTCAGGAGGTGGGAGAGATGTTTTTTAACGCAGTCAGTGCCAGGAGGCACGTGGGCTTGGCGCTCTTCCACTAACTTCTGCAGATCCTGGGTTCACCAACACAGCTGTTCAAAAAGGTTCAACACACGTATCATGGAATACTACTCGGCAATAAAAGGAACAAGCTACTGATGCGTGCAATGACTTGAGTCATGCTCCAGGGAATTTTGCTGCGTGACAAAAGCCAGCAATCCCTACATTTATATACTGGGTAATTCATTTCTATAACGTTTGAAAGGATAGCTTTAGCCCTCGCTGGCTTGGCTCAGTGGATAGAGCATCAGCTTGCGGACTGAAGGGTCCCAGGTTCGATTCCGGCCAAGGGCACATGCCTGGGTTGCGGGCTCAATCCCCAGTGGGGGGTGTGCAGGAAGCATCCAATCAATGATTCTCTCTCATCATTGATGTTTCTAACTCTCTCTCCTTCTCCCTTCCTCTCTGAAATCAATAAAAATATTTAAAAAAAAAAAAAAAGGACAGCTTTAGGACCGGAAGATAGGTTAGTGGGGAGGGGCCAGGGGGGAGGTGGGCATGGTCACACCCAGGCAGCAAGAGGGTCAGAATCTCCACTTTGCCAGTGAATATAAGAAAGGACATCAGTGATAACAGAGCGTGGAACTTCATGCTGACACACAAAGGAACACGAGCAAAACGGGAAATGAGACTAAGATCAATGGATTATGTTAATGTTGTGATCGTGTAATATAGTTTCATACGATGTTAGAATTGGGGGAACCTGGGCAGAGTGTCCAAGGGACCCCTTGGTGTTATTTCTTATAAACTGCACATGGTTCTGTCGTGATCTCAACAAAAATGTCAATAATTCAGAAAGCACTAGCCTGTGAAATCAAAATGTGGGCTCAAGAAAAAGAATGAGAAGAAGTTACACGGCGCTGCCTTTACTTCCTGTTTCTCTTGCTGGGTTTCTGGGGGGATCCGCCTGGCTGTCGCTGCAGGCGGGTGCTTCTTCTCACTCTCTGGTGACGCATGGGCAGGTGGGAAGGTCGGGGGCCAGGAAGAGGACCTCTGGCAAGTGAGGATGGGTGGTGCAGACCTCCTGGGACCCAAGAGCCCAGGGAGGGGAAGGAAAGGGGCAGCGGGGCTTTGGGGCAGAGGATGGAGGGGGAACTTGGAAGCTAGATGGAATTCTCTGGTGGAATTAAAAAGAGGATGTGTCCTGGGCGTAGCTTTTAACTGGGAGAGGAAGAGACTCGGAGAGACCAAATTGGAGGGGGCGCTGGAAGCAGAACTAGGATGCGAGCTGAGCATTCTCTCCCCTTCCAGCGCCCGACACACGTTCGGAAAGTCTCCTGGGCCGTGGCACCTGGGAGATGATCCCAGCTTGCTTCAGGTGCGCTCTCTACACCTGGCTGTGGAGAGAGATGTCTTTCAAGCAATCAGTCAACCAATCAGTTGCTAATGTTGGCAAGGTCAAGGGTAAAGGGATGGTGAAAGAAGCAGGACAAGTAGGAACTGGGGCACCCTGACCTCCCAGGGCTGCCTGGTGTGCTCACCGTGTCAGTGGGGTATCACGGATGCCAAGTGGGTGGTGCAGGTCATAGGGGAGGCGAGGGCCCAGGAGAAGGTACTGTGGATTGAGGCAGTCCGCAGAGGTTTCCCGCAGGGGTGTGGCCTTGGCTGTGTCCTCAAGGGCAGGCAGGTTTGGTAGGTGGTGAGAGGAGTCCTTCTGAGTGGGCAGGAGGGGCCCAGCCTCCTGGGTTCATGCAGGATTGGGGGGCCTCCTGGCTGGGGGCAGGGTGAGAGGTGGGGGCCGTCAGCACCCCTAGATCAGATGTGTAAACCGAGACCTGAAGCGTGCTCGGGCAGACTCCCTGGCTTTGCTGGGAAAATGGCCTCAGGGCCGAGAATGGGCGACAAGACCCCAAGGAGGGCTTTATCTCCCCCCACCCCCCATCTTCCGCCCCCTGCAGTCCCTGCTGGCCTCTGCGAGGCGGGGAGGAGGGGAGAGGAGAAGAGGGAGGCAAGACAGCAGCAGCAGGAGGAGGAGGCCCTCAGGGTGCCAGGATGGGCTGGCCTTGGTTTGTGGCTCCCAGGGGCTTCCTGTGTGAGGCCTCCAGGCAGACTTTTGCTGTGAAGGGGTTTTTTGTTTGTTTGTTTGTTTTGTTTGAATGTTTGAACTTGGATTCCAGCTGCTCCATAAGACCTGGAGGGAGAAATGGGCCTTGCTTGGCTTTGGGCAGATGATGGACTGTGTGTGGGTGGAGAAATCAAAACTGGAGGGAGATGGTAGGTAGGCCCTTGTCATTAGCATGAGTCAGGTAATTTGTTTTTACAACACCTCCACTTAGAAGGCTGCAAGGGGTCATTAACCCACTTTTTAGAGAGGAGACCAGAACAGGGAGGCATATCTGCCCCAATGGTTCCGAGTTCCCAGGCCCCACACCCCATGTAGGTCCCACCCACCCTGATCCCTCAAAAGGGAAGGAAGGGACTTGCATGGGGGTCCTCCCCAGTCTATGGTCTGTCCCCTTTGGGGGTCGTGTTGCAGGTGTGTGTGGTCCTAGGACCCTGCTCTGTGGGCCGGGCCCGGGCAGTGCAGGGAGTTGGGGAGGGAGCCATGCTGGCTGGGAGGGGCCCAGCCCTGGGTTTCTTGCTGACACAGGGCCCGGTTGGCTGAGTCAGGCCCCCGCAACTTCTCTTCCTGCCCCGACCAGGTGTGCAGCTTTCTTTGATTCCTT
The DNA here is from genome assembly GCF_028538775.1 of Myotis yumanensis. NCBI lineage: Eukaryota > Metazoa > Chordata > Mammalia > Chiroptera > Vespertilionidae > Myotis > Myotis yumanensis. The sequence continues at coordinate 17,989,472 of NW_027223770.1, forward strand.
TCCTTCACTGGGAACTTAGCTGGGGGTCAGCGTTCTGTTCCCCTGGACGGCTCGGGGCCACGGATCTCAGGTAATTCTGGGCTTCTTCTTCTGGTGGGAGGACAGTGACGGGTCAAGGGCAAGTGTGAGAGGGTTGGGCGACAAGACGCAGCAGGTTCCGAAGTCCACCTCCAGCTGACCCCACCTCGGCTGGGCGTGTGTCTCCGAGGAACTCCGGTGGCCGCCTAGGAGACCAGGGGCTGCCCCGAGTCTGTGGTGGGAGGGCCCCAGGCACGGGAGCGAAGGCCCGCCCCGTCCAGCTGAAACTGAAACTGACCGGCTGGCACCTCTCTCTGTGGTCGGTCGGACGTGGGCGAGCCCAGCCTCCGCTTCGGGGAAATGAAGGCTGAGTTGCTGGGACTGGAAGTTCCTAAGAATGACCTGGCCCCGCTCCTGGCTGCTGTGTCAGCCTCTCCGTGGAGAGGGGCTTGGGAATGTGGATGCTGGAAGCACGTTGCTGGCCTCACTTCATTTTTATTGTTATTTTGCGTGCCCAGGCCGGTCGGGAAACGCTGGGGTGGGACCATCCATGGGATCCTGAGACTCTGGCTTCTCCTGAGATCAGTTGTTGGGGCTGCTGAGTGGGCGGAGGCTTCTGATGTGGTTCTTTTCCCTTCTCCTGTATCCCTTTGGTCATCCTGTGATGAATAAACTGAGTGTCCTCTCTGTGCTGGTCGTTGTGCTGGGCCGGGGCTACAACGGCGGCAGGACGGCTGAAGAAGTCTTGCTCCCGGGAGCCTGTGCATGGGCTGCTGCTCTCTGACCACAGGTGCCCGAGGTGTCCTAGGTGTGGGTGGTGACATAAGTAGAGAGACATATTTGCCCAGGAGGTCACGGTTCGATTCCCGGTCAGGACACATGCCCGGGTTGTGGGCTCGATCCCCGGCAGGGGGTGTGCGGGAGGCAGCCGATCAGTGATTCACTCATCATTGATGTTTCTGTTTCTCTCTGCCTCTGCCTTCCTCTCTGAAATCAAGAAAAATATTTATTTATTTATTTATTTATTTATTTTTAATATATTTTATTGATTTTTTACAGAGAGGAAGGGAGAGAGATAGAGAGTCAGAAACATCGATGAGAGAGAAACATCGATCAGCTGCCTCCTGCACATCTCCTACTGGGGATGTGCCAGCAACCCAGGTACATGCCCTTGACCGGAATCGAACCTGGGACCTTTCACAGTCCGCAGGCCGACGCTCTATCCACTGAGCCAAACCGGTTTCGGCAAGAAAAATATATTTAAAAAAAATAGTAGAGAGAGCCACCCTAAGTAGGGCCCCTCCCGCCTGGAGACAGGGTCCCCTGATAATCAGCCACTTAAAAAAGAGGCCTGTCTCCAGTTTCACCTTGGAATCTCAATGCTCTGCGGCCCTACTGTGCTCAGCATCGCCTGGGAAGACAAAGGCGGCGTTAGTTTGTGGAATTCATTTCTTGCGCTGTCGTCTTAGGTGGCCCGTGTTTCTGGGGACTCTGGCCAGGATCTCACAGGGACTGGCATCCAGGAGGGGCTGTGAGAGTTATGCTGGCTTTGTCTTTCTCCTTGTAGAGGAAGGCACGTGCCTTCGAGTGCCGCAGAACACAACACTCCTCTCCTTGGGGAACCATTGCAGATGCTCAGACAGTCCTTTCTTGCTTGAACAATCTCAGGGATATTTTATGGCTCTAATGACCATAGTGACAGTGATGACATCACGGAGCCGAATGAAATCCACCCTGTCTGGTGTCGGGTGCACTGAGTCACCGGACCCATACGTGAATAGCACCTGCCACAAATCAACGGCAGAATCGGCAGTGGCGCGTGGAGCCGGCCACCCTGTTCTAGTCTCAGGTCTGAGCAACACACCTTTGTCTCCAGCCAGTGACATCACCCCTGCCCCTTGACCTTGGTCTCCAGCAGCAAAAGCAGGTCACCAGTTGCGGTGTGATGGTCTTTCACGGTACCTCCCAGGACTCTGAGCGACCTTTTCTGTTTTCAGGTTCATTTCCCTTCCCAGCAGGTCACACCCAACCTTAGCCTAATGAGCAACGATCTTTAAAAAAAACACACACAACCATCTGGCATGAAGATTTCTTTATTCCTCATCTACTTACATGGGAATCTTGCATGGATTTTCAGATTGTTGTTATTTTTAAAATTTTTTTAATTTGTTTTTTATTGATTTCAGAGAGGAAGGGAGAGGGAGAAGAGAAACATCAATGATGAGAGAGAATCATTTATCGGCTGCCTCCTGCTCACCCCCTCCTACTGGGGATCAAGCCCAAAACCCAGGCCTGTGCCCTTGACCGAGAATTGAACCGTGACCTCCTGGCTCCTAGGTCCACTCTCAACCACTGAGCCATGCCGGCCGAGCAGTTAGTGTTATTTTTGCCATTTACAGTGGGGCCTTGACTTACGAGTGTCCCGACTAACGAGTTTTTCGAGATACGAGCCGTCTCTCGGCCGATTTTTTGCTTTGAGTTGCGAGCTAAAATTCGGGTCACGAGCCAGCTTCAGATACCCCACCGCTAGTTGGCGCAGCGAACGTCACAGTGAACGCCACAACATCAGCCCTGCATCACGTGTCTCACTTGTTCACTTTATGATTTGACATACGAGTAATTTGAGTTACAAGCTCCGTCACGGAACGAATTAAACTCGTAAGTCAAGGCCCCACTGTATTAATGTCAACACTCACCAGGTGCTTTTCTCTCATGAGGCCCAGACCGGTGACAAGGGTAGCTCTGGATTCACTGGTCCTAGAGCCAGTGGGAGCGTGGGCCCCAGAGCGTTGGGAGCTGGTGGCTGGCCTGCCAGCGTTGCTTGGGAGCCGGGAGCCGGTCCCTCTGGGGTGGGAGGATTGTTTGGTTGACTTGGACACGGTTTTGTTTGCCTAGTATTGAGCTTTCATCCCTGGTGAGTTTCTTACTTAATGGGAGTCAGGGACGACAGGGGTCTTTCTTCTGTCAAAAATAGCTTTTGTACATCAGTTTATCAGGACAACCACTGGCCTTGGGGAGGAGATGAGTCGCTTAAAGCAACAGGAAACAGGAGACTGAAGGGCTGCTACATGCTCCTGGATTTCTGGACCATCCCCTCTATCCCTCTAATAAGTTGGATGGCAATAAATAAATAAATAAATAAATAATAAATAAAATAAGAAGTTGGATGGGAATGGCGATCATCTGACCCTGTCCCTGCAACCTGCCCCTTGGGTCGTCCCCCTTCATCCCTCCAGGTTCTTCACTCTTCATGTACCTCCCCCCCACCCTCAGCTTTTCACGCCCACCTGTCCTCCAGGAAGTCATTCCTGGCTTCTTGTCTGAGCTGGCGTTGAGCCCTGCAGGGTGTCTGGGCCTGTGGCTGGCCGGTGGCCATTGGCCTTTCTGTCTGTTTGTAGTAAGCAAGCATCTGGCTTTTGTATGTCCACAGCGCGGGGTTTTGTATGTACACCTGCCAATGTGTTTACTTCTATGAAAGAGCAGGAAGAGGCAAAAGCAGGCACCGGCATGCGTTCTGGCTCCGTGGCCCTGCAGAGAGATTGTTATGTGGAGGGAGATGGTGTGTGTAGCCGAGCCGAATGGATGCAGCTCCCCGCCCCCTCCTCCACCGGAGCACGCCTGAAACTTGTCTGCGTGGGAGGGCGTGGCTCTCGGCCTGGCTTTGCTGCCTTACTGACTTCACTACCTTTTTGACTTTGTACAGGTCACTCCCTCTCCGCCTCAGTTTCCTTATCAATAAAACCACTGGATTAGGCACAGTAATCTCTAACATGCTAAAAATGGAGCAGAGAGTAGGGTCATAAAAGGAAGCAGTCTAATTACTGATTAAACAGCTTTTCTGGGCTGAGTGGAGCCCAGCAGTCACACTGCAGGGACCATCAAGGCTCTGCCATTGAGCCTGTCCCACGGCTGATGGCCTTGCTCCAAGGCCAGGCCTGGGGTGCCCTGGGGTGCCCTGTCCATGGGGCTTGCTGTCCCTCTTCCCTGAATACTTGCTTCCTGAGTTCTGGAAGCTGACCACTCTGGGAGGCAGAGACCAGGGCCAGCTGGCTGCATGATCCTGCAGAGTCCTCATTTCTCCCGGCCTTGTCTGTAGGACAGGGTGGTGGCACCACTCATGAGCGATTCCAGGATTGTTGCGAGGCTCAAGTAAGAAAATAGTTGTGAAATTACTCTGTAAATTGAAAATAAAAACAATAAACAATTATTTTCTTACATTTCTTCTAACACATACATGTATATACAGTCTGTTTAGAGAGTCTAGCTCTAAAGCCTTATTTTTTTTTAAATCTTTAAATATGATTAGACAACGAAGAACCATTGGCCATTGAAAGAAAACCCACAGCCTGAAAGAGAAAGACAAAGTTCTGAAGAGAATTACGACATATATATAGTTGGCAACCTCAGAAAGAGCCAGAAGGTAGTGCATTCATAAAATAAGAAAAGACTGCCCAATGAAGTAACCATCAAAGAATAAAGCATCATTCTTGGAAATGAAATAGATGATTTTTGAAATTTAAAGAAAAACATGCATTGTCTTTATCAGGTGATTTTAGTCCTCCAGTTTTGTTCTTCTTTTCATGGGCTGCTGCATTTCCATATGAACTTCAGAGCAGAGAGCTCATTAAAAAGCCGGCTGAAATTTGATCAAGATTTGCCGAAACCGGTTTGGCTCAGTGGATAGAGCGTCGGCTTGCGGACTGAAAGGTCCCAGGTTCGATTCCGGTCAAGGGCATGTACCTGGGTTGCGGGCACATCCCCAGTGGGAGATGTGCAGGAGGCAGCTGATCGATGTTTCTCTCTCATCGATGTTTCTAACTCTCTATCTCTCTCCCTTCCTCTCTGTAAAAAATCAATAAAATATTTTTTTAAAAAAAAATTTAAAAAAAAAGATTATATTGGATCTCTAGACAAACTTGAGAATAGACATCTTTACTATATTGACTCTTGCAATCCGTGAACACGAGATGTTGCTTGATTTATTTTGGTTGTTTAAAATTTCTCTCAGCAATGTTTTATATATTTTAAAATATTTTTGTTGATTTCAGAGAGGAAGGGAGAGGGAGCAAGATATAGAAACATCAATGGTGAGAGAATCACTGCCTACTACACACCCCCTACTGGGGATCGAGCTGTATTTCTTTGAGACTATCCTCAGCCAGGCTCTAGAATTGTGCTCTGGTGTCACAGGAGACAGAGGTGAGAAGGGAAGGACATTGTTAGAAATCCTCAGATCCCCACTTCTGTCTCAAGCAAAAACACCCCATCCCACCAGCACCAGTCCCTCATCAGGGGTGAGAAATTGATTTCTCTGACATGTTCTGGAATGTTAGTGGCTTGGTTTAAATTGCTCCATTCAAGACATTAAAAAAAAAAATTCTCTGGAGCAATTAAAGCACCCCATAGAAAAGATCTGCAATAGCTTAACTGTTGGGAATGTCCAGTAAAAAAGCCACTTGTGCCAAGCCATTCACACAAAGCTTCTAAATAGCCTTTCGGACCTCATTCCTAAATATTCATGAGCAACTAAGCATCCTTGGGCATTGGGGGGAAGCCTTCAACATGAAAGAGAAAAGGCACTCAACAGAAATACAAAGATGAGAAGACTGTCCACCCAAAATTCAGAGAACAAGAAGAGTAAAATTCAGAGAACAAGAAAGGACTGTTGGAAATTAAAGTTTTAAAGGAGAAATGAAAAACTCAACAGAAGGATTAAGAAACAAGGTGGATAATTGCGGAGAAAGAATAAGTAGGAGATCAATACATACAATAAAAATTGCAGAAAGGTAGAGCAGAGGATATGAAGGGGAGGATATAATTAAGAAATAATACAAGAAAGTTTTCCAAGCGGAAAGAGAAGAGTTCTCAAATTCAAAGGGCAGGTGGAGATGTCAGCTCACGAAATTAAAAAAAAAAACAACAAAAAAACCAACCACACAATTCAAAGCACATCCTCTAGGCTTTCAGAAAAAGATGAAAAATCATGAATAAAAAATAATGGATGTATACTATTATCATACGTCTCAAAAGCCAAATTAAAAGCTAAAAAACGATGGAGCCTTCAAAATTCTAAATGAAAATTATTTGACACCTGTAGTTCTATACCCAGCCAAACTATCAACACATGTGACTGCAGAATTAAGGTACTTCCAGGAATATCCAAAGTCTCACATTTCTCCGGAAGCTACTGAAGTATGTGATCCACCAAAATGAAATCATCCAAGAGAGATGAAGACATAGAATCCGGGAAATGGGTTTTAACACAAGAGGGAGATGAAGGGAATTCCCAGGATGATGGTGAAGGAGATTCCAGACAATAGCTATGAGAAAGGACATAGGGCTGTAGGAGGGAGGTCCCCAGGGGGAAAATGAAATGAGAGGTTATTTGACAGACTTTATCTGTGGAAGATTAGAAGAGTATTACAGAGCTCTTCGATTGTAAGGAAAGACTTGGGTGTGTGTTAAAAAGAAACCCAAGTGAAAGAATATTTGCAGCAGGAAAAACAAAATATAGCCGTACTGGGAAGGAAACAATAGTGAATAATATTTTCAGAGTCTAATAATGAAAACACAGAGTATGGGTGTATTTTTTTTTTAAACTTTAGCCCTAGCACTAGGGGGAGGTTGGGTGAGAGCAAAGGAAGGACATTGAAATCCACATGATCATAAAAAAAGTCAGTTGATTATATTTTAAATAGATGAATCAAGAGATCGTAGTACTGGCATATAATGTAGAAATATGGGGGCAAATTCCAGAGCAAGCAGTTTGCCTCGGGGGTGTGTGTCTTATCTTTTATAAAAATTTATTTTTATTGAGGTATAATTGACATACAATAATGCGTAAGTTTAAGGTGTACAGCGTGTTGATTTGATACATTTATGTACTGTGATATGATTACCATGGTCAGGTCGGCTGTGGAGTGTGTTTCTGTGTGCGATGTTACATAAAGTCACAGATACAACCAGTTAGGAAACTAAAAACTTAGAGATAAAAGTATCTAAATGTGACAGGAGTGGGGAGAATCTTTCATAGAGAAGGTTTAAATGTGACAAACCAAGAAATGTCCGTTCAAGCAGGTTGTTTAGAGTTCTGGGGTTAACACCAGAAGAGCCACATCTGGACAGGGTTAAAAATGGCCCATCTGTGGAATTTGGGGTGTGGGCTCTCGCTTTTATTACAGTTCCTTTTGCCGTGGATATGAGGTAGTTAAGCCTATGAACTGTTCAATTTCATGACACACGGATTGAAGGCTGGAAGATCCCGTGTTAGAAAAGTTCACCTGTTGCCCTGGCCGCTTTGGCTCAGTGGATGGAGCGTCAGCCTGCGGACTCAAGGGTCCCAGGTTCGATTCCGGTCAAGGGCATGTACCTGGGTTGCGGGCACATCTCCAGTGGGGGGTGTGCAGGAGGCAGCTGATCGATGTTTCGCTCTCATCGATGTTTCTGACTCTCTGTCCCTCTCCCTTCCTCTCCGTAAATAATCAATAAAAATATATTTATAATAAAAAAAAGAAAAGTTCACCTGTCGTGGCATGCTGGCCCCGCACCTGCCCCATCCACACATGCTCCTCCCCCCCCCGCCCCCCACTTCCTGATGCCCCTTTATAGGGAGGACGCCAGGAAGCTGCCATCCTGTTTGTGGGAAGGTGTTTTGTTGTTGTTGTTGTTGTTGTTTAATATACTTTTATTATTGATTTCAGAGGAAGGGACAGAGATAGAAACATCAATGATGAGAGAGAATCATTGATCGGCTGCCTCCTGCACGCCCCACGCTGGGGATGGAGCCCGCAACCTGGGCATGTGCCCTGACCGGGAATTGAACGGTGACCTCCTGGTTCATAGGTCAACTACCGAGCCACACCAGCCAGACTGTGGGACATTTTGTTGTTTTTTCCGGTTCTTGGGTCTGAGCATGAGTATGGATTCCAGTAGAGTCATGACCTCCTCACCTCACCTTGAAATCCTGCCCTCAGTCACCTAAGCCTGAAAGCAAGGTGGCTTGTTCCACGGTGGCACGGCCAACTGGTTAAACATTGGCGAAGCAAGGCCACTGGGTAGGGTGTACAGTGTACTAGTATGTGCTGCCCACAGGGGCAGGGGATCGGTGGGGCCTGGGGCCGTGGGGGCTGGAGGAGGGGCAGCCTTTAGAAGCTTGCACCGAGGCACCTGGTGGCCAGTCATGGCCCTGGGCTGGGCCCCACTCCTGGGCCTCTCCGTGTGTCGGAGCGGATTCATGTACGTGGAGAGCTGCAGTGACTGGGTTTGCAAGGCGGGGCAGGCGGGAGAGTGTCTGAGCGGCTGTGTCTTCCTTTGTGCAGAGCATGCATGCCTTTGAGGAAGGCCTGGAGTTCCTGCCGGTCAACAACACCAAGAAGATGGAGAAAGGAGGCCTCAAGCCCTGGGTGGTGCCCGTGGCTGCTGTGCTTGTGATCCTCCTGGTCTCTCTCGTGGCTGGTTTCCTGGTGTGGCACTTCAAGTGTGAGTAAAGCTGTGTGTGTGTGTGTGTGTGTGGCGGGGGGGTGGGGGGGTGCTGAGGAGGGCGATGTGGGGATGGCCCATCTCCCCCCTCAGGGACAGACCCAGGGCCCGAGTCTTAAGGACACGAAGGAGAGAACGGAGGTGCAGCGGGGTGGGTGAGGGGGGTCTAAGACTGCCTCCCCTTTCCAGCAGTGGGCGGTGGGTGAGGAATTGGTCAGAGCTGGCCCGTAGCGCTCAAGTCCACTGGCCCCTCCTGGCACCCACTGCCCTGGTTGTCAGCAGTTCTGTTGCTTTTCATGCGTGGGTCTGAGCATGGGTGTAGACCCCACAGGGACCTGGCCCACCATTTCCACGCCCTTTATTTATTTTTTTAAAATATATTTTATTGATTTTTTACAGAGAGGAAGGGAGAGGGATAGAGAGTTAGAAAAATTGATGAGAGAGAAACATTGATCAGCTGCCTCCTGCATACTCCCTACTGGGGATGTGCCCGCAACCAAGGTACATGCCCTTGACCGGAACTGAACCTGGGACCATCGAGTCCGAAGGCCGACGCTCTATCCACTGAGCCAAACCGGTTAGGGCTCCACGCCCTTTATTGTCATCCCCCCCCCCCCCCCCCCCCCCCCCACACACACACACCCAGGGCTGCTGAGGGCAGCTTGTGGACACTGGGGGACGGGACAGGGATGATGTCACTTCCTCTGACTCCTCTCCTTCCCTGGCCTTGCACAGACCGGGATGTGCGGATCCAGAAGGTCTTTAATGGCTACCTGAGGGTCACAAACGAGAACTTTCTGGACGCCTATGAGAACCCGAACTCCACTGAATTTGTAGAGCTGGCCAGCAAAGTGAAGGAGGCGGTGAGTCCACGTCCTGGGCTGGAGCCCTGTCCTGGCTGTATCTCCCTGGGCTGGTGTGGGGCACGGAAGGGCACCAGGTCCCAGGAGGGAGGGAGCGGCCGGGGCTGGGGGCAGAGGTACTGGCCTCACTGAGCCTCCTCTTTTTCCGCAGCTGAAGCAACTGTACAGTGAGATCCCCGTCCTGCGGCCCTACTACAGGGAGTCGACAGTGACTGCCTTCAGGTGGGTGGTGTGGAGAAGGCGGGGGCTGGGGAGGTGCTGGGAATGGGATCCGTGTGCTGTTGTAGGGGGACAGGTGCCTGGTGGCCAGCAGGGTGATGCAGCCATGAGGCCCTGGCTTGGGGAACCAAGTCCTGTTCTGTCCATGACTGCGACAGCTCCTGTCTGGGCCGTGTCGCTCTGACGGAGGGCGCCAGGCAGGAGGGCACCGGGCCTGCCCCGTAAACCGCTCCGGGTTTGGGTCTGCACCGGGCATCGGGGAGGGTGGGGCCCAGCGGGTGCCCAGAGCCCACCCGCATCTCAGACTCGGGCCTCCCCGCAGCGAGGGCAGCGTCATCGCCTACTACTGGTCGGAGTTCAGCATCCCCAGCCACCTGGTGGAGGAGGCCGAGCGCATCATGGCCGAGGAGCGCGCCATCCGCCTGCCGCCCCGCGCCCGCACCCTGAGCTCCTTCCTGCTGACCTCGGTGGTGGCCTTCCGTGAGTCCGGGCCTTCGGTCTGCGGGGGTGGCCACTGGCGGGCTGGCCCGGGCGGAGCAGGGGACTGCGCCAGGAACTCCCTCTCCTCCGCAGGAAGATAAGACAGCGAGCCGCTGGCTCCTCCCCTGGGGAATAAGGAAGCAGGAACGAGGAAATAGGACAGACCAGTAAAACCTCGATTCTCCCTCTTGTTTTTCAGCCACTGACCCCAGAACAGTGCAGACCGCCCAGGACAGTAAGTACCACGCCCTCCTCCGAGTGGCGGGTTGGGGTGTGGCCAGACGCCCTTTGATTCAGGTGTGCCCACAAGTCACACCTTGGTGACAGCCAGCACATCCCTTCGCCTGTCCCCAGGCCATGAGATGCTGCTTCCTGGTCCCATCTGGGCCCATGACAACCTGGGGCGCCTTGGAGAGGCCAGCCCTGGGGGTACCCCTGCAGGGTTCTGGGCTGCTGGCCCGCCCGGCTCTGCCCGGCTCTGCCTCTCCTCCTCTGTTTCCCACAGACAGATGCAAATTCGCCCTGCACGCCCGATGGGGGGAACGGACTCGCTTCACCACGCCCGGCTTTCCCGACAGCCCCTACCCAGCCTTCGCCCGCTGCCAGTGGACCCTGCGGGGCGATGCCAACTCCGTGCTGAGCCTCACCTTCCGAAGCTTTGATGTCGCGGCCTGTGACTCCAAAGGCAATGACCTGGTCGTGGTATATGACACCCTGAGCCCTGTGGAACCCCGCATGGTGAAACAGTGAGTGTTCCCGGGGCACAGAGGTGGGCTGTGGGAGCTGGGCTGCTGCCTCTGGTGGGCGGGGCCTCTGGACCAAGTTGGAGACAGTGTGTGTCACCGGCCACTGCAGACTGACAGGCAGCAGAGGGCAGGCGTGGCGCCGTCCTCAGCATGAGCTCAGCGGAGCATGGCGGAGGCGACGTCTCTGCCTTGGGCAGGGTGAGGAGGGCAATGGGTTCCCTGGACACCAGTAAGCAGGGTGTCCTTTACCGCAGAGCCACGCTGTGCCCTGCGGTGATAAAATGTGGTTTTGTGGAGGCCTATAGGTCGGGGGAGGCTGCCATTGAAAAGATAGTTTGTTGCTCGGCTGGCGTCGACCAATGAACCAGGAGGTCGAGGTTCGATTCCCAGTCAGGGCACATGCCCTAGTTTCGGGACCAATCCTCAGGGAGGGGGAGTGCAGGAGGCGGCTGATGAGTGATTCTCTGTCTCATTGATGTTTCTATCTCTCTCTCCATCTGCCTTCCTCTCTGAAATCAATAAAAATATCTATACTAATAAAAGGATAATATGCTACGCCGAAACCGGTTTGGCTCAGTGGATAGAGTGTCGGCCTGCAGACTGGAAGGTCCCAGGTTCGATTCCGGTCAAGGGCATGTACCTGGGTTTCGGGCACATCCCCAGTAGGAGATGTGCAGGAGGCGGCTGATCGATGTTTCTCTCTCATCGATGTTTCTGACTCTCTATCTCTCTCCCTTCCTTTCTGTAAAAAATCAATAAAATATATATATTTTTTTAAATAAAGGATAATATGCTAATTAGACCGGGTCGACCGGACATCTTCCGGTTGTCCTGCCTGCCTTCTGGACAAAGCCACGGTGGCGGAGGCCAAGGCAGAGGCATGTAGGAGCGATCAGGCCAGCAGGGGCAGGCAGTTAAAGGCAATCAGGCTGGCGGGGGGAGCAGTTAGGGGTGATCAGGCTGGCGGGGGGGAGCAGTTAGGGGTGATCAGACTGGCAGGGAAGAGCAGTTAGGGGCAATTAGGTAGGCAGGCAGAGGGGTTAGGGGCAATCAGGCAGGCAGGCAGTGAGCGGTTAGGAGCCAGTGGTCCCGGATTGCGAGAGGGTGCAGGCCGGGCTGATGCCCCGCCCCCCTGCACAAATTTTGTGCACCGGGCCTCTAAAAAAAAAAAATATATATATATATATATATATATATATATATAGCCTTTAAACCTTAAAAAAGAAAGGAAAGGAAAGAAAAGAGTTTGCTACTCACAATTCCCAAACAGAGAGCCTCCCCTGGGGAAGCACCAGGGTGGTCGGGAGGCGAGGACATGGTGGCAAACGTGGTAATGCTGTTTTGTGTGGTTCCTGCAGGAAAGGTGAGGCAGGGAGGTGCTCTAAGTACCTCCAATGGGCTCTGGGGCCTGGGGCTGTCTCTCCGGGACTGGGGCCTGGTTGTGGGGTGATTAGACCAGTGGGTGGTGGCCAGGAATGTGGGAGCCCCAGGGAGGAGATGCGGGGTGGGCTCTGGATGGGTTGGCTTACACGTGAAAGGCTTGGCCGTGGGTGTGTCTAGACCAGCCGTGGGCAAACTACGGCCCGCGGGCCGGATTCGGCCCGTTTGAAATGAATAAAACTAAAAAAAAAAAAGACCGTACCCTTTTATGTAATGATGTTTACTTTGAATTTATATTAGTTCACACAAACACTCCATCCATGCTTTTGTTCTGGCCCTCCGGTCCAGTTTAAGAACCCATTGTGGCCCTCGAGTCAAAAAGTTTGCCCACCCCTGGTCTAGACTATCTCTAGGAATGGCCTGACCTTGGGAGGGCCCTCTCTCCAGTCAGCAAGGTCCCAGGTGCGAAAGCATCGCAATTGCAGGGACTTAAAAGACATCATGCACCTGCCACGGAGGTTGGGGTGCGAGATGAACGCCACCCCCGCCAGCCGCAGGTCGGGCAGGAGCTGCCCTCGGGGGCACTACAGGCGGCAGGCAGACTGCCCCCTCCCCAGCTCTGCCTACATCTCAGGATGAATGATAGGCTAAAAGTCAAGCCCAAACCCAGGGGGAACCATCTGCTGCCACAGCTTAGCATCAGGACCTCTGTCCACACCCCTTTGGGTGCAGGGTTCTCTCCCTCCTACTTTACTAACTGTACTAAAAATAAACACATCTCCTGGGAGGCAGGAGTGGAAAACAGGCATGCGTAAGGGGGACCTACATCGTTCATAATCTTACTTTCCAGAAACAATCACTGCTGATTTTGTGATGTCTGTTCTTCCAGACTTTTCTGCTGTGTGAGTGTCTGTTTGTGATTATATTTAAACTAGAGGCCCGGTGGACGAAATTCATGCACTTTGGGGTGGGGGTCCCTCAGTCCAGCCTGCACCCTCTTGCAGTCCGGGAGCCCTCGGGGGATGTCCAACTGATGGCTTAGGCCTGCTCCTCACTCAGTCCCAATTGGCCAGACCCTAGCAGCAAGCTATCCTACCGGTTGGAGCATCTGCCCCCCCGTGGTCAGTGCATGTCATAGCAAGCAGTTGAGCAGCCTTAGCATATCATTAGCATATTACTCATTGATTGGTTGAACGGAGGACTGGACACTTAGCATATTAGGCTTTTATTATATAGGATATAGGGTTATACAGCACCTTTGGTTTTGTTATCTGCTTTTAAAAAATGAAGTTTAAAATAAAATGAAGGGAAAATAAAAGAATAAATAAAAATGAAGTATACAGAATAGGGCAAAAGTAGGTTTACGGTTGTTTGTATGGAAACTCTGTAATAATAAAAGTGTAATATGCTAATTAGGCCGGACTTCCTTCCGGACAAAGCCCGGGCTGCCAGGGAAGCCCCGGTCCCGGGTGCCAGAGGGAAGCCGGTGCCGGCAGCCAGGTGAAGGAAGGCCTACTCTTGCACGAATTTCGTGCACCAGGCCTCTAGTAATACAACAATTCATGAATAATACAAGAATAAAGCCTTCCGTTTCACGTACTCACAATTTTAAACCTACATTTGCCCCACCCTTGATTGTGATGGTCTTTCCAAATCTCTAATTCTGTCTCTGAGCCTCGTTTTCCGGTGGGACAGACGTGGTGTAGCTGAGAGGCAGCAAGACATGGTCCTTGGCCACGTGGGCTCCGGAGCCTGATGCCCGGGCTTGAATTCAGCCCCGACACTGACTGACTGTGGAATCATTAGTTCACCTCTCCATGCCTCAGTGTCCTTATCTGTAAAATGGGGCTGATCGTCTGTACTGTACGCAGTGGCTGTGAAGCCACCGGAGTTAATGGCTATAAAAGCAATGAATGTCAGTAGTTCGTAGTGTTGCGACTCCTGTTACTGCTATGAGTTAGCCTGTAGTTTAACGAACCCTCCAGTGTTAGGCAGTCAGTGTTTCTGAGGTTTTGCTATTTCAGACGGACCGTCTTACCATTAAATCCTTCCTGAGGTCCTGTGTGGGGCGGGCCTTTTGTGAAGGGGCTCAGGGTTAGGGGCGGGGTCCTTGGGTCCCCTCTGCGTGGCTTCTGTTTGCCCTCACTAACGCCCGCCTCTTTTGCCCCCACAGGCTGTGTGGCACCTACACCTCCTCCTACAACCTGACCTTCATCTCCTCCCAGAATGTCCTGCTCGTCACGCTGATAACCAACACGGAGCGGCGACACCCTGGCTTTGAAGCCGTGTTCTTCCAGCTGCCCAAGATGAGTGGTAAGAAGGGGAGGGGTGGGGGCAGGGGCAGGAGGGCCAGGGGCAGGGGTGGGCAGAGGGGGAAGGGGACAGCAGGCAGTGGTGGGCTGGCCAGGTCGGTGACAGAGGCTGGAAACTTAAGCCATAGACCATTAGCCCTTCACCTGGGTCCGGAGCCCTGCCAACGCCGTCAGCCTCCCAGCACTGGCTGTGGAGCCTCCCGGTGCCCAGCTGCCAGGCCTGCAGCGGACAGCCCTGGCTTGGCCTCAGGCCGCTCCGCCTGCCCCTCCGTCTGGCCCAGCCCGTGCTCAGTCCTCGTGCTCTTTCTCCTCTTCCCTCTCAGGCTGTGGAGGCTACTTATATGATACCCATGGGACATTCAGCAGCCCCTACCACCCGGGCCACTACCCTCCCAACATCAACTGCACGTGGCAGATCGAGGTAGGAGCTGTGGGGGGAGGCGAGGGAGGGGTCAGAGAGGTGGATGAGAGAGAGAGAGGCAGAGGGAGGAAGGGACGCTCCGGATGGCACGTGAGGAGCGCAGAGTGGGTGAGCTCCTTGGCCGCCCCGCAAGGCTGCAGGTGTGAATCGCACGGGTGGCAGGGTCGTGCGTGGCAGGGTTGTGTGGGGCTGACCTGCTGCGAAGTCAGGCAGACCCAGACTCAGGTCCCAGCTCCTCCGTGGCTGTCTGGGGGCCGTGGGCAGGGGCGGGGGTAGCTTGCTCTGGGTCATGTAGGAGGGCTGGTGGCTGCTCCCAGCCAGAGGTGCGGTGGGGCCGACGAGGTTGGAGTGGGCATGTGCCGCTGAGCGCACTTGCTGAATGGCTCTGGGACAAGAGTCCCGCCCACGGCACTGCTTCTCACGCCCTCCCAATCCCAGATCCATCTCCTTTTCCTCCCTCGAAAATAATGGGAGGACCTTTCAGCCCCTTTTTTTTTTTTTTAATATGTTTTTATTGATTTCAGAAAGAGGAAGGGAGAGGGAGAGAGAAATAGTAACATAAATGATGAGAGAGAATCATTGATTGGTTGCCTCCTGCACGCCCCACACTAGGGATCGAGCCGCAACCCGGGCATGTGCCCTTGACTGGGAATCGAACCATAACCTCCTGGTTCATAGGTCAACACGCCAACCACTGAGCCACACTGGCCGGGCCCAGCCTGCTTTAGCGCTATAACCGTGTCTCTTGCTCCTGAGTCTAGAGGTTCTTCCAAACACGGCCCCCGACCCCTCCTGCTCTGGGTGGCATGTTGCCTCCGTGGCCCGAGAGGAGAAGCAGCAGCCACGTTCCCTGCCCACCCCCTCCTCCCAGCCCCATGGCCGCCGCGGACACCCTCGGGTTTGGGAAAGAGGGAAAGAAGCCGCGGAGACCCAGCAGCGTGTCTTTCTGCAGGTGCCCCACAACCGAAACGTGAAGGTGTCCTTCAAAGTCTTCTACCTGTGGGAGCCCAATGTGCCCGTGGGCACGTGCCCCAAGGACTATGTGGAGGTCAACGGGGAGAAGTGAGTGCCTGGGGGAGGGGGGTCGGCTGGGGAGTGGGGGAGCAAGCCGGCGAGTGGGGGCACTGGCCGGGGAGTCAGGGAGCGGGCCTGGTGCCCATGTGGGGGGGGGGTGCCCATGTCCTGGGAGGGGGGGATCCTCTGCCTACAGTTGGCTTCCCCCCCAGGTTCTGCGGAGAGAAGTCCCAGTTTGTGGTCGCCAGCAAGAGCAGCAGGATCACGGTACGCTTCCATTCGGACCAGTCCTACACCGACACGGGCTTCTTGGCCGAGTACCTGTCCTATGACTCCAGTGACCGTGAGTGGCTTCTTCGGAAGGAGGAACCTGGCTGGAGGGAAGGGTCCTCCGTGCTGCATCTTCTTAGCGTCGGGCCTTCCTCATCCTAAGACACCAGGCAGTGTGAGGCGCCTGTCCCTCTGGCAGCCTTCTGAGCGGAAAAAGGCTACCTTACATGCATGAATTTTTTTTAAATCTATTTTTTTTAAAGATATTTTTATTGATTTCAGAGAGGAAGGGAGAGGGAGAGAGAGAGAAACGTCATTGATCGCTGCCTCCTGCGTGCCCCCTACTGGGGATCGAGCCGGCCACCCGGGCATGTGCCCTGACTGGGAATCCAATCATGACCTCCTGGTTCATAGGTCGACGCTCAACCACTGAGCCACACCGGCTGGGCCGTGCATGTAAGAAAGACCCCCGTTGCCAAAACCGGTTTGGCTCAGTGGATAGAGCGTCGGCCTGCGGACTGAAAGGTCCCGGGTTCGATTCCGGTCAAGGGCATGTACCTGGGTTGCGGGCACATCCCCTGTGGGGGATGTGCAGGAGGCAGCTGGTCGATCTTTCTCTCCCATCGATGTTTCTAACTATCTATCTCTCTCCCTTCCTCTCTGTAAAAAATCAATAAAATATATTTAAAAAAAAAAAAGAAAGACCCCCGTGAACACGGGCACATACCACGCCCGTCGGCCCCAGATGCGGCCCCTCAGCCCGAGGACCCTGGGTGCCTTTGGACCACCTGTCCCTGTGGTTCGGTATCACTGATCATCAGTGCTTGGCCTTTTAGCACCTTTATGGTTAATAGCATAATTTTGAGACGTTAGAAACTTCTGGGCGTGAACACCACGCTAACTGCTCCTGGCTCTGACAGGTGCATGAGCTGCCCCTGAGGGATCTAGCAGTTTCTGTTGCCTTTAATCTCACTGTCTGTGGTGTGAGTAGCGGTTCTTCCACATACAACTGTTTGTTTTTTTGTGTGTCGGCCCTTCATCGGAGAATAACCTTTTGAAAGACATTTTAACTGTACACAGGAGTCCAAGGTTTTAATTTAAAATTCTACTGCATGGCTCTCCACCAAGAGAAACTGGCTGAGCAAACCCCTAGGATAGGTGACTAAGCTACCGATGCAGACAAAGTGACAATGGTCTCCCCGAACCTCGCCGTCTGCCTGATGACATAGGTGTCAGACACCTTCCCATTTCAGAAACACGGGAATTCGGGAAATGCCTTGATTAGGGAAATGTGGGACAGGACACCCACATTCCCGAGCTGCCCAGCTGCTGTTGCTCTGTGTCGCTCTGGGGTGCCTGGCACTCGGGGGCCACAGAACACCCAGCCAGCCCCTCTCTGCTTTGCCCTGAGCTCCCGGGGTTGGGCCAAGGGCCGTCGGGAGGGACCTGGGCCAGCCTTCCTGTTTCGGCTGTAAGCACCCCCTGGCCATGCTTGGTGAACCCGGAGACCCTGCCCTCTGGTGCCCGTGGCAGCCTGCTGCCCTCCATTCAGGGCTGGACTGGCCAGTTTTCGTTACTCCTCAGTGTGGCTGCGAGGTTGGCTCTGGGGAGGGAGGTGAGGCGGGGAACCGGCTGTGGAGGCGGGTGGAGGCCCGGACCTCAGGCCTGTCCTCTCCCCGCAGCGTGCCCAGGGAAGTTCATGTGCAACACGGGGCGCTGCATTGGGAACGAGCTGCGCTGCGATGGCTGGGCCGACTGCGCCGACCACAGCGACGAGCTCGACTGCAGTGAGTGGGGCCGTGGGCCGGGACGTCCTCTCTTGCCCTTGCTGTGCCCTGGCGCCTGTCAGCTGGTCCCGGTGGCCTGAGGTGGCGGGAGGTGGCGGGAAGTGGTGGGAGGTTGTGCCCATCCCCGAGTAGACATCTAGCCCTCCCTCGCTCGGCTGTGTGGAGCCTTGGCCCCGTGGAGCAGCTCCCTAGGCGGTGAGCGGGGCACCCGGATACTCTCCAGGGACCAGGTCCCCCGGCAGCTTCCCAGGGAAGCAGTGAGTGACGAGTGAGCTGGGGGCTCACATCCCGCTGAGCCCCCCCAGCTGACTGCCGCCCTCGCCCCCCCAGAATGCAACGCCACCTACCAGTTCACGTGCAAGAACAAGTTCTGCAAGCCCCTCTTCTGGGTGTGCGACACCGTGAACGACTGCGGGGACAACAGCGACGAGCTGGAGTGCAGTGAGTGCCCATGGGGGCTGCCCAGGGGGGGTCCCCGGGGGGGCCCGGCTCCCTGCGGTCCACTCAGCTGGGACTTGGACCCCTGACAGTGCTTTCTGCTTCCTAGGTTGTCCAGATAAGAACTTCAAGTGTGGCAACGGGAAGTGCATTCCGGAGAGCCAGCGATGTGATGGGAAGGACAACTGTGGGGACGGGTCCGATGAGGCCAAGTGCAGCGGCGGTAAGGCCTGGCCCCGCCCTCTGACCTTTAGGGGGTTCCTCCTGCTCCCGGGAAGCCGCCCAAGCACACTCACATGCAGTACGTACAGAGCTTAATAAACACAAACTGCCTTCTTGACGCAAGGGCGTCCGCAGAGGGAGAACCTTCCAGAATGTGGAGGACCCTGGGCAGGGCTGGAAGGACAGTGGACAGTGGGGTGGCGGGTGGGCCGGGCCTGAGTGAGGGGCGTAGATGGCTGGATGGCAGGCTGCTGACGAGGTCCCCAGTGGAACTGACTTGCTCCCCATGTCCTGCTCCCCACGCAGGGGCTGTCGTCACCTGCACCAAACACACCTACCGCTGCCACAACGGGCTCTGCTTGAGCAAGACCAACCCCGAGTGTGACGGGAAGAAGGACTGTAGCGACGGCTCGGATGAGAAGAACTGCGGTGAGCGGGCCCGCCCTCGGGCACAGGGGGTCCACGGTGCGGGCACAGATAGAGGCGGAACCCGCCAGGGCCTCCCGAACCCATTTCTGCCCTGGCTGCTGCCCGGAGGAAGGGATGACCTTGCCGACTTGTTGACTGGCACGAGGGGTGTGCTCTGGGTCCGGGAGGCAAGGCCCAAGGCAGCCAGCAGCTCAGTTGTCCTGGTCCCGGCGGGGCTGCCAGGGAGAGGGCAGCCACGGGCTTCCTGAGAGACAGGGCCTGTGGCACCACGGAGTTCCCAGGTGCAGATGTGGGCATCGTCTGCACCACCTAAGTCGGTGTTGGCCTCTGCTTCTGGACCTGGCTTTCCTGTCCTGCCCAGGGGAGGGGGCACAGTTCCCCAGCCTTCACCAGTGTTTGCCTGCACCCCACCCCATGCTTTAGTTTGCAGCCTCGTGTGTGTGTGCCAGAAGCCCTGGTCCAAGTTATATCTGAGCATAGCAGCTGTTCTCTGACTTCATGTCACCCGCCCGTGCTCCCTCTGAGCTGTGTCTTCAGCGTTTGCCAGGGAAATCTAGGCAAATGGCACCCCTGGTCATCTAAGCAAACCAGCAGGTGTCTGCAGGCGCCCGAATGCATTTGTTCAGGGTGCGGGGAAGGCTGGGGGGATGTGAGGGTATTGACCTTGGGAGCAGGGAAGGGGCCCCGTGGAAGTCAGTGGGTCTGAGGCTCAGAGATCCTCGCTTGTAGGGTCTGTCATGCCACAATGGCACCAGCAGTGCTGTGCCCACTGCGAGGCGACCGCCGCCCCCCCCCCCCCCCCCCCCCCACGGGCTCTCCCTGGGCCTGAGGCGGGGCCTGGAGCTGGCACCCACCCTAACTCCCTGCTCTTCCTTCGGGTCCCGGCCCCTCGCAGACTGCGGGCTGCGGGCCTTCAGCAGGCAGTCCCGGGTGGTCGGAGGCAAGGATGCTGAAGAAGGCGAGTGGCCCTGGCAGGTGAGCCTGCATGGGCTGGGCCAGGGCCACGTGTGCGGGGCCTCGCTCATCTCCCCCAGCTGGATGGTGTCCGCCGCGCACTGCTTCGTCGACGACCGAGGATTCAAGTGAGCTACGGGGTGGGGTTCTGGGTTTGGAAGGCCTGTGTCTGAGTCATGAAGGTGGGCTGGCGCTGGGGCCGGGCTGGAGGGCGCAGACACCCAGGATGCGGCTACCCACAGCAATAATGAAAACAGGCGTCTCGTAGGGGACCCCTCTCAGGCAAGCACCACCTAAGTCAGTGTTGGCGAACCTATGACACCTCTGACACGTGAACTCATTTTTTTGGTTGATTTTTCTTTGTTAAATGGCATTTAAATATATAAAATAAATATCAAAAATATAAGTGTTTTACTATGATTGCAAAGATCAAAAAATTTCTAGATGTGACACGGCACCAGAGTTAAGTTAGGGTTTTTCAAAATGCTGACACGCCGAGCTCAAAAGGTTCGCCATCACTGACCTAAGTGTTTTCCTAGCGACCCGGTCAGGCAGGTCTGCTCACCCGGCATTGTACAGAAACATAGGTTCAGGGAGGTAAGCCCGTTTGCTCAGGGGTGCCCAGGTACTGAGTGGCAGAGCGAGACCCGGGCCCAGGTGTGTGGACCCACAGCCTGCTGGGCCGTCGCTGCACTTAACGGGCTCCCCGGGACTTGCTCAGACCAGCTGAGCAGGGACCGGCAGGTGGCCACGGGCAGGTATTCACACTCCCGGGCCTCAGGCTTCTCGGTGGCACTGGGAGTTCGTAGCCTTCGATGGTGAGGATTAAACATGAAGTGCTGGGCTCTGCGTCTGTGCACAGTAGGTGCTCGGCACATTGTAACCGCAGGTCCGGCTCAGCCTCGATCCCAGCACCGGGACAGTCCCTAGGAAGGCTTGTGCTGGGGTCTCAGGACGGGCTGGCCAGCGGCTTCAGGAGGGAGTCTAGGGGACAGCTTGCTCCTGGCGCTGCGGGCACAGGGCACAGACATTCCCACGCTCCAGGGGTTCCCACGCTCGGGGCCTTCCTGTGAGTTTGTGCTGGTCCGCCACACGCTCCGTGAGGAGCCGGGTTGCCAGGGAGAGGGCAGCCATGGGATTCCCGAGGGACAGGGCCTATGGCACCACGGAGTTCCCAGGCGCAGATGTGGGCATGGCCAGACGGCACGTGGGTGGCGGGAATGGAGTCGGCACTGTGGTCCTTGGGGCCTCGCTGGGCAGTGCGGCCTTGCGCACCTGACTGTCCTTCCTCTTCCCATTCTGTCAACTTCACTCCAACTCCACCATGGGCAGAAGTGACTAGAATTCTGCCCGAGGTCTGGGGAGGGCGGCTGTGAGGCATGCCTTGTGGGCAGGGGCGTCTGGTCTGGGTGTGACATGCGAGGGCGTTTGTCACTGGACCAGGAGACAGACTGAGACAGAGGGAGAGCTGTGAGCAGAGGCAGGTGTGGAGAGTGCAGGGACCTAGAGAGCGGTTGCTATGGACGCATTTCTAGGTCTCAGATGCTCGCAGTCCTTCCCGAGAGGAGGTATCATGTTGTGGCTGAGGGCCTAGGTTGCTGGTTTGGATCATCTGTGACTTGCTAGCTGTGTGATCTTGGGTGAGCAAGTTACTTCGCCTCTTTGTGCGTGAGTCCTCATCTGAGAATGGGCGGCCCCGCCTGGAAGGGCTGTTCGGGAGAGAAAATGACATGATCTGTGGACCTAGAAGGAGCGCTTGGCGAGCAGTCAGCCCCGTCCGACTGTTTACTTCCCCCAGTGTCCTCTCCCACACCAGGGCAGTCACCGGGACCTCGGCTTCTGTTACCGGTAGGGTGTGACCTGAAACAGGTAGAGACGAGGTTGGCTCAGACCGTCCTCAGCTGGGTACCATGGGCTTTATGGGGAAGACGCTGTGGCTGGAGTTGGGGTTGCTGGGTGGGTGGGCCTGGCTGGGGCAGGGGTGGAGAGTCTTGGGGCACAGGGCTCCGCAGCAGCACAGGGCTGACAGAGGGACGTCCGTGGCAGGTGATGGGATCCCAGGAAGATGGAGCCAGAGGGGACAGGGGACTCCCCTCCTCCCCCACCCTGTCGTATCCTTCCATCCGCAGGCCCTGGCCTCCTCCGTATCCCGAGAGCTGCTCTGCCCTTTCCCACTCACAAGGCCTCCGCCTCGGCACCCCGGCCCAGGTGGCTGCAGCAGCCCTGCCTGATCTTGTCGCTTCCTCTGAGCACTTCCAGTCTGTACTCCCCAGTGGCAGAGCCGTCTTTCCAATGAGCTACCCTGATCCTGTCAACCCTTCCTTATATGCCAGCCGTGGCTTGCAGGGTGGCGTAGAAATGCCGCAGCGTGACCCACACGCCACTCCATCCGGTCTCTTCAACCTCAGCCGCCTGTCCTGGCCTCACACTGTCCATATGTTCAATTTGGGGGGCTGTCTACACATTCCCTTTGCTCTCTCTGTTTTTTTTAAAGTATATTTTATTGATTTCAGAGAGGAAGGGAGAGGCAGAGATAGAAACATCAATGATGAGAGAGAATCATTGATCAGCTGCCTCCTGCACACCCCACACTGGGGATCAAGCCCGCAACCCAGGCATGTGCCCTGACCGGGAATTGAACCGTGACCTCCTGGTTCCTAGGTCGACCCTCAACCACTGAGCCACGCCGGGCCCTCTTTGCTCTCTCTCTGAATATGCTGCTTTCTCCCCACCTGTCGATCTGACCAAGTCCTATTAGGTCTCCAAGGCCTGCTCCATGACCCGCTCCCTGTCCCGCCTCCCGCCTCCACTCCACGCTCTCCTGTAGGGTCTGCCCACCCCTCTGAGGGACACTTCGTGCACTGTGTCGTGGCCGTTCTCCTGGGTCCTTCCCCATGTTCACTGTGAACTCAAAGACTCGGTCTAGTGCAATTCCTAGAACATCAGAGATGCCCAGTAATTATTGAGTAAAGAAATAGATGAATGGATGAGGACATGGTTGACTATGAGGATGACGGGGAGGAAAGTTAGAAAGGGTGAGGCAGAATTAGTGGGGGATGTGGAATGCCAGTTGGTGAGGTGAGGCTGACTGGGTAAGTCTGGGGACTCAGGTTAGGCTGTCGAGTATGACAAAGAGGTCCTTAGGGAGCTGTTATCTGGCAGCAACAGATTAGAGTGAACCTAGAGGCCAAAAGTTCTGGGTGTGAGACTCCGTAGGGAGGGGCGGCAAGAATGGAGGGGTGGGGGTGGGTGCTGAGTCAGCAGAGGGTTGCCGGACCTGGCTCTGGGCAGGGCTCTGGGAAGGGACGGGGTGACAGGCGCCCAAGGGTGAGTCTGCAGGGCTGGGTTGAGTAGCCTCCTGACTTCCCGAGAGGTTTGAGATCATATACGTTTTCTGTTTTAAAGACCTATTTTCCCAGTTTTTTATTTTGAAAAAAAAAATTCAAACCTACAACAAAGTTGCGAGTATCATGAAAGAATAAAAAGTACAGTGGACTCCCTCATATCCTTGACCTGTTTCACTAATTATTGAATTTTACCACATTTGTTTTAGTTTTATCTCTTCGCGCATGCCCATGCACACACATATTTTGTTTTAAACTTCACGTTATATTTTATTTTCTATTTTTTTATTGATTTCAGAGGAGAAGGGAGAGGGAGAGAGAGATAGAAACGTCACTGATGAGAGAGAATCATTGACTGGCTGCCTTCGGCACGCCCCACACTGGGGATCGAACCTGAAACCCAGCCGTGTTCCCTGACTGGGAATCGAACCGTGACCACCTGGTTCATAGGTCGGTGCTCAACCACTGAGCCACGCCGGCCAGGCCTCATTGGTTTTCTTTAGTCTCTTTTAAGTCTGAAACAGCTCCCCCAAGCCTTTAATTTTTGGTCTATGTTGGCATTGCATTTTTTAAAAGTCCCGCCCAGTTGTTTTATAGACTGTCTCTCAGTTTGGGTTTTTCTGATTGTTGTTTCTCGATTAGAGTTCAGTTACACATTTTTGTAGGAAATACTGCCTCGGTGATATTGTGTCCTCAGGAAGCAGACGGTATCCGACTGGGAGGAAAGTTGGATTATGTGGTGTCCCTGGGTTTCCCCACCCTAGAGGTACTTCCCCCCGGGGCTGTGAATAAGTAATCTTGGATGACACTTTGAGTCAGTGTGAATATCAAGTGTTCCCCAACAATCTTTTATCCAGTGGTTGTAGCATTCCTCAATGATTCGTTTATTTATATATATTTGATTTCAGAGAGGAAGGGAGAAGGAGAGAGAGATAGAAACATCAATGATGAGAGAGAAACATTGATTGGCTGCCTCCTGCACGCCTCACGTTGGGGATTGAGCCTGCAACCCGGGCATGTGCCCTGACCGGGAGTTGAACCATGACCTTCTGGTTCATAGGTCGATGCTCAACCACTGAACCACGCTAGCCGGGCTCCTCAATGATTCTTGCATGTGTTGGTTACTGCTGTGGTGGGTGCAAAATGCGATTTATCATCCACCCTTTCTTCTGTATTTATTAGCTGGTTTTTCTGTAAAGCATACCTTTCCTCCTCCTCATTAATTTTTTGGAATGATTTTTTAGACTCAGGATGAACTCATGGGCTTCCGTTCCCCCTTCTCTGTTATTCAGCGTGTGCAGTAACGAAGCCTGTTGTGTATGTGCGTGTTCAGAGGATCCTGAGTTTGGCCCGTGAGCGCCTTGCCCTGCTGGCTCATCACTGTTTCAGAACCCACTCACTTCCGTTAAATACATGGTCTAGGCTGGCTTTATTGTTTCCTTGCTCCAGACCTGAAAACAGCCATTTCTCCAGGGAGCCTTGGTTCCTTTGAATGGAGAAGGATATTTAGAAACCAAGTTCTGGCTGGTATTGGGGATGTTACTGCTTTTAGGGTGCGTTTGTGGAAAAATCAGGAGTGTGTCCTGCTACCCTGTGTGTCAGCAGCACAGGGCTCTTCCTCTGCCCCCTCCTGATTTGTGGCCCCCTTTTCCCACGTCAGAATTTGACCCCCAACATCAATGTCTTGTCGTTATGTGTTCAGCCCTCTAGTAAACACGAGACACTTCCAGAATTGCTACCGCGATCCTGCTACCAGCAGCAAACCCGATAGGTCAAGTTCAATGCATTTTTTTCAAGTCTGTTGGTACCTACAGTAGACGCCACTGTATTAGAAAAGCATTTGGATTGAGTTCTGTGTTATTCCTTCTGTGAAAGATGAGATTAGTAAGATACAATAAGGTATTTTTTTGGTAAACAGATAAAAAATGAATTAAAAGAGGGATTGGGGGTTGAGTGAGGTGGTAGGAGGCACCTAGCTTCCAGTTGAGGGCGGCGGCCAAGCAGGAGCCACACTCCCCTCACAGTGTGTGGCAGGTGAGGGGCAGGTGAGTGGCAGGTAGCTCACGGGGTGCTCTCTGGCTCCCTCTGCAGGTACTCCGACCACACCATGTGGAAGGCCTTCCTGGGCCTACACGACCAGAGCAAGCGCAGCGCCTCGGGGGTGCAGGAGCGCGGCCTGAAGCGCATCATCACCCACCCTTCCTTCAACGACTTCACCTTCGACTACGACATCGCGCTGCTGGAGCTGGAGCGGCCGGTCGAGTACAGCAACACCGTGCGGCCCATCTGCCTGCCCGACACCTCGCACGACTTCCCCACGGGCAAGGCCATCTGGGTCACCGGCTGGGGCCACACCTACGAGGGAGGTGAGCTGGCCTGCCCCGCCTCCCTCCCCTGGTAGGACCTGACTGTCCAGAGTGAGGGGGGTGTTGCGGGGGGGGGGGGTGGGGGGCAGATTGGGAGGCCGGGCTTTGGATGGACATCCTGGTTGCATGACTTTGGCGAGTTGCTTAAACTCTGAGCCTGTTTGTTCGCCTGTAAAATGAAGATAAAGGGTGTCAGGGAACATAAGAGCACTGTGTGGAAACAGTGTGATTTAGGGGCCTGTGGAGCGGTGCCTGTATCGGGGACCAGTGTTGGGGGAGCCTGGCCTCTTCTCTCCTTCTGCCTCCATGAGGGCCCTTAATTGGTAAATGTTGTATTGAAGCACTCGGTTCTGATCTGCTATACTAGCTGCTAGAATCTGTAGGCTATGGAGAGGAAAGAAAAATAACCTGACTTAAGGCATTTTATGGTCCTTTCTTCCTCCTTTTTTTTTTTTTTTTAATCCTCACCTGAGGATATTTTCCCCATTGATTTCTAGAGAGAGTGGAAGGGAGGGGAGAGGAGAGATAGAGAAAGAGAGAGAGAGAGAGAGAGAGAGAGAGAAACATCGAAGTGAAAGAAACACATCGATTGGTTGCCTTCCGCATGCGCCCCTACCTGGGGAACCTGCAACCAAGGTACATGCCCTTGACTGGGAATCGAACCTGCGACCCTTCAGTCCAAGGGTCAGTACTCTAACCACTGAGCAAACTGCCAGGGCCGCTTTCTGTTCCTTATTCTCAAAGCTGTTCCGTGGTGTATAGGGGGTCTTTTGGGGCCTGCCGCCTAATGGCTTACGTGGCTGCACAATCTCCGACGGCAGATGCGTCATCAGTTGCTTAGCCGTTTGTCCGCCTCAGGCTTGGGTTGTGTCCAGAATGTTGTTAGTCTAGTTATTGCTGCGGGAGCACCTTGGAGGGTGCCGTCCCCATGTGGCGTGGCCCCAGGAGCCCACCTGCCCACCCAGCTCAGCCCGCCCTGCCCTCTCGACAGGCACCGTGGTGCTGATCCTGCAGAAGGGCGAGATCCGCATCATCAACCAGACGACCTGCGAGAAGCTGTTGCCCCAGCAGATCACCCCGCGCATGATGTGCGTGGGCTACCTGAGCGGGGGCGTGGACGCCTGCCAGGTGGGTGCTGGGAGCCGGGCGGGCGGGGTGGGCCTGGGAAGGTGGGCAGGACACTCAGGACTTGTCTCTCCTCAGGGCGATTCCGGGGGCCCCCTGTCCAGCGTGGAGGCGGATGGGCGGATCTTCCAGGCCGGCGTGGTGAGCTGGGGCGAAGGCTGCGCTCAGAGGGACAAGCCGGGCGTGTACACGAGGCTCCCGATTTTTCGGGACTGGATTAAAGAGCAGACTGGGGTGTAGAGGCAGGGGCCATCCACTGGTCACCCCGACGTGCACCCCTGTGGGCTGAGCACCGGTCGCTACCTGCACCCCTGCCTCAGGCCCCCCACAGACTGAGCTGAATCCCCAGGACTCTGCAGATGGAGGACCAGCCAGCAGAGCCTCTCACCTCCCTCAATCTCCGAAGTGGGGCTGGGAGGTGGGGAGAGGAGGTTGCCGGCGCTGACCTGGAGCAGAAGCCTGAGACCGCAGCCGGTCCCTCCAGACCGAGGCAGCCGGGCCCGTCCCTGGACATCGGCTTCCTCACCTCTGATCCAGGCCCAGCCCCCATGCTGCCCCAGAGTGGGTCTGGGCGCTGTGGCTCCTGGGGACACGCTCTTCAGGAAGCCGGGCCCGGAGGACCCTGGATGACAGACAGGTCTACGACGCGAACTGTTCTACCAGCTCCCAGCTGGGGTTCAGAGTGTGTTTGTGTGTTTGAGTAAAATACTTTATTTCTTTTTAAGTATTTTTGTTCTTACTGCAGTGCTGACCCTGGAGCCAGGCTGAGAGTGGGGGCCACAGGGCTCAGGGCCTTCTCCGGCCAGCAAGGGCTGGGTTTCTGTTCGTACCTGTAGCTTCCGAGAACAGGGCCTGGTGCCCTGCTTTGTCTCAGAAAGAAAGGAGGAAGTAGAACTTTCCATTAGGTGGGGAGGTAGTTACATATACGGTGCGTGTGCATGTGCTTACATGTGTGTGTGCTTACACATGTGTGTGCGTGCTTACACGTGTGTTTGTGGGCGTGCTTACACATGCAGGCATGAGGGGTCCTGCGACCTTGGAGGAGTCGTGCTGCCTTGCTTACAGGCTCTCACCTCTCTAGTCCATCCATAATCCTTTGAGTTTTAATTGATTATTTAAAACTAGAGCCCCGATGCACAAAATTCGTGCAAGAGTAGGCCTTCTTTCCCCCAGCTGCCGGCACTGGCTTCCCTCGGCACCCGGGACCCGAGCTTCCCTTGCAGCCCTGGCTTCGTCCAGAAGGTTGTCTGGAAGGACATCCAGAAGGATGTCTGGTCTAATTAGCATATTACGCTTTTATTCTTATAGATGTTCTCCTTGCTTGGGGTGACCCAGAGGGACAGTGTCAAGGACCTAGGGAGGACTTTGGGAGTTCTTTTTTAAAAAATATGTTTTTATTGATTTCAGAGAGGAAGGGGGAGGGAGAGAGAGATAGAAGCATCAATGATGAGAGAGAAACATTGGTTGGCTGCCTCCTGCACACCCCACACTGGGGATGGAGCCAGCAACCCGGGCATGTGCCCTGATGGGGAATCAAACCGTGACTTCCTGGTTCGTAGGTCAGTGCTCAACCACTGAGCCACACCGGCTGGGCAAATGCTTAATTTTTGAACAAGAGGCCCTGCATTTTCATTTTGTACAGGCCCCATAAACGGTGTAGTTCATCCTGCAGCCTTACACAGGTGGCATCTCTGGGGACCCTAAGGGGGCTACAGAGTGTGAACGGGGCAGGAGCAGGGCCTGCGAAGGCTCTGATGGGGTGGAGCGAGGCCTGCAGTCAGCCGGGAGGTGGAAACGACTTCTTCCAATCCCCTAGCTGCGGCCCTGTGGTGTGGGCTCTGGGGGGTCTGCAGGCCCCTTCCACTGGGAGAGGTGGCAGGTAACTGCTCTCAGGTCTGGCCCTGGTCACCGGGCTGGGATTCTTCAGGGTGACAATGAGGATGGGAGTCTGGAAAGCCACCAGATAACACAGAGAAAGGTGAGGCTAATCCCCAAAGCAGGAGCATGAATGTTTATCGCCTCTTGCTATGCGGGGGGATTGCCTGGAGGATGGCTCAAGCCTCTTCCATGGGACAGGCATTGGCCTCGACGGCAGGGAGGGAAGATGCCCACAGGTTTGTGCCCCGGTCTTCCCTCCATGTCTATGTGGGGGCACAGGCTCCTGCGACCCAGCTGGCAGCCAGGGATCGGCCTGGCTCTCCTCGGAGGTGCCCTTCTGAGCCGTGCCAGGGCCAGGAGAGGAGAGGGAGCTGCAGCAGCACATCGGGGAGAGCAGGAGTGAGCGGGGCCTGGCACCGCTGAGCACAAGGGGAGGCCTGTCTACAGTGTCTTTATGTTCAGGTGCCCCACCCCTTCCCAGGAAAGATGCAGAAGAAAGAGCAGCTCCGATCCTCAGAGCAGCGTTGGCACATTGCCTTGTGGCCTATTCTGCCTCCAGAGATGACACGATGCTGGATGGAACCCTAACTCTTAGGACTTCAAGGAATTCCATTACCTCTTCCTGCTTCCCCCCCATTCCCTGTTCCCCAGTTCCAGCGTCCTGTGTGGGCAGCTCCGAGGCTCCCTTCTGTCCTCACCCCTCCCCTCATTGTTCCCTGAAGTCACGCCCAGAGCTGTTTCCCCATGGAGGAGGAGGAAAAGGACCGATTTTTAAGTATTGTTCTTCCCTTGATTCTCTCCCGTCATTGATGTTTCCATCTCTCCCTCTTCCTTCCTCTCTGAAATCAATAAAAATATATTTTTAAAAAATTAAAAGAAACTGTCTGTTTCTTCCACAGCCGCTCCCAGAGGGAGGGTGTGTGTATTTTCCTGGGATGCTGACCACACTTTCCCTCTCCCTTGGCGCTGTGCTTACTCCACTGCATGTGTCCTTCACCTTGGACATGTCACCATTTCCCTGCCCACACCCCTGAGATGGAGAATAACAGTCTCTGAGCCAGACCCCTCCCCTGGAACTGCATGTGGACTCGTTTAACTCAAAAAGGGCGTTCTTGCATCCTCTGCCTGCGCTTTTTCCAAAGAGCTACAAGAACACGGTGGAGTGTGTGTGTGTGTGTGTTGGGGGTGGTGGGGAGGATAGGAACCAGGTCCAGTAAGTCTCTTGACCTCTTAATTTTTTTTTTTTTTATTGATTTCAGAGAGAGAGGGAGAGGGAAGATAGAAGCATCAATGATGAGAGAATCATTGATCAGCTGTCTCCTGCACGCCCTCTATTGGGGATCAAGCCTGCAACCTGGGCATGTGCCCTGACCAGGAATGGAGCCATGACCTCCTGGTTCATAGGTCGATGCTCAACCACTGAGCCACACTGGCCGGGTGCCTCTCAATCTCTTCACACGGCAGTACCTTCAGAAAACAGTCCACAAAATCAAAAGGGCATCAGACACCTTTGAATTTCATAATCTAATATGAAATACCTGATAGGACAGGAAAATAGCCCAGAAACAAACTAGAAAAATGGAAATAAGTGTTTAGAACATGTGACTGTTGGGGAGACCTGGTGACAAACTTGTTTACAGAAACCAGAGGAATGGATGAGGAGTCTTTGTTGTGGGCCCTCTGTGCCACTTGTGATGGGGAAGGGCAATCAATGTAGGATGTGGGGCTGCTACCGGCTCATCAGGCCCAGACCAGGCAGACACCTAGAAGCAGGTCCTGGTCCCGGCCGGGTAGCTCAGTTGGTTGCAGCATCATCCTGTACACTAAATAGTGGCGGGTTCGATTCCTGGTCAGGGCACATGCCTGGGTTTCAGGCTCAATCAATTCCCATTGTGGGGCATGCAGGAGGCAGCCAATCAATGATCCTCATCATTGATGTTTCTATCTCTCTCTCTCCCTCTCCCTCTCTGAAATCAATAAAAATATAAGTAAAATAAAAATCAATTAAAAAGAAAGAAAGAACGAAAGAGAGAAAGAAAGAAAGCAGGTCCAGGGCTGGGGAGAGTTCACATTCCTAGTCCCTTAGTCCGTGTGAGGTCCCAGGGCCTGAGGTCACAGGGCCTGCCTGCCTGGGCTGAGTTCAGGGAGAGGGGCCTTTTCAGATGCGCAGGGACTTTCCCATGATCCTCCAGTTGCTCAGTGGGAAGTAGTTCCTGGGATGACAGCCGCCCGAGGCACCCTGTTAGACCTGGAAGAATGCCGCATTCAACTCCACAGGTGAAAGAACTCCCAACCTGCGCTGGAGGTATGTGGGTCCCCGCCCCAACGCTGCGAGAGCACAGACAGGCTTGTAGCGGCAGGAACTTGCTGCACCCCTCGGTCTGTGCCTCTGCCTGATGGTGTTCCGGGTTATCTCGATGGCTCCCACTGGGTGTCTGTGCTGGTGGGACCCTGGGGGGTCATCGGCGCCTCCGTGGTGCATAACCAGGAACACCCAGCAGGATAGCCAGGTGCCTTGCCCAAGATTCCTTCGTAAGAGGAGGAAGGATGCAAACCAGCTGCTACACTGAGTCCTGTGCTGCCTCTGGAAGCCCCCGGGGCCCCTGGGATGCTGGGCCAGGCCCTCTCCTGCCTGGAATAAACTCACTGGCTCAGGCCACGAGGAAAAGGCCAAAATACACTTCCACTAGCTGGCCTCCGAAATGGCTCCTTCAGCATTTCAAAAATCGTTCCCTCCCCCATTTCCTTGGCAGCCCCAGGCATTTCCCTTCCTCAGGGGCCAACTGTCTTCCTCCTGTTCCTCTGCCCGGGCCAGTGTGGACGGGAGGTCTTGGCGGTGAGCAGAGGAACAACACGTTCTGACCTGGACCCGAAGGGTCAGCGCTGCCCCTCGCCTTCCTCCCTCCGCCATCCATGTCTGCTGACCGCTGGCTGGCTGTGTGCGAAGCTGGAGGTGAAGGGAACAGGAGCCAACAGAGATGGGGGCACCTTGGCCTGGAGCAGTGAGTAGAAAAGGAGGAGAGTCCTGCGGAGCCTGGAGGAGTCCCCTCCGCTCAGATTCCCAGACCTGGAGAAGATCCCCAAAGGGAGCCCAAGGGCAGGAGGCCTCTGTCTCACTCCCCAGTGACCAGGCTGTTCGCTGGGACCCAGGGGGATGTAGCATCAGAGCTGAAAAGACAAGTCCGCTCTGTTCTAGTTCAAAGGCTTTTGAAAAATGAGTGAGTGGCCCTAGCTGGTTTGGCTCAGTGGATAGAGCATCGGCCTGCAGACTAAAGGGTCTCGAGTTCGATTCCAGTCAAGGGCACAGGCGGGGTTGCGGGTAATTCCCCAGTAGCGGGTGTGCAGGAGGTAGCCGATCAATGAGTCTCTCTCATCATTGATGTTTCTACCTCTCTCTCCCTCTCCCTTCCTCTCTGAAATCAATAAAAATATATTTTTTTTAAAAATGAGTGAGTGGCTAACAGTTTGAGCTGCTTCATCGAGTATGTATTTTAAACGAAAGCCTTTTACTTTGATTTACAAACGTATTTTGTAAGTTTGGATTTAAAGGCAAAGAAAGATTACTTTGAGTCCCTGCCCTGGGGCTCAATTCTAGGTGCGAGCAGTAGGGGGCGCTCACACACTGCGTCTCATTCATAAACTAAGCAGCCGGATGTCCAGGGGGAAGTTTGGGGTAGCTCGCCCCTCTCCTCGGCCCCCTCCCATCAAGTTTATGGTGAGTCCTGGGCGCACGGAGGAAGAAGCCGTGTTCCCTCGTGTGGAAGCGGCAGGTTCCTGGCCCCTCGCCCGAGGTGTGGGCACAGGCAGCGGGGCAGTGGGCTGCGGCACCCAGGGGAGAAGTCAGCCTGCGTGGAGCCCGCCTCACCATGTGCCCTGGAGAGGATAGCGGGTCTGTGAGCGCAGGACCCGCACAGAGCCCTGGGCTGGGACAGGTCTGCGAGGCCAGGATCTTCCTGGTTGTGGTCACCACGAGGGGAACCAGCATTGACTTCTCTTTTCTTCGAAGTGTGGAGGCCCCAGAAACCAACAGACCCTCGTTCCAGAGCATGGACTTCATCCAGTTTCATGTCTGAACATTCACATCCCTAACGCTCTTATCTCCGAGGTTAAATAACGTAACCGCTTGGGCTTTCTCCACTGTCAGTTTCCCGCCAACTTCCCATCACAGTCTCCCTAAACAGCTCACAATGAGGCGTTTCTTCATGATAGAGAATGAAAGTGATGGAGGCCGGAAGTCTATTGAGACTCACATTATACTTTTTTAGATCAACTCTGAGCTGATAAACAGACTGCCCTCGTTCTGACCCCACATGCTGCCTGCACGCTCACCCCTCCTCATTTAAAAAAAAATATACAGTGGGGCCTTGTCTTACGAGTGTCCCGACTAACCAGTTTTTTGAGATACCAGCTGTCTCTCGGCCAATTTTTTGCATTGAGTTGATAGAGTAATTTGAGTTAACGAGCTCCGTAATGAGCTCGGTCTCGGAACGAATTAAACTCGTAAGTCAGGGCCCCACTGTATTTTATTGATTTTTTACAGAGAGGAAGGGAGAGGGATAGAGAGTTAGAAGCATCAATGAGAGAGATACATCGATCAGCTGCCTCCTGCACACTCCCCACTGGGGATGTGCCCGCAACCAAGGTACATGCCCTTGACCGGAATCGAACCTGGGACCCTTGAGTCCGCAGGCTGATGCTCTTATCCACTGAGCCAAACCGGTCAGGGCTCACCCCTCCTCATTTACGGACTTCCAACTGTGCTGGGCACCGGGGCACAGCGACGATCCTGGAATAACTCCAGGAGGGGAGTGAGGCTTCGGGAAGTTAAGTGGCTTGCTCAGGAGCTGGACTCCAAGTGTCCTGACCCCACACACAGTGCCTCCGTCCGGTGCCATCTGTCACAGGAGGGAAGATAGGAACCTTAAAAAGGCAGGGAGTAGGACTGATGTTTCATACAAAGAATGCCCAGCTATTAAAAGATGAGTTTGGGGCCCTGGCCAGTGTGGCTCAATAGGTTGAGTGTCATCCTATGCACCAAGAGGTTGCTGGTTCGATTCCTGGTCAGGGCACATGCCCGGTTGCAGGCCTGATCCCCAGTGGAGGGCGTGCCTGAGGCAGCTGATCAAGGTTGCCCTCTCCCATTGGTGTTTCTCTCTCTCTCCCTCTCCCTTCCCCCCCTCTCTCTAAAATAAATAAAAACATATTAAAAATAATAATTAAAAAGAAAATAGGTGAGTTTGGGGCTCTGGAAAGGTGAGCATTTTTGTTACCAGGGGTTCCTGTCCCCTAGATTGACATTCTCTCGGACTGAGTCTGAATTACATTCAGCCTGGACCTCCCCGGGGCTTTCCCTCCTCCTCGGGCCTGGCGAACCTCTTCTGCTCTGTACGTAGGTTGTTCACTGGACTGCGTTCCAATTCCCGGGAAACCAGGACCGAACGTGCAGGTCTACACTGAAAACAGGTTCTACAACTTCTTCAAATGGTTGCACAGGCTGCTAGGAATGGTGCGTGGGGAGAAGCAGGCGGAGGCCCGGCTCCAGGTGTAGGAGCTCAGGTGCTGAGTGTTGGGCTGGCTGGGCCTTGACGAGGCATCGGATTCCCATTGGAGACGGGATGGAGGTGGGGTGGGGAGGTTGCTGGGCAAAACTGGGGAGTTGCTCGATTTTTCCTTGGTTCTTGGCTCTGCTCATCCCTTCCCCCTCCACCCACCACCCTCCTTCACTTCCTGGTGCAGAGCTGGAAAACCCACCCACACGGAAGCTGATGCTCGCCCAATGACCCATGGCTGTGAGTGAGAGGGTCCAGGTGAGAATCCTCAAATCGGGGCAAACGCCCACACCTGGCGCCTGTGAACAGAGCCAGGCATTTAGTCCGGCTCTGGGATGGCGGGCGCTGCTGACAGCGGGGAGAGGAGTGTGAGAAGGGGGACGGCGGGCGGCCCCTCATCCACTGAACATGGCAGGCTTCTGCTCCCAGGTAACCCAGGGGTGGAGCTCAGGCCCACCCCACAGGGAGGATCTGGTGGCGGGCAGGGAGCGGGCTCTTGGGCGGCCTGGGCTACACAGTAGGACTGCAGTGACGGGGGCCAGGGGGGTGGGCGCTCTGAGCTACAGGGGTGCCTTCCCACCGAAGGAGAGAGCACACATTTCTTCAGATATTCCTGCTTTTCATTGAGAGAAGTTGTGTGTATTAACAGACATAGCCCTCCGAAGCCACCGGTTCTGCATGGGGCAGGTTCACAACCTCGGTCAAAAATACCCTGAAAAGTTACGCTGTTGCTGACGTGTACGGTGTAGGTAGCCGGCGATGGTTGGGTGTTTGTTTGCACCGGTACTGAAGATGTACGGACTTTTTTCTTGTCATTATTCACTAAACAACACGGCACAACGATTGACGTAGCATGTACCTTGGTGTTAGGTATTTTATAGAGCTGTTTTAGAGTTGATGGGAGGATGTGCGTAGGTTATAGGCAAATACGACATTTGAGTGAGCGTCCATGGGGGCCCTGGAACCCATACCCGAGGATACAGAGGGAGGGCTGTGTGTGGATTTCTGTGTATAGGTATATGCGTACGTATATTTGTGTGTGGGGGGGCACTTATAATGTGCGAGGGGAAGTTAACGTCTCCCCCAGGGCTACTCTGGCCCATCCTCTCCTAGGACCTGAATTCTCACAGGTATCACGTGTGCCGTGGGACGCAGGGATGGTGGGAAAGCCCGGCTCTGGAGAGAGGTTATGCACGATGTACCTGGCACACACTGGGCACTTAGGGTGAATCGTGCTTCGTTTTTCCACGAATATGCACAGTTTCCTGTGGAAACCTCAGCCCTTGCACGGGCCTTCCTCGCTCCGTTTCTTTAAAAGCCACTCAATCAAACTTTCCAGGGCAGCTGATGCGTATCTCCTCACCTGCCGGACGTTCGTGGGGAAAAGAAACTGCCCTACCAACGCCACTCGTGTTTCCTGGCTGAAGGCCGGTTCCGTGCTGACGGTGCGTGTGCAGCTCTGGGCTCGGTGCACATGTATGTAGGCGTGTGGTCACCCCCCGCGGAAAAGAGAGCGCCTGGGGACTGGATGCGTGCAGGTCTTTGAAATGGCATTTTCAACTCCCATCAGCCAAAGATCTGGAGAGGGAGAAGGAGCTTGGCTTTCCAAAAAAATCCAAACCTGCAGCTGCTCGTTGAGGCGGGAGGGATGGTAAGCAGGACGTTAGGACGTGAGAAATGTCCTTGGAACTCCCACCCCCACCACCCTGTTTGGTAGAAGCCGGAGAGCTGCTAGGAAGGACCACCCAGCTAAGCAAGTTTATTTGCATGACTGGGGTGGGGGGTGGGGGTGGGGGTTGGGGGGGGGGCAGGGGTCTCTCCTCAGCCTCCCTGTGAGCTCAGCTCTGGAACCTGGCTCACACTTGCCCACTTCTGACCCTGTTTTCTCCTCAAACACAAAGGGACGTTGCCTAAGGATTTGATGAGGTCAAGTGGGTAGCACCGATAGGCCCTGTAGAGCAGACTTTGTCCGCTGTTCAGACAGGAGACCGGGTCTTGGGGTGGCAGGCTCACCTCTCACCCGCCCTCTGGCTCTGCTTCGGGCTCTTGCCTGAACCAGAGTCATTGGGAGCTAGGAGATCTCAGTTCAGTCGCATGCCTTCTCTCCAGTCTCCTCTACGCTTGTTCTCAATCTCCCTAGAGCGAGCGCTGATGGAGTTGTTCCTCTGCCTGAACGTGGGCGATGGTTGTGTCCCACCAAACTCCGTTCCTCTTCTCCAGGCCCCCTCCGATCTGCGTCCAGCCGACACTCACATGTCCCTCCGTGCCTCCCCCCAGGGATCCAGCAAACTAAGCTCCTTCATCCCCTGGTCCCTCTGCCCTGTGCTCAGTGCTGCTCCTGGTGTGGCTGCCTCCCTCCCCCTGTCTCTGCCCGTGGGTCCCTGCTCCAGGCAGGCCAGGGGTCATGCTCCCCTTCCCCCCTGGCCCTCCATAAATCATGTTCTTCCGTGGCAGTTATTTCTATATTAGTTTTATTTCTACAATTCTTTTTTATTCAGAAACCATAAGCTCCTAAGGTCAGAGACGATTGATTCATTCAAGCAGCTCGGATCTGAGGACAGCTTGCCCTAATGGAACTTAATTGAATGGAGTTTGGTCCAGCTGATGCTAAATAATCGATACCAATGTAATAGAAGTATAGGATGCTGCCCTGACCGGTTTGGCTCAGTGGATAGAGCGTCAGCCTGTGGACTGAAGGGTCCCAGGTTGGATTCCGGTCAAGGGCTTGTACCTTGGTTGTGGGCACATCCCCAGTAGGGGGTGTGCAGGAGGCAGCTGATCGATGTTTCTCTCTCATCGATGTTTCTAACTCTCTATCCCTCTCCCTTCCTCTCTGTAAAAAAATCAATAAAATATATTTTTTTAAAAAAGAAGTATAGGATGCTATCGGAACCTAATAGGAAACCCCGGCCTGGTGGGGAACCAGACGAAGGGAAGAACAGGGCAGGGCCAGACTTCCAGAGGGAAATTTGGGGAAAATGTGGCCAGGCAATGGCGGTTGTTCTGAGGATTAAAATTAATGCTCATTCATAACCCCACATAGCCTTGTATTTCCGATCCTCATTTAAAAGTGAGTAAGACTCGGATATACAGGAAGCAAGAGTTGAGGCAAATCCTGGGGTGACGTGATGAGAGTTTTGTATGCTCTGTCCTAAGGTCCCTGGGCAAGTCCCTGAGCATTATGGGAAACAGCCGATGACCACTGCTCGGTAATGTCCACTCACTCTGGTGTTCGGAGTTCTGTGTGCCAGGCACTGCGGGGGAGACACAGTAAGACAGTCCCTGATGCCGGGAGCTGTCAGGCGAGGGAGAGCCCGAGCAGGAGCAAACTTAGTTACTGCGCACATTGCATTTCGCATGCAATTCATTGAATTCTCAGGAGGCAGACTTACAAGACAGTGACTGAGAACTGGTTTGGAGCTCAACAAAATCTGCATGAGGCCAAAACCGGTTTGGCTCAGTGGATAGAGCGTCGGCCTGCGGACTGAAGGGTCCCGGGTTCGATTCCGGTCAAGGGCATGTACCTGGGTTGCGGGCACATCCCCAGTGGGAGATGTGCAGGAGGCAGCTAGTCGATGATTCTCTCTCATCGATGTTTCTAACTCTCTATCTTTCTCCCTTCCTCTCTGTAAAAAATCAATAAAATATATTAAAAAAAAAAATCTGCATGAGGACCGATAGGAGGACCTTAAGCCCAAACTGGGGTGGGGGAGTGGGGACTGAGGGGTGGGTTCCTGAGGTGATGCCTCACCTGTGTGGATGCAACTGTGAGAGCAGGCAGAGCGGGCTGGGAGGGCCTCGGGGAGGGAGCAGGCAGAATTAGGAAGGGCAGAGGCCTGGGTGGAGAGCTGACAGGCAGCATGTGAGGGGCAGACTAGAGGGGCCCAGCTGTAGAGGGAAGGGCAGCCAGGGGGCCGGTTTTGTTAGGCCGGAAACACAGGTTTGAATTCAGTGACCAGCAGTAGGAGGGGGAAAGTATTCAAACTGTTATCAAGAGAGCCAAGTGGAGGTAACTAGGTAAGAGCACATGACCAGTCCACATCTTTAGAGCAAGGCCATATGCAATTTTTTTTTAAAAATATATTTTATTGATTTTTTACAGAGAGGAAGGGAGAGAGATAGAGAGTCAGAAACATCGATGAGAGAGAAACATCGACCAGCTGCCTCCTGCACATCTCCCACTGGGGATGTGCCCGCAACCCAGGTACATGCCCTTGACCGGAATCGAACCCGGGACCCTTCAGTCCACAGGCTGACGCTCTATCCACTGAGCCAAACCGGTTTCGGCCATATGCAATTTTTTTACATTGTAAGGTAACCCCTTACTCTAGAGAACTAGATCCTGGCATAAGAGATAAAACCACTCATCTGCATTATTATATTTTTTTCCAAGAAAAAAAGATTTTAAATATAATATTACCAAAACTGTACTAACATAGTATCATGTCACAAAAGTTGTAGGAAATGTTAGAAATCTGCAAATAACAAGATTACCTCTATTCTAAAATATTTTTGTTCATCAGTTTATGTTGTTCATTATATTCCACAAATGAGTGAGATCATGTGGTATTTATCTTTCTCTGACTGACTTATTTCGCTTAGTATAATGCTCTCCAGGTCCATCCATGCTGTTGCAAATGGTAAGAATTTCTTCTTTTTTATAGCAGCGCAGTATTCCATTGCATAGATGTACCACTGTTTTTGAATACACTCATCTGCTGATGGCACTTAGGCTGTTTCTAAATCTTAGCTATTGTAAATTGTGCTGCTATGAACATAGGGATGCATATATCCTTTCTGATTGATGTTTCTGATTCCTAGAAGTGGGATTACTGGGTCAAATGGGAGCTCCAATTTTAATTTTTTGAGGAAACTCCATACTGTTTTCCTCAGTGGTTGCACCAGTCTGCATTCCCACCAGCAGTGCAAGAGGGTTCCTTTTTCTCTGCATCCTCGCCAGCACTTGTCGTTTGTTGATGATAGCCATTCTGACAGGTGTGAGATGGTACCTCATTGTTGTTTTGATTTGCATCTCTCGGATGATTAGTGACTTTGAGCATGTTTTCATATGTCTCTTGGCCTTCTGTATGTCCTCTTTCGAAAGTGTCTATTTAGGTCCTTTGCCCATTTTTTGATGGATTGTTTATCTTCCCTTTGTTGAGTTGTCTGAGCTCCCTGTAAATTTTGGAGATTAAACCCTTATCAGAGATAACATTGGCAAATATTCTCCCATGCAGTGGGCTTTCTTGTTTTATTGAAGGTTTCTTTTGCTGTGCAGAAGCTTTTTATTTTAATGTAGTCTATTTTCTCCTTATTTTCCATTGCCTTAGGAACTGTATCAGTAAAGATATTGCTACGACATATGTCTGATATTTTGCTGCCTGTGGCTTCTTCTAATATTTTTATGGTTCCTCATCTTCCATTTAAGTTCTTTATCCATTTTGAGTTTATTTTTGTGTATGGTGTAAGTTGGTGGTCTAGTTTCACTTTTTTTTGCATGTATCTGTCCAATTTTCCCAACATTTATTGAAGAGATTATCTTGACTTCATTGTATGCTCTTGCCTCCTTTGTCAAATATTAATTGAACATAATGGCTTGGGTCGACTTCTGGGTTCTCTGTTCTGTTCCATTGGTCTATATGTCTGTTCTTGTGCCAGTACTAGGCAATTTTGAGAACCGTGGCTTTGTAATATAGCTTGATATCTGGTATTGTGATCCCTCCAACTTTGTTCTCCTTTCTCAGGATTGCTGCCGCTATCGGGGTCTTTTTTTATTCCACATGAATTTTTGGAGAGTTTGTTTTAGGTCTGTGAAATATTCCATTGGTATCTTAATGGGGGTTGAATTGAATCTATAGATTGCTTTGGGTAGTATGGACATTTTAATGATATTGATTCTACCAATCCATGAACACAGTATATTCTTCCATTTGTTTATGTCTTCCTCTATCTTTTTTTTCAACATCCTGTAGTTTTCCAAGTACAGGTTTTACCTCCTTAGTTAAGTTTATTCCTAGGTATCTTTTTTTGTTGTTGCAATGGTAAATTGAATTTTTGTTTGTTTGTTTCTCTTTCTGTGAGTTCATTATTGGTGAATAAAAAAAGCCATAGATTTCTGGGTGTTAATTTTGTATCCTGCTACATTGCCAAATTCTTTATTAAGTCTAGTAGTTTTTTGGTGGAATCTTTGGGGTTTTCTACGTACAATATCATATCATCTGCGAATAATGAGTTTTACTTCTTCTTTTATAATTTGGATGCCTTTTATTTCTTCTTCTTGTCTGATCGCTATGGCTAACACTTCCAGTACTTTGTCAGACAGGAGTAGTGAAAGTGGGCATCCCTGTCTTGTTCCTGTTCTTAAGGGAAATGGTTTTAGTTTTTGCTGAGCGTTTTTTTTTTTTTTAATAAAAAATGGGTATTGGATTTTGTTGAATGCTTTTTCTGCATCTATTGATATGATCATGTGATTTTTGTCTTTCAGTTTGTTTATGTGATGTATCACATTTATTGATTTGGGATATTGTACCAGCCTTGCATCCCTGGAATAAATCCCATTTGATCATGGTGTATGATCTTTTTAATATATTGCTGGATGTGATTTGCTAATATTTTGAGGATTTTTAGCATCTATGTTCATCAGGGATATTGGCCTGTAATTCTCTTTATTTGTAGTGTCTTTTCTGGTTTTGGAATTAGGATAATGCTGGCCTCATAAAAAGAGTTTGGAAGTGTTCCTTCCTCTTGGGTTTTCTGAAATACAGTGGGGCCTTGACTATGAGTTTAATTCGTTCCGAGACCGAGCTCGTTAAGGAGCTCGTTAACTCAAATTACTCTATCAACTCGATGCAAAAAATCAGCTGGTAACTCAAAAAACTCGTTAGTCAGGACACTCGTAAGTCAAGGCCCCACTGTAGTTTGAGGAATATAGGTGTGTGTTCTTTGAATGTTTGGTAAAACTCCCCTCTGAAGCCTTCCAGACCTGGGCTTTTGTTTGGTGGGAGTTTTTGATTACTGCTTTTATTTCATTACTGGTTATTGGCCTATTCAGTTTTATTTTATATTCTTCCTGATTCAGTTTTGGGAGATTGTATCTTTCTAGGAATTTGTCTCTTTCATCCACATTGTCCAGCTTATTGGCATATAGTTGTTCATAGTATTTTCTTACAATCCTTTGTATTCCTGTGGTGTCAGTGGTTACTCCTCCATTTTTGTTTCTGATTTTGTTTATTTGCGTCCTCTCTCTTTGTTTCTTGATGAGTCTGGCTAATGGCTTATCAATTTTTTTTGTATTGTTTTTTTTAAACTCTATGTTATTTCTGCTCTAATCTTTATTATTTCCTTCCACTTACTCTGGGCTTTTCTTGTTCTCTTTTTAGTTCAAGTTGTAGGGTTAAATAGTTTATTGCTGATTTTTCTTGTTTTTTGAGGTATGCCTATAGTGCTATGAACTTTCCTCTCAGAACTGCTTTTGCTGTGTCCCAGAGATTTTAGGTTGTTGTGTGTTCATTTTCACTTGTTTCCAGGAAGTTTTTTTATTTCTTTCTTGATCTTGTAGGTAACCAATTCATTGTTTAATAACACGCTATTTAGCCTCCATGCATTTGAATGTTTTTACTGTAGTTGACTTCTAATTTCATTCCACTGTGATCCGAGGAGATGCTTGATATGATTTCAATCTTCTTGAACTTGTAGAGACTTTTTTTGTGTCCTAACATGTGGTCTATCTTTGTGAATGATCCATGTGCCCTTGAGAAGAATGTATATTCCGCATTGGGTGAAATGTTCTATAAATGTCAATTCAATCCATCTGATCCAGTGTGTCCCTTAAGAGCAGCAGTTCTCAACCTGTGGGTCGTGACCCCTTTGGGCAGGGTCCTCAAACTACGGCCCGTTGGGCCACATGCAAATACAAATAATGTATTTGTTCCCGTTTTGTTTTTTTACTTCAGAATAAGATATGTGCAGTGTGCATAGGAATTTGTTCATAGTTTTTTTTAAACTATAGTCCAGCCCTCCAACGGTCTGAGGGACAGTGAACTGGCCCCCTGTTTAAAAAGTTTGAGGACCCCTGCCTTTGGGGGTCGAACGACCCTTTCACAGGGGTCGCCTAAGACCATCCTGCATATCAGATATTTACATGACGATTCATAACAGTAGCAACATTACAGTTATGAAGTAGCAACGAAAATCATTTTATGGTTGGGTCACAACATGAGGAACTGTATTTAAAGGACCAGAATGTTGAGAACCACTGCTTCAGAGTCTCTATTTCCTTGTTAAGTTTTTTTGTCTGAAAGATCTATCCAGGGAAGACAGAGGGGTGTTAACGTCCCCTACTATGACTGTATTGTTGTCGTTCTCTCCATTAAAGTCCTCTAGAAGTTTTTAAAATATATTTAGGTGCTCTTATGTTGGGTGAATATATGTTTACCAGGGTTACATCCTCTTGTTGGATCTATCCCTTCAGTATTATGTACTGACCTTTGTTGTCTCTTGTGATGGCCTTCATTTTAAAGTCTATTTTGTCGGATATGGGTATTGCTACCCCAGCTTTTTTTTCTTTTCCATATGCATGGGAGATTTTTTTCCATCCCTTCACTCTCTTGTGTGTGTTTTTTGTTTTTAGGTGGGTCTCATGTAGACAGCATATAGTTGGGTCCATTCAACTACCCTACGCCTTTTGATTGGAGCATTTAGTCCATTTACATTTAGGGTTTTTATTGATAGATACTTATTTATTGACATTTTAATTGTGAATGGCTAGGTTTCTCCGTTTCTTCTTCTCATTACAGCAATCCCTTTAGCATTTCTTGTAATGCTGGCTTGGTGGTGATGCACTTCTTTAGCTTTTTTTTTTTTTTTTTTTGGTCTGGGAAGCTCTTTATTTGACCATCTATTTCGAATGATAGCCTTGCTGGATATAGTAATCTTGGTTTCAGATCCTTGCTTTCCATTACCTTGAGTACTTTATGCCATTCCCTTCTGGCCTGTAGAGTTTCTGATGAGAAATCAGGTGTCAGCCTTATGGGAGCTCCTTTGTAGGTAACAGTTTTCTTTTCTCTTGCTGCCGTTAAGACTCTTTGTGTTTAATTTTTGGCATTTTAATTATGATGTGTCTGGGCATGGGCCTGTTTGATTCTTCTTGTTTGGGGTTCTCTGTGCCTCCTGAACTTGTGTGACTTTTTCCTTTACCAGGTTAGGGGAAGTTTTCTGCCATTATTTCTTCTCTATGCCTTTCTCCCTTTCTGCCTCTTCTGACACACCTGCTATTCTAATAGTTATGTTTCACGTTGTCCCACAGCTCCTTAAACTGTCCTCCTGTTTTTTGTTTTTTCTTTCAACTCTGTCTTCTAATTCACTGAGTGATATTTTCAAGTCTGTCTTCTAATTCACTGATACGATTCTCAGCTTCTGCTGTGTATTCCTCCTAATATGTTCTTTGTGTTATGTCATTCTTTATCTCAGACTGTTCTTTTCTCAGTTACTATATCTTTTTTCATGCTGTTGAGCATTTTTACCATCACTACTCTGAACTGTTTCAGATAAATTTATCTCTGCTTCATTTCTCTCTTCTGGAGAATTCTCTAGTTCTTCCATTTGGGGGTTGTCTCCTCATTTTGGCTTTCTGACTATGTGTTAGGTAGATCCTCTACACCTCTCAATCTCTAATGCAGGACAGTGTTAAAGGCTGTTTCTAACTAACTAGATCAGGCAGACTCAAAGCCTCCAGAAACCACCTCTGCCTATAGACTGATAGGATTCTGACTTGAATTGCTCCCAGGCAATCGTCCTCAGATGTGGTGGGAGTTTTTTTTTCAACAGGGTGGGGCAGTTGCTTCTGCCTGGAGGGTAACTGTTATTTTTAATCTAAGTGGCCTCAGGGCAAGATGTTTTCCAATAGGGCAGTGGTTCTCAACCTTCTGGCCCTTTAAATATAGTTCCTCATGTTGTGACCCAACCATAAAATGATTTTCGTTGCTACTTCATAACTGTAATGTTGCTACTGTTATGAATCATAATGTAAATATCTGATATGCAGGATGGTCTCAGGTGACCCCTGTGAAAGGGTCGTTCGACCGCCAAAGGGGTCGCGACCCACAGGTTGAGAACCGCTGCAATAGGGTGACTGTCTTCCCTGCAGGCAAGGCAAATGTCTGTGTGGGAAAGATGCCCTCCACTGTGTGAGGGAATGACTCAGCCCAGGAAGCTTGGTGTCTACCTTCTGAGCTCTATCCCTCCAAGTACACCCCCCCCCCCCACCCCCCCGGTCCTGGCTTCTGCTCTCACGACTCCAGTCCACTTCACCTTCCCTCTGCAGGAGCACAAGGTGGGGGGCTCCACAGAGGATTTTGTGTGTTGGCCCTTTAAGAGGGTGCCTGAATTTTCAGCTGTTACTCTGGCAGATAGCACCCCGCTGTGCAGCGATGTTATGCGGGTACCCTCCTCAGTTTTGGTGCTCTCTGCTGGGTGGTCCAGCTTGGGGATTAGATCCCAGAGTTCTCAGTGGCAATGCCCCACAGCTGAGCTCTCTCTCTGGGACTTCAGTTGCTGTCTGTGTGCC
This sequence comes from Myotis yumanensis, assembly GCF_028538775.1. Classification (NCBI taxonomy): domain Eukaryota; kingdom Metazoa; phylum Chordata; class Mammalia; order Chiroptera; family Vespertilionidae; genus Myotis; species Myotis yumanensis. Next base: position 18,034,329 of record NW_027223770.1, read on the forward strand.
CGGCCAGCCCTTTCTCCCCTCCGACCCTCCTACCAGTCTCTATGCAGTCTCCACTTTCGATCCTTGGGTATCGGGGTTCTCTCCTGAGAGTTTTCCCTTAATTATTCAGTAAGTTTTTCTGTATTTTAGCTGCAATACCAGTTTGTTGCTGGGAGCATGTCTGTGCAGCATCCAGTTACTCTGCCACCATTGTTAACCCACCAATTCGTCTGCATTATTTAATCCACATTTCTGCCAGCATCACCCGCTTCTCTCAGGGGTCTCTCCAATTGCTAGTGCCCAGGAAGAATCACACTAGACCAGGAGGGTAGAAGGTCCTGGCTTCTCTTCCCACCGCTGTGCCGGGGGATCCTGAGCCCATGGAAGGACTCAGGGGCAAGGCCAGTGGCTCTATCCCTGCCTGCAGCCTAACGGCCAAGAGAACCTGCCTCCCTTCCATGACGGGTGGGAAGGACCCTGTGTGGACCATGCATTTACTCCTCTCCCTCCTCTCACCGGGGCTTTGAGGGCCATATCACTAAAAGTGCTAGCACTTGATGAACTGTAGAACACCTGGAAAGGAATTTTTATGAATCTTGCAGGTAGATTCATTTGCATTCAATAAGGAATTCTGTTAGCAGACTGACAGGTGTGTGTGTGGGTGGGGGGGCGGCGGGACGGACTGGATGAAAAAGGTGAAGGGATTAAGCAAAAACAACAACAAAAACACCTGCTAGACACAGAAAACAGTATGGTGATTACCAGCGAGGGAAAGGAGGAGGGGGTAATGAGGCTGGGGGAGGAAGTAGAAGAGGGTAAAGGGATAAATGGCGATGGAAGGCGACTTGATTTGGGGTGGTGAACACACAATATACAGATGTAGTATAAACTGTATGCTTGAAAACTATATTTTATTAACTAGTGTCACCCCAATAAAAATGTTCTCAGACAAAAGTTAGCATGTACACAAGTCCTACTGTGTGCACTGTTTTTAAAAAATATATATTTTTATTTTTACAGAGAGGAAGGGAGAGGGATAGAGCGTTAGAAACAACAATGAGAGAGAAACACCAACCAGCTGCCTCCTGCACACCTCCTACTGGGGATTGCCTGCAACCAAGGTACATGCCCTTGACCGGAATTGAACCTGGGACCCTTCAGTCCACAGGCTGACGCTCTATGCACTGAGCCAAACCGGTCAGGGCGCGTGTGCACTGTTGATGCCAGAGAGCAGGCACCTGCCACAGCCCCTTGTTTTAATGGACTACAGAATGTATTTGGTTGCGATAATATTTTTATTAAAGCAACTTTTCCAACAGTCTCCAGATGGCAAGATTCATCAGAGGCCGTCCATTTGAGGCCTTTCCTGGAGTGTGTCCATGTGCATGTCCCACGTTGCTACACCTAATTTTCCAGGTTCTCTGGCCAGACTCATTAACTGACTTTCAGACAAAGGCAACCAGAAATGTCAGCTGTCCTTCCTACCCATCATAGGCAGGGTGAGAAGGGTGTGGGATCCTGTGGGAGCCCCACCCAGGGCCTCTGCCAGAACTCATCTGCTTACCTATAAATGGGTAGGTACAGAAACGTCAGGTATCTTTTGTAGGAAAATTCAAGCCAACCAATCAGAATTTAAGACACCAGTAAAACAGCCTTCCCTTTGTCTGTAGAGCTGTTCAGGCTCTAGTTCTATATCAGTTTGCTGGAAAGAAATTTCTATCTAGGCTGAAATGCCCTATCTTAGTTTTCCCACCTGTATAACAATTTATCCATACAAACATGATTTAGATTCACTTTTGGAATTTGATATTTCTAAGTTCCCTCCACTTAAATTCTTAGTATATTTGTAGATTTTTAACTTCCTCAGTTTAGTATTTAGAACAAATGTTCCTGTTCAAGAGATAATGCCCAAACTAGTAATTTTAACCTTCTCAGTCATGGGCATTGGTATCTTTGGTTATTACCTTTAGCATCATTCTCTGAAAAGGTTTTTTTCTAGAATGTAATTCATATGCAAATCCAACTCCAGGGTGTAATTACTTTAAATGATACACCTTGCGTTTATTTACACTGAGGGGCCCAACAGTGTGAATGGGCTGGAAGACCAGCATTGACACATCACACTCACTGAACGACAGCGAGTGCTTCTGACACTTTACCCTATTCCTCCCTGAACGTAACTCTAATGGGTCAATGGAATGACTTTCTCGGACTGATTATTGTGAAAACCCACCTCTAGATGAATGTAAAGTTAGAAAGTCTTTCCTTGAGGCTCTCACAGGCTCGCCACCTGTGCAATGAGCTGCTTTCCCCCTATTTTCTACTCCCTGCTTGTAAGACATTATTGAAAAGTCACCAATGGGTTTCTAATCAATAAAGAGTAACTTCTCAAGATGCAGCCCAGCACTCAGGAAGTAGCTTTGCAAAGAGCGGGTTCCATAGCTGTGGGACTTGATGCCTCTCTCGCTCCTCTATGGCCCCGTCGATCTTGGGGGTGGGGTGAGTGCAATCTTTGCACTTGCAGCTCTTCCTTATGCCCAGGAAGTTGACAGCTGCTGTCCAATGCAATGCTTTCTGGTCTGCACACTCATGGATGTTGACCTAGGTAGTGCATTATTCTGATGACTTTTCGTATCCACTTGATCTTAACCGATGCTACCAATTCTTCCTTCCAGCCAACATTAAATAACAACAGCAGGAAGTTTTATTCCATAAAGCATTAAGATATTTTAATGAGGAAAAACCCATATCTTAGTCTTATGTTTCTATTCAGACACTCAAATGTAATTTTTCCTTGCCTATCCCTTCAAACTTTATTTGTGACCATTGTAATAAAGGCCAGTTTAAAGATTTTTTTTAAAAAAAGTTTAAACCTTTTTAAAAAAGATTAAACAACCAAGCTAGCAAAAATGGTACTCAATACATACTTTCCTTATATCAAACAGGCTAGTATTTCAGTACAGTGTAACTATACAGAATATATACAATACACATGTGCACAAAGCAAACACTATAGGCTCAGAACAGATTTGAAAAAACAATATTCACATTGATTACAATAACTCTAAAAATGATTGTAACGTTCAAACGGCACTTAGTTTACAAAAAAGTCACAAAAATATATATATATATGTCATCACCAAGAACTATGGTTCCTGTAAAATACTAATAGCCAGAGACTAGTATACAAAATGTGAAGTTCTGACACCGTATACATTTTTAGGAAATAAAATCCCAAACCATTGTTGTTATAGTTGAAAGTCAAACATGCTAAGGAACTTGTAAGTGATGGCCACTGTCACCGAGAAAAGCCATACTTGAACGAGATGACTGGATACAGAGCTGGTGAACGGGGTGGGGGGCTGGCGCAGTGGAGAAAGCTGCGCTGGTTGTAGGAGGGGGTAGAAGACAAACACCATCTAAATAATTTAATTCACATTTCCTCCCCGGCACTACCCTCCCCCAAGGGTTTCACAAATGCCAGTGCCCCACAAAGAACCATAATGCTGTAACTAGCAGTCTCCCCAGCCTCCTTGATGCTGGGCTATAGGAAATAGGAAAGGATCCGTCCGCTGACTAAAGCAAGCCGCCCTGTGGGGCAGCTCCCTGCTGGGCTGGTGGTACTACAAAGTCCTCCAGTTTTAAATGAAGCCGGATTTACATGGTCGCTCTGTAAAATATTGAGCTAAGGTAGCAGCAAATAGGAAATTACAGAAACAAACCCACGATTTTATTTAAGAAATTCACCTGTTACATCAAAACAATTTTTTCCTTCATATCTGTCCCCTTTAACCAGACATCGACTTCTTCTACCACGGAATTATGATCTGTTGTCTCAGTCTGACTTTCTCATTTTGTCGCTATGGAAAAACATGTCCTAATCCTGGAAAGTTTAAATTTACTGTTAAAAATGGGAATACAGGAATTTTAAAGTAAAAGAACCAAGTCTGTTCTAAAAGTATCTCTCACAAATATATATATATATATATATTTAAATATTAAAATAGGCTACATAGACTCTTTATAAAATGGCTTTTGAAAAGATAGTAGAGACTCGAAGAAGCCACACACTATCCTCCGGTCGGACTAAGGTGCCATAGGGTGCCTTACACAGGCAGCGCTCTCCACTGCTGCAGGAGCACCAGGAAAACAACAGAAAAATCAGCTACTACTGGGACTTGGATTGAAACCAAATTCCACCCTTTTAGGACTATTATTTCTTGAAAATACCTTGAAATCTAGGCATTAGAAGCCATCACTCTGTACAAGGAACAAGTCTAAGGATCTGACTCCTTCCAAATAAATACCCGATGGCACTCACTCCAGGCACCTCAAAGACGAAGAGCAGTGCAACTTCCAACAAGCGCCGGACTCCTCTCAGCATGAGGGCCTTGACTCGGCACCTGCCACCTGCAACACCAGTGACTCAGAGAAAGCGCTCAGAGAAGCTGCCTGAATGCTCCCGGTCTTTGAATGACCAGCCCCACTGATACCCGGGGGAGAAGTGTGGGGAGACGAGGGCCCCTGGAGAACAGGAGGACTTCTCAGCAGGGGACAGACTGTGTTTGGTGACCTGAACATTCATTTACGATGAGATTTTTTTAAAGGTGACTGAATAATGAAACCTGGATATGGTTAGATGGCATTTGGGAAAAGGACAATTTAAAAGAAATTATGAAACTGTAGCCCCTTAAACCATCAGGCAGCAATTTTATCAATGAATCATCACAATTGAGCCCAGCGTTTTAAGCTAATCAGAAAAATTGTTCAACTGAGAAGAGAAAGGCAATAAAAAATTGATTTTAGAAAGAGGCACTTCAAACTAAAATTTAAATCCCCCCCACCCCCCCGCCAATGGTGTGGCTCAGAGGTTGAGCGTCAACCCAGGAGCCAAGAGGTCACCGGTTCATTCCCAGTCAGGACACATGCCCAAGTTGTAGGCTTGATCCCCAGTGGGGGGCATGCAGGAGACAGACAATCAAAGATGTTTCTCTCTCATTGAGGTTTCTATCCCTTTCCCTTCCTCTCTCTTTAAAAATCTTGGGGGGAAAATGAGTTTAAAAAATTTTAAATATGTTTTTGTTCTCTATCAATGGTCTGAACTCCTCGTTCTTTGTAAACGATCATGTAAACAGGAACCCTGGCATTGATTGGAACTGCCCAGGGCCTATGCAGAGGGAGGTTGCTCAACTCAGACTCTCAGGCAGGCCCATTGCTCAGACACTGCCAACTGAGTCCTGTGACATCGCCTTCCAGCGCGCAGAGGCTATTTGTAAAGGCAGAAATGCGTGGATCTATTACTTTTTTTATCATAAAAATATAACCACTATGATATAGTGAAACCATCTAACTGTATAGTTTACTATGAAGTAAAAAAAAAGTACACCTATGATGTCACCAAGTCTTCTCCCATAAGCTGACAGATTTAACTTTCTATTAATAAATCTCAAGATTCTTATAATTCTAAAAATGAAATATCCAGAGTGTCCGTTCCTTAGCTGAACCTGAAAGCTGGCTCACTTTCACTTCATTGTTTAATCTGAACCATTATTGCTCTTTGCAAATTTGTCTTGCTGAGGGCTATCCACATGGTAAGACAACCCAAAGATAAAAATGGGTCCAAGCAAAATAAGGAGTTACTTACGAGTTTGATGATTTTAACGTAAAGCCTGTAGGACTATGTTCAGCTATAACTATTCCTCACAGACGTGTTTACTATAATGGAGATTCCCCCAATTTTGTTTCATTACTTCAGAAAAAAAAATCATGCTTCTATATATTCTTTTAGTAACTTTCAAAACATAAATATAAATAAAGCATCTTATGTCAATAACTCACAGTGGAAAAACCACATTACCTTTTAGCAACTTTGGGTCCTTTCAAAGCGAACTTTGAGGCCTCCCCCCAATTAATATTACCACCTAGAAAACTATGATCCCTCACTCGGACGTATTTCAGTTATAACTTCATCTTTCCCAGGTGAGTGGAAATACTTAAGTGCTGCATGAAAGTTTCTCATTCTCTTCAATTCCTCAAATCTCAAACTTTTCAGTTAAATACAATTTTAGGGTTGTTCATTCATCAAGTACTAATTCTCTCCATGTACTATTCAGTATACATCACCACACAGTAATGTTGTTGTTTTTTCCCCAGGGACTACAAAACTGAAGAGATGAACACACGATCTGAGAGTCTTCAAAATAAAAGCCACTAAATCAGACAACTGGCCTCTATTTAGAATAAGGTAAGTACAAGAATAAAAAATAAGAAATAAAATACTGAAAGAGCAATACAGCTTTCAAAGGCTCCCGGGGAACGGTGTCCACATCAGGAGAGACTGACTCAGTAGTTTGCAGGTAACAGTGTTAGCAATAATAAATACATCACATGTGCTGGCTAGTCCACCACTTTGGTAAAATACTTTAGCGAAATGGAAGCTTTTTGTTTTGAAAGCCAAAGGGCATTATGTCATAACAAGGAACCAAATTACTGTAAGCCAGAGTGCTTGCTGAAATGTAAGACTGCATGAGGCTATTTAAACATCCTAGTACACTTTGTCTCACTGAAATCAAGAACTTTAAAAACTGACAATGTAACTAAATGTATAACTAATTACTTAAAATAAAAATTAAGATGACTTGAAATTCAAATTAAGAACAATCAATTTAAATATATTTGCGGGTGACAAACTCCTTCTGCTTCCCTTTACAGAAAACTTAAAATTCCAAAAATATTAAATAAAACCCAATATTCACCTGTTTCTGAGTTAGTATAATCACTGACATGCCCGATGTGTCCGCTGTTAGCAATGGAGAGCGACTGCAGGAACTTAACGCCCAGGGCACCACTGCAAACATCTCTGCTCATTTCTAAACTAGATCACACATATGTGGTAGCTTAAACATGGAAAATACATGTGTTTCTTGTATAAAATACTTGGTTTTAAAAAGGCAACTTATTCCATATCCTAAAATTTAAGCCCTTTAAATATCAGTTACCCTCTTGGGCCTTAAAAAAAACAGGTGTGCTTAAGTATTCTAGACTGGACTCTTTAATGTTTAATTATACTGACAGTTTCTAATGACTGAGATAATGTAACTGGCTTTCATCTGTTTGCAATGTTTTCCATATATATTCTGGTAAAAATTACATATCCAAACATCCCTCACTTGCATGAATTTTAAATAAACCCAATTACCACTATGTACAATTATCCCTCGAAAGGGATCTATAAGCCAAATATCCTTAAACTGTGTTGTCAAGAAAAACGTGAGCCTTCCTGAAAGAGAGAAGGCCTTTGTTTATATCGTTTTATGTTAAATTCTAGTTAGTTAACCATATTGCTAAGATTTGGGAAGAAGACAAGTAACTAAGCATTTTCACAGTATTATGCTCTTAATTTTTCAAAAAATTGGCAATCTGTGAAATTGTTAATTGCCAATGAAAATCTACCAGTTTCCATCTGGGGAAGAATAGCCGACGGCGGTAATTCGAATTCTGAGAACACAGACTACCTCAGAGCTGCCCACGCGGCGCCAGCTCTGTTAGAGCAGAGTTCTCAGGCAGGTGTGCCCAAACACCTTCTACCAACAAGATTCTAACACATTTATTTAACCCCATTTCTTTTCCTTTCATTTAAAAATAACTTAGAACTGAGGGCACCAACTTCTGGTCATAATTTTACCTACTGTTTGACTCGTCCAGGTAAGATTAAAAAATTAACTATGACATTTACCTACTGGCAGGCATAACGGTTTTCCAAGTACATGACCCTGGAAGTAAGAATTGCTGACCTTTCCAGCTGGGACACAGCAGGACTGTTACTACATGTCTGCGGCAGGAAGCAGTTCAACCCTGCTAGTCAAGAAGCGTAAGTGTGAGCCCATCATAACCTGTCTATGCTGACTTTCCTGAAGGTAACATGCACACATCTGAGAGCCAAGGGGTAAGAGCGGATTCATGAACGAGATTAGGAGTTGGAAACAAGTTAAAGACAGAATACGGAAAGAGACTAAAAGAAAATTAGCCTTAAAAAACTTCGAGTTTACTTTTCCTTCCATTACATTTGTGGGGGGATAAAATAAATTACAGAATTAGCAAATTAAAAAAAAAAAAGAAACAAATCACTAAAACTTAAAAAATGTTTTATTATTAAGGTCTAGCACCTGGACAAAATTCAAATCTTGTTTGCTGAATAAGAAACTGTATTTTAATCTCCTTTTTTTCTGATTTAATCAGGTGCTTTCATAATTATTAAACTTTGGGTATATACATAGTTACTCAAAGTTCATTGTTCATAAACTCATGAATATTCCAGATCAAGGTAAGTGATGCTTTAACTGGTCCTAGATGAAAAGTATGTTCCAGCCTAGAGTATCATATAAATTCAGCTATAAATCAGAAAGTTTCATTAGTTAGCAGCAAAAAGGTGATATTCATTAAGATTTTTAGTTTTTCTTTAGTTTTAACTGTTTCCCCCCAGATTTCTGAGTCATAGACCATCATTCTATAGACTATCCTCATCTTTTACATTATTGCTTACACTGTGTAAAAACTACACTAACTGATTTTAATAAACTTGGCAACGTCTAAAAATATTTTGGGACAAGGATAACATATCACTGCCATATGGAGTTTTTGTAAACAATCTTAGCTGGGTTAAGAACATAGTCTTAATATAATTTTTATTTTGTCTAAAACAGCACAATAAAAACATCCCCAACAATACATAAACCTACATATAAAATATAGAATATCTCCAATATTTTTCCTTTATATAGTATCATGACCGCATATGCAAGAGAAAGTATTGTGGGTGGGGAAAGAGGAAACTAATTTAGGCAGTGACCTAATTAGTCAGACATTAACATTCAAAGACCAGCTGGACAACTTCAGCTAGAAAAGTAGTATTATAAAGAGCTCCTATGAAATTGGAATTTACGTACTACATTCTCCATTCCTGGTCACTTCATGCATAGCTGGACTATTCTCAATCATGGTTTTTGCCTTCTTTTGTAGAAGAAAGGTAAGATTATTTGGAGGACTGGTTCTATAAAGATTCAGGGAATGCCTATCCCAATATCAAATTTTCACCATGAAATATCAGAATAGAAAGGACAAAACTTAAAAAAACACACCCAGGCCCAGGCCACATGGTTCAGTGGTTGAGCGTTGACCTATGAACCAGGGGGTCACTGTTTGATTCCTGGTCAGGGCACATGCTGGGTTGCAGGCTCCATCCCCAGTGTGGGACATACAGGAGGCAGCTGATAGAAGCATCAATGGTGAGAGAGAATCATCTATCTCTTTCCCTCTTCCTCTCTGAAAAAAAAAAAAAAAAAAAAAAAAGAGTATCTACCCTAATTATTTTTTAAGATAGCTTATCATAAATACTTCCAGAAACAAAAGGCCTTACAAAAAAACCTCTGTACAGCGTCCGGTGTACAGGAGTAAACATCTATCCGGGCCATCTGTCACATTCCTTTTAGTAGTTTGTTTCTGGTGTGCCCTTTCATCTCAGGAAGATCAGCATTCACCCGATTCCTTCGTTACCTAATGATCTGTTGTTAGTCTACTAACAACAATGCAAGGAGAAACGACTACATGTTTTAAGTCAATTGGTTCTCCTTACACCCAACAATGTATTATATTTCGACACCATGTTATTGTGTACTTACAGAAGCAATCTCCCAGTCATGAATTGCAGGGTTCACAAAGTAAAAAGGAAAATTCTTCCCCAAAACCTTTTTAAAAAAATTAAATTAAATTTAAATGTACAAGACCAAGCACAGGCACTTCCCAAAAAAACAAAATGAAGCCAAACCATGGAATTACTCAATAGTTATAGAGGACAGCTCTGATTTGGGGGGGTCCTCTCCAGTGGCCTCGGCATAGGCACTGGTCTTGGGCTGCTCTGTCACTTCTTCCTCCTTTTCTGCCAGCCCGGTGAGAGACCCCAGGGGAAAAGTGCTTTCACAATTCTGGGTTGAGGAGACCTGTGAAATTACAGGCATTTGAACAGAGGAGTTGCTTTCAAAACTGTGTTCTCCAAGGTCATACTGAACAAGGGCCTCTTCTTGATCGTGGTTTAAGTAGTCCGGTACTAGGAAATCACTAAGAGGCAAAGGATGAAACAGAGAGTTAATTCTCAAACCTGTAGTAAACAAGACACAATAAAAAGACCTAGTTTATAAAACAAGATCAGGATGTTTTATTTCTCCAATTCTTGAAGATTATATTTAAGATTTTAGTCCTAGTCAGTTTGGTTCAGTGGATAGATCATCAGCCTGTGGACTGAAGGGTCCTGGGTTTGATTCTGGTCAAGGGCTCGGACCTCGGTTGCAAGCTTGATAATGGGCCCTGTTTGGGGTACGTGCAGGAGGCAACCAACTGAAGTTTCTCTGTCTCTCCCCGTCCTTTCCAACCTCTAAAAATCAATGGAAAAATATCCTCGGGTGAGGATTAACAACAAAAATTAGGAATTTAACTTTTAAATTGTCCTAAATATGAACCTAAGCACTCTATTAAAACCAAAGTATATCAACTCTCACTACCACCAATAGATAAGATTCAATGTCACTTCTCGTTTTATGTAGACAGTTTCTATTAAGCAAAGATCATTTGAGTAAAATTATGTTTAACCTTTCTTGGACTATATACTTATTAAAAAGTATATGAGCCCTGGCCAGGTAGCTCAGTCGGTTAGAGCATTGTCCTGATACGCCAAGGTTGCGGGTTCAACCTACAGTCAGTGCACATACAAGAATCAACCAATGAATGCATAAATAAGTGGAACAACAAATCGCTGTTTCTCTCTTCCCCTCTTCCTCTCTAAAAAAATCTAATACATTATTACAATTGTACATTTGAATCAGAATCCTATGAGATTAGTTATATTTTAATCCTCAAAGACTATTGAGTTTACTAATATTGAAAGTACTTAATAGTCTATTGATATGACAAGTATTTAATTATTGAATGTAATATATACCAAAATTTACTATAAGTATTTTTGTAGTTAAAACAATATTATGAAATAAGTCTTATCTTAGAGGTTTTATTTAAACCTTTATTGCTTCATAATACTAAAATGTCAACTCGTACACTTAATAGTTATCAATACTGGACAGTTCAATTATAAAAAAATTAAAAATCTGCTCATAGGTACAGCACTTTCAGATGTCATGTGACACTTTCTAAAAACCCGTCAGGTTTCAGACACGCGACGTGGAGGACAGAGGAGTGGTTAATGGACACTATTTTAGTCCCAAACAATGTTTACTGTGACATGTATAATCGAGGTTCAATGATATGACCACTAGATGCTCAGAGTTAGAAATAATTACATTAAACAAAGTGAATGTCTGATTTGAAGAGAACAAAATCTATGTAGGAATATTTGGAATTTATTGAGAATATTTAAAAAAGTGGTTTAAGATTCATTTTATATGAAATTGAGCATGCCTACAGATGTATTAAAAGTAGACAACAGAATAGTGTATCTAGAGGGGACCTTAGAAATCACCTTCCCAGCTCACAGTTTATTCTTTTCTAACTTTCAAGCCCCTTCATTGGGAAAGTGACATACTCCATCAGGACAGCAGTTTGTGGCAAAGCTAGAACCTGATTTCCTCAGATATCCTATAAATCAGAAAGGCAATTCCATCATAAATTATTATTAAAAGCATGATGTTTTAAGCTGAAAGGAAAAAAGGAAAACCACTTGATCTAAATAATCATATCTATTATAATTGCTACTGCAATTTCTTTTATATATTCCTTTATATAGAACTATAAAAGAGAAATGCTCAAGAATTTTATTAACATCACTAAGTATCATCTGACATGGCAAGTTTCCAATAAGGTCCATTTACGATCCACTATAGAATTACTTTAACCTTATATATATCTCAAAACACAACAAAAAACACCAAAAACAAAAACTCAACAGGAGCCAGCCAGTGTTGTTCAGTGGTTAAGCATTGACCTATGAACCAGGAGATCACAGTTTGATCCTAGGTCAGAGCACGGGGTTGTGGCCTCAACCCCCATTAGGAGGTGTGCAGGAGACAGCCGATCAATGACTCTCTCATCACTGACGTTTCTCTCTCTCCCTTCCTCTCAGAAATCAATAAAAATGTATTTAAAACCTTAAAAACAAAATTAAAAAACCAAGATGAGTAGCCTATTCCTATAGAAAAAGATTCCTAATTTCAAAAATAATATTTTTAATTGTCTATACTTAGAAGATTCAGCAAAATTTTATCCGATCAGATTGGAGTATGGATTGGATTTTAAAAGGAATGTGCCTGGTTACCTGGCAGCCTGATAAAAGACAGAGCAGGCTGCCCTAGAAGCAGGAAGAGAGGTCAGAAAGCAGTGTTCCTGGGGGTCTCGCTGTGCACCTCACCTGCTCTGGAAGTAGTTTGCTAGCTCTGACGCTTCATGGTTCAGACTCCTCAGGTGCACGATTAAATTTCCAGAGTTGGTGAACATGGCGCCACATGTTTTGCACTCGTAAATCCGAGGCTTGCGGATAATGTGCCGGGAAACCCTCATGTGGTGCTTATATTCCCCGAAGGAAGTGAAAGTGGCACCACATATCTGGCACCGGAAACAGCGTTTACCTTCATGCTTTAGGCGATGCATCTTTAGCGAGTAAGCCCTGGTGAACTTTTTTCCACAGCGGTCACACTGAAATGGTTTAATTCCTATAAAATAAAATAAAATAAAATCTGAAAACAAAATTAACTGAAAGTTTATCAACCTCACAAATTTCTGAGTTATTATCATTCTGTAGCAATAGATAATTTGAGAAGACAAAAATCACCAGCAAAAATGAATTGCAATTTATTGTCTTAGGAAAGGTACAGAATATCTGAAGTCGCACCTACTCTTCATTCCTCGTCTCTGAGAAAAATAAGTAGAAGAAAAATCTTAACTTTTCTGAACATAAAACGATCATGAGAGAACTACCATGTGCTGACTTGGGTTTTTAGGTATTTAATGTATTAGTGATAGGTCATTATCACAGTTTTGGCAAAAATTTTTTAAAACCTTCAGAATATAATCTGTTGGTTTAACAGTCACAGGAAACTGGTATTAGTCACAGGACTGTCAGACGTTTCTAAAGAAGAGGAACATAGACAGCACAGCTGAAAACGACAGCAAAGATTTCTGACTTATCAGGCCGGTGTTTCACCTCCAAGAATTCTGCTGCCTTTCTGTGATCACTGAACTTAAGTTTCAAATCTGTTTTACACATCATTTATCCAAAATCTCTTTCACACTAAAAAAGGACTACAAAGCTAACCAGACAAGGCGCAGAGAAATTCAGGATTGCAGAATTAAAATTAAATTATTAAATATTAAAAAATCACTTTTTATTTCAAATTTCAAACTTACAGTGAAAACAGTACAAAGAACACTTACACCCTTTTAATGCAATCTGCTTTACAATCTGTATTTGTGCTTCTATATTTCACATACACACACACACCAACACACCCAGCATTTTTGACTTAGGTTACACACATACTGCGCTAAGCTTTAACACTAATGCTATGCCTGTGGAAAACATACTACAGCTTCTGACACTGCGCTATTTCAACAATAGACCTGGGCTTATCTGTTCTCATTTGACTTCCCTGTATCTTTCCTAAGAAAATGTATAGATACCTATACATTTTTAGACTAAAAACCACCTGTTTGCTATTTTTAACTGGGATTCCAAAATAAAATGTTTTAGAGTACTCATTCATGCCACAGTAGGGAAGGTGACGTTACCTGAGTGGATGAGCATGTGCTGTTTTAGGTTCTGAATTCGGGTGAATCGCACCCCACAAGTTGGACATTGAAAAGGTCTGTCCGGACCATTTGGGCTGGGCCGTTCTGTACTGCTGGTAGAAGGAGCAATGTAGAGTTGGTAGGGATACTGAACATTTTCCAATCTAAAAAACAGACCAAAGAAGGCAACCAGGCTCTGATTTTTAAGTTGAATAAACATTACTCCACAACATTTAAGTGAACAAACGAAAAAGCACTTAAAGATTTTGGAAATAGTTTCACTGTTAGATGACAAGTTTCATTTGCAGCAATATGAAAAATGTTGTACAGAATGGCCAGTATCTTAAGCAAGGATATACAGCCATAGAACACACCATAAACACTTTTACTTCAAGGATATTTAATCTTTCTAATTCTTTCCTTCCTACTGCTGCTTTAATTTAGGCTCTCATCAATACAAGGCTGAATTAATAACTCCCTCTCTTTAGGCCCACAGGCCTCTAATCTATCCTTCTTACTGTTTCACAATGATTTTTCAGATTCAATCAGCCACCTTTTAAACTCCTGCAAAGGTACAGTTATCTTCAGAATAAAATCTAAACCCTTTTGCAAGGCACTCTTTATGACCTGAGTTCTCCAGCCTCACGTCTTGTCACAGTCCCCAAACACACCCTATACCAAGCTGTTCCTCCTACTAGTTCTCTCAGTGCTGTGCTTTTGTACACTGAACTTCCTCTATTAGCCTACCGTCTTTGCCTAGATTAACACCTAGTCATTTTATGAAATGTGGTAAAGTTGCCTCCTCCTCCCGGAAGCATTCTTCGATTTATCAGAGGCTTAGGTTAGCTACCTTCCTATGCAGAGCAATAGAACCCTCTGCAGAGCACTCGAGATTATGTTTACTTTGCCTATCTTCAACCTCTCTCCCTTCCCACAAACTGGTTTGAGTCCTCTGAGGGCAAGGACTACACATTTCATCTCTAGTATCTCTACCACTTACCACAGTATCTAGTATAGAACAGACAACCATTAATGTTTGAAATTAAGGAATTTAGGCACATTTACATTTGTTTACACCTTCATTATTTATTCAGATGACTGGTACCTAACCTGCTATGCCAGGTTCAGCTGTTCAAGAACAATAAACCTTGTTTGCAGTCTTTGAATGCTTCAAGTTTTCAACACATACAATTTTTAAGTCTGCCCTGGGCTCTCTATGAGGAATTAATTCAGTGGTCAAAGACAATACTCAAGAAAATGATCAGAATGAAGAATTAAAATAGGGTAAACCAATAGTGATAAGTGCAGCTTTATTTTAGACTGGTGGCTAGAAAATGCTCCCTTGAGAACTGAGGAGTCCCCAAAGCAGAAACAAATATTGACTGTCCCCTGAACCAAACGGAGATCTATATGGCTAGAATGTAGTATGCAAGGAGAATGGTCTGAAGGAAGTTGGGCAGAAGTTGTATCATATGGGGCTTTAAAGGCAAGGAGTTTAGATTTAAGTGTGAATCTATAGGAAACAAGATCATTCCAGCTGCTACATGGAGAATGACTGGAGTAGGGCGAGAATGAAATCAGAGTAGTCAAGGCAGAGGATGGTGGTGACTTGGGCTCGGGTGGTTGTAGCAGAGATGGAGGAAAAGTGGACCCGTGAGGGATGTTTTGGAGGCAGAGATGTGAGGACTTGTTTAAGGATGAAGTATGGGGAGTGAGGGGAAGAACAAGTATACTTCCTGGAGATCCTGCCTGAGAAGTTAGGGGAACGATGAAGCTGTCTGAGGGGAGCTAGAAGTCTTGAGTTCTGTCCTGGCCACGGTTAAGTCTGAGATGCCCCTTACTCATCTATGTGGAAACATGGAGCAAGAGGGTCAATCTGAAAGTAACTTGGAATAATGGGTATGTAGATGAGGGTTTGGCAACTATTTTCTGTAGCAGGTTAGACAGTAAATATTTCTGGCTCTGCACACCACATGATCTATTTCAATCACTCAACTCTGCGTCCACAGACAATATATAAACAAATATTGTGGCTATGTTCCAATAAAACCTGATCTGCAAAGGCTCGTGGGCTGGAACTGGCCGCTGGTCCATAGTTTGCCAACCCCTGATACAGATACTATTTAAAGAGATGGGACCGGGCAGTTTTAAAAATGCTAAAAACTGCTGTACAGGTGGTTTGATTTATGATGTGATAAAGCTACCTTGTTACTCTGAGAAATATACTAAAATGAGGTCCCAATGAACTTATTGTGTAATCCCAGATAAAAGACTTAAGAATTGCAAGCACAGTCCTTAAAAGAAAACAACCTACTATGTTAGTACTAACCGATCATCGTCATCTGCGTGAGCATTGGTGCTGGAAGTGCTTTGAAGCGTAGGTAACCCTTCGGTGACACCTTCATCTACCGAGCCTGAAAATAAAAGAAGACAGGTGTCAGTACTGTGGTGAAAATAAGCCAAGACACGAATTGCAAGCTGTAACTTTAAGCCTTTAAAAACAGACTAATGCAGCGGTAGCCAACCGGTGGTCGCCGGACCCCTGGGGGTCCGTGAGGTCCGAAAGGTTGGTGACTGCTGGACTAATGTACGTGCATATCCTGAATTAATAAAAAGTGTTCTATAATACTTTAAATGTTAATGTGATTTTAAAAGAAATCACATGTAAGACAACAGCCTTATATTCCTTAAAACCTTTTAGGACTATTTCTTTGATATAAATGTTAGAGCAATTCAAATGTAAACTAAACAAAAATTCATGCAAAATTGAATGTTATAACAATCACTTAAGGAACCAGATGATTTTACTTTTTACGTATTTTACTGATTTGAGAGAGAGGAAGGGAGGGGGAGAGAGAAAGAGAAACATCGATCAGTTGTCTCCTGCATGCCCCCTACTGGGGATCAAGCCAGTCACTCGGGGCATGTGCCCTGACTGGGAATCAAACCATGACCTTCTGGTTCATGAGTTGAAGCTCAACCACTGAACGACACTGGATGGGCGACAATTTTTATTTTTTTTAAATTTTATTGTGGCTCAGCCAGTGGGGGACATGTATGAGGCAGCTGATTAATGATTCTCTCTCATCACTGATGTTTCTATCTCTCTCTCCCCCCCTTCCTCTCTGAAATCAATTAAAAAAATATAAACTTAATGGCATTAAAAATGTTATTGTGACATACAACTTACTGTACATACAACTTTTACACAGAGCTAAAAATTAGCTACAAAGTGAGCACCTGTGTAGTCTCCACACAAGTCCCCCTAGACCACTGCCAGCAGCCTAGCAGTCCCCATTTACTCTTCCCGGGCAAGCCCTTCCTTCCAGGAGGCAACCAGGATCCTGACTTTAATGGTTACCATTTCCTTCCTTTTTCTTGACCCTCTTCCTTTTAAAAGTGATTTCATCTCAAATCCAGGTACCCATAAACGGGGGGTCATTTTTGCAGGAACACAGCCATGTGCCACCATCTACCATGTCCCATCACTACAATGGCAGAGTGGAGTCATCGAGGCTGCAATAGAGACCATGTGGCAGCTAAGTCTAAAAATACTACCAGTGCCCTTTAAGAAAAGTCTGTCGCTCTCACCATAAATAGTATAGTTCAGTGTTGTCTGACTGTAAACTTATATAAATTGAGTCACATTGTATGTATTCCTGTGTCTTGTTTCCTTCAAGTCCATAACATGTGGACTTACCCATGTTATCACAGATAAGTGAAATTTAAAAGTTGCTGTATGACATTCATAACCTATCTATTTTTTAATTTTTTAGTATTAAACCATCTGCAAGAAAAGCTACTAAGTTACAGTTCCCTAAAAATAAAAAAGGATATGGACAGCAAGGTAAGAGTCCCTGGCCTCTGAGGTTATTAATAAGTCAGATATTCTTCTGAAGGTACTGTCACCCCCCCCCCCCCCCCCCCCACACACACACACATTGTCTCTATAATGTGTCCAGCTTTGTTTCTTTTATTATTCTTATTGGGATTGGCTGGTGTCTTTCATCAATTCTGGAAAATTCTCAGCCATTCTCTTTTCTCCCAGGACTCCCGTCAAACCTACGTTTGTATTGTCCATAACCCTTACTTTCTCCACTGCTGTCTCTACCACTGCTCTGTGATGGTTAATTTTTATGTTCACGGTACTGGGCTAAGGGACGCCCAGAGAGCTGGTAAAACATTATTTCTGGGTGTGTCTGTGAGGATGTTTCTGGAAGAGATTAGCATTTGAATCCGTAGACTGAGTAAAAAATCATCCTCACCAATGCAAGAGGGTAATCATCCCATCCCTTGACCAATAGAACAAAAGGGTCAAGGAGGGCAAATCTCCTTGCTTGAGCTGGGATGTCCATCCTCTCCTGCTCTTGGACATCAGCTCTCCTGGTTCTCAGGCCTTTGTGTCTGTACTGGAACTACACCACCAGCTTACCTGGGCCTCCAGCCAGCAGAGGTCAAACTGAGAGACTTCTCATCCTCCATAACCAGTCAGTGACTCCCTCCTAATAAATCCCTATGTATCTGTATCTGTCCTCTTGGTTCTGTTTCTCTGGAGAACTCTAATACAGTCTCTTTTAACTTCCGATTCACCAATTCTCTTTTTTGCTAAGTCCAATCTGCTGCCAAAATGTTGACTTTTTTATTTTGGTCATTTTTTTTTCTTTTCTAGAAGTCATCCCCCACAAATCTGCTGTATTACTTTTTAGTTTACTGTTCTCTGCAATCATTGTTCAAGCTTGCCTCTTTTGTTAAACATAGTTAGCATGTTTGTTTTATGTCTCTTTATGAAAACCATGCCAATTTATCTCTCTGCCTGCTTTTTCCTGCCGGTTCTCCGTCTGCCGTGTTTCCCTGTGTGCCCTGGTTGTTTCTGATGTAGTTATCACCCTTGAAAATGGTTTGCAAGGAACTGATTTGCTGAAGTTAGGATGAATATGTCCCTTTTCAGAGAAGCTTTATGTTTCCTTGTGTTCGGTTCCTAGGGGGCACTACCTAAACCACATTCACGGAGATGCAAATTTGCAGGTCTTGGTGGTGGCCACGTCCCCCTTTTTTTGCTTTTTATCTTCTAGTCTGCACAATGCCAACACAGTGTTTCTACAGTCCCCTGGAGGAAGGGGAGCAGGTACTGGTATAGAACTTTGGGGTTCCTACTTAATGTAGAGCAACTGCTCTAAGAGTTCACAGCTTTCACATCCTCTGGGTCTTGGCTTCTATTTCCCTCACTCTTAGAGTTGAGTTGATTTGTGTTTTGGTGGGGAACCTTTTTTCTGCCAAGGGCCATTTGGATATTTACAACATTTGCAGGCCATACAAAATTATCAACTTAAAATTCAGCCTGCTATATTTGGTCAAACATTTAATTAACTTGCCCCTAATGCCTTGGCAGGGCCAGACCAAAAGATTTCAAAGGCCTTATATGGCCCACGGGCCAGACATTCCCACCTGTCTTAAGGAAAAACTGGTTTTAGTGCTCTGGTATCTACTTATCTCTCCTTTAAAATTAAGCATCTTTTCAAATACTTTTAAAGTACCTTTAAAAAATCATATTGTTTTTAGTGTGAGAGTAGACTCACAAAAATTATCAAGAACACCAATTATTACACAATGTTCTAACACACTGATAGAGGTTTTTGAAAGGAGACAAGACTATGCATTTTTACATTCAACCCCAACTGTGCCCTCACTATTCTGACCACCCTCTATCTCACTCTTACTGTTGTGTGCTTAGCATTCTATGCCTGTCTTTCCTTTTACTCTTTCCCTTACTGTCAAAGACATTTATGCTCCCCTGCCCAATATGCCTACTCATCCAACTTATTCCTGATCCTTCTGATTTGTTGTTGATTAAGGAGTGGGTTTGGGGGCTGGATAATGTGCATTTCGTTTAGAAAGACCTGTTGACTTGTCAATATCATACCATTTTCACTTTTCCTTTAAAGAGAAGAAACTAAAGACTAACATTTCCATCTGTCCTAGGATAAAAACTGGAAAAATCCCAATATTTGGACCTGGTCACCATGGAGACACAGACACACACACACACACACACACACACAAAATCCTGCAGTTATTCAGAATACAGGCAATATGAAATCTTACAGGCAAAGACTTGCAAAAAAGGCCTGGAGATATGATTAGGGCAGGCTAGGAAGACTGATCTAGACATTTGCTTCTCACCATCAGGCAAGCTACACAGGCGGGAGTGGGGTCTTGGTGAGGTGAAAAAAAACCCCCACTACCCTTTGGATTAATTCTCGCATTGTCAAGAATTGGCTTAAAAAACTGGTGAAAAAACTAAAATGGAGCACAAGGTAAGTCTTGCAGGTGGTCTCCCTTAAAAGAAGGCTATTTCCACATTCTAAAATATCATCTAAAGTTTGGCCTCTAGATCCCCAATTTGATCGATAGTGAGCAAAGGGCATTCTCCTCTCCCCCATGGCTATTCAATGAGCCAAAAGCTAAAACAAAAAAACACTCTAAACTAAATTAAGAGTTTAACAAAATATACTTTTAGAATTCCAACCATACTGTAGACATTATAACACAGTGTTGTATCACATGCAGCTATTGCAAAAATAAATCTCATAAACTCTTTTTCCTGAGATACTGATGGTTTTTACCAATGAGAAGTAATCATATGAATTGGAATTTTATTTGAACTGATGTAAAAGTAGGATATCCATTCAATGTTACTTTCTTGAGGTGATAATGATGTCTCCTAAATTATTAAAATGAAGATCCCTTTCTACACTCTGTGGATTCTGCTCTTGGTAACCGGGGCTAAGAATTCTGAACAGATCCTTCTCACCTTAATGAAACAGTAAAGCTGATTTATAAAAACCATCAGCTTTATATGATAAGGGCTATCTCATCAAGAGAAATGCTATGCTCTTCCACCAATAGGGAGTGCTGTTTATATAGCTTCTGCTGCATAAACTGACTCCTTACAAATACTCTTTTCTGGTGTGAAAAATAATCACAGTGGCCATTCACTACTGAGCATTTACCACGTGCGAGCCACTGTTCTAAATGCTTTAAATACAGTATTTCATTTCATACTCGAGGAAGAGAAAAAGCAGCCCTTAATATTTAGGAACTGGCCAGACATGGACACTGGGCCTGGTTTTTTTCCTGTTGGACATAAAACAATTTCACAGAACACCTGCATCAGACCAGGTCACATGGTCTGAAACAAAACACACAATTCTGTTTAAGCACACACAAAAACAATGTCAATGTGTAATCACAAAAATACCCAACATAAGCTACTGCTGTTTTAGGTTCACTTTGGTCTATATTCCTAGACATTTGTTAAGATAATCATAGAGCAGCGGTTCTCAACCTGTGGGTCGCGGCCCCTTTGGCGGTCGAATGACCCTTTCACAGGGGTCGCCTAAGACCATCCTGCATATCAGATATTTACATTACAATTCACAACAGTAGCAACATTACAGTTATGAAGTAGCAACGAAAATAATTTTATGGTTGGGTCACAATATGAGGAACTGTATTTAAGGGGCCAGAAGGTTGAGAACCACTGTCATAGAGTTATCTCTGCTTTCTGACATCACCAGTCCTGAGAAAACCCACTTTCTTAATCTTCCCTAAATCACCTAACTCAAACCCAAATCCAGTAAGTCCTTTCTAACATCTGCTGACTGAACCCTAAAGACCCATGGTGTATGAACTCAAGTAATGAACTCAACTTGTTTAATTACAGGTGCGCACCTGGTGCACTCTGCAACAAGGCATTGGCAGAAATGGAGGATCTGTGGAGACTGAGCTGAAATTCTTGTTGCCTTGCACGGGAACCTCAATAACAGAGTGCACATCTAAAATCCCTCACAGGGGAGGGCAGAAAGGGGGAGGGGGTGTCTGGATAAAAGAAAGTGAAAGGATTAGCCAAATAACATATATACATAATCCATAGACAGACAATAGTGCGGTGATGGCCAGAGAGATAGGGACATCTGTAATAGTATAAGCAATAAAAATAAAGTAAAAACATTAAAAAATAAAATTCCTGCCCTAACCGGTTTGGCTCAGTGGACAGAGCGTCGGCCTGTGGACTCAAGGGTCCGAGGTTCGATTCAGGTCAAGGGCATGTACCTTGGTTTCGGGCACATCCCCAATAGGGGGTGTGCAGGAGGCAACTGATTGATGTTTCTCTCATTGATGTTTCTAACTCTCTATCCCTCTCCCTTCCTCTCTGTGAAAAATCAATAAAATATACTTTAAAAAAATAAAATTCCTTTTGAGGTATAACCTGCCCTTAGCTGGGAGGTAAATCCAGGCCTAATTGAGCTCAAATATTTAACTGAAGTATTGGGTATATTTTGTTTTCCTAGAAAAAGCCTTTTGGGAATATTTTGGCTATCCAATCAGATTTGTCATTGTTCCCTGGTGGAACTGTTTTCCAACCTCCTAATACCTGCTCCTATGATGTCTCCCTACTGTGTTGACCCTTGTTTCCAAGAGGAATAGATTAAAATGAAAGGATGGACACAGTCCCAATTAGTTCATCTGAACTGGGCCTGGAGACTAAGTTCATAAGGTCTCTTGTTTTAGGTTCACTATTAGTGAAAACATTTCAAAACTTTGAGAGGTATGATGCAGACAAATCTGAAAATATGATGGAAATTAACAGAAGCCACATAGAAAAGACCACACATTGCATGACTGCATTTATATGAAATACCCAGAATAGACAAATTTATAGTGGTTGCCTAAAGCTGGCTGTGGGACAGAAGTGAGTCGCTGTCCAGGGGCACATGGTTTCTTTTTAGGGTGAAGAAAACATTATAAACTTAGATTGTGAGAATGGTTGCACAACTCTGTGAATGTACTTAAAACTACTATAGGATACACTTTAAATGGATGAATTTTATAATATTGTGGGTTTTTTAAAAATCCTCACCTGAGGATATTTTTCCACTGATTTTTAGAGAGAGTGGAAGAGAGGGAAAGACAGAGAGAAACATCTATGTGAGAGAAAAACATCAATTGGTTGCCTCCTGCATACGCCCTGACCAGAGCCCGGGCTGGGGAGGAGCCTGCAACCAAGTACACGCTCTTGACCGGAATTGAACCTGGGACCTTTTGGTCTGCAGGCCAACACTCTACCCATTGAGCCAAACCAGCTAAGGTTTGTATTTTAATGAAGATGTTTAGAAAAGAATCTTATGCCCTGGCTGGTGGCTCAGTTGGTTGAGAGTCGTCCCATACACTGAAAGGTCACGAGTTCGATTCCTGGTCAGGGCACACACCTGGTCTGTGAGATCTATCCCCAGCAGGGGGCGTGCAGGAGGCAGCTGATGGATGTTTGTTTTTTTCTTCCTTCCTCCCTAAAATCAATAAAAAAAATTAACCAAAAAGTTTTTTGTTTTTTTTTTAAAGAGCCTTATAAAGACTTCTTCAATTTTGTCTTTGTCCTCACAACTACTTTGCTTATTTGGTGTCATATGCCCACAAGCAGGCAGGTGGTTTTGTCTGGTCCCTGATCAATGACAACTGATCTTTAGCCAAGCACTGGAAATAGAAATTTACACAAGCATTATTCTTTTTGTTGTTGTTGATACCCTTTTCATTGATTTTTAGAGAGAGTAGAAGGGAGGGTGGGAGGGAAAAGGATGAGGGAGAGGGAAAGGGAGAGGAAGAGGGGGAGGGATAGGGAGAGGGAGAAGGAGAGTGAGAGGGGGAGAGGGGGAGAGGGAGAGAGGAACACCGATGTGACACATCGATTGGTTGTCTCCGACACACTCGCCCTGGAGGTAAGGAAAGAACCTGCAATGCAGGAATCAAACCCAATACCCTTTGGTGTATGGGCCAATGCTCTACCACTCAGCCACACTGGCCAGGGCACAAGCGTTATTTAAAAAAAAAATGTTTTTATTGATTTCAAAAGGAGGGAGGGAGAGGGAGAGAGGGATAGAAACATCAATGATGAGAGAGAATCATTTATCAGCTGCCTCCTGCACACTCCCTACTGGGGATCGGGCCCGCAACCCGGGCACGTAGGGACAAGCATTAATCTTATGGGCCATTGCAGTTCTCCTGAGTCATCTCAATCTAATACTGCACCTCTTCTAGACCAACATCTGCTTCTTTCGTGTTTTCTCACTGTAACATTAAGTGTTATACTATCTTTCAACTGACTCAATTTCCCAAGGATAATTTTCAGGAGGCCATCTGGGAGGGGGGCGGTTCTGACAGGAACAAGAGTGTTCATCTGAGATGCATCATCAACACTGGACCAACACTGAGGTGGGGATTTTAAAGGGTTGATGCAGTGGATGTTTCCAATGTATGGCTTCCAAGGATAGGAGGCACCAAGGATAGGAACCAAGCATTAGGGGACACCTTTACCTCCAATGAAGCCATGAGTTTGTTTGCTTATTATTTATTTATTTCTAGGGTGTATGGAGGCTTTCTTATGCTAAAGATCTATGTTGTAATGGCAGGAAAAAAGTTACTAGATTCTGTATTCCTGACTAGGGAAATCCCAACCTATTTCTCCAGTAGCACAACCACACATTACACTGATATTGCTAAAAGAAAAACAAGACTCCATAAGTTTTATCTTTTACTCAAGACTCTACACTGTCTTTATCCACAAACTTCAAGAAAAATAAAAAAAAATTAAAACTATAATTATCAAAGCACTTATAAACACACTTAACCTCCATGTACTGCCAAAGCCTTGAAGGTAGTAAGATAAATCCTCTCTAGGACCTGTATGTTAAAACTGAATTTCTTTGTTAAGATAATAAACTGTGGATTATCTAGAACTATTTATATGTCTGTCATTGGTGCTACAGATAATTATTTCAAGATAAATAATGAAACAATATCACAAAGTCCTTCTCACTTATAAAATTTTTTCTTGAACTCTACCAGATATTGGTAGTTAGTTACCTTTCTGAATAGCAAAACCCAACCCAATCTTATTTTTTCTATTTGCTATATTTAGTGCTTCTGTTTGCCCTAAACTGGGGGTATTAGATTTTATAGCCTTTTGGTGGGCAAATGGTAATAAAGAGAACTTAAAAAGAACAGGTAAAAATCTGCCTTGGCGGGTGTGGCTCAGTTGGTTGGGCTTATTCCATGCATTAAAAGGTTGCCAATTCAACATGCCCAGGATTGCGGGCTTGATCCCCAATACGGAATGTGCAGGAGGCAGCAGATTGATGTTTCACTTTCACATCGATGTTTTTTTTTCTCTCCTCAAAAATCAATTTTAAAAATCTTAAAACAACAAAAACCACAGGTAAAATCTAACTGCTGAGCCACACCGGCAAGGGCTGGACTTCCCATTTCCTAACATTTTATGCAATAAAAAATAAAATCCTGTTTGGTTTAAGCCATTGAATGCAATCCTAACTGAAACCAGTGTTCAAAGATCTTCACAACATGCTCTCAACCACGCATTTTATCTTACCTCCTATTATTTTCTACTAGAGCAGTGGTTCTCAACCTTCCTAATGCCACGACCCTTTAATACAGTTCCTCATGTTGTGGTGACCCCCAATTTCATTGTTACAAATTGAACATAATTAAAGCATAGTGATTAATCACAAAAACAATATGTAATTATATAGGTGTTTTCCGATGGTCTTTGGCGACCTCTGTGAAAGGGTCATTCGACCCCCAAAGGGGTCGAGACCCACAGGTTGGGAACTGCTGTACTAGAGGCCTGGTGCATGAAATTCGTGCACTGGGGGGGTGGGGGTGGGGGGGGGGGTGTCCCTCAGCCTGGCCTGCGCCCTCTCGCAGTCCGGGAGTCCTCAGGGGATGTTCAACTGATGGACATCCTCAGTGCTGCCATGAAGGCGGGAGAGGCTCCCGCCACTGCTGGCTGTGCTCGCCATCTGTGAGCCCGGCTTCTGGCAGAGTGGCACTCCCACTGTGGGAGCACACTGACCATCAGGGAGCAGCTCCTGCATTGAGCATCTGCCCCCTGGTGGTCAGTGCGCATCATAGTGACAGGTCATTCTGTCTTTCAGTCAATTTGCATATTAGGGTTTTATTATATAGGATTCTCCCACACTTCCATGCTTTGATACATTTTCAAAGAAATGTCATTCCCTTGTCTGGGCAAACTCCCACTTGACATCCAAGGTAAAAATACCCAGCATTAACTTGTTTTTTTTTTTTTCTTTGTGAACCTATAACACTTTGTTCATATCTCTTGCCTAACACTAACCATTGATTTACACATCTGATTCCTCAATTAGACTATTAAACCTCCTCTTTTTTTCCATATATTTTATTGACTTTTTAAAGAGAGGAAGGGAGAGGGATAGAGAGATAGAAACATCGATGAGAGAAACATCAATCAGCTGCCTCCTGCACACTCCCTAATGGGGATGTGCCCGCAACCAAGGTACATGCCCTTGACCGGAATCGAACCTGGGACCTTTCAGTCTGCAGGCCGATGCTCTATCCACTGAGCCAAACCGGTTAGGGCTTAACACCCCCTTTTTTTAAAACCATGTATCCCCAATGCTTGACCCATTACGTTTTCAGTAAATATTTTAATAAAGAATAAAACACTAACTGGACTTTTTAAAAACTGGGTGTTTTTTTTTGCATTGGAAGTAATCCATAATTCTTTCATATGTACCTGTATGTATCTTTGTCCCATCAGGCATTGTTCAACTATTTTTCTTTCCCAATGCGTAACTTATTAAAAAAATTATAGTACTAGTAGCAACATCTAAAAAAAAATCCAGTTATACTTTATTCTTCCCAATATTTCCTATACGACCCAGCACAAAACTTTAATCTAGTAAGTACTTAAAAATGCTTGAACTGATTTGATTATAGCAACATGAAAAACAGAAAACACTGTACCTATTGAGGAAGACTGTGGACTAATCAGAAGGTCCTCTTGGACTTGTTCACTTCCTGGCACTGTCTGCTGGTCACTCAGTGAACTCTGAGATGCACTGACGGGCTGGGGTACTTCCTCATGCACCTCCTCATCACTTAACCTTTCTACTTTCACCCGGACATCTTCTTCGGTACCCAGAGGCAAGGTCGTTTTTGTGCTCTCACAAGTCACAAAATCAGCCATTCTTCTGTCAGTCTCAGATGGGCCAGGTAGTTCTAAAGTCCGGGTGTTTTCTGCCTGCTTAACCTTGTCAGGCTGAATCCTTCGATCAATTCCAAAAGGAAAAGTCCAGGGAAAAGCTAAAGAAGAGTCAACTGGTTGACTTCTATTTTCTGAGTAGGAAGCTGAAGAATTCAGTATCTGGGGGGAGCTTGTCTGTGTGCTACACTTGACAGGACTTTCAGGTGACATAACGATGTAGCTTTTGCGCTTTCTCCGGGATTCTCGGCAGACGGGAATGGTTCTTTCTACCACGCTGCACTCTGACGACACGGGTGAAAGGCTTCCATCTCGAGAAGTGAAATTGCAGTTAGAGTTATTTTCTTGTCCAGCATCGAGACCCTTTTCCGGTTGGCTGTTGGGTGTATTCCATAAAATGCTTGATTTCATGAACTCTGAGCAGGTGCTAGCAACACTGAACATTTGCATATAGCTGGCTGCAGCCAGCACATCAATGATATTTTCTGTGTTAATTGACAGAGTGGCTGTGTAAGCATATTCTAGAAGGGGGATAAAACCAGTCACTGTAACATGATGTAAATCCAACACATTCTTGTCCTCATCCTCTGCTTGGCCTACAAGTTTAGTGCGAAAAAAATCACTGCAAGCTGCTAGTACCACCTTATGTGCCCGGAAGATTTTGTCCTGGACACGAATAGTGATGTCACAGAAATGTCCATCATTTCGCAGCATGTTTAGCTTTCCAAGCATTTCCTGACTGTGGGAAGAAGAGCTATGAGTAAATGTTTTCACACCCATCTTTTCCTTCCTCTTCTACAGATGCTCTTCAAGGATGCAAATGAATCAGGAATGACCTAAAAAATACATAAAATAAGCATTAATTGATAGTTTAGTAGTCATAATAGGTAATTTAGATAGTTTTCATGAAGCCACTATGCTAAATCAAAAAGCTAAAAGATGGTAGTGAGAAAGTTCAAGGTAGAGAATATATTAAACATTCCTCTACACATATATGGGCAACGAATTTTCAACTAAGAAGCCAAGAATAGGCAATAGAGAAAGGAAAAATCTCTTCAATAAATGACGTTAGAAACACTGGACAGCCATATGCAAAAGAACCAAACTAGACTATGATCTTACACTGTACACAAAAATTAACTAAAAATGAATTAAAGATTTGAATGTAGGACCTGACAATAAAATGCACAAAATAAAACATAAGCACTAACTAAGCTTATGGATATTGGTCTCAGAGATGTTTTTATGAACTGGACTCCAAAGGCAAGGGGAACAAAAAAGCAAAAATAAATAAATGGGACTACATCAAACTAAAGAATGTCTGCACAGCAAAAGAAGCCAACAACAAAACAGAAAGGCAATCAACCAAATGAGAGATTATTTGCAAATGATACTTCCAATAAGGGACTAATATCCAAAATAGACAAAACTCATTCAACTAAACAAAAAATCTGATTTAAAACTATGACCTGAATACTTTTCCAAAGAAGATATACAGATGGCCAACAGATTTATGGAAAGATGTTCAACATCATTACTTATTAGGGAAATGCAAATCAAAACCACAATGAGATACTATGTCACAGCTATTAGAACGCTATTATTTAAAAAAAAAAACAACACAGCAAGTATTGAAGAGGATGTGGAGAAAACAGAACCTTTGCATACTGCTGGTAGAAATTTAAATTGGTACAGCCATTATGGAAAACAATATGGAAGTTCCTCAAAATATTGAGAAGAGAACTTCCACATGACCCAGTAATACTGCTCACTTCTGGGTATTTAACCAAAAGTTTGAAAACACTTATTCTTAAAGATGCATTTATTCCTGTATTATTATTTAACTAGAGCCCTGATGCACGAAATTCAGGCACAGGTAGGTTCCCCAGGCCTGGCCGGCGATCAGGGCCGATCTGTGGGGTGACTAGCAGGGCAATTGGGGGGCCCCCGCTGGCACCTGCCTTGACTGGCCTGGGTCCTGTGGGCTGAGGACAGCTCCTGCATGGAGCGTCTGCCCCCTGGTGGTCAGTGGGCATCATAGCGACTGGTTGTTCCCCCATTTGGTCGATTTGCATATTAGGCTTTTATTATAGAGGATTATTGTATTATTTTCCATACAAACAACTATAAACCTACTTTTGCCCTACCCTGTATACAATAGAATATTACTCTGCAAAAACATGGATGGATCCTGAGTATTATGCTAAGTGACATAAATCAGATGGAAAAAAACAAGAACCTTATGATTTCATGCATGTGTGGGCTATACAATAGAAAGCCACAAACTCATCAACACACACAACAGAATGTGGTTACCAGAGGGGAAGAGTTGTCGTGGGAGGGCGAAGAGGATAAAGGGGGTCAGACATACAGCGACAGAGGAGACGAGAGCACATAACAGAGTACACAGATGCCGAATTATAATGTACACCTGAAATTTATATAATATCAACCAATGTTTCCCCAATACATTTAATAAAAAAGTAAGTTAAACCTTTTTATAAAAACTTCACATATAAACAAAATTTTCTAATTCCCTCTACCTGTCCCCCTAGCTGTCCAATCAGTGGAGTCTATGAGCTACTGTTTTAATGAACTGCCTAGCTTTAACTGCTTCACTTTTGATATTTTATTTGCCTGTCATGGTCTCTACCAGTAGGTGCGTTATTATCCCTGTTTGACAGAAAAGGGTTAATCATCTTGCTGAAGTAAAATAACTCTTAAGTAGCAGACCCAGGATTCAAATCCAAGCAGCCTTCTAGTCCTTATTTAACTTCAGTGCCATACACTGTCCCATTTAGGACATAAAGTGAATCAATGTAGGGGTTTAAGAGTCCAGGTTTTAGAATGTGATAGCCTACATTCTGTCTTCAACAATTCCTCAATGGTTGTTATGAGAACTAACTGAAATAATATATGTATTAAATGCATAGTATTTAGCACTTTGTGAATGCTCAACAAATAAAGGCAGTTTTTATTGTTATTTAGGTAACTAATACAATAAAACCTTTTCAGAAGTAAATTTATGTAAAAAAATGTTTAGTGATCAACTGACTGGATTTTCCTTAAAATAAAAGGTCAACTGGTTTGCCAATGTCAGATTTTACATTTATTTACTTAAAACATAAATAACTAAAATCCTCAAAACTTTTAATGTAGCAATCTAATTATGCTTCAGTTTTTATAGTACCTTCCCCTAACCACTTTTTATACCTTCTGTGTGAAATCGGGGAGGCTTTTATTAGCCCTTTGGTAAGGATAAAACTAACGCTCAGCTAAGTTAAGTGACTAACAAATGACAACCAAAGCTGGATCTGGGTCTTCTGACTCTTAAAACACAGTACTTTTCCAATGCAAAAACATACAGCTATGTACGCCAATTATTGTACCTAAGTTAAATAACTACAAAAAATAGTTGGTACTGTAATAAATGCAAAACAAAGCAATTTGGGGGAATGCTTTTGTAAATTTTCTCTAAATAAAAAAGGTATCAGTCCAGCCAGTGTGGCTTGGTGGTTGCGCATCAACCATGAACCAAGAGGTTGCCAGTCTGAATCCTGGTCAGGGCACATACTCAGACTGCTGGCTTGATCCCCAATGAGGGGCAAGCAGGAGGCAACCAATTGATGTATCTCTCTCATGTCAATGTTTCTCTCTCTCTCCTTTCCTCCCTCAGCTGGTAGGGGGCCTGAGGTGGGCAAGGAGGGAAACCTTTAACTCTGAATAAAGTTCTTGAAAATAATGTTACTTCCTGAAAGCGATCAGCAAAGTTATTAAGACTTGCCCTTCAAAGAGCTGGAGGGAGAACTAACCCTGCAGAATAAACAAGTGGACAGTGGAATTGACAGCGACCACTTCCAGGCTGGGTTGCATTTTGCGCTATGGGGTCTTTGTAGCGTTGCCTGCAATTTGGTGGGCTGTCGCTCTGGGGTGGTGGTGGGGCCTGTGTCCCCCTTGGGGGAAGCCGAATGTTGCTTTCCGGGCGCCAGGTCTGTGGCGCTGTTTCTCTGTAAATGGCCAGTGTGCATCATGGCAGCTCCTGGTTTGAGCTTTTGCCCCCTTATGGACAGTGCGTGTCATAGCGACCAGCTGGACGAACACTTTGCATATCAGCCATATAGTAAAGTAGAAAGTTTCCTTGAGTTCGATGGGCTGCTCTAGCGAATTAATTAAACCCAAGGAGGGAGCTGTTGGAACCTTTAATCTATAGCTGGTCCATAAGAAGATCAGGTGATAAACCTGAACTTGTGACCTATGGATCAGTAAGGGTGAGGGGGCAGCAGTCTTGTAAGACTAACCCCTTAACTTAAGAGGTTGATGCTATCTTCAGATAGTGTCAGAATTCAGTTAGACTGTAAAACACCCAACTGGTGTCAAAGAAATGTTTTTTGTTGTGGGGACCCTTCCTCCTACATTAGAATTGAATGCAGAACCCCCTTAGAGGGAAATTTACACCATTAAGAACTTGTATCAGCCCAGCCGGGTGTGACTCAGCGGTTGAGCATTGACCCAGGAACCAAGAGGTCACTGGTTTGATTCCGGGTCAGGGCATATGCCCAGGTTGCGGGCTGGATCCCGTGTGGGACGTGTGAGAGGCAGTCAATCAATGATTCTCTCTCATCATTGATGTTTCTATCTCTCTCTCCCTCTCCCTTCCTCTCTGAAATCAATAAAAATATATTTTTAAAAAAACCACTTGTATCACAAAATGAGTAAGGTCTCAAATCAGTAATCTAGAGCTTCTAATTTGAGGCTGGAAAAGCCCTAGCCAGTGTGCTCACTGGTTAGAGTGCCAGTCTGTGAACCGAAGGGTCATGGTCTAGATTCCTGGCCCTGGCTGGGGTGCATGTAGGAGCCAACCAATCGATGTCTGTCTGTCTGTCTCTCCCCCTCTCCCTCCCGTGAGGATTAACAACAAAAATCTAGAAAAGAACAAAAAAACCAAACCAAGTAGAAGGAATAAAAACAAAGATAAAATTGAAAATAAAAACAGAAAAACAAACAAACATTTGGTCTTTAAAAAGATTAATAAAACTGATAAAGCTCTAGCAAGATTGAAGAAAAACTGACAACAGGAATGAGAGGGTATTATCAATTGTTGGAAGTGTCCAGCTTAGGATCAAGATGGAGTCACTTATGATAAGTTCAACAAACTGGAACTTAACTAGGTTTCTATGATTGGCTCTCCAAGAAAAGAAAGGCCTAAGCCAAACAGTCAGCACTTGCTTGCTCAGTACAAGTTACCTAACTGGACTGCAAGACATCTCTTCTCTCCATATAAGGAAAGTAACCCTGCTCTACCCAATCAGCAAATGCCCAGTGTAACTTCCTTGCTCCTACTCACTTTGGTCTATAAGCCTCTCACTTCATATGACTCTTTGAGAGCTCCACTCTATCTCTAGACTGGATGCTGCCAGATTCATGAATTGCTGAATAAAACCAACCAGATCTTTTCAAAATTTATGATTGTTGTGTGTTTTTTCTTTAACACATTACCGATATAAAAAGCATAATGAGCCCAGCCAGTGTAGCTCAGTGGTTGAGCATCAACCTATGAATCAGGAGGTCACGGTTCGATTCCTGGTCAGGGCATATGCTTGGGTTGTGGGCTTGATCGCCAGTGTGGGGTGTGCAGGAGGCAGCTGATCAATGGCTCTCTCTCATCATTGATGTCTCTATCTCTCTCTCCTTTTCTCTTCCTCTCTGAAATCAATAAAAAAATATTTTTTAAAAAAAGCATAATGAGAATACTACAAATAACTATACACCCATAAAGTTGACAATAAAGATAAAATGGACCAATTCTTAGGATAAGCACACACAAAATTCAACCAAGATGAAATACATAACCTGAATGAATAATCCTATAACTATTACAAAAATTGAATTCATAACTAAAATCCTTTAAAGAAGAAATCTTCAAGACCTAGATAGTTTCACTACAGAATTCTACCAAACAACAACCATACAATCTCTTCCAGAAAATAAAAGAACACTTCTCATCTTATGAGGCCAACAGTACTTGGATATCAAAGCCAGACAAATCAGTACGAAAGAGAAAACTACACAATAATATCCATTGTGAACACAGTTGTGAAAAGCCTCAACAAAATATTAGTAACATACTTACTGGTTGAACACTGGATGCTTTCCCCTTAAGATCAGGAAAAAAAAGGGGGAAAAAACAAAAGGTATATATATATATATTGGAAAGGAAAAAAATATAGAAACTGTTCCTATTTAGAAATGATTATCTACACCCAAAGAATCTTAAAAACAACACCCTCCTAGAGCTAGTAAGTGATAGGATACAGGCTACCATAAAGAAGTCAACTGTAGCCAAAACCGGTTTGGCTCAGTGGATAGAGCGTTGGCCTGCGGACTGAAAGGTCCCGGGTTCGATTCCGGTCAAGGGCATGTACCTGGGTTGCAGGCACATCCCCCGTGGGAGATGTGCAGGAGGCAGCTGGTCGATGTTTCTGACTATCTATCTCTCTCCCTTCCTCTCTGTAAAAAATCAATAAAATATATTTAAAAAAAAAAAAAAAAAAAAAAAAAAGAAGTCAACTGTATTTTTATATAGTAGCAATGAACAATAGGAAATTTAAATTTAAAAAATCAGGATCACTGGGTCAAATGGCAGTTCCTTATTGAATGGAACCCGCAAACTTTCGGTGTATGGAACAACACTCCAACCAACCGGCCAAGGCAGAATTTTATTCTTTTTAAAAGGCTACACAATAGGCTTCCATTGTATTATATTTTGTTTATTCATCTGTTGTTGACATTTGGTGTGTTTTTTTTAAAAATATATTTTATTGATTTTTTACAGAGAGGAAGGGAGAGGAATAGAGAGTTAGAAACATCAATGAGAGAGAAACATCGATCAGCTGCCTCCTGCACACTCCCCACTGGGGGTGAGCCCGCAACCAAGGTACATGCCCTTGACCGGAATCGAACCTCGGACCCTTGAGTCCGAAGGCCGATGCTCTATCAACTGAGACAAACCAGTTAGGGCTGTTTCTTTTTTTAAAAAAAATATTTTTTTAATTTCAGAGAGAAAGGGAGAGGGAGAGATAGAAACACCAATGATGAGAGAGAATCATTGACTGGCTGCCTCCTGCATGCACACCCCACACTGGGGATCAAGCCCACAACCCAGACCCCGACAGGGGATCGAACCTGGGACCTTCTGGTTCATAGGTCGATGCTCAACCACTGAGCCACGCCAGCCAGGCTGGGTTGTTCCCACAGGTTTTCAGTCCCTTATTTAACTAATAAAAGCAAGGTTTATTAACAAGTTCAAAGAATCTCCAGGTAGAGAGAAGTATTGGAGGCCATTTAGTTCCATTGCCTTCTAATACTTAATCATTTGATGGAGGTCATCACAATCATAAAATTCTAATGTTTTGCAATATCATCTTGATTATAGGAGGCTACCACTTCAAACTGTTCATATTTCTCTTTTCTAAAT
This sequence comes from Myotis yumanensis, assembly GCF_028538775.1. Classification (NCBI taxonomy): domain Eukaryota; kingdom Metazoa; phylum Chordata; class Mammalia; order Chiroptera; family Vespertilionidae; genus Myotis; species Myotis yumanensis. The sequence goes on from NW_027223770.1 coordinate 18,068,660, forward strand.
TGGCAACTGTCATCAGTATTTTAATTAATTTACCCTGACACACAACAGACAATGTTCATATGTGTGATATACCTACATGGGCAAAGCAGATTTTAAAACAAAATTGTATAAATATATATCACATAAAATTTGCCTTCCTAACCATTTTTAAGTGTACAGTTCAGTGGCATTAAGTACATTCACACTGTTGTGCAGCCAGCACCATTACCTATTTCCAAAACTTTTTCACTGGCACGGCCAGATTTTGACAACACTCAAAAAAACTGCAAGGAACAAATGCAAACACAGACTTAATTTAGGCACAATGTTCCCTAGAGGATTTTACAAAGTGTATAAGAAATAAATTAATCCATTTAAACATATCAAAAATTTTCATCTATCTATTCAAATAAAAGCATAATATGCTAATTAGACCAAACAACCTTCTGGACGTCCTTCCGGACAAAGCTGCGGTGACACAGGCTGAGGCAGTTAGGGTTAATCAAGTGGGCAGGGGAGCAATTAGGGGGCCATCAGGCCAGCAGGGGAACAGTTAGGAGGCAATCAGACCGGCAGGCAGAAGTGGTTAGGGGTGATCAGGCAGGCAGGTAGAGGTGGTTAGAGGTGATCAGGGAGGCAGGCAAGTGGTTAGGAGCAAGCGGTCCTGGATTGTGAGAGGGATGTCCTGGATTGGAGAGGGCGCAGGCCGGGCTGAGCCCCCGCCCCCCCTTCGCACAAATTTCATGCACCGGGCCTCTAGTTTTTATATAAAGAAAACAAATGCATCCAATTGCACTTTAAAAAAATTAGGCTTTGATACTGAGAAGGAATCTTGATTATTTTTTCTGATTCTCTACTCCACAGATAATATTTAAAAGGCAGCAAATATGTAGGTAAATTTTACAGAATTACATTGTATCTTGTTACTGTAAATTTTTTCATCCTATCATTCTTGCTCATAGACAATATGAATGTACAATTCACACTTTGCTAACTCATCCTTCTCATTATAAACGTATTCATGAATAGAATGAAACTGAAGTAACTGTAACAATGACAAATACTTCAATGATTCATAATTGCCACAACTATTAATGGTCCTGTACATTAGTAATAGTTCTTTAAAATAAGTTGTGGCAATTAAGCTATGGAAGCCCCACTTTTTAAGCTCTAGCTTTAACTCACAACTGATAAAAGACACCAATCACAAAACCCCTGGAAAGATATGCTCCTTTGAGGGCCCTGACTAAAACTGCTCAAGACCAGGACGTCCTCCTACAGAACTCTGGGAATTACCAGTCTGTGAAGATACAGACAACCATGGGAAAACATTGTGTGGACAGTCAATACTGTATTAAGTATCTCCAGAGGAACGTATGTCAGACTATGAGGTATGCCTCTGGGACTGAGTGTTCATTCTCTTATACAATAGATATTACTATTCATAGCTTGAACACTCTCTTAGAGGTTAAAGAGATAACGGATAGAAGAAAAGACTATAAAGAGGCAATTTTTTCTGCAATTGGAAAAATCCCTCAAAAACAGAATGAAAGGACTTGAATTTTATAGTTTAAGAGAAGTTTAGTGCAACATTTATCAGGTACTAGATACTGTGCTATAAAGAGCCAAGAAAAGCTAACTAAGTCAATAACTTCATGGAAGATGGGAGGAAAGCCCAGGTTATTTGATTCTTGGAGTCCACTGCTTTGTTCAAAAATTAGTTAAAAATAGGATCTGGAGCCAGTACTTCTACTAAATTACAACAAACATTCTTTCCACTGATTTGATAATAGTGTAAATACAATTTTGTTTCCATATAGGAATAATTCCTCTTACTACAATAAAAGTTGTATTATTTCTAGAATGTCTATTCAAACTAGTAATCAACTATCCTGAAAATGATAAGTTGCTTTTATTAAAATAAACAGATTTGGGTTGGGAAAGTTATGACTTGCTATAGTAAACACATTTCTAAATTGTCAAACTGACAGAAAGTCAGGAAAATCTTACAACAAAATGATGTTTGAAAAAAATAAATTACTATCGGGCCAGAAATCCTAGAAAAACAAACCATGAGTATCATACTGCCTATCACTAGCACAATCAAAATTCAAAGTACGATTTCTACTGAATGCGTATTACGTTCACACCATCATAAAATCAAAAAATTTTAAGTCAGCCATATAAGCCAGGAAGAGTCTGTATATGGAACGTGCCCAGTGCCTAGCATATGGTATATACAGAAGAACATGATACAGTAATGAGGAATAGATGAAGTATGCTTATTGACAGGTCTCTGACTCTATCATCACCCTGGCTATATTCATCTAGAATCTCTAACCCCATCATTCTTCCTGAACTGTAATTCTGGGCCTCTAATGACTAGCTGGAGTGCTAGACAATTCCATCTGAATGTTTACTATCTTTCAAATTAACCATCTGAAAATTAACTCAAATACCTTCTCCTCAACTGATACTCCACTGCAAAATTTCTAATTCTATTAATGGCTTTCAACTACCCATCCCCCCAGAGCTTAAAATCTGGTACTCATTTTTGATTCCCCACCTTCCACCTCCTTTCAAAACCTGGAAATCTTCCCTCAGCTACTCTCCCTTCCCAGCCAAATTTAGAAAAATTTGATACTTCCCTACATATGAATGTTTACTGACAAATCAAAGTCCTTCTCCAGACAAGAGACTGGTTATGTCCACTTTCAAGAGATGACAATGGTTTTCTGAGGTCATTTAGTCTTTGCTCTCTAATCTTCACTAGAGTTTGCTCTCTCTGTGCTTAGTTATGAGGTGGTTATAGATATTACTAAATCCAGCATGATCGATAAGCACAAAAACCGTAAGAACGCTGCAAGTGTAAAACCATAGGTAATTATGGTTAAAATAAAATGCAGAGCTAAATATATTAATAAAGACTGAGAAAGCATGTTGTTCCCACAAATGGAATAAATCATTGAATAGGCCCTAACCGGTTTGGCTCAGTGGATAGAGCGTCAGCCTGCGGACTAAAGGGTCCCAGATTCGATTCCGGTCAAGGGCATGTACCTTGGTTGCGGGCACATCCCCAGTAGGGAGTGTGCAGGATGCAGCTGATCAATGTTTCTCTCTCATCGATGTTTCTAACTCTCTATTCCTCTCCTTTCCTCTCTGTAAAAAATCAATAAAATATATTTTTTTAAAAATCATTGAATAGGCCTTAGCTGATTTGGCTTAGTGGAATGCCTGTGAACTGAAAAGTCCCAGGTTCGATTCTGGTCAAGGGCACATGCCCGGGTTGTTGGCTTGATTCCCAGTGGGGGGAAGGGGGGACGCAGGGCGTGCAGGAGGCAGCAATCAATGATACTCATCATTGATGTTTCTATCTCTCTCTACCTCTTCCTTCCTCTCTGAAATCAATAAAAATATATTTTTTTAAATCATTGAATAGTATGCATGATTCTGAAATACCCACAACAAATCCTGCAACATATGAAGGTAATCAGCAAGTGTCAAGGAAAAATGACTGGTGAAATGGAAAAACTTTTGAGTATGTGGTTTGAGGCGCTTCAACACTAGATGGCAAGATTTCAAACTCTTCAGTCTCAGGACCCCTTTATACTCTGAGAATCTCAAACAGCTTTTGTTTATGTCACCTATATCTACTAAGAGTTACCATATTATGAATTAAAATTTAAAACTGTAAAAACTGATTTTATTAGAAAATAAGCCCATTACATGTTAACATATTTTTTAAAAACACTACATTATCTAACATGATACAACACATAAACAAAATTAAAGATAAAAATCATATGTTATCAATAGATGCAGAAAAAACAATTAACAAAGTCCAGCACTCATCCTATATAATAAAAGCATAGCATGCAAATTGTCCTGTTGACTGAGAGTTGTCTGGGAGTTCGACCAGGGGGTGGGGCCGGTAGGGAAAGGGAGGGAGGCCCTGGCCAGCAGCTGCTAGGGACCCTACCAGTGCATGAATTTTGTGCATTGGGCCTCTAGTTTATGATAAAAAAAACTCTCAGCAAAGTGGGAGTAGAGGGGACATACCTCAACATAGTAAAAACCATATATGACAAACCCTCAGTAAACATCATACTCAATGGGAATAACAAAGTTTTTTCCCTTAAAAACAGGAAGTCAGGGATGTCCACTTTCACCATTCTTATTCAACACAGTACTGGAAATCCCAGCTGCAGCAATCAAATATTATAGTGCCAAATATTTTAAAATTTGTTCGCTGCTGTCAATCTAAAAAAGAACAAATATCTCTATGTTTTTCTTGAAAGGAACAAGTTTTTAGAATGGATTCACTAGAGTATTCATTTTTGAGAATATGTTTTACATACTCTGAACACTAACGAAAGTGTATGCGATCTTTATTTGATGATGGTTTATTTCCCAAGGGTTCTCCTTAAGAGTTTATTAAGTTTTCAGGAAGAATTTCCAAATGGGTTACTATATCTGAGTTATAAAAAAAAAAATTTACTTTTATAACTAGCTATTTTCTAATCAAATAAAGATTTCACCCATTTTACTACATAAAGTTCTTTCTAGTTTAGAGCTTTGAGAAGAGAGACTGAGATTTACCTCGACATTAAGAAAAACCAGTTAAACAATTACTCAATGAAACCAATAACATGATCCAGCAATTCTATTTCTGGGTATATATACCAAAGAATTGAAAGGAGGCACATGAATGTCTATTTGTACACAAATGTACACAGGAACATTACTCACAATAGCCACTGATAGATAAATGGATAAATAAAATGTGGTATACACATACAATGGAATATTGTTTAGCCTTAAAAGTAAACTTTGATATGCACTGTGATATGCATGAATCTTGAGAACATGTTAAAATAAGCCAGACATGAAGACAAAAACTGTCTGATTCTAATTATGACACCTCTAGGGTACTCAAATTCATAGACAGAAAGTAGGAAGGTGGTTGTCAGGGGCTTGGGGGAAAGGGAGACTGATTATTGCTTAATGGGTAAAGTATAGTTTTGCAAGATGAAAAGAGTTCTAAAGATGGATGGTGGTGATAATTACTTAACAAAGGGAACGTACTTTATGCCACTGAACTGTACACTTGAGAGTGGTTAAGCCCTAGCCAGTTTGGCTCAGTTGATAGAGCATCAGCCTGCGGACTAAAGGGTCCCAGGTTCGATTCAGGCCAAGGGCACATGCCTCAGTTGCGGGCTCAATCTCCCTCCCCCCCAGTAGGGGGTGTGCAGGAAGCGGCAAATCAATGATTCTCTCTCATCATTGATGTTTCTATCTCTCTTCCTTCCTCTCTGAAATCAATGAAAAAAGTATATTTCAAAAAACAAAGAAAAAAAGCATATGGCTCCTTAAATTAAAAAAAAAAAAAGAATGATTAAGGTGGGCCCTAGCCAGTTCAGCGTCGGCCTGCTGACTGAAGGGTCCAGGGTTTGATTCTGATCAAGAGCACATGCCCAGGTTGCGGCTCGATCCCCAGTAGGGGACATGTAGGAGGAGGCAGCCAATCAATGATTCTCATTATTGATGTTTCTATCTCTCCCTCTTTCTTCCTCTCTGAAAACAATAAAAATACGTTTAAAAAATTGGTTAAGGTGGTAAATTTTTATTTCACAATAAGAAAATAGCAATGGCCCAATCTACCTCCTGTTTTCACAAATCAAATTTTATCAGAACAACAAGTAGTGGTCTACTCTTTTATCTTAAAAAAAACCCAAAAACTAGAAAAAAGCAAGAGAAACCTAAAATAAACAGAAAGAGATTAAGTACAAACATAAATGAAATAGAAAATAGACAAGCCACAGAAAAAAAGTAAAGCCAAAACTTGTTTCTCTCGAGAGATAAGCAAAATTGATAAACCTTCAGCTAGACTGATCAAGGAAAAAAGTGGCAGAGGAGTGGGGCAACATAAGGGAAACCTGGGAAAGATATACAGAATGACCCGGTAGAATGTTTCAAAACCAAAGAGGAGTGGTTGACAGTGTCAAATGCTGCTGAAAGGTCAAATAAGATATAGACCAAAGTCTATTTAATTTAGCCACAGGAGTCACTGATGACCTTATAATAGCACAAAGGAAGAGGTAGCTGAATTTGATGCTAGATTGCGATTGCGATAGACAAAGAGTCTGCAGAAATGAGGAAGTGAAAATTGTGAGTATAGACAACTCAATCTTAAAATTTGGTTCTAAAGATAGAGCAAGAGGTTAGCTGGAGGGAAATAAGGGCTTAAGGGAGGATACTGGTATTTTTATAAAATGGGGAGAAAATAGACAATTCCCCTCGACCATAAGTGCTTTTTAAATTGGGGTAAAGTTACAGAGAATGTTTTGATTGTTGTTGGAAAGATTCAGAGAAGAAGAAAATGTAAAAGATACAGCAGGTGATAACAGCATAACTCTCTGGGCAGGTAGAAAGGAATCGGATTCAGTGCACAGGGAATGAACTGGCCTTGAACAGGAGATCCATGACAGGGAGAAGAGAAAAGGAAGGGTATAGTTACAGTTAGGTTTACCTTTTATTGCTCTTTGAAATTATAGGCAGAGGTAGATGGTTGAAAATAAAGAATTTTGAGAAATGAAACATAAGAAATATGTGTGGAGAAAAGGAAATGAAGGATGGAGGCACTGAAAACCCAATTGAAACTGAAGGCCACATATTTGTAGTGGCAATAGTCTATGCTTTTTAAGTTCTATCTCAATAAACTGTCAAAAAAAAAGCAGTGACTTTGAATCAATTTCCAAAAAATTATAGTAACCATTAATAGTACTTACATAGTACTTTATATGTAGCAGGCATTTTTTAAAAATTACTTTTTACATATTCAAATCAGAGAGAGGCAGTGATTCCTATAAACAGAAATAATTCTCATAGAAGTATGTTTGTATAGTTTTATATTGCACATAAAATACACCAAAGACAAAAGAAACTGTCCTCATACAGTAATGGAAAGCCACAAAAAGAAAATGAGCAGTGTTAGAAAATCCAAAGCAAAGAGCCAAGGAAAAAGTAAAACCCAGAGAGTCAACATGTTAAAAATGAGAAAAAGGTAAAAGTGGATGAAAATACATACACAACCAGTAAACACTAGTAAAAGAGAAAAATAAAATAGAAGTAAAGTATGTCTGTGTCTCTGAAAACCCTTTTGTTTTTTTTGTTGGGACCAAAGAATTTCCTAATTTTATCAAAGAGCACAAATAAAATACTGAATAGTGGGTAGTATTGAATATGCTTTCTTACTAAGAGTAGGCTAGGATCAAATACTTAGCAGGGTAAGAACTGAATTAAAGAGAAAACCATTTTAAAAATAAATTATCAAAGTTACTTTCAGAAGTTCTACAAAATCCAGAGATTCATGGTCTTGGTTATATGTTAAACCCAAGATGCTTATTGTTATGCTGAATGCATCAAACCTGTCAAAACCAAATGAACAGCAAATCACGTCAAAATAAATAGACCATTTAAAGCCTGTAGAAAGGCAGCAATTTAGACTATCAAAATTACAAACTGACTGGGTATCCAACACTTGTAATTTTAAGGCATTTAAAAAATATATATATATATTATTGATTTTTTTTACAGAGAGGAAGGGAGAGGGATAGAGAGTTAGAAATATCGATGAGAGAGAAACATCGATCAGCTGCCTCCTGCACACTCCCCACTGGTGGTGTGCCCACAACCAAGGTACATGCCCTTGATCAGAATCAAACCTGGGACCCTTGAGTCCACAGGCCGACGCTCTATCCACTGAACCAAACTGGTCAGGGCTTAAGGTATTTTTTTAAAGCTATACAAGAAAATTATTAAAATGTAAAAACATTCAATGTGGAGACAAGGAAGATGTTCTTCAAGAAGAGTAAGTTATTAATAAGTTTCATCCACCAATTTTCACTCTTATCAGACAGAATTATCAATGTGAAATACGATGATGATATAAGTCAGTGATTTATTCCTGGATCAGTTATGTAAAAATGTGCTGGCTAAGGTCACCCTTGGCACTAATAATGTTAGTGAAGAAATTAATGCAATACTCAATGTGCCCTTCAAGCAGGAGTGTAATATAAATCTAATGTATCTTTGTATTTTTAAAGGCACATATATAATCATTATTTTAGATCTGGTGACTAAGAATATAGAGATTTTCATCTCACTCCCTAAAATGGGGTGAAGTACTTCTAACATAAAGAACAAAGAAAACCAATGTCACCCCAACAAATTTAAAAATAAAAAAAATAAAAAAACAAAGAAAAACTAATGTACCTTTTGGCTTAACAGGAGATAAATTTCAAGCAATCATTCTGAAGTACATGAAAAACTATTTCAGTCATGAATGTGGTAGATTTAAAGTAAAAACAGCCCATAAAGCTTATATAAAGAGCATGCTCAATAGCAGTCTACAAAATACCATAAAATGACAGGGAAACACAATATATGTAATATTTATAAAAATATTTTAAAATTATAGTTGGAAGGAACCTAACTAATTAAGAACCCTCTAACTAATAAAGGAAACCCCTTTACAATAAATAGTCTTTGATGCTTGAACATTTTCAGTGACAAAATAGTTGTATCTTTTCAAGGCCAGGAACACTTACTAAAAGTTTAGGAAGACCACTGTAAACTTAGAGGATATAACATGTTATTGGTTTTTATACAACTGTCAATGAAGAATATATTTTTATTCACTCTAACATTTTATTATGCAAACTTTCAGATACAGCAAATTTAAATAATTTTACAAGCTAATGCCTAAAGAGCCAGATCTAGATTCTACCAATAACATTCTACTATACTTGTTTAATCATATATCTATCCATCTCGATTTCTGATGTTTTATCTACTCTTTAAATGCCTATTAAAGTGCTATCTAAATGCAGTTTTTGAAGTAAGGTCTGATATAATAGACATGACAAGCACGTGGGGTTGTTGGGCAGGCAACCTTCAGTGTTGCTACAGGACAAAAACCAGTCATGGTGAATGAGATTTATATTCACTTTTATCACGTGTTATACTTAGTTGTCAGCTACAGCAAAGTAGTGAAGCTCCAACCCTGAAGACCAACAGACCTCAGATTGAAACCTGGATATTGAGCATGCTCCTTACTTGCTAACAAAGATACTAGCAGCATATTAACAGGTCAATATGAGATTTACTTATTTTTCAATGTGAGATTTAAATGAGATGATGTATAAAAATGTTTATTTAGCACAGTGCTGGCTTTTTGTACGGGTTCAACAAAAGTTAGTAATCATCATCATCCTATTTACTAGTAGTCCATTCATATCATCATCATCATCATCATCATATTTAGTCCATTCAACTTACCACAAAGGGCATAGCTGCATACAGACCTATGCTCTTATTTGTGGCCTTTTTTTTTTTTTTTCATTACTTGTGTCTTGGCAGTCTATTTTTTACTAAGAATAAAGACAGAATGAAATGAATGGGTCCAAAGCACAAGCGCTGTCCATTTTCCCAGTGGACTTCCTAAAGGAAATAGATACCCCTTCTCTTACCAAAAGTAGCGCTAAGTACTACCTCAGGATTACATACAAATCACAAACAGGCAAACTACACCTTTGTAATAGATCTGTAGTTGCCACTTTAATCAAGTGGTCGCATTTAGCATCACTGATAGCACGGCAAACTGATACGATGTAACCTCCTCTAGATGCAATAGGAAGTGCACAGCTTCACCTATTAAACATTGTTGCCAGAGGAAGTTTAACTTTAAGCTAATCAAGCTTTTCTTTAGACCTAACTTCCAGTAACAGAAAATTCAGGGGGATAGAGGAATAAATTAAATGATAGTATGAGGCAACAGAAGTCTGAATGTGGGAGCATTCTCTAGAACAGTTTGGTCAGCCGTCAGGAGAAAAAAGGCGATGGGTACTGCCTTTTAAAAAAAGGCATAATCGAGTGGGAGTGGGGAGGAGAGGGGCAATGGGGTGAAATGGAGGACATCTGTAATACTCTCCAAAATAAATTAAAAGGCATAATCACCAGATGCAATGCATGAATCTTGACTGAATATAGCTATGGGGTAAAGGGGGTTCCCAAAGAGACTTTGGCATAATAAGGAAATTTATATATGTTGATAATTGGGGTTAGTTAGTAGGAGAAGGTGTCTATTTTTAGGACATGCATACTGAAATATTTGCATGTCACGATGTTTGCAACTTGTTCTCAAATGGTAGCACACACAGAGACATACAAAAAGGGAGAAGAGGGGGGAACAATACCAATCCAGGTAGTGGAGTGCTCATTGTATTTTTTTCCTTAAGACTGAAATTTTTCATAATCACGTTTTTAAGAAGTGTACTTATCTGAGAGGCACAGTAGCAAATACACCGACACTGGAATTGTATCTGGCCACAAATCTCACCTCTGTTACTCAACTAGCTGTGTGGCCTAAAGCAAAGTTACTTAATATCACTTACGTTTGTCTCATCTATAAAACTCAAGTAACAATACCTAAATTGTTAGGTCGTTCTGAGAATCAAATAAGATCCCATATGCAAAATGCCTCGCAGCGCTGCATGAAATAAGTTAATCTGGTTTTCATAATGAATGAATGCAATCATCCTAAATTACAAGACTATAGGAAAGCATTCATTATTTTCACATTCCGTAAGGAACTACACTAGGTAACACTAACTATCCATTGGCAGCTGATGTTAAGTAATGGGGGAGATGAAGATTTAAAAAATATGTGCGTTTAATCCAATCATTCCAACGGAAACCGTCAACAGCCGTAGGAAAACCATAAAAATCTCTACCTATGCAAACTATTTGTCATCAAACTGTCGCAGTTTGCTTTTGGTATCAGCCTGGTCAGAAAATAAGTGGAATTTAAGAGATTATTTTTTTTCCCCCTAACCGCAACAGATCTATTTTATCTTACCTCTATGTAGAAAAAAAAAACTTTAAATTTTTGCCTTCATTTTTATAAGTTCCAATAAGGGACACAATGATTGGGCTGTGGTCTGGTTAAGATGCCTATAACTCAGAAAGACGTAATTGCCTCTCTTCTCAGGGACTTATCATTTCCCTCCAGGTAACCCCCCGTTCTCGTCAGGCCAGCAGAAAATGATCAGCTGCCGAGCGAGCCTCAGGTAGAGAAGAAAAAGAGGTGATTGCATTTTTTCATTTCAAGACGGGCCATTCCTCCCCTCTCCAGCTCTAGAGAAGACGCAGCAGGGGAGTTAGAGGGAAAAGGCCGTCAGGTGTGGGGCTCCCCGGTTCCCCCAGGTGTGAGAGGAGGTCACACCCCAGCCTCCTCCGGGGTTAGGGTGCCAGGCAATGGGCGTGCAGCGCCCGGGAAGATCGGCCCGTCTCCTCCCCGAAGGATTAAATGCCATTGGGTGGGTGGGGGGGACCCTGTGGGGTGTCTCCCGCGCAGATGGGGGTGACCAGACTCAGGCTTTCCTTTCCGTCCAGCGCCCAGAAGGGGGGCGCGCAGTTGTCAGCCCCCGAGCAGGAGCCCTCGAGGGCGCAGGCGACGAGCGGCGGCGGCTGGCCGAGGTTCGCCCTCGCCTCCCCTCCTCTCCCCTCCCCATTACCTGCGGGCGGCGGTGCGGGGCCCCGAGGCCTGGTGCTCCTCCTCCCCGCCAGCTGGGGCGGCGAGGCGGTGGCGGTGTGTGGCGGCGGCGGCGACAGCCCGGGGGGAGGGGGCGGAGCGCGCGGCTCGAGCCTCTCTCCTCCCCCGGGAGACGAGGGGCCCCTATCTCGGGCCGCCGCGCCTAGGCCCGCGAGCGGCCCGCGGCCGGGGCATGGCGCCTCGCAGCAGCAACGTGCCCGCGAGCGGGGAGCGTGCGGAGCGGCGGGAGGCAGGCGCCCGTGGCGCTCGGAGGAGCCCCAAGGGGAGGAGCGAGGGGACGGCCGTTGGGGGCGGTTGGCCGAAGGCAGGCGGCGGTGGAGGCAGCGCGGCGACGGCTCGCGTTTTCCGGGCGTGGGGGGGAGGGAAGGGGAAGGGGGACGAGGGGAGGGGAAGGGAGGTTGGGAGGGAGCCGCCGCCGCGCGCGCGTGCGGGACGGCGCCGCCGCCGTTGCCGCTCTGCTCACTCCAGCCTGTTTGGGGGCACTTTGTTTGTGTCCCACAATGCTCTGCGCGGGCGGCAGGGCTGGAAAGGGGAGGGGAAGTGGGCGGGGCGAACGGGCTCGGGGGCGGGGCGCTGCGGGGGCGGGGACAGGGGCGGAGCACAGTTTTGGCGCAAGCGCAGAAGGAGCGGCTCGCGGTTGCTGAGACCTGAACTGTGGGTGGGTGACTCGGCTGCTTACACACTTGGCGTTTCGACATTGACGTTACTCACCGTGGCGTGTGTGCACACGTGCAGTTTACATGACCTGCTGCATGCGCCCTGGCTGCCCAGGTTGTCTTCCTCCAGCTGTCCCCGCAGCCCGCTCCCCGCGTGCACTGACAGAAGCATTTCTGGGCACCGTTCACGCTTCTTGCATTTTTTTTTTTTTTTAAACCTCATTGGAACTAAAAACGAAAGAAACTCCTGTTTTCTCGAGTGGTTTCTGTAGCTGATTTCAGTAGCGGGGCTGAAACCGGAACACCCAGACCCTTTCGGTGAAGGCGGTTAGCTGGTAATCCGCCCATCCTTCACACTTAGAAACTGTGGCCTGCCCAGAGGTAGCCCCAGACTAGCGAGGGTTCTGCTTCCCTTGCAGACAGCCGACCTGGCCCCGCATACCCCGTGTCGTGCCTTCTTTGCACCCCCTGGCATCCTTTCAGTGACCTGAGGTTGCTCTGGCGTTTCCCACGTCCTGGCGAAACGTGGGATTCGAATCCCAGGTCTGTCTTTTCCCCTAACACAGGGCACTTAGAGCGGCTGCAAAGACTCTCCCGTTCTTTCCACGACCTTTAATCTCACTTTATTACACCATCACTTCCCTGGCCTTTCCACGGATGGAGTGTGCGGGGCACCCCGAAGTGGCGGGTACTGCCGGGGGAAGTTTTAGAGTTCCTGGTCAATTGCAAAATCGTGGAAAGTGTTAAAACTCCCAGGACATGAAGTCTTAGCTCCCCAGGGCTGGTAGGCGTGGGCTTGGGGAGCAAGACGAGGTGGTAAGACAGCAGAGAAACGGCCCCAGGGGAAATCAGCCTGAAACTCCACAACCCATGAGTCCCAGCTGCCGGTCACACTTGAGCCAATTAAGCAGAGGGTCGAATCATATGAGTGTTTATTCCAATAATGCTGGCAGTATGTGAGAGCTATGGGTCATCCATGAAAGCATGCTCCCCCCTTCTCCCCATAAGTCAGCTGCTTATATGGGGTAGGATAAAGATTACATGGGGAAGCAGGCAAAAGAAATGAGAATGAGTATGCAAAATGGGTATTACAGGCATGGGGAAATAGGCAAAAAGAATAAAATTGGGTATAATGGTTACAGATTACATCGTTTGGGCAACAAGGTTGTTAATCTATCCATGATAATATGATAATGGCTCACATTCCAAGGTTGACTCCCAGGTCCTGGGGGTGTACAACTGCCATCCAGGTTATAATGTGCTTTCTCAAATCAGAACAAAACAATCTCAGGGCATGATTAATATTTCTTATCCCTAATAGCTAGTCCCCACTATTCCATTTTGGTTCCTAACAAGCCTCCCAGGTGCCTGGAGATGGAGTGGGGTTCAGGGCTTGGAGGCCCAGGGCGCCTTGGGGCTCTGTATTTGCATATTTTATTTTCCCACGCATGCAGTTTTTTTTTAAACAGAACTACTCCTCTTCTGTTATAATGTATCCTGCAAATCACAGAAGGACGCCTCAAGAAGTCGAATTAAAGAGTCACATTTGCCATAACCGGTTTGGCCCAGTGGATAGAGCGTTGGCCTGCAGACTGAAAGGTCCCAGGTTTGATTCCAGTCAAGGGCATGTACCTTGGTTGCGGGCACATACCCAGTGGGGGGTGTGCAGGAGGCAGCTGACCGATATTTCTCTCTCATCAATGTTTCTAACTCTCTTTTCCTCTCTGTAAAAAATCAATAAAATATATATATTTTTTAAAAGTGTCACATTTATTGCAATCCGGGATTATGAGGGGTCATTCCCAAATCTCAGAGTAATAAGATGGTCCAAAAACCAGGTTTATATAGGCAAAAAGCACAAAGGTATTGATTACATCACAGGGTTTGGAATGAGGAACCTGGTTCGCAAAAAGCAGTTTACAGAAGCAGAATTAAGCATGTTAATTACAGTTTTGGGTCTCCGGATCACTGAGTTGGCAGAAACACATTATCTGGGACCGCTGGGTTGACAGGAACACATTTTTCTAGAGCCCTCGGGTCTTGAGACCACTGATTTGCCAGGAATTCATTATCTAGAGCCATGGAGGCAATCTAGAGTAATTGTGCTGTCCTGGTCTTGGGACCACTGAGTCAACTGGAACGCATTATCTGTGGCCACTAAGGCAATTTAGGATAATTGTGCTGTCCTGTTTCCCAGGTACAGAAGAATGTGCTTTCTAAAACCAGTAAGATGCCGAAACCGGTTTGGCTCAGTGGATAGAGCTTCGGCCTGCGGACTGAGGGGTCCCGGGTTCGATTCCGGTCAAGGGCATGTACCTGGGTTGCGGGCACATCCCCAGTGGGGGGTGTGCAGGAGGCAGCTGATCGATGTTTCTCTCTCATCGATGTTTCTGGCTCTCTATCTCTCTCCCTTCCTCTCTGTAAAAAATCAATAAAATATATTAAAAAAAAAAAAATAAAACCAGTAAGATAACAATCAATGGGATAGTCATTCAATCGAGTGGGATGATTTATACAATTCAGAAAATCAAAATAACTTTTCTATTGTTAAACAAAGCAAATAAGTACAGAAGCCAAACAGCAGATTAAACTATAGTCTCTACCTGAGATGATTGCTACCATACTTCACTTCAAAGTGCTTTGTGCAAGGTGAATTCACCTCCACTTGGAGTAGAGTGGATTTTTCTTGGTAGCACCTTAATCTCCTCCCTGAGACACAGCAGCCAATGCCCTAGCACCCTAATTGTAACAATCAAAACCACTTTAGAAATAAAGACAATAGAAACGTCTAATTTTATAGTCCTTTACAGTTTCCAACAAATTTTCAAGTATATGTATAATACTTAATCCTCACAGCAACTGTAATACATAGGTTTTACTACTTTTTCCCACCGTATTTTTATTATTCCCATTTCAGAGATGAGGAAAACCTGAAAGATGTGAATTAGGCCCAGAAAGTTTTGTGCTGAGACTTGAAGAAGGGGAAGAAAAGAAAGTGGAGTGTTCACCCTAGGAGAGCAAGGCTCAGGAGCTTGAAGCTCTGGCGGGGTGTGTGTTAGACTGCATTTACAAGGTTAAAACCCGGAGAAGAATCAGGGTGCGGACAAAATAGTGTTAATGAACAAAAATTCAATCAAGGTTAAATCTGAAGATCAAATTGGCTTTAGGGAGCATCCCAGCTAGCAAGCTTTCCATGCAATACGCAAGGCTTCCACAGGCTGAAGCTGGGCAGCACGAGAAAGTTATTAGCAAAAGAAAAGATTGGCCCAGGCCAGGTTACCTTTCCTTAGGTGAGGGCAGGAGGTTTTGTCATGCAGATTTCCTGGGCTTCCTTTGGGGGATGGAATGGGCCCAGGTGACAGATGACCTCATTGGTACCCAGTAGAAAATTCCAGAGGGACAGGCTGACATTGCATTCTGGGAGGAGGTTGAACCGGCAGGTATGAAATCTGCATTTGGTGCTTTAGCCCAGGTGACTCCATTTGGGGCCTGTGGTTTTCTCTTTAACGGTCGTCAAGCAGATTCCATCCACCTCCCCTAGGGCATTTAATAGGACCATCAATAAAAGACCATCAGGCAAGTCTTTCACTTAGCGTTTCTCAAGGGACTGAGGTGTCATCTCCCTTCGTGGCAAGACTAGCAGTGCTGACACAGAAAATAGCCTTCCTTAGAATGTTCTCTTGTCTCCTTTCCCTTTTGTGCTTTTCTATTTTTCATGTTACATTTTCAAATTTTATCATCCTCTCCCCTGCCCCCTCCCCAGGTCTGGAGAATCAATGAACCAAGAAATGGCTGCTGGGCCTTTAGAACACAGTTTTAGATTCTTGGAGCTGTTGTGAGGGGAAAAAATACAAATATTAACTATGTAGGAGCCCTCTTCTCTATTTTGGCTTTGGACAAGGTCAGTTTCCATGATTTCTGCAGCCTCCCACTGTTACCTGTAGAAGTGGGGGGACCTCGTCCTCACCTGTTGCTCATGGAAATGGAATTCTTGCCATATCCTGAGAAAGAAGTTTAGGAGACTTGCGCAGGAGAACGAGTGGTTTTTATTTTTTTAAAAATATTTTTATTGATTTCAGAGAGGAAGTGAGAGGGGGAGAGAGATAGAAGCATCAATGATGAGAGAGAATCATTGATCGGCTGCTTCCTGCACACCCCACACTAGGGTTCGAACCCACAACCCGGGCATGTGCCCTGACCAGGAATCAAACCATGACTTCCTGGTTCATAGGTCGATGTTCAACCACTGAGCCACACCAGCCAGGTGGGAATTAAACTTTTATAGATGAGGAATCCGCAAGGCTACTGGATGACAGTTGAAAACCAATAAGCTTATGAAGTGAGTTCGGTCCAGGTAGAATACATCGCTTGGGGAGCTGGTATTTGCTGACAACATGGAACAGCTGCAGTTACATGCTACGAATATTGGATCTGATTCCTGGATGCAAATTAATTCTAGCCCATGAAGGGTCTTGAGCCACGCCAAAAATGACCAAGTAGAACAATATGTGAAAAGATGGCTGGCTCTGGCACTAAACTAGAGCCTCCCCTCAGAGCTCAGAGAATCTGCATAATTCAATTCATTCCTAATGGTAGCTGTCATATTAGCTTGTCTCAGCCCTCACTGTGGTTCACAGCTGTATCTCAGAAGTGACTTAGGAAGGAAGCTTTTAGTAACTGTCTTCATCTTTCCATTTGTACTCTCTCTCCCCTCACTCCCCCATCAGTAGTACCCTCTGCCTCTCCTCTCAGTTTTCTTCTACTTACCCTCCTCTGCCTCCTGCTCCCTCAATGAACATACGCTCCAAGGAAATAATTCGCTAAATGAATTCATGGCGAGGTACACGCTGTCAACAAGACTTGCATGTAAACTCTCCCAGTGGCTAGTTGCATGTTAAGAGAAGTCTGCATTTCAAGCTAAAGAAAACGTCTAACTCTGAAGCTCTAAGCCAGTGGTTCTCAACCTTCCTAATGCCGCGACCCTTTAATACAGTTCCTCATGTTGTGGTGACCCCCAATTTCATTGTTACAAATTGAACATAATTAAAGCATAGTGATTAATCACAAAAACAATATGTAATCATATATGTGTTTTCTGATGGTCTTAGGTGACCCCTGTGAAAGGGTCGTTTGACCCCCAAAGGGGTCGCGACCCACAGGTTGAGAACTGCTGCTGGAAGTGTTAGCTGTTCCACAGGAAAGAGCATTTTTAGAGGACCTAGTTCCAACTTAGAATATTTTTTCCGTTTTCCAGGTACACTCTATTTTAGGTACAAATTCCAACTTATAAAAGGGCTTTCGAAAACCAAATTTCTCCTCCCAATATGAAAAAAAACACCTCTAGGGCTGCTTGGAGTGTGACCTCATTAAATATCGACCTTTTACACCCTTCCAGGCAGACATGAGGGAGGAAGCCAAGACCTTGACCATCATGAGAAGCAGGCCAGGGAGATTTGCACCTTGCTGCAGGAAAAGCAGGCTGATGAGCAGAAATAGAACAGATCTAATTCAGGACCTTGACTATATTAGAGGGTAATAAGCAGCCTCCATACCTTTATATGGCCTTTTCCCCGGTTATGGGTGGAGAATCTTCCTTGAGATACAGTACCCAGTGGGGAGCTGCCGGTGCTCACAGTGTGAATACCAGAAAGTGAGATCGAAGAGAGGGCAATACATTATCACCGTGATTGAATTTAACCTCTCACAGCCTCTGTTTCCAACAGCCCCCCCCCCCCCGCCCCGCCCTGTAATGTGGGAACCATAATATCTATTGAAAAGAGTTAGAACTCTTTTGATTGCAAATTACAGAAAGGTGTATTTCTAGTAAACTAGGTTAAGTTAAAAAAAAAAGAAGAAGAAGAATTTAGAGGCTTTCATTCCTAGATGTCTAAGGGCCACTAATTTGGGGCAAGGCTGGGTCCAGAGATTCAAAGGACACCTTCAGAACTTTCCAGCTCCCACCCCCAACCCCCTTTTTTTTCAGCCCTGATTGTTTTTTTAAAATATATTTCATAGATTTTTTACAGAGAGGAAGGGAGAGAGATAGAGAGTTAGAAACATCGATCAGCTGCCTCCTGCACACTTCCTACTGGAGATGTGCCCGCAACCAAGGTACATACCCTTGACTGGAATCGAACCCAGGACCTTTCAGTCCGCAGGCCGACGCTCTATCCACTGAGCCAAACCGGTTACGGCAACCCTGGTTGTTTTGACTTAGCTTTATCCTCAGACTGTTTGAATGTATGTGTCAGTTAAGATCTAAAAACTTATTTCGAAGGTTAACAATTCCAACAGACAATCTTATTCAAATATCACAGGGAAGATTATGTTACCCTGCTCAGGTCACTGTGTGGTGGGTTGACACCCAACCAAAGGAGCCACACCAGCCAGGGCAAGGACTTTTAAGATTAACTCTCTTAGCAACCTTCAAATATACAACACAATATTAACACTAGTTACCAATGTGGTACATTAGGCCCCCAGAACTTATAACTGGAAGTTTGTACCTTTTGACCTCCTTCACCCATTTCTCCCACATCTACCCACTGCCTCTGGCAACCACCAAAAATCTGTTCTTTTCTTCTATGAGTTCATTTCCATTTATTTATTTACTAGAGGCCCGGTGCACGAAATTTGTGCACAGGTAGGGTCCCTAGGCCTGGTCGGTGATCAGGGCCGATCAGGTTCCCAACCTCTCCTCCTCCCCACCCCCTGCCTCCTCCTTCCCCCGACTCTCTCAGCACCCTGCTGTAGCCACTGATGGCCCGCCATATTTCGTGCTGCCCCCTGGTGGTCAGCTCACGTCATAGCGAGTGATTGAACTCCCGGTTGAACTCCTGAGAGGACAATTTGCATATTAGCCTTTTCTTATATAGCATTTATTTATTTATATTTGTAAGTATATTTTTACTGATTTCAGAAGGAAGGGAGAGCAAGAGAGAGATAGAAACATCAATGATGAGAGAGAATTATTGATTGGCTGCCTCCTGCAGACCCCACACTGGGGACTGAGCCCGCAACCGAGGTATGTGCCCTGACCAGGAATTGAACCGTGACCTCTTGGTTCATAGGTCGATGTTACTGAGCCATGCCGGCTGGGCCATTTTTTTTTTTTTAGATTTCACATACAGTATTTACCTTTCCATGCCTGACTTATTTCACTTAGCAGTGCTCTCAAGATCCACCTACATTGTTGTAAATGATAGGATTGTCTTCTTTTTAATGGCAGAATAATGTTCCATTGTATATGTACCACATTTTCTCTATTCATTCTTCAAGTTACATTATTAAATGAAAAAAGCAAGGCTAATACCAGAGTGTATAGTATGTTATCTTTTGTACAACAAAATAAAAAATATTGTTGTATTTGATCTGCTTTCTGTATGCCCCCTACTGGGGATTGAGTCTGCAACCCAGGCATGTGCCCTGAGCAGGAATTGAACTGTGACCTCCTGGTTCATAGGTCAACGCTCAACCACTGAACCACGCAGCCGGGCCAAGCCTGCCCTTTTAATATCACATCCTACCAACCAGAATAAACAACACACTCAAAAAGAAAGACAACCAAGATGTGAAGGCATCTATAGAGAACATACACAGAGAAGAACACGGCCTTACATGATTGCTAGGCCTTACCGGCCACGGGGGATATTTTTACCGTGTTGAGGTCATGAAGAGGAGACTGGGTTGGAGACTGGGTGGGCATAATGTTGGGTGGCATGTGAAGAGTGGTGTGCATGTGTTAGGAGATACTCACAGACTCTTTAGCTTTCGAGCACAGCTTACAGGATCCGGAGCCTATTCCCCGAGCTCCTACAGCAGTGGTTCTCAACCTTCCTAATGCCGCGACCCTTTAATACAGTTCCTCATGTTGTGGTGACCCCCAATTTCATTGTTACAAATTGAACATAATGAAAGCATAGGGATTAATCACAAAAACAATATGTAATTATATATGTGTTTTCCGATGGTCTTAGGCGACCCCTGTGAAAGGGTCGTTCGACCCCCAAAGGGGTTGCGACCCACAGGTTGAGAACTGCTGTCCTACAGGGTCCGTGCTGTCTTTGATCTCAGTTCCTATTGCCGTTTTCCTTTTTTGTAATTGTTTACTAGGCGGTGAGATCTTTAGAAGGAAGTACACAAAACAACAAAACAAAAAAAGGAGGAAGTACACAGTTCCTCCGTGCACCAGCCCTTAGCACAGCCCTGGCATTTAGAAGGCTCTTAACAAGTGTTTGCTGAAGGTCTGGTGAGACATGCCTTAGGAAGACTGGGCGACATTGGAGATATCCCTTTGGTGGGGGGATCTGGAGCCCACAGGCGTGCTTTGTTTCCGGTTGGTGGGCTGTCGGACGGCTGAGTGTTTTCAGCCAGCATTAAGATTTTCTCCTCCCGCTTAGCTTGCACTCTGTACACACAAGGCAGCTGGCTCAGCACAGCCGAGGGGGACAGTTCTCAGCTCCCTGCCAGCCAGTTAGGCTCGCCCGTCAATCTGTCCCAATGTGTCCCCTCCCTGTGATCTGACAGTAATATAATCCCCTTCCTTAGATTTCTCTGATCGCCCGCCCGCGCTCTCCTCACCTCTGTCTGCTGCTGTCTGAGCTGCTCAGACTTGGGCAGCCGTGAGGGACTACAGAGAAGTGAGTTCATCCATAGAGCATGTCCGCAGGCAGCCAAGTCCTCCAGGTCTGAGTAAAATGACCCAATGTATTTGGTATTTACTGGGCAGTCACACAGGGACATGTCCATTCTGGGATGTCCCTCGGCAGGACAGATGCTGCCTCAGCCAGATTTGCCAAAGGTCCTTGAATGGGGTTTCCGATAGGAGTCATGGGAGTCAAAGTCCACTTTCCATCCCCCCATCCTCCCCCCGCCCCCCCAATTCTACTGGCCACTGGTTTTGCCTTAATAATGAATTCCAATAGAATTTTTATTCCCAATTCCATTAAGATTTTTCCCCAAATTGAAATGGCTCACCTGGCCCATAGCTGCAAAGTTAAAAGACTCCAAATGGCGGCTTTCAGAGACAATGGACTATTTTGTTTCCAGGGGGTGAAGCATTGGCACTGGCTAATGAGTTGTATTGCACTGTACAATGCCCTTTGATTGTGTATTATATATTAGCACTCTGGACTTGAAAGAGACAATTGTGCAACGTTTGCCTATTAATCGAGAATAATCATCTCAGCTGCGCAGTGTTGCATACCAGCCAGGCTTGTCATTCTCCTATCCAACAGCTTTTAATTGTTGTGTTGCCCTTTCATGGCAACCTTTCTCAGAGTTTGGAGAACAAAAAAGGGGGACCTACCTAAATATCAGCTCCTTCCCACCCCGAGAGAACAGAATCCATTTAGATGGAAAGGATGAGTTTTCTAATTTCCAGAGAGTCATGGCTTAGAAATGTCCATTAGCCATTAAATCTAAATGCTAAGGTCACAGATTGCTTCTTCCTAATAAAGTTAGGAAGTATATTGGACAAAAAAAAAAGGGCTTGCATGATTACACAGTAAGCTGGAGACTAAAATAGAAGAAACGCCTTAAAAATCATTGGCAGGCCTGGCTGGCATGGCTCAATGGTTGAGCATCAACCCATGAACCAGGAGGTCACGGGTTCGATTCCCGGTCAGGGCACATGCCTGGGTTTTGGTCTCGATCCCTAGTGTGGGGCATGCAGGAGGCAGCAAATCAATGATTCTCTCTCATCATTGATGTTTCTCTCTCTCTCTCGCTCCCTCTCCCTTCCTCTCTGAAATCAATAAAAAAATATTTTTAAATAAATCATTGGCAGGACCCCTCTGGATGCAAGTAGCAGAAAATGTAACTCAAGATGTCTTAAGTAAAAATGTTTATTGTCTCACCTAACTGAAAAGTCCCAAGATGGAGTGGCTTCAGCCTGTCTAGATTCCAGGGCTCAAAAATATCTTCAGGATTTGGCCCCATGCTCTCCACAGATGAGCTCTTCTCTCCTCTGCTGCTGCGTTCTCAGCTGGTCCTCCCTCCTCTGGCAAGATGGCAGCTGGCAACTCATCTTCAGGCTCACAGCTCTAGTGAAAGTCCCAAGACTGACCAATGGACATAAAACACTGGGGGGTAGAGGAGGCCAGGGGATTGTCAAGGGCGGGGGGAAAAAAGGACACATATGTAATACCCTTTGTAATACTTTAAGCAATTAAAAAAAAAAAAAAAAAAAAAAAAAAAAAGAAAGTCCCAAGACTGAATGTCATTGGATCGCTTGGGTCATGGTCCTCATTCGGAACTAGTATGATGGGCAGGGGGAATGTAGCATGCTGATTGGCCAGGCCTTGATTGTGTCACCCCTGGAGGTGGAAGGCAGGGTCAAATCCATCAACTTGAATCATATCAACTAACAATAGAAGGTGGTAGTGATTCTCTAAGGAAAAAAACAACCACCAAAACCAGACACTGTTACCAGAAAAATGAGACTGGTTGCTGAACACATAAACAAACAAGAATGAATGTCTCAACTTCAAGAATGAATGTTTTGCCCTGGTTGGTTTGGCTCAGTCGATAGAGCATTGGCCTGTGGACTGAAGGGTGCCGGGCTGGATTCTGATCAAGGGCATGTATCTTGGTTGCAGGCTCGATCCCCATCCAGGTTGGGGTGCATTCGGAAGACAACCAATTGATGTGTCTCTCTCACATTGATGTTTCACTCTCTCTAAAAATCAATGGAAAATATATTCTCAGGTGAGGATTAACAGCAACAACAAAAAGAATGAATGTCTTTGTAGGCTGGTGATTTAAGCCTGTTTTCTCCCAGAACCTGTCTATATAATAAAGACAACCACTTACTGAGTCCCAGGCATGTGTGAAGTGTTTTACATGTTACCTCTCATTTGATCCTCACGACTCCCCTATCAGGAAGGTAGGATTAACCCCCTTTCTAAGCAAGAAAATGGAGGCACAGGGAGATTAAATGACAGGCTCTAAGCCACACAAGGATTAAAGGGTGAGTCATTCAGTCCTGGCCTAACTCCAAAGCCCATGCTTCTTCTTTTGTGTGTTTCCCAAACTTGTCTATTTACAAGACTTTCTGGAGTGTCTATAAAAAATACCCATTCCCAGGCGCCCTCCCCCTTCCCCCTGGAGATTGTGATTCAGTAAGTCTGGGCTAATGTCTGGGAGTATCTTTTTTTATTTTATTTATTTTTAAAATATATTTTATTGATTTTTTACAGAGAGGAAGGGAGAGAGATAGAGTTAGAAACATTGATCAGCTGCCTCCTGCACACCTCCTACTGGGGATGTGCCTGCAACCAAGGACATGCCCTTGACCAGAATTGAGCCTGGGACCTTTCAGTCCGCAGGCCAACGCTCTATCCACTGAGCCAAACCAGTTAGGAGTATCTTTTGTTAACAAGTGTGCTCAGTGATTCTTAAGATGAAACTAATTTGAAAATGCACGCTATCATGCCACCTCCCACAGGTAGAAAAACCTGCCAACGGCCACTGCCCAATGCTAGCCCCTCCTTTCGTCCTCCCCCTTCCTCCACAGGTGGTCTGAGGGACTTGCTCTAGCTGCTGGCCATGCTCAGCTCGTTCTCCAGCGCTCTCCAAAGGTGGGGTACATAATAGGTTCCACTGGTGTATAAGGAGGCAATATTTTTCTATTTTTTGTCCAATATCTATTTACTTTTTATCTAAAAAAAAGAAATCTAGCTTTACTAACATTTGACATACAAATTGACACTGGTATTCTCTCTGAACCATGAACCCCGGGCCATCTATGGTACCTTAGGTGAGGGTCCCATGATACAGAGGGACAATAGCACCCCATCCTTTGCTAGCCTCCAGGCCATCGAGTCCTTATCAGGACAGTGGGACGGTGTGAAAATTGGAAAAAAAAAAAATCAGTGGAACAAGATAGGAAGCCCAGAAACATACTCATATCTGGATATTCAATATAGGATAAAGGTGCAATTTTATTTTATTTTATTTATTTATTTTTAAATATATTTTTATTGATTTCAGAGAAGAAGGGAGAGGGAGAGAGAGATAGAAACATCAATGATGAGAGAGAATCATTGATCGGCTGCCTCCTGCACTCCCCTTTTTGGGGATTGAGCCTGCAACCCGAGCATGTGCCCTGACCAGGAATCGAACTTTGACCTCCTGGTTTCTAGGTCGATGCCCAACCACAGAGCCACACCAGCCGGGCTAAACGTGCAATTTTGAATCAGTGGGAAAATAATGACTGTTCAAAAAATAGTGTTTGGAAAATGAATTCTCCGTATGGAAAAGCACAAAATTGGATCCCTCTCTCATATCACAAGTGGGCTAAAATCTTACAAGTAAAAAAAAAAAAACAAGCACCACTTTAGAATTTTAGAAGAAAAATACAGGTCTTTACGACCTTGTGTACAGAGAGATTTCTTAAACTTTATACCCAAACCTCAGATTATATGGGAAAAAATAAGGATACATTTTTATTACATTATATTAACATTAGATGTTCTGCAATGACAAAAGATTCTGTAAACATTGTCAGAAGACACATTTCAGACATTTGGGGAAAGACATTTAAAATGTAACTCTGACAAAGAAAGAGTCTCAGAATATAGAAAGAAACCCTACAAACATACCGATGATGGTGATGGTAGCCAGGCACCGTGCTGAACACTTGAGATAGGTGAGCTCATTTAATCTTTTTCATGTCCCTGTGAGGTAGATGTTTACTAGTGTATTTCCACTTTATGGATGGAGAAACAGACGCAGAATGGGTTACAGAATGTGTTTAAAGACACACAGCGAGTCAGTGGTGGAGCTGCGCTTGAGCCTAGAGTCTGGCTCCGGTTCCTGTCGTCTTAACCACCGTATTTGCTCCACATTCAGGAGACACATAAACCCAAGTCGTCAATGCCTACGTAAAAAGAATCTCAACCTCCCTGGCAATCGGAGAAACACAAATTAGAGTACCAAGGCGAAAGCATCTCACACCCATGAATCAAACAAAAATTTAAAAGTTTAAGGGAGGATGCAGGAAGAAACTGGGAACCCTTGTGTGAGACCATTTTAAAAAAAATATATTTTATTGATTTTTTACAGAGAGGAAGGGAGAAGGATAGAGAGTTAGAAACATCCATGAGAGAGGAACATCGATCAGCTGCATCCTGCACACCCCCACCGGGGATGTGCCTGCAACCAAGGTACACACCCTTGACCGGAATCGAACCCGGGACCCTTCAGTCCACAGGCCGACGCTCTATCCACTGAACCAAACAGGTCAGGGCGTGCGAGACCATTTTGGAGAGCAGTGTGGCAACATCCAGTACGCTGGGTCTCCTTGGTAGACGGCTCCCTGCAGGGTTCAGAGCCCACGCGTGGAAATTGTCAGGGCAAGCTTAGTCTTCTCGCTGTTGGCAAACTGCCACGGGAACATTCCAGTCCCCAGGCTCCACCGAAGACGCTGGCACCAACGCCAAAGAGTAGAGCATCAGCTTCTAGGGACAGATGTCCCCGCGTCGCAGTGGCCCAAGGCCCTGAGAAGTGTGAAGGCCACGAAGAGGCCCATTCTGATCGAGCAGGAAGAGTTAAGCCTGCTCTTGGGAAATCTCTGGCAAGTGTTCTCACAGTTGGGCTGGTGAGGACAGCAGTTCCTGATAAAAGCTTAGAAACAAGATAGAAGCTATTAACACCCTTATGCTGAGGCCTGCACGCCCTTTGACAGTTCTTCCACGTTTTAGCAAAAGGTGTGCAGGAAATCAAAAAGATTTACAGGCAGCCGGCTGTGAGAGCAGCAGCCTGGAGTCAGGAAGCAGTTGCCGCACCGGCTCTTGCAAAGATAAAAAGCTAAATGGTTTTGTGCCTGAGCCAAACCAGCTAGGGCGCAAACTAGGGTTTCCCGAACTGAGAAATGGGTTTGCTCCTGGGTTAGGATGCTGGGTGTGTTCCTGTATTTAAAATACCGAATCTACACTCTGTGTTGGCCGGATGTCCCCAAGCCATGTCGGCCAGGAGTGGGAACCCTGACCAAACTGTCCTTCCAGGCCCAGCTCTCACCAGCAGCAGGAGCAGGAGCTCCCAACCTGGCCCAATGCCCCGGAACACCGTGCCTTCTCCTGGTGGCACCGATCCCATGGGCACCCCTACTCTGGACGGAGGGGCTGAGCGGCCCACAAACCCTGGTGTGACCCTCGAGTGCTCGCTCCAACACTTGCCTCACCAAAGGGCAGAAACCTGCTCCTCTCAGTTTATATGCCCTTCTCCTCGTTGGCTCTGTATCAGTACTTCAACTGTCCTTTTGTCCTTTTATTTTTCTCTTTCATGGATGCCATGTTCTTTGGAAGCTTGTTTAAACCAAGTTAATGGCCTTTTAGGCTTCCTCTACACGAATAGGAGTTTACTTTTTTTAAAAAAAATATTTTTATTGATTTCAGAGAGGAAGGGAGAGAGAGAGAAAAAAACATCAATGATGAGAGAGGATCATTGGTTGACTGTCTCCTGCACGCCCCCTACTGGGGATGGAGCCTGCAACCCAGGCATGTGCCCTTGACTGGAATCGAACCTGGGACCCTTCAGTCCGCAGGCTGATGCTCTATCCACTGAGCCAAACCAGCTAGGGCATGGAGTTCACTTTTTGAATAATAAGAATTCTATGTCGGGTTGGGGGGGGGGAGGGGGAAGGTGGCATCAGGATGTTAGAGATGCTTAGGTGGGGCATGGCCAAAAAAAGGTTGGGAACAACTGTTCTAGACTATTCCTAATTTATCAATTGTGTAAAATATGTTTGCGTATGCTCTCTTTAAGAGTTCATTGAGTATCTCTGATGTTTAAGGTGATGTGGGGGAAAGGGAAATGGTATCTTGCCTACAGGAGTTCACAAATTAGTGGGGGGAGAGCTGTGTATGTAAATAGTTATGAGATAGAATGAGATCTGTGAAAAGAGTCATGAGATTAGCATACATTCAAAACAGGAAACATTCGGTTCTAGTAATCTGGGAAAACATTAGGAAAGAGGTAGCCAATAAAATGAAATATGTGTCAGTCCATAAATGCTCAAGGGTGGGGAACCAGAGAGGAATGGAGGGCTGGTGGTTTGGAACTAAAGGTCAATGTAGACGTGGTTTTTGTCAGGGTGAGCTGCCTACAGTTATATCTCTAGGGCAGCGGTTCTCAACCTGTGGATCACGACCCCTTTGGCGGTCGAACGACCCTTTCACAGGGGTCGCCTAAGACCATCCTGCATATCAGATATTTACATGACGATTCATAACAGTAGCAACATTACAGTTATGAAGTAGCAAGGAAAATAATTTTATGGTTGGGTCACAACATGAGGAACTGTATTTAAAGGGCCAGAAGGTTGAGAACCACTGCTCTAGGGCCTTCCAAACTCAGTTCAGCCAGTTTCCACACAACCAACCACACTGACTTCTGCCGTCTGCTCTCCATTGGGTTGATACGGGCTTAGTCTCTGGGAAAGGAGTGTTGGAGAACACCCCTGATGAATCAGGGAATGAAGTTTGTGTAAACTACACGGTTCCCCACTGGCAGGATTTTGAGAAGACGAGTTGGCAGGGGAAGCTGAAGCGAACGAGACAGATGGTGCCCCCAGTACCCCTCATTTTGCCCTCCCATCTTTCCAAATGGGCATGGCTTGTTCACAGTCCCATCTACAGCTTTCAGCACGACCAGCTTTCCGCACTGAAAATGGATTTCTCTTTGTGGTCGGTGAGGCCACTGTGGGGTTTGCCTACTGGCTTCTGTCTGTGGTTGGAGGTTAAATGCTCTCTTGCCTGCTGTTTCCAGGAATGCGTGGTGTGTCTCAGGGTGCTGCTCGGAGGGTTTTGGTTTACCTCCGCGGAATGGAATGGCAGTCCTCCGGCAGGCCCGTGCGCATGTATAAATAGAGGGACACGTAGGTTGCACTTAATATCCAGAACATAAACCAGCCACCCCTGCGTGCTACACCGTCATGCTTTGATGAAAGGCTGCTGTCAGCACCACAGACCATGCTGTGGGGCCCAGCAAACCACCTAATCCCACTGCTTTACCAAAGGCATGGAGAGGGTAGGTTTCATGGCCAGGAACGAATGCTCTCTTTCCAGCCACCAGCAGCTCTGAGGTTTTTTGGCTTTTCCTGCTTCAGCTGCCCATTGGCCCTTGGTCAGGGAGGCCAGGGTGAACACGGGAGTTTCAGATGTACAGCTAATCCCCACATCTTTTTTTTTTTTGGTACTACAGAAGATTTAGACTCATTTGCCTATTTAGACTCATTTGCCTGTGAATCCCTTGGACTATGGAGATAATGTCAAAAAGGCCTGTTGAAAGTGCAGCATTTTTTTTTTTTTAAACATATTTTATTGATTTTTTACAGAGAGGAAGGGAGAGAGATAGAGAGTTAGAAACATCGATGAGAGAGAAACATCGATCAGCTGCCTCCTGCACATCCCCTACTGGGGATATGCCTGCAACCCAGTTACATGCCCTTGACCGGAATCGAACCCGGGACCTTTCAGTCCGCAGGCCGACGCTCTATCCACTGAGCCAAACCGGTTTTGGCGAAAGTGCAGCATTTCCATATCTCCTGCCCAACTTTCTACAATGTATCATATAACTTATGATATGGTCTATACTATAGACTCTATAGGGTGCTATATACTGATGAGAATGGACAGATTTTAGGTTGGAATTCTGGATTCTAGAATCCAGAGAATGGAAACCCCCATGAGGGCCTGGCTCATGTGCTATCTTCTTTGTAACTCCTACAGTGTTAAGTACCATGTACTATATGTAAGAGGAGCCAGAAGGTGATTATTTAAAAAAAATATATTTGTATTGATTTCAGAGAGGAAGCGAGAGGGAGAGAGAAATAGAAACATCAATGAGGAGAGAGAATCATTGATTGGCTGCCTCCTGCACGCTCCCTACAGGGGATCAAGCCCGCAACCCAGGTGTACCGTATGCCCTGACTGGGAATTGAACTGTGACCTCCAGGTTTATAGGTTGATACTCAAAAACTGAGCCACACCAGCTGGGCAATTTTTTTCTGTCTGGAGAGCTTGAAAAACGTCATGAGGATGGGACATTTGAGCTCACTCTTGGAGGATGGGTAGAGCCCATAGACACGGAGAAGGAAGAGACAGCAGTAGGAAGAAGATGAAGGGAAAATGGCCCAACAGCTCAAGTGAGAGTGAGGTGTGTGCGCATGTGTGAGGTCAGATAGCGGTGGGAGTGAGAGTTGTGGCAGGAGAGGCAAAGAATATCCTCTCAAAGGCTTTAGGGTTTATATGGGCAATGGGAGCCACTGAGGAAGTGTGAGGACTGAAGATCTTTCGATTTTCCAGAGATGGCTCCTTTGCATGTGCAATTATTGGGCGGTGTGGGCTACTTCATTCATTCGTTCATTCATTCATTTTCAGGGGAGCACTTTTATTTATTTTTTCAGGGGAGTCTTCTGAAGGAAAAGGACCTTATCGTGCTTTTTTTCGCCCTTTTGTCCAGGTTTGATATCCGATTTGCCATTTCCTCTCTCCTTCCTTTCATGCTTTTGGCAAGGGAAGAGTTATGCCATTGGTTCTGGCTGTTGACATCCGGGTCAGGTATTGGGTTCATATTACCTCATGACTTATTTTCAGTGAGTTAGGTGGGCCAGAGAGTGAGCCGTGATTACCGTCTGTGGGTGGACAGCTCAAGAGTATGGGAATCAAAGAGCTGGTGCGAGGATCCTGCAGACAAAGAGGTGGGACCTGCATCAAAGCAAGGCCGGCGTGCCATGGCCCGAGAGAGGCCTCAAAATAGAAGGTGCTTCTCTTGGGATTCACACCACAGGCCTTTGCAGGCAGCCTACCCTTATCGCCGTTAATTTCAGCGTTTGGAATTGGGCACCACACCCTGGTGTTAAGCTGTTAACCTCCAGCATCAAGGCCACAGCTGCTGGGAAGAATTCCTCTTTCAAGCTTTGGCTCTTCATCTGGACAAAGAGTAAAGGTTCCTAAATCAGTCCCATGATTTGGGGTTTCTATATATACTGAGGCACCGCCGCTCCTTTACTCCAGGACACACACAGGGCAGAGCCTTCCTGCAGTGCTCATGGCACCAGAGTAGTGGTGTGTGTGTGAGTGAGTGTGTGCGTGTCAGTGAGTGTGCGCGTGTGTGCGTGTGTGTGTGAGTGTGAGTGTGTGCCCGTCAGTGAGTGTGCATGTGTGTGTGTGTGTGTCTGTGTGTGAGTGTGAGTATGTGTGAGTGTGAGTGTCTGTGTGTGTATATGTGTGTGTATGAGTGTGTGTGTGTCTGTGTGCAAGTGTGAGTATGTGTGTGACTGTATGTGTGAGTGTGTGAGAGTGTGTAAGAGTATGTGTGAGTGTGTGTGCGTGTGTCTGTGTGTGAGTGTGTATGAGTGTGTGTGTGAGTGTGTGTGTGAGTGTGTATGAGTGTGTGTGTGAGTGTGTGTGTGAGTGTGAGTATGTGTGTGACTGTGAGTATGTGTGAATGTGTGAGAGTGTGTGTGAGTGTGTGTGTGTGTGTGTGTGTGCATAGCACAGGACGAGAATCCCCTTCCAGATATTTTTTCTGCTGTTATTCAAAAGAATAAAACATGAAAAAAATGTGGATACTTTGAGGAAATGTAGGGCATTTCTAGAGCACTTCTAGACGCCTTTCACAGCGGAGTCTGCTCTAGGTTGAGACAGGGTTCAGTTTTCAGGTTCTGGAGCTCTCTAGACCTCGCCCAGGTTTCCTTGCTGTGTGCCTTGAAGTTACACCCGAGCCATCAGCAGAGGGCTCCCTCAGCCGCAGGAGCCGGGGTTGGCGCTTGGAAGGCCAAGCGATGCAAATGAGAGAAGAAATGCACTGACGGTGAGTTGAAAAGCCAGTGCCCCCAAGTGCTTCAGTAGAGAAAGAAGTCCTAACCCAGCCTGAAAACAGACCACTTCAGCAAGAAGGTATTCGCCAGGGTTTACATTAAATGACACTGTTTAAATTCCTGGATCAAGGTCAGCATAATGTTTATGCTCAGAGTAACACACAGCTAAGTTAGCCTTCAGAGAACCTAAAAAGCAGAGCAACTCCCTGACCAATGGTTTAATTGCTTCTGAACTGGCGGCTGGACAGTTCCTAAGTGTTCAATCACAGCCCCATCCATCACCATCAGTCCCAGGTCTGGACCAAAGCTTTGCAGATGCCAAAGCCCCAGTGGCATTTGCCTGGGTGCACGCCAGCTAAACACAGGGGCCTGACTGATACAGCACAATATCAAGGTATCGAAGGCCATTATCTTTTCGGGCGATGGGAGCTGGCCAGCTGCTCTCAGTTCAAGCTGAGAAGGCTGCGTGGGGAAGGTGGGACTGGGAGAAGGCAAGTGGGCCCTGCCCGAGCAACCTCTGTCAGAAGTCAGTATCTCTCTTCTGATTTTCCACTCGGGAGGCGCAGCGGTCTAGGATCCAATAGCAGGTCTGAGTTAGAATCGGGCTGTTCTCTTACTTGGAATGTGCTAGGCAGCCTCTGTCCAGGTTTTCAGTATCTATGAGTTTCTCCTTAGCTCTAGGCAAATCATCGCATTCCTTTATTATAACCTCATTTGAGACATGTTACAGCGAATTATGTCATAGCTTGTTTGCTATCAGGTATGCTGCTCGGAAGGAAATTACAGGAGAATGCCCCAAATTCCTTGACTAAGTTTGGTCTTTTCTTTGGGGGTGATGGGGACAGACCTCGCCAGTGGATGAGGTCTTCTGAACTTTTCAAATTCCAGGGGAAAGGAAACATCATACTGAAATCAGAAAAGTCATCTTTGCACTGCCTGTCACTACCAGGGCCAATAAGTAGAAAGAACGATTGAATCATCATAGGCACTTGTTTCAGATGGCTGGCGATCGCAGAACATGGCCGGTTATGTACCCTAAAAAGACTGTCTTACACCCAGACCGTGTTGCTCAGTGGTTGAGCATCAACCTATGAACAAGGAGGTCACAGTTCAATTCCCAATTGTGGGCTAGATCCCTAGTTGGGGGTGTGCAGGAGGCAGCCAATCAATGATTCTCTCTCATCATTGATGTTTTTCTCTCTCTCCCTTCCTCTCTGAAATCAATAAAAATATGTAAAAAACAAAACAAAAAAGACCATCTTACATCTCATCTCAAGCCAACCCTTTTTATAAGGAGAGGAAAAGTGTAGGTAAAGGGTTTGAGTTCAGGAGGAAGTAGGCCAGGGGGTTGAAATTCAGGGAAAAATGTTAATCAGCTAAAGGCTGCAGTTAACGATTTTCTGAGCATCCCTTTAACTGCTGGCGGTGGTTATCTGGGTCCTGGGCGGCGGAGGTCCCCTCCCTGGAGCCCAATGGCTCAGGCACCCTCTTGGGCGATGGCAGCCCTCCTGGGGCACGAAGGTGGAATTGCTCTCAGGTCTCCTGAAGCAGGACAGGTCCAGCCACACATCCCAGTTCCTGGAACAATAGCTTACTATGTGCATTGACTACCAAGCCCATTAACAATATAGCTAAAGCTAAACAATTAAAAAATCTTTATTGCCCCAGCCGGTTTGGCTCAGTGGATAGAGCGTCGGTCTGCAGACTCAAGGGTCCCAGATTCAATTCTGGTCAAGGGCACATGCCCAGACTCAAGGGTCCCAGGTTCAATTCTGGTCAAGAGCACATGCCTGGGTTGCGGGCTCGGTCCAACGTGCAGGAGGCAGCCAATCAATGATTCCCTGTCATCATTGATGTTTCTATCTCTCTTTTCCTCTCCCTTCCTCTCTGAAATCAATAAAAATATATTTTAAAAAATCTTTATTGTTGAAAGTATTACATATGTCCCCTTTTATCCCCCAGGGATCCCTTCTAGCTCACCCCTGTCCCCTACCCCAGGCCTTCACCACCCCACTGTCTGTGTCCATGGGTTATGCATGTATGCATACAAGTTCTTTGGTTGATCTCTCCCCCTCCCCCTAACTCCCACCTTCTCTTTGGGATTCAACAGTCTGTTTCATGCTTCTATGTCTCTGGATCTATTTTGTTCATCAGTTTTTTTTATTCATTAGATTCCACATATGAGTGAGATCATGTGATACTTTTCTTTCTCTGACTGCCTTATTTCGCTCAGCATAATACTCTCCAGGTCCCTCTAAACTTCTCGAGTTCCCCATCCATCCTGTGAACAAAATCCATCTCCACCTGCCCCCTCTAAAGAGGTATGGAACATGGCCACCAGGGCAAGCAGACACCTGGCCAGCTACAGCACAGAGCCGCGGTTGCCAACCGGTGGTCACCGGACCACTGGTGATCCGCGAGGTCCGAAAGGTTGGTGACCGCTGGCACAGAATGCTCACTGGGCTGGAGGGACAGTAGGGTCTGTGGGTCATGATAACCAGCACACTCCGGAGGCGTTTCCAGAGAAAGGCCACCACATGTGAGAAGAGGCTCTGGGGAAGCCACTCCAGGCTACTGAGGTGGGAAACTCAAGCGGTTTCTATTTGCACTGGCTTCTCTCTCGCTCAGATGTTTCTCATCAGCCGCGTTCAGATTGATTCCATTTGCAAAACCCTCCTGGCAGTCTTGCTGGTGGATGAGGCTTGGTGGCAAAAGCTCTGGCATTTTCTGATCCTGCCCAGGCCCTGCTCTTCTTGTGTAGTTTCTCGGTGCTTTGGCTCCTGAGCAGAAACTGGGCCGAGTGGAGGCTGCAGTTGAACAAAACCAAATGGGAAACAGAACCCTGGAACACTGAACGGAGCGCGTTTGGAAAGGTGGGGGATGGGAGTGCCCTGGAGGACGGCGGGGGTCAGGAAAGGGAGGGGCTTCCTCAGAGGCCGCCTGAATCATGCTCTGGTGAGCGTTTGTCACGGTCTCATCTTGTCAGCATCCTCGCTGATCGGGCCAGAGCAAAGGTTACATCCCCTCCCCTCTTTGATCTCGCTATAACGGATGCAAGAGAAACTATTTGGATCCCTCCAGGGCCATCCTCTCATTTGCTGTCCCTCACGAAAGACTGTGACCCATGACTCCCTGACATCACTTATTTTGTTCTCATACTTCTTCAGCTCAGCCTCGAAGCTTCTCATCAGCTTCCTGCTTGGCAATCAGCTCCCAGCGCCAGTGGTCGGCAAACTCATTAGTCAACAGAGCCAAATATCAACAGTACAACGATTGAAATTTCTTTTGAAAGCCAAATTTTTTAAACTTAAACTATATAGGTAGGTCCATTGGTATTAACTTGATTAGGGTACGCCTAAGGCTTAGGAAGAGCCACACTCAAGGGGCCAAAGAGCCACATGTGGCTCGAGAGCCGCAGTTTGCCGAGCATGGTCCCAGCCCCACGGTTTCACAGGTGACCATCACGTAGTCATTCCTCCGCTTGATACTAAAACTCTTCCTGTCCCCTCAGGGAGCATCTTCTCATCCCACTCCACACCCTGCCCAGCAGGGCGGGGCATCCTGCTGGAGGGACTTCCAATCCCTCTCCTCCCACCGTGGAGACTGAGGAAGGGGTGCTGCTGTCCGTGGCCTTGGCCGTCTTTCCCAGGGCCTGGCGGCGTGTTCTGTTGCCCTCGTCCTTCCTGTTGCTGTCTGGATTTGATTTCTGCACGTGTGGTCGTGGGGTCTGAACTTAGGGTGGAGACCTAAGTATTAGGAAGCAGAGAGCCCATTGACTTCTGGTCCAAGACGATTATCCAGTCCATTCAAACTGATATAGCTCCTAGCCGGTTTGGCTCAGTGGATAGAGTGTCGGCCTGCGGACCAAAGGGTCCCGGGTTTGATTCCGGTCAAGGACACATACCGTGGTTGCAGGCTCCTCCCAGGCCCGGGCCCTGGTCGGGGCTCGTGCAGGAGGTAACCAATCGATGTGTTTCTCTCATATTGATGTTTCTCTCTGTCTTCCCCTAAAAACCAATGGAAAAATGTCCTCTGGTGAGGATTAACACTCCCTCCCCCAAAAAACACCCGACACACACACACACGCACACACATACACAAGCATGCAAAGCAGTATCATAGTCACACAGTTCAACATTCAAAGCACAAAAGGACATAGAGTGGAAAGCCGCCCTGCACACCTGTGTCCCAGGTGTTCCACCCCCTCTTAGGGGCAGTCAGTGCCTACATTGTTTCGTGTATTCTTCTGGACAGGTTTTACATGCATTAGCAAATAAATACATACTAGATATTTTGTTCACCCTCTTGCTGTTTTTTCCCCCCACCTTTTTAAATGGCTGCATGATTTCTTTAACTAGTTCCATATGGATGAGAATTTGGTAGTGTCCAATCTTTTGCTGTTATAAAGAAATAAAGTTGATATTTGATCCTCAGGCCTTGAGTTTATTTCCCAAAGGCTCAGCACTTAGAGGGGAGGGCAGTGTGGTCCACA
This sequence comes from Myotis yumanensis, assembly GCF_028538775.1. NCBI lineage: Eukaryota > Metazoa > Chordata > Mammalia > Chiroptera > Vespertilionidae > Myotis > Myotis yumanensis. The sequence continues at coordinate 18,104,224 of NW_027223770.1, forward strand.
CTCCACATGCTGGTCAGGACTGGCATTGGACTTGAAGTCCCAGGTCAGTGAGTCAGACACATCCAGGTCTGCTCTTTTGTTCCCCCTAATTATCTCCAACTTGCCAACAGGCGGGGAATTCATGCTAAGAATCCTGGAGTTCACAAAATTAGGTAATTTTATGCTTTTCCTTTTCCCTTTCTATCTACTCCAGGTTAGGGACTTGGTTGCCACCAAAATACTTTCCCAGCAAGTGATGCTCCCAATCTCCTAAGGCTTCAGGTACTGAATTCCCGGAATTTCTGCAGCATGTTGAAATTTGCAAAGCACTTTCAAATAACATTCTTTCATTTAATCCTCACACAAATTTTCTGAGGTTGGCAGGACATTTTTTTAGAAGAAGGAACTGGAGCTCAGAGGGACTACGTGGCTCGCTCAAGGCCACCTGGGTGATAAATGACACAGACACAACTTGAAGCCAGATCATCGAACTCAGTCTGCTGCTTTCCCAATACACATGCTCACTCTTTACCTCGGATGTGCTGGGAGAGCCAGCTTTCAGTTTGGGAGATGGTGGGAGACTGAAGTTCAGCAAATTCTTCATTTCCATCAGCAGACAGATTGAGGCGATTCAGGCAAGAGGAATCTTGGACCCATGTATCTACATTGATTCCTTGGGATGGTGTGTAACATGACCAGGGCAATGCTCATAGCTCACGCTTGGCTTCCTGGCATTCTCCCATGTGGTCCACGGCCATGCAGACCCCCACACGCAATGGACAAATGGACTGCAACCACCCTGATGTTAAACTGAACCCCACTCCAACATGGAAAGGAAACTGTGGACACTGGCTCTGATTCTAGCTCTACTGAAATGCCAGCTACAATTCTCCTATGGCTGGACTAAGGGAAATGGGACTTTGGACACCCAGGGGTGTAATTCCATGGAAATCAAGCTTTTTACTATATGACATCCTCCTGTGAGAGTCTCAGAAGAGAACTTTTCTGCTAGGGAGCAGGAGAAAGTATGGTGGAGAAGTGCCAGGGTTGAAAGCCTTTGATCTTGGAACATACGAGTAATGTGGGAGACAGGGGATGGGCTTGCAAGCTGGGGAACAGGAAGAGCAGAAAAGAACTATACATTAAAAAATATTTTTGTTGATTTTAGAGAAAGGAAGGGAGAGGGAGAGAGAAACAGAAGCATCAATGATGAAAGAGAATCATTGATTGGCTGCCTCTTGCACGCTCCACATCGGGGATTGAACCTACAACCTGGGCACGTGCCCTGACGGAATTGAACTGAGACATCCTGGTTCATAGGTCGACGCTCAACCACTGAGCTATGCTGGGCAGAACATATACATATTGAGTGTCTGCTCTATGCCATGCTCACCTGTAATCACAGAACTTGGGAAGGGTACGTTCAGAGTCATGACAAGGCCGTGCTAGTTCACTAAAGATGTGGTGGTAGTGGAGGTGGTGCTGGCAGGGTGGGACTACCTCTGCTCTGCCTAACGGGTGGGGGCAGGGGGGCCAGGGGCTGTGTGACTGGTGACACTCAGTGCTGAGTGTTAGACACTGTGCTTGTCTCAACCTCCTCCCTCCAAGGAGGGACTCAGGTCAAGTTCGTGGGTGTGGCTTTCCACCTGCAGACGTGTTTTCTCTCCAGCAGCCCCTCAGCTCCCAAAGCACAGGTTTCTGGCTGTTATGCTGCATCCATTCATGGGGAATCCTCAGGTGCCCTCCCCCTCGCAGCTGTGAGAGAGCTGTGAGCAAGATCCAGGGCCACCCCAGGGAGGAGGGCTGCCCCCCAGGTGGCAGGGATAGGACAGAAGCACTGAGCACACTCCTGAAGGAGAAAGGGGAGCTTTCTAGGGGAAACTGCTGGGAGAGAGAGCCCAAATGCAACTTTGCACTCCCCAGGGATCCAACAAAGGGAAAACAGATGCATGCCCAGGAGAGTTGAGATGCCCAGATGATGCCTATAATGTCTGGCCTTCCCTTTGCTCCTTTTCTATTATTAATAACTAGCTAATCACATGGTTTAGATGAGGTCATGAGGATGGGGCCCTCATGATGAGTTAGTGTCTATATAAGTAGGGACACCAGAGAGTGTGTGCTCTCTTTCTCTCTCTCCCTGCACTCACCAAGGAAGGCCATGTGAGGACACAGTGACAAAGTGGCTGTCTGCAAGCCAGGAAGAGGGCCCTCACCAGGAACCTTGGTCTCACACCTCCAGCTTCCAGAACTATGAGAAACACATTTCTGTTGTGTAAGCCACCGAACACATGGTATGTTGCATGGCAGCCTGAGCTGATGAAGACCACAGTCACACACACAGCCAGCACTCGCTTGGCTGCAGATATCCATCAGTGAACAAAGAGGCCTTGTCCTCATGTGCTTGGAGCCCAAAGGAGAGGAGAGGGAGTCATGAAGTGAACAATCCACGCCAGTTATATGCAGTTACTAATTTTGAAAGAGGGTAAGGGGGCCTCACTTAGACTGGGGAAGATGGGCAGAAGTGACTGAGCACATGTCAACCCAAGACCCCAAGGACGAGTCAAGGGGAGCCAGGCATGAGCAGAGGAGAGCGCCCCAGCCTTGGGAAGGGCATATGGGAAGCCCTGTGATGAGAAAAAGCTTGGTGAGAACTGACCAGACCCCCGTGTCACCAGAGGGGGAGAGTGACGTCAAGTAAGACTGGGAGCTGTTAGAAGACAGTTCACTCAGGAACTTGTAGTTCTTGTTAAGAGTTTGAGATTTATAGTCTTAGTGCATTAGGGAGCTATTAAGGGGTCTAAGTGGAGAGATAAAATGATCCCATTTTCCTGTTTAAAAGATAGCTCTGAATAACGTGAGAATCAGATTGGAGGAATGTCAAATGCAATGGGAGAGGCTTGCTCTGAAGGCTGATGTAGTCATGCTGGTATGAGGTATCCTGAACAGCAGTAGGAAGAGAGAGACATGGATAAGATGAGTGAGGAAGAAGGGGGGACAGGAGGTAGGTCATAGGTGCAGCAGCTGGAGGAAGAGGGTGATCGTGAGGACGCTGAGCCTGCTGGGATGCTGGGAACACATGGGCCTGTGGTTCAGGAGACAGATCCAGCCTGTGCAGAAAAGAGTAAACACTGCTGTCCTTAGCAAGTCCTGACTGCACTTGGCCCTCGGCTGGTGTCTGGGAACTTGGTTCTCAGAGTGTCCTCAGTCAACAGTCAACCGATAAGGCTGGTTCCCTGTGGCCAGACTGTTTGTGCCGACAACATGATTTATGCTGGACACCTGCTTTCCTTCTGGGAGTCTGGAACTTTGGTGCATGTTAGGGAGAGGGAGCCTACATGACTAGCCCCCAGCTAGTGAGGATACACAGCTGAATTGTAAGGGACCAAGATACAGGTAGAGTCTGGAGGAATCTGTGAAGCTTTGTATGCTCTCTCCCTCCCGTGAAGGGTCACACGGAGCTCACATGTGCGTGATGTTTCTGCCCAGGGAAGCCCATAAAGGACTCGGTGCCCATGGCCCTTCTCTCTCTTGTCTCATGGGAGATGCAGTGTTGGTTTCTTCTTAGTAGAAGGAGGTGAGGTCATCTACTCAGAGCAAGGGGAAATGTGGCAGAATCCTGAACTTGAAGAGAGTGGAGAAAGTTTAAAATAATGCTGTAGTGAGGTAGCAATAGAGCTGACTACGGAAGCCTGCTGGGTGGCTGGTCAGACTTTTCATTGGCCACTATGAGGTTTACAGTGGCAACTATGTGCTCAGGGGTGTGATTCCCCTCAGTGCTGTGAAGCCTGGTTATAGCATAAAGATAATGATCCTGAGGTAGAGAGTGGACTGGCTCTCTGCCGGGGGCTCTGCTTCTGGAGGGAGCATCACAGAAAGTCAAATTGGGAATGTTGGCAAGATTGAGGTTGAGGTGCTGGGACACAGACTCTAAGCAGCACAGCGAAAGAAGTAGAGACAGAAGTAAAGACAGGGGAACGTGTGCCTATGGGGGTGGCCAAGGATCTGGGGGGTCCCTAGGATATGTGTAGTGGGAGCTGGTGAGGAATCTGGAACGACAGGAAGTTGTGGTCAGGGAGTAGGATATTTACATGTATGATTTCAGAGGTGGAGAAGTTCTGAGTAATCAGCATGCTCAGGATGTGGCCTTGGGAGGGCCCGCATTGACCCTTGTCATCACTGGGACCCTCTCTTTGATCCAGCATTCACATGGCTTCTCTCTCTCCTTTCGATGTCTGGTGCACCTCCCATCCCAGCTACCCTTTCCCACTTTCGGGTCCAGCAAGAGGAACTCACAGCATCTTTTTTACTTCCGGAGAAATTTATTCCACATGTGTCTGATTCATTGGCGTTTATAGAAACTTGAAATCTCCAGTGTCCAAAAACCCTTTCAACTGTTTTTTTTCTTCTCTTTCTTAGAAACAGGAAGTTGTGTTTGGCTGAGGACAAACTCTTCAGTGTGCCTGCGACTTTACACGATATTTGGAATGAGGAATGGTAAGGTCTGAGCAAGGCTTCTTGACTCTTCCTGGGGCAAACATGTATCTTCCAAGGGTAGGCTGGGCAGCTCCTAGGGGTGGGAGACTAGCCAGCGCTTTCCTGTCTCTCATCGCTGAGCCCAACCCAGAGCCCGAGGGAGAGTATGTTCTCAAAGGGACAGGTATCTTAGAAGCCTCTCGTATTTTTTTCTCCCTGCGCTAGCATTATTGTGCAGAACGTGCTTGTACAGGGGGCTTCTCATCTTTATCTTCCCAATAGTGGAGCTGTGTCTGTGAGGAGCCCCTGTACCTAGTTTTTGGGGGGTGTGAATTGGCTGTCACTCAATTTTATTTTATTTTTTAAGTATATTTTTATTGATTTCAGAGAAGAAAGAAGAGGGAGAGAGAGATAGAAACATCAACGATGAGAGAGAATCATTGATTGGCTGCCTCCTGCATGCCCCCTACTGGGAATCGAGCCAGAAACCCTGGCACGTGCCACTGACTGGAATCGAACCTGGGACGCTTCAGTCTGCAGGCGGATGCTCCATCCACTGAGCCAAACCGGCTAGGGCATGTCGATTTTAAGCAAGGCAGGCCAACTACCTCGCAACTGGAATGCCAGAGAAGCTCCACATCTGAAGAAGGGTGAACAGGTGTAAAGGGGCACACTTGTTTTGATACGTCCAGCAAGGCTGTTGGGTAATTTCAGCCTATAAAGCAGACAGGTGCCTGGAAGGGCCAACACAGAGCCGGTGAGTCAGAGAGGGCTCGGGGGTCATAGCCCAATCTCCCTGCTCACTCAGCTTCCCGACTTTGAGCTCCCTGCGGTGTGTTATTCTGTTCTTTTTAGAAAATTTTCAAACTGCCACTGAGGTTGGTGACTTCTTTCCCTTTCACATTCCACATGCGGCTTTCTTTCTTTTTAAAAGATATATTTTTATTCATTTCAGAGAGGAAGGGAGAGGGAGAAGAGAGAGAAACATCAACGATGAGAGAGAATCACTGATCAGCTGCCTCCTGCACGCCCCCTTCTGGGGATTGAGCCCACAACCTGGGCATGTGCCCTGACCAGAAATCGAACCGGGACCTCCTGGTTCATAGGTCCATGGTCAACTACTGAGCCACCCTGGCCGGGCGCACATGCAACTTTCTTAAAGCTGCAGCTCAGGCAGGGGCCACGGGAAAATGAGCTGTGCTGGTGGGGAGCTTTCTCATAGAGATTTTCTCTCCTTCAGCTAAGGGCCCCCAAAGGTGAGCAAGTCCCTGCTTATCTTTCTTGGGGGGAGGGGGTGTGTGAGGGTGGGGGTGATGGCGCTCCCTTCCTCTACCTTCCATTGAACGCCCATGGGCAGTGCCTGCTCAGGGTCTTGGGATGGTTTATTGTCCAACTGATGGTGGACTTGGGGGTGGGGTACCCTGGTGGGAATATTCTCTTCACTCAGGGGCTCTCCTCCAATCTACACAGAGCAGGGCAGGCCGGGAGGAGGACAGGAGTCAGGGACAGTCACTTAACTTACTTAGGACTCGGCCTTCACTATCTTCACCACGCTCACCCTCTCTCATGTTGTATCTTGGCCACATGTTCAGTAACAGCTTCAACGCACCACCAAGGCCAAAGGACGTCGTAAGGCAGTGGCAGCAGAAACCTAGAAACTCAGGGGTCATACCACAGCTGATTCTCTGTAGTAAGTTCCAGATTTCTGTTCACTCTAAGAGACAAACCATCCCTAATCTTCAGACAGCAAAGAGGATGCCGCTGCTCCCTGTAGGGACTGGTGATGCGAGGCCCACCACATGGAGTAGAAGCGGCTGTGGGTCCGTAGCCTCTCTTCCTCCGACCCGGGGGAGACTTGGACACTGGGCGTCTGGGCCGTGTGCGCAGCCCTGGCACCCAGCAGCGACACTGCCTCCCGCTTTGCACACTCTAGCATGCAGTGGTGACAAAGCCGCTTGCTTTGTTTTCCCTGGACCGCAAGTTGAAACTATCAAGACAAAGCCAAAGCCAACATATTCTGAAGAACTTTCCCATTGTTCTTGTCATTAAAATTTTTTTTTGGCCTTTCATTTTTTTTCTTTTAAGCAGGAGAAGCAAAGCTTGGACGAAAAGAAGAGGGTCCAGAGGAAAAAAGCACCAAATGACTGATGCTAGGAAGGAGGAGCAGCCCTCATTAGGAGGCCCACTTGGTTGAAAAGCCCAAACTCGAAGGGTCTAGAACAGCGTTTCTCAACCTGTGGGTCGCGACCCCTTTGGGGTCGAACGACCCTTTCACAGGGGTCGCCTAAGACCATCGGAAAACATATATGTAATTACATATTGTTTTTGTGATTAATCACTAAGCTTTAATGATGTTCAATTTGTAAGAATGAAAATACATCCTGCCTATCAGATATTTACATTACGATTCATAACAGTAGCAAAATTACAGTTATGAAGTAGCAATGAAAATAATTTTATGGTTGGGGGTCACCACAACATGAGGAACTGTATTAAAGGGTCGTGGCATTAGGAAGGTTGAGAACCACTGGTCTAGAAGCTAGTGGACATCATCCGAGAGCAAGAGGTAGAGCTGGTGGGAAAATGGCCCCATCACTCCTGGAAGATGTTCCTGGGAGAAGGGGGTGTTTTGCTGAAGTGGGTTGGGGAACAATTGTGTTGCATCCTTTTGCAAATTCACAAAACTCTCTGGCCAGCTACGGGGGAATAAAGGCAGAAAATAAATTTCAGGCAAGGATTCACTTATCTCAAGGACGAAAGGTTGCAAATGAACTTGGACGCTAATCTATCCCCTTTGATGAGATGTTTACAGCAGGTACTCGGAGGATACAGATGAATGACCACACCACCTGCCGAGTCAGGGTCACGGGGACTTCCAGGAGGAGGCGCCGGTACCAGCGTCCATTAGGAGCGTTAACTGCAACACGCAAACTCCCAGCAGTGCAAACGCAGCCTTTTCTTATCTGGGCAAAAGAGGGTGGTCGTGGTTGGCTGTGGGAAATAATGGTGCGGCCTCTCTCTGCAGATCTGTTTTCCGAGGCCCTGAGCTGCAGCTGTTGGATTTCCAGACACAAACAAGTATGTATTCTGTGAGCCTGGCCGAGCCCACACAGCGAGGAAGGGCCAAGCTGGATTCCTTTCTGCTTTGCACATCAGCAGCTCTGCTGCCAGCTGAACTCCAGGGCGAAAGCTGTGCCTGGTGTGATGCAGGCGGTAGGGATGGCACAGCTGGACTGGCAGGAGCAGTTAATGGGGGACACACTTGGCCTTGATTATTTGGGGGGGGGAGAATGAGAAATGAAAGGAGATGAAGAATGGCAGAAACATACATGAGCCTCAGCGAAACGGGTGCACAGCAAGGACAGCTCTGGTGTTACTAGTCATCGTCGGCATGCCTGCGTGAGTGCTTGTTTATGTTTAGGTAAGTCCGCCTCCCACTCACCCAACAGTCGGCAGATCAGAAGGGCAGACGGGAAAACTGGTCAGCAGCCACTGTGCACCACACTAATGTGACCAGCTAAGGCAGGGGTGGGGAATGTCCGGCCCGAGGGACGTATAAGGCCCGCGATATCCTTTGGTCTGGCCCTGCCAAGGCATTAGGGGGGAGTTAATTAATTGTTTGACCAAATACAGCAGGCTAGTTTTTATGTTGATAATTTTGTATGGCCTGCCAATGATGTTATGAATATCCAAATGGCCCTTGGCAGAAAAAACGTTCCTCACACCTGAGCTAAGGGCACGGTAGGGGTTGAAATCCAGTTTGCCTCGTACCCAAGGGCCTGAGTCCTCAGCCGGCCCTTTTCCTCATTCACATAGGGCTCCATAGCGCATCTTCTTTGTCCATGTCACCATATATTTGAAGGGGTCTTAAGAGAAAATCAAAGGGAAGGGCAAATGGGTAAAAGGTGACAAGGGAGGGAAGATGAAAATGTACATATTTTCTTTCTTTTCGCTAGAATATTGTTTCTTGATGTTGTCTGTTTCTCCTCACCCATTTATGACCAATGACTCCGTATCATCTACAACAGACCGCATGGAAGACTGAGCCAGGCGCTTCCCGTGAGCCGGGAAGAGATGAGGAGCTAGGGATGGGAGAGGGGGTTTTAGAGGTAGGTTTCTAGGGCCTGGGGAGACATGCCCTTTGTGTAAAAGGGCCGGTGGGGACAGCTGCAGTTGCTCGGGCCTAGAGATGGGGATGGACCTGGTGTGGAGAGAAAGAGCCAGGGCTCTGAATCCCTCAGACCCTAAGGGGCTTGTATCTCCAGCTGGTCAGTAGGTAAAAGTGAGGATGGGCACACATGCAGAGGGGAAGGGGATGATAGTCTTGCTCAAGAAAAAGGAGCCCAGAGGCATCGCATAACGACTCCTGTGCACTGGAAGTTTCCACCAGGGCAGTGATTCTCAGAGTGCAGCCCCCAAACCAGCAGCCTCCACGTCCCCCGGGGAACTTGTTGGCCATGCAGACTCTCATTTCGGGGGCATTAGGATCATCCTGCTGAATCAGAAACGATGGGCCCAGCAGTCTGTGTTTCTAGAAGCTCTCTGGATAATCCTAATGCCCACGAACGTTTGAGGACCACTTGTCTGGATTATGCAAATGAACAGCCGCTCCAGCAGGTGTCTGAGAGCCCCGGAGGAAGCCGGAAACGACTCTCAGGCGAGTGCCCGCTTCCCAGTGTGTTCAAGGTGCTGACCCAGCACTAGCCTTTGTCCTGGGGCTCTGGGGGCCTGCCCTTTCGAAAGAAACACGGAACCAGACCAGACCACGATGTTGGCACAAGATCACACTTTAGTTCAGAGACACATTTGCATAAATACTTGAACGGGACCCACCCCTGCAGGTGGAGGCCTGAGAACACGTGGCTCTCCACAGCCCTGCAGCCCCGCAGGTGATGGGTTTTAATACTGGAGAGAGTCATGATCACGTTGGAAGCCACTTAGGAGCTTGCTTTGACATTCGCCATTGGCCCACTGCCCCACACCTCTCTTGGATACTTTTTCCCCTTTGAGGTAGATTATTTACAGGGGAAACCCAATAGAAAACAATTTTTTTTCCCATTTAACTTTGCTAGTCCTTTGCAAACAGGCTCCATGAGTCTCCTGTTTGGGTCTGGTGCACTTTTCACCTTTAACCTATGCCCTCTTCTTGAACCCAAGCAAGGTCCCATCCACGAGAAAGTAGACATTATATTCGGTTGGCCCATCCTCTCTTCCCCTCCCCGTGCCGGCGGGGCTGGTGCAAGGTGAGACCTGGGTCGGCTATGCCACCTCTACACGGAGGGTCACCACAGTGGGGACACTTGTTTGCGCCCCAGCAGCCCGAGTCCATGAGCACAAGACTGGCCCCGCCCCACTCGGTCACAGAGGGCATGGCTGGCTCTCACAGGGCTTGGCATCCTCGGGCTTCAGAGCCTTGTTGCAGGTGGCGGAGGCCTGGCCGCTGGGGTCCCGGCACTCCACGGTCCGCCGCTGCCAGCCAGCCCCGCAGCTGCTCGAGCACTGGGACCAGTCCCCCAGCACCCACTGCGCGTTGAGCAGGGGCTGGATGACGTTGGTGGTCACTCTCTCTTTGCTGCCCTGGATGCTGAAGTTCACGTCATTGGGGACAAAGAAGGTGTATTTGACTTTGGGGGGAAAGACCTCACCGGGGACTGTCAGGACCTGCACGATCAGAGGCTCAGGCAGGGGCCGGAAGCTCTGCAGCCGCTCCAGGGTGGCGATGGAGCCGCTGTACTTCAGGATGGTCCCCTTCACCAAGATGTCCTGCTCAATGGCGGAGATGGCCAGGTTCCCGTTGAGCAGGTACTGCCCGTCCGCGGTCTTCAATGCCAGGTAGTTGCCATCGTTCTGGACCCCCGGGTGGCTCCGTTGTTTCACGTCGATGTTCGTGGCACCAGCTGGGATGGTGACGATGTCATTGTAGCCGTAACTAGGACAGGAACAGAAAGACGCCCTTAGGACCGATGCCTTCTCAGCCCAGAGCCTAAGGAAGTGACTGGGGCTGGCGGACAAAACCAGTAGCAAATAATGATGCAGTCGCCTCGAAGCTCTACATCAACTAGCTGCCGGGGCCGACAACTCCATTTCCAGTGTTGGGGCTGAGCGGGTGAGACGTGTGGGTCTTGACAATAGCACGGGCGGAAGGCTGCTCAGAGGGGTTTGCCAAGCCTGGCAGCTCTTGGCTCAAATGAGATCTCAAACACATTTCGTTTTTGCACTGGGATAAAACTTTGCTTTGCTACTTTCATAGCCAGAGCTCACACCCATGTGGGAGGATGCGTTCCACACACTCACTCCAGAATCCGACACCTCACCCCACCTCTGAGAGCCCACAGTTCTCTGTATTGGGTTCACATGGCTCGAGGGCAGGAAGCCGGACAGAGGAGCTGCCTTCCGATGGACCCAGATACCTCGAGCCGTGCTTCTGGGTGGATAGGATGCTGTCTTGGGAAACTATTTCAACGCTATTGTAGGGATTTATGTGTCTGGAGGAATGTTAGTTCTTGTTCTTATCTTCTTGGGTGGAAGCATTTGATGACACATGTTGGGAAGAAAGTGAAAGGGACTGAGGAACACAGCCAGTTGGTTCTTCACTATTTTTGCCTTATGCCCAGCTGGGGCCAGCTGCTTAGTCCAGGGCATATGAAAGTATTCATAAGGCCCGATTGTGTGGCTCAGTGGTTGAGTGTTGACCTATGAACTAGCAGGTCATGGTTTGATTCCTGGTCAGGGCACATGACTGGGTTTCGGGCTCGATCCCCAGTGTGGGACATGCGGGAGGCAGCCAATTGATGATTTTCTCTCATCATTGATGTTTCTATCTCTCTCTCTCTCTCCCTCTCCCTTCCTCTCTGAAACCGATAAAATATCTATATCTATATCTCTATCTATCTATCTATCTATAAAGTATCTATGGGCCCATTTATCTAATGCCTAAGGGAGAGCCAGCTGGGGGACCCAGTATCTGAACATACCATATTCCAGGCTTCTTTTTTCTATATCCCCTGATTTCAAATTTGAAAAGACCTCTAGGTTGTCTGCTGTGGGCTGATCCTGTTCTCTTGAGCTTGATGAGATGTGAGACAGAAAGACACAGGGGCCCAGAGTGGCTGCATAGCACCTGCCCTTGCCTTCCTCTCTGGAAGTGCCTGCAGCGGCAGGAAGATTATTCAGGAGCTAAGAAACCTGGGTTCTCTTCTTGGCTGTTATGAACGATCAGTGTGACCTTAGAAGAGTCTGGTAATCTTATGGAACCTTAGTTTCTTCATCTGTAAGTGGGGAATAATAGTGTTGGCCTTGCCCACCTCAGGGATTTACTTTAGGAATCAAACAAGGTCACAGAGGTGAAAGGACTTAAATACTAGGAGCATTAAGCTGCGAGAAAGCGTCTGGAGTGCTCAGACTTATGAAGGCACTGAGGCCTCTGAGGCCACGGAGGCCCCCCTCCCTGTACCCCCTTTTCTAAAGATTCAGCTGCCAAAAGACAGGCTCGCCAGGAGTGGGGTGAGATGCCCTTCCCCAAACAGGCCTGGAAGAGCTGCTCTCTGGCAAAGGTCCTGGTTACTCAGTGTAGCTCTATTGTTGATTGACTCAGAGATGATCTATCCCTGTCCCTGTGGCCTCTGGCTGCCTCGTGCACGGTCCTCTCTGTGGGCCAGACCCTGTACCGAGTGCTCCCCATGTCCCATCTCATGGCTCTTTACAACGACTCTGAGATACGGAGGACTGCTGACATTTTACCAAGACAATGAAACTCAGCGTTCCATGGGTATTAAGTAGCAGCACAATGGAAACTTATGGGACATGATTCCAAAGCCTGTTCTGCTCCTGATCTTGGTACTGAACTACGAGGGGGCTCACCTGGACGGGTTGAGGGAGCCGGAGACCTTCCTGCATGAGTTGTCGTTGCCCCCACACACCCCACATTTGTCCAGCTTCGTAGACGAGTTCACCACGTGGTCACAGCCAGCCTTGACACACTGGCCGCGGACACAGATGGCCAGAGTCTCCGGCCCACACAGGGTGCCGTCGATCACCTGCAGCAGGAGAAGGGAAAGGAAGAGAGGGTATGGTGGGCACAGAGGCAGCCCCTGGCGGGGGGGGGTGTCGGGAGAGGTGGTGGTGCTGGTCGGTGCCCTTCATCCTCAGCTGTGGTTCTGAGTTCCAAGAGGAGTCTCACCTTGGCCTCAAACACCTTGAACTCACTCCTCCCCCGGGCTCGGCAGAACAATTTGCAGCGGTCCCGGGGGGACACCCCCGAGTACTTGGGGACCCACTGCAGGAGGTTCCCGTCCATGTCGGTGTAATTGTAGGCGTTATACTTCTCACACTGCTGCTCCCGGAAGCTTTTCTCTGAAAAGAGTAAGGAAAGGCATGGAGTGAACACGCCACGCTGAAGCAGGGAGGACCCAGCTGGAGAAATGCCTGGATTGGGGGGCCTTTTTTCCGCCTGGTTTTGACCCGACCCCAGGACACAGGTCCAGTGTCACCTGGGCCCAGTATTTCTAGGTCCGCCTGACCCAGGTCCACGTGTGACCCTTAGGAGCATCTGGCCTCTGCTGGCCTTTCTGGGATGAATGTCCTTTCTATTGGAGGAAGAAATTGTGTTTTACAGATACATAAACTTGGGTGAAAACGGTACAATTCAGTGAGTGTGGGAAGCACAGAGTGATGCACAGAATTATATTTTGGGGCCTCTGCTGTCATGCTCTCTCTTGACTCCCTCGGTGACACTAGACACGTGGCCAGGGACTTCCGGATCTACAGCTCCAGATCCAGTCTCGCCCTACGCCCCACCTGCTGTGATTCTGGGTGTCTGTGGGGGACTCCATGTGTAGGTGCTGTGATTACCAGCTCAGCACAGTCCAGCTGCACACGGTTCCCTCATTCACTGGATTGATTTTCATTGGGTGACACCTCTACGCTCCAGGCTGAGACTCTACATCCTCCATGTCTGAGCTGTCCCTAAATCCTTTTATCACCAGGACAATCTGGTTTTAAATGTCTCTGTCCCCTCTCAGCACCTCAGCCTCCTTCTCACAGGCCCAGGCCTCCTGGCTTCCCTGGGGCCCTAGTGCCTAGCCTCCTACGCCAGCTGCCTCCTGTCCCATCCTGCTGCCCGCCGCTTCCAGAACAATCATCGGAGTACGACTTTATGTCACAATCCTGGCATTGAACCTGCTCTCGTTACTGAGGTCCTCCGGCTCAGCTGGGCATCTGCGTGGCCCGTGGAGACTTTTCACACACAGGTGGCTGGGCCCCACTCCTCAGATTCTGATTGGTACACGGAGGGGCCTGGGCCTCTGGTTTGAAAATGCTTCCCAGGTGACGGGCCAGGACACCTGGCACTGAGAACGTCTAGATGCCATTTTTTTAGCTTTCATGGACCTTGTCGTCTGCTCTTGAAAGGCCGACCCATTCCACCTGGTGAGTCACAGCCCCTTGGAGACCTCCCTGTCTCCTGGCCCACCCTCCCAGGCCTCCTCACCATCTCAGTCCCCAGGCTCTGCTCAGCCCTCACGCCCCCGGGAGCTTCTGACCAGTCCCGGCTCTTCCTTGCTCGGAATTCCTCAGGAGCCAGGAGTCTGTGCTTCACAGATGAAGTTTTACTGGCCTTGTAAAAGCGTCTGGATCTCTAGCTAGACTGCGCATTCCTTGCGGATGGAGACCACGCTCTGTGCATTTTTTAATGTCATTTATAACATCGATTACAGTCTAGCCACACAGGAGGCACTCAGACACTTGTGGATTGAGATGGCTCCTCCCAGTGCATCTGAGATCATGACTGTTGTCCGTGTCTACCTGGCAAACCCTCATCGTTCCAGGGAATGCTTCGCCCGTGTGCCAGGCTGGCTCTCCCAATTCCAGGCAGTTTCCAGAGCCCCTGCCACTGCTGATTCTCCCGTCTTGCAAAACTGCTGCGGATGCCCCATTAGACACCAAGCCAGTGGCAGAGCGTCTCTGCCCTTGGATGGACCTTCAGCTGCCTGCCAGTACTTCCCGGAGCTGCGCAGGGGGGAGCTGGGAAGCATGGCAGGGACAAAATTCCCAACGACGCCCTCTCACCCGTTCGGCTGCTGCCCGTGCCTGCCTCTGAGGCAGTGCCTGTGCTTTCTAGCGGGTTACTCGGGGTAGGAGCACGCCAAGGGAGGTATATGCCAAGGAGCGTTGCCTCCTGGGAAGGTTCTGAGGCAGTTGCCACGGCCCCAAGGGAACATGGGCAACTCTTTCCTGAAGGAACGTGCACTGGAATCAGATGCAGAAACCCTCCCTCCGCCCGCCCGGGCTGGATGTGGACTGGGAAGATATTGGAGGTTTGGCTCCGACATTGGCTTTGGCAAACGCTTCCAGTCCGCAAACAGACGAAGGTTCAGAGGCCTCCAGGAGGCATGTTACCCCAAACCCAAGCCTCCTCTGCAAGCCTCCTCCCCCCAAACGAGTGACATCCTCTACCTCCACACCTTGGAAGGCCAGGGCTGCTCCTCTCCCAGGCTTTGCCACCCATGTTCTCCCTCTTCCCTGTCCCCCCCCCCCCCCCCCGCCCCCCGTATGAGGAGAGCTGTCCTGGGGTGCTAGGGGCTGCCCTAAAACTGGGTGCCTCGCAGAGCCATTTAGGTCTGGGTCACAGGAAGGTGCCATCTTGGGATCGGGAGACACTGCCTGTTCCGTCCTCCTCTGGGGATCTTAGGCGGGTGTGGCCATCAGTGTTGCTTACCACTAGGGGGACATTCCTCCGTGTGGCAGGACTGGTACTTGGTTCTCCGCCCCAGGCAGTATCTCCCTCCGTTCTGAGGCTCGGGGTCCTTGCACTCGCGGTGTGAGAACTGCACCCCTCCTCCGCAGGTCCGGGAGCATTCTCCCCAAGGCCCCCAGGCGGCCCAGCCTCCGTCCACCACGGCCTGCAACACAGAGCCTCCGAGTCAGGAGCTGAGGTAGGAATGGGGTATGGGGTTCAGTACCCCGGCCTAACCATTCATTTCATGGCAGCATGGCCTGCTTGGCTGGGCTGGACTCGCGCATGGCATGGCGACCGTCCAGCTCCAGCATCTGAAATAGCGCCTTGCCCTCACCAGGGCACTCAGTGCTGGTTGTCGAATGAAACTCTTTTGTGAGAATAAGGTTGGCTCAGTCATAGCAGTTCTTCACTGGGGACGTTCGGAAGTGTTTAGAGACATGTTGGCTGTTACAGCTGGAGAGGGTCTATGCCGCTGGCCTCGAGTGGGGAGAGGATGAGGGGCTGCTAAGCACCTAGCAATGCACAGCCAAACATGAACAAGACACCCCCTACCACCAGCCCCCGCCCCGTCCCCCTGTCACTATGCTGGGGTTGAGGAGTCCTGGTCTAAAGCAATAACCGCTGGGAGGTGTGGCTGCGGGTCGGCCAGCCAGGTCAGGGGCCAGATGGTCCCTGGGAAATAAACAGAGCTGCTTCGACTTTACAGCTGGCCTGGGAGGACAAACCCTTGCCACTGGTGCGCTCAAGGGTTTTCCAACTGAAAATAATTTTTAAAATGAAAAAAACAACATTTGCTTATATAAAAAATGAAAGATACAGAAAAGTGTAAAACAGAAAGGAACATATTAAAACAGTATAACTAGCTGGGCTGGCGTGGCTCAGTGGTTGAGCGGCGACCTATGAACCCGGAGGTCACCATTCGATTCCCCGTCAGGGCACATGCCAAGGTTGTGGGCTCGATCCCCAGTGTGGGGCCTGCAGGAGGCAGCTGATCAATGATTCTCATCATTGATGTTTCTCTCTTTCTCCCTCTCCCTTCCTCTCTGAAATCAATGAAAATATATTTTAAAAAGTGTGTAACTACCCAGATATAAAAACGTTGGCATGATTTTCATCAATATCCTTCCATATTTTTGCTTAGAATATATAATCATAAAGGTGGGGTGTTTTTTATTTTACACAGATATAGTATTAGATGAGAAATAGCATGCCATGAGCACCCATGTCAACCGCTCCCGGCACTGAGTGTGGCTCTGGCCTGGGGAAGGTTGCACGGACCCCCTCCCTACCCCTCTCCTCAGTGATGTGCGAAGCTCGCCCTACAGGAGAGGGAGACCCCTGGACCAGAAGCTCAGTGTCTGATGGGAGGATGAGAGGCGGCTGAGGGTGAAGCCGTGACTCCCACCCCGGCTCAGGCTTAGAACTGGGCGCCTGAGACTCAGTGCCGAGGACACTGTCACTGAGAACAGCCCTGGGGAGAGTGACTGCTCGGGCCACCCTGGTGTTCAGTGCTGGGCCGGGACCAGGCTGCCTAGCTCCACAGATGCCGTTTCACAGGGGCGGCTCAGTGACTGGCGGCAGGAGAAATGTGATCAGCCCACGGTTTGGAAGTATTAAGAGCAGGGCAAAGAAGCGAATCATTTAAAACTCTCAGCGGCATTGCCTTGGATTCTCCTGCAGATTCGCTGTGTCCTGGGCCAAGTTTTCTCTGCCTGTCAGAGCCCGTCTGGTTCCTCCTCACCTCCCCGTCCCTGAGTATGGAATCCCCACAGTTACTCTCATTCTCCCGACCTCTCATTATAAATTCAGCTCAGACGTGGGTAGGATATGAGCCCTTTCCCTTCATTTGATGGAATGTCCTCTTCCAGGCCACTCTTATCTGTTTATAAAGACTCCAGAGTGGCTTCCGTTTACCGAGTGCCCAGGCTCTGGTCTTGCGGCCCGAGTGTCTCCTACTGATCACCAACCTCCACAGCCTCCAGGTCAGCTCCAGAGCACCCCACAGGGAGCTCCCCACAGGCCACGGCACCGGTGGCATCATCCATTCACTACAAGCTCAGCTTCCAAGGCTCCTCTCGTGTTTGGATAAATATGCTTTGTTTTGTTTGTAAAAATATGACTGGCCTAGTGGGCATGGCTCAGTGGTTGAGCATTGACCTATGAGCCAGGAGGTCACGGTTCAATTCCTGGTCAGGGTACATGCCAGCAGGCAGCCGATCAATGATTCTCTCTCATCATTGATGTTTCTGTCTCTCTCTCCCTCTCTTCCTCTCTGAAATCAATAAAAATATTTTAAAAAATATGAGTGATTTTACTTAGAAGTCCTGGTTGCAGCCTAGCCCAGAGTCCCTTAGTTCCTTGCTCTCAAGTGTGGTTTCTCCTCGCAAACAGCTCTCCCTTCTCTGCCCCTCACCCCACCCCACCCCACCCCACCTCTGTGTCCCCAGGAGCCATTGCTCACCTTGGGCCTCTCCACTTCCTCCGCAGGAAGACAGCTGCCATCCCAGCAGAGGTGCTGGGGACCGCAGGGCGTCCCGTCCGCCCAGGGCAGGCTGCCGTTCTTCGTGTGGCAGAGGGGCTCGGCGCCATCCCTGTGGCACCAGAGCTGGGCGCAGATGTCCTGCGCAGAGGTATTGGGGCAGTGGCGGAAGCCCAGCCCGAAGATCTGCCTGCACTGCTGGTCCAGCTCATAGAGCGCCTGTTGCCCCGGGAGGTTGGTCGGGAGGGGCAGGGCCGAGGTGGGGGCGTCGAGGAGACAGTCTCCTGAGAAACGGAGGAAGCAGAGGTGAGAGTCAGGGGCCGGTTTCCTCTCTCACCCCCGCATGGCTCCCATAGGACCCCCCAAATCCCGACGGACAAGTTTAAGCTCTAGGCATTAGCTTTCCCTTGACCTCAATTTAAAAACTCAACACTCGCCATCCAGACAGAATCTGTCCCATTTTCGACTATCAGTCACAACAGTTATCTTCAAGATCGGATTTCCTTTGTTTTCCAGAACATCTTACCTGACTCAGTGTTTACCCAGCAAACTGTAATACTAATGTAGGTCAATGTACCCGGGGGGTGTAAATGAACTCTTAAAAACCATGGCCTGCAAAATGAAGCCCAAGGGCTGGTATTTGGATAATCCATCATTTTTGTATTATATGTGTGCCTGCCTCCTTCAAGGGGAAGAATCAAAAAGAAATTGTGTTTCACTGTTTTGCTCCTCAAACCAAGCTGTTTTAGCCGGGCGCATGCTCCCGGCCCACCTGGGCCCCCACTCCCTGCTCTCTTTGCCTTGCTAAGCGACCCTCCAATGTCCCGCTCCAGCCCCACACTCTTCCCTCCTCTGCGCTGCAAACATTCTTCTGCTCCTTCCAGCTCTGTTCTTCCGCTCCTTCCAGCTCTGTTCAGACCCACCTCCTCCAGCCAACTCCACCTGCTTTGTGACTGAGTCTAGGTGAGCCCGGGACTCAGGCTGCTGGACAATGGACAAGGAGGAGCATGCTCTGTGGGGATGGGGAGGCCCAGGCACAGGTCGAGGGGCAAGGGCCAGATCTCTGAAGCCTCTTCTAACCCTCAATGGCTATGATGCTTCCTGATGCAGCTCAGTAAGGAGCCCGCCGGGCTGAGCGCCGCTGCCAGCAGCTGGCCAGGGAGGCCTACCATGCCCACCGTCCAGGAGCTCTGTGAGGTACATGGCGCTGCAGGGAGACCAGGGCAGCGTCTTGTTGAGGTGGACGAAGAGGGGTGCCATCATGTGGTGCTTGCCCATGGGCCCAAAGAGCCGTGCACAGGGCTTGGAGTCGTCGTGGGGCATGCCGAGGACGTGCCCTGGGGACAGAGAGAGACCCTCGGTCTACGTTCACAGCCTCCACTGCTTGGCAGCCCTCCCCACCCTGCTCCAGGGTTCCCATGGGTTGAGAGAGAGAGAGAGAGAGGGGAAGAAGCGAAAGAGGAGGTGAAGGAAGAGGAGGAGGAGGAGGAGGGAGAGAAGGGAGGGACTGAGGGAGCAGCATGCCCTCTTCTTATTCCTTTTTTAATTTTATTTATTATTATTTTTTTTAATATATATTTTATTGATTTTTTACAGAGAGGAAGGGAGAGAGATAGAGAGTTAGAAATATCGATGAGAGAAAAACATCGATCAGCTGCCTCCTGCACATCTCCTACTGGGGATGTGCCCGCAACCCAGGTACATGCCCTTGACCGGAATCGAACCTGGGACCTTTCAGTCCACAGGCCGACGCTCTATCCACTGAGCCAAACAGGTTTCAGCTTATTCCTTTTTTTAAAAAAATATATTTTATTGATTTCAGAGAGGAAGGGAGAGGGAGAGAGAGAGAGAAACATCAATGATGAGAGAGAATCATTGATCAGCTGTCTCCTGCACTCCCCTTCCTGGGGATTGAGCCTGCAACCCAGGCATGTGTCTTGACCAGGAATGGAACGGGTGACCTCCAGGTTCACAGGTCCACACTCAACCACTGAGCCATGCTGGGCCCCCTTCTTATTCCTTAAAGACCTTTCCACTCTGGGCTTTTCCCTTCCCAGAAGCTTTCTCAGAGCACGAGGCGCACGGGCAGCCTGTCTTGAATTCACATGCACCTCAGTTATTCGTTCGCCCTCTCTTCACAATCCATCTTCCCAGGTTCTTACCGCTTAGCTTGGACACACATCGCAACTTTACCAGGGCCTGTTTCACATCTGGGCATTTTCCTGGCGATCCCTGAGGATGGCCCAGTTTAACATGTAGGCCTCGTGCTCAGGGTGGGAATGCACAAGGCACAGTACGTATCGGCATGGGACCATTCTGTCGGAATCAGGAGAGGGACCTGGCTGACCGGGAGGGCCCGAGATGGCTCAGAGCTGGGTGAGCCTGGGTCTGGAAGAGGCAGCGTGGAACAGGCGGGCAGGGCGGCTCTTACCCAGCTCGTGGGCCAGCGTGTAGGCCGCCTGGAGCCCCTCGTCCTCGATCACAGAGCAGCTCTTGCTGGGGTCACAGATGGTGCCAATGTCCGCCACGCCCAGGGTGTCGCACATCCCCTCCTTCCCACAGAAGTTCTGCGAGGCGGAGAGGGTGAGAGCGTGAGAACAGACAGAGGACATCTCTCTATTCCTGCTCCTCCTGAGACGAAGGACATTTTTTAAGCCCAAATCCCTCTTTCTTCACAAAGGACACTGGTTGAGGGAAGACCGTTCCTTCTTCTACATTGGCCTGTGCTGAGCTTGTTGGGGGAGGCAGGCCAGAGTAGCAGTTCAGAACACGGAGCCTGGGCTGGACTGGGGGCGCCGCCACTTTGTGCCACTCTGTGCCTCAGTTTCCTCGGTTGTAAAACGGGGAACTGTACAACGGAACTCGCCTCCTGGGGTTGTTGTGAGGACTGAGGAGTAGATAGGGCCTTGCACACATGGTTACACTCTCTAGCCTTGAGGATGCAGCCCAACTGGAGTTTCAATCTCACCAGGTAGACAGGCAGCCTCCTGATTTGGGGAAATCTTGAGAGTAATGGCTTGGCTACCTGGCCATATGTTTAACCATCACCACAGAGGGACCTCTTCTCTAATTCCCGCTCCAGATCTCTTACTGGACGGCGTGTCCTCCAGTTATGACCTCAGCAGACAGCTGGTCACAAACATTTGGAACAGAGCCCGTATGGCATTCCTCTCCTTCCCTTGCAAATACCTCACACTTGTCCTCATGACCTCCTCCTCCTCCTCATTCCACACACAAACGAGGCTCCCAGCTGGGGCCAGCAGGGAGGCATTCCCTACGTTTGGGCAGGCCCAGGAGCCCTGGTCCTGGCCCTCCCTTTGACCCAGTCACCCCACCCCAACCCCACCTTCCCCCACTCCCCAGGGTCTCCGGAGCCCGTCCACAGACCTGTCTGGTGAGCAGAATGGCCGTGTCGAAGTGTCCTGGGTTCCGGTCGCTGTAATAGTTGAACTGCTGCTGCCAGTTGCAGAAGCTGCGCAGGGTAAGCCCACCATTGTCAGACACCAAGGGGCCCTGCGCCTCATCTTCCACGATCAGCACCTTCACCACCACCAGGTGGATGGAGTTGCGAATGCTGGGGTGCTTGTAGATGCGGGCCGCCACCGACATGAGTGTCAGGATGTGGTTCTGTCGGGAAGGAGGGAAGAGGAAGAGTGAAGGGTTCCATCTCCCAGCCCTTTGTCTGCCCACGGCCATCACCTCTTGTTACCCACCCCGTGTGGCCCGCTCCGGGCCGAGTGCCCGATAAATAGCATCTTGTTGAAAACTCACGGCCTCCAGACCCTTCATTTCACATAAAAGCCAGTTGTGTCCCAAGATCACAAATCTACGGAGAGCACGGCCAGCATGTGAGCTCAGACTGCCTGGCTCCGAAGCGCGTGCATGTAACATCTTGACCAGACACATGTGGCCATGTAAATCAAAGTCCATTAAAAGCCAGCGAAACTGAAATCACAGCTCCCCCGTCGCACTGGCCACATTTCAAGTCTGTCGATAGCCATCTATGGCTTGTGGCCACTGTATTGGACTGGGCAGACAGAACGTTCCACCCTCACGGAAAGTTCTATGGGACCAAGCTGGTTATTCAGCCTTGACCTTGACACCGGCCATCTCCCTGCCATGGCCCTCTCCCCCCTCTTCTCCATTCTCAGCCCAGAAGCAGTGATCTGAGTGCTCCAGGTGAGTAGAATTTCCCTCTGAGCGTCCAGCACTCTCCTGATGTCTGCAGGGGAAGACTATTCTGCAGGATGAAATGTTAACCCTGAAAATTTGGCTCTGGTTGTCACGACAAACAATAGCTACTCTGCTCCCGGCGCAGGACCCACGCTTCCCCAATGTCACCTCTTTACATGCTCACAATAACCCCGTGAAGCGGTATCACAGTCCCCACGTCTAAGGCCACACGGCTCTTCAAGCCAGATGCGGCCCAGGCCTGTCCGTCTCTGGGGCCCACAATCTTCTCATTAAGTGTCCCAGTGCTTGGCCTTCTGGCATTTGCCCGGACAGCCCTGAAGGGCTTATTCCCTTCTGCCTGGGGCTTGAGCGAACCCTGTGGGCCTAATGAGGCCCAGATGCGGAGGCTCACACCTGCTTCCAGTCCCACCCAGGCCAGCTGAGACAGCCCACGTCATCGCTGGGCCTCTGTCCTGTCCCCGGGCTGCCAGCTGCTCCCACGCCTTTGGAGGAGGCCAGGCTGGAGCTCACGCTCCTGCCTCTAAGAGTGCATTCTCTTGGGTTATTTTGCAGAAGAAGAGACAAAGGGGCAGAGGCAAGACTGCCTGCGGCCGTGAGTGTGGCCAGCTGAGCAGCCAACTCGCTGGCCCCGCTCTCTGTTCTCTGGGGCACCGTCTCTCTGAGCCTCTCCTTTTCTCTCCGGTGATCGGGAAGGTGGGAGTGGAAGGAGGGGAAGGGAGAGTGACAGGCTAGAGAGGGACATTCCGCCGTCCGGGGCCATGTGTGGGAGATCCAGACGAATCGCATCATTTGTGAATGGGATCTGTCTGTTCACCTCGCAGGCAACAAGCCAGGCATTTTGTAAGCCCTACAAACAGGGGTTGGCAGGTTGTTGAGGGTGTCAAGTACTCCGGCTATGTTTAGGCTGATGTAAACATCTTATCAGCAAAGCTGAAACTTGGCGCTCTCGCTCTTGGAGTTGGATTCCTAAGGGAAAAAAAGCAATCACATCATTATGCAACCAGGGGTGAGGGCTGAGGAATGGTAGCTTGCTGAGGCCACTTCCTGTCCAGCCCTTCACGGCTCCCAGGGGGCAGAGAGAGTGTCCTGGCCTCTTGCCCTAGGAAGGGCCAGAGTCTGATGGGCCAGGAACCAACTCCTGGGACTTCTTCCCAGGCAACCTGCCACTCTCCTCATAAGAATTCTTCCCTTTGAGTCCCGATTTCATAATCTTGCAACTGGGGAGATGATGTCTCACAAAGAAGGTGTGGAGATAAGAGATGCCAGCTGCTCAGCACTGACTCCAGAAAATTATACACGGAACCGAAGACCTGAGGTTTGAGAGGAGTCTGTAGTCTCAAGCTGGGCAGGTCCGACCGAGGCTCTCAGGCCGGCAGCTGTGTGGACACCATGCAACAGCCAAGTCCCCAGGGTAAACCAAGCAGTCTGGTGTGAACTGCCCCCCCAAAGGATGGGGTGAAGCATCAGACGCTCCCCAACACTGAGAGTTTTTTTTAGGGGGGTCTTCTCCTTTGCAGCTGAGGTAGCTCCTAGCATCTTCTCCAGATGAATGACTGCTGGGCTGAGCCAGGTAGAGGGCCATTTCCTTTGACCTTCTGGTATTTGTCTGGACAGCCCTAAAGTTTTATTCCCTTCTGCCTGTGACTTAGACGAGAGGTTAGATCTGAGGATGGTTGAAGGTCCTCTGGCTGCCATCTCAGAAGATAATTTCCATTGCATTGTGGTCCTGTGTTTCTGTTAAAAATCCCCAAACCTTGTCCCACTTACCCACCTTTTCTGTCCCACTGAGCTTTTGGAGATGAAGGGTCACCATCCCCAGCGTTAGCTCCTCTGAGAAATGGTGGCAGGACTGCCTGACACCTTCAGGGGAAGGGCCACTGGGCCTTGGTGGGGTGGTGGCCCTGAGTTGGTGAGCCTCCGATTCTCAGCCAACCCCCTAGGCCTGAGTGACGGTCCCTCTGGGAGTGGCTCAAGAGCCAGGAAGGAGAAGGGCAGATGGCTCGCTCCACCACCTGGTGTCTATTTATACCTCCCGGCACCCCAGTGCAGGCTGCCGGCTGAGGCGTGTGGGTAAGATTGTGCCCCTGTGGATGGGGTCCCAATACAGCAGACAACTTCCCACAAGCACGGCCGGTAGGCTGGACAGAGCCCAGGGCCAGCAGGCCCGTGGTGTTAAAACACACACACCCTGCTCTTGGCTGACTGGGGGTCTGATGCCCTTCACTCTTATTGGGAGGGCGGGCCATCTTTCTGGGAGTCTCCTTCTCCACAGGCCCCTGTAGGGCCTGGAAAAGAGAGACCTTCCCCAGCCAGTTTAGGGAAGTTTTTTTTTTTTTTTTTTTGATTCTTTGAGCTACAAACAAGGAGATCCCACCCCAGAGCTCTGGTGCAGCCAAAGCCACGAGGGTGGAGCTGAGGGGAGGCTGGGCCTGGGGCCAGTGTCTTTCCAGCAGCCTCTTCTGCCCCCAGTGCCACCCGCTCTGCTCTGCTCACTGGCTCTGTGCACTGTGGGTCCTCCCGCTTTTCCTGGCGGCAGGTCTGGGAGACGTGAGGAGAGGGAGGTGGACACATGGAAACCCTCTGACCTCAGCAACTGCTCTTCTCCTTTTTTCCTTCTGGGCATCTCTCTAGGGCCCGAGACTGTGCTGAGGAGGAGGAGGTGGGAAGAAGAAAGGAAAAGGAAAGAAGCAATAGGAGAAGAAAGGGTCCTACATGGGTGTCCTTCATGTCTCCTCGTTCTCAAGATGTGTAGGCAGTTAGACATGAGCAGAGCAAGGACGATGGGCCAGGTACGGAGGTTACCAAGGCCCTGGGCGCCAGCAAAGGACAATGGTAGGGTGGGAACTCGTCCCCAGGGTGACCTTTCTTCCCAAGCACATCACTGGTCACGTGTATTGGACCCCCTGGCCTTTCCTCCCTGGAGATATCATCTAAGCCTCAGTTGTATTTCAGCTCCAGGCCCAGAAAAGCAGCAAAACCAGACAAGCAAAACCACATCCAACGCAGGACCAGCTACATTGAATAATGACTCCTTGCCCTGGTGCCCGCTTAATCAGTGGAGCCCCCAACCCTGAAAGAACACACCTGGAAAGCTGCTGAATATTCTACTGAGATCTTCCCTTGGGACCCCCCCTAAAATCTTCACCTTAAAACCTTTAGGACAGAGGACCTGCTGGCTCTCCCTCCTGGGAGCACGCTTGAGCCTTTCCCTTCCTCCTGCCCCTCCCCATCCCCTCAGGAGCATTGCCTTGACTTTCCTCACTTCTAAGCTCCAAGGGGCCTTCCTTTACCTCTATAACTTGTTACCTAAGCCAGTTTTTTTCTACAAATTATTTCTTCTACCTCTGATTTTCCAAATAAACATTCTCTTAGAGTTTGGGTCTTGGTTCTGAATTCTTTCCTAGCCAGAACTCAAGTACCGAAGTTGCTGAACCCAGGTCTGGTCTGATTCCACTGGTCTAATACCTGGTGCCGTTCTTGCCACCCCAACAAAAAACAGCAAGGGCGAGGCCACCTCTCCGAGGCACACACTTATCAGAACCACAAGGAGTCAAGCATGAAACTCTGAGCCAAGCAAGCTGATAGGAGACCCTCTCTGCCATGGGACAGCGGAGGTGACGGGCTATGATGACAGGTGACCACACTGCCCTCCTACTCTGACAAATGCCATCACCGAAGGCAACTCTAGTATCAGTTATGCTTTGTCGAACACCTACTATGTGCCAGGCACCATCACCGAAGGCAACTCTAGTATCAGTTATGCTTTCTTGAGCACCTACTATGTGCTGGGCACTAGTTCGGGTGCTTTCCATATTTATTGTATCCTCAACACACTGCCAGGACATCGGGATACTTGTTCTGGCGAAAAATTAAGGTAACTTGCTCAAGGACACTCAGTTACTTCCGTTACCCTTCAAAGCCTATCCTCTTCAACGTCACACTGGCTGTCTCCCTGTTTACTGCCTGGAGGAAAACTACAGCACAGAGTAAACAAACAACTTGGCCTTGACTTCATCTAGGCACACACCCCACCCGTCACCCCCCAGGGCAGGTGGAGATGACGAATCAGAAACCTTTGCATATTAGGGCATTTTCTTTGGGAAAGACTTCATATTGTTGATCACTCTGACTGCAGCAGACAAAAGAGATAAAAAAAAGACTCATTCCTTTGCCAGTGGGAGAACATAATTCGCATGGACACGACACTTGTCTTTCATCCACGAAGACTTGGGTGGCTAGAGAGAGTGGGGCATGCACCCGTTTCTGTTATTTTTCCAAAGCAGGTCACTTCTGACAACCTGAGACTATGCTGGGATTATGCTGGGCAAAGTGGGATACATAGTCACTGCAGTGTCAGGGCTTGCAGGCGACATTTTCCCCAGAGGATATGGTTAAGGGGAGACGAAATGGCTATGACTTAGCCCAGGGGTCCTCAAACTACGGCCCTCGGGCCACATGCAAATACAAATATTGTATTTGTTCCCGTTTTGTTTTTTTACTTCAAAATAAGATATGTGCAGTGTGCATAGGAATTTGTTCATAGTTTTTTTTTTTTAAACTATAGTCCGGCCCTCCAATGATCTGAGGGACAGTGAACTGGCCCCCTGTTTAAAAAGTTTGAGGACCCCTGAAACTCTCGCAGGTAGCTTGACATCTTGGGAAACCTCTTGTCTGCTCTGGGGACAATGGGTGCCACTCCTAGGACCCTCTCTGCTGAGAAGGGAATTCGGAAGCTCAGCCCACCCTTCACCCCTGACAGGTCGATTTCCCAGACTGAGCGGGGAGCTGCTGGGCCCACCCTCACTCCCGCTCCAGTTTCATCCAGAGCGACTAGCAGCAGCCGGATGCAGCCGGAGTTAATGCTCTCTTCCGAGGTGGTCCCTCTTTTCAGAAAGCCCCCTTTGTCTGGGCTCCTTCCCTCTGAAACCAGATAAGAAGGTGGGAAGCAGGGGCCCCTCTGAGAAGGGATTAAGTGAACCGAAGAGCACGGAGCTCTGGGAAATTGTGGCTCAGCCGTGAGACCAGCCTGGAGCCCGGCTGCTTCTTTCTCTCGGCCTCGACAGCGGTTTCTTCTCAGTATCGGGCTTGGTGGGGCATCTTTGGACAGCTGGATTCAAGGACCCATCCCCACAGTATGGACAAGGGACAGGGGCCCACAGAGCCATAGTCACAGGCCCTCGCGGAGCTATAGGCAGCCGGGCACAGAAAACAGCACTGCCCTCCGGTTCAGGAGACGGGACCTGCAGAGTCACACGTGCTGTGCGAGCTGCACCTTCGGCCTCTAACCCCTCACAGCTGTTTCCGCTGAGCTGATGCGTGGAAACCCCTCCTCAAGCTGAACGCACTCAGACTGGCTTCCCCGCACAGTGCTGACCTTTCTCGAAGATTCATCATGAAACAGCCGCACAGGTTACCCGGTCCAGGTATCTCTCTTCCGAGATGACGAAGCCCAAGCCCTTGAGGGGGTGAAGCTCTCCGCATCCTCATCATGTGCCCGGTTGCTAAGACACCCCAAAGTGCCTCTGTCTGTGTGATGAAGGCCCCAGGAGACTCCTGGGAGAGTTACTTATTCTATTTTGGGGAGAAGGGTCTGGGCAGACAAGGTCTTGGGGAACCAGACTTGACATTCATTCTCGGCTGAGCTCATGGGCCCATTTGGGAAGCCCAGGGGATGAAGCGAGAAGTTCAGGTTTCTCCTGTGGCATCTCCACAGCTGGTGAGGGGCCTGTGGGCAATCATAAAACCCGCTGTCCCTCAGCCCTGCCCCGCCCCAGCAGGCGTGCAGGTGGGCTGTGACACGAGACCGAGGGAGAGGACTTCTCTTGGAGGTGTAAGGCCTAGCAGTAGACACCTTAGGGAGAGGAACGTAGCCTGCTCAGGTGCCCGATGCCCATTCTGATGTGCTCTCCTGACCTGGGCTAGCTGGGTGCAGAGGTACGCCGCTGTGAGTGTATGCGGAGGGGCAGGGATGGGGTAAGCCTACGCTAGGCCATCCAGCCAGGCATCCTATGAGGCGGCATCCCGGGCGGCTCTGCGAGGAGAGAGCCGGCTTGTCTGGTGCAGCACACCTGGGTCAAAAGGCAGCCCAGCCTCCTTCTTAGTGGCCTGGGCACCCTGGAGCCCAGCACCAAGCCACGCCTGCTTTTCTGTGGCGCTGGTGTCTGCAGAGGTCAAGTGCGTCCTTGAGGCAAATGCTCAGTATCTTCAGTGTCAAGGTGAGTCCAGTGAGCTCAGAAAGTGAGGCGGGAGGAAGGCATTAGGAAGGACATTTTCAACTCCAGAGACTGACAAGCAATTGCTTTCTCTGCAGCTTCTCCGAGGTCTTGTTATTCGTATCTCCTGGTTCACAGGCAGATGTTGGACACTGGTCCACGTGTGGGGAGGGGCCCAGGAGCTCAGCTCTGGGTTTGCAATGAACGTACTTCAGCCTCTTTCTGCTGTTGCAGCCTAGTAGCCAGGCCTGCTGGTCCTTGCCTGGGATGGGAGGAGCCCCTCCTGCCACCCTGTCTAGGACTTGCAAGGTAGGCGGGGAAACAGGTAGGAGGTTCCTGTAGACCCAGAGCCTGAGGGGCAGACCGCCTGGAGGGCTCGCAGCTGTCTTGCCATGCTCTGGGAGAAGGCAACCCTGTGACTGATAGACACAACCGATAGCATGCAGAGGGGCCCAGCCAGGTTTATTCTGACCCTGCAGTGGCCAGAGAAGCAGCCACAGGGGCCTCTCACCCCCTAGTCTTTCCATCCTTCCATTTAGAATGCATTTCCCAGGGATTGTGGGGTGGGAAAGATGGGGTGCGAAACAGAAGGGCCGACTGCGCCTGTTCTGGCCTCTTTTGCACGGGTGATGCCGAAATGCTCGGATAGGGTCCCCAGCCAAGATTGCCATCACTGTCAGTGTTCACTGAGCTGCTCCAGGGGCCACGAACCCTGGTTCAGGGCACTGTGACCTCCAGGCGGGCCAGTTCTCTATCTGGCACATTACCGGTTCTGTGTTCCCCAGGGAAGAGAGAGTGCCACCCCTATAATTCCCCTGGTCTGTGGGCAACAGACACCTCCTGCAGGGTCTGCACCACCTTTGAATCTAGTTAGAAACCATCTGGCCACAGGGGCTATGCCCTGGACATGGCTTTCCTGCCCCGCTCGGCGGAGAGCTGGGTCTGAGCTTCGATCAGCTGGGGTGGACCAAGTATATAGCTCTGGTTCCACTAAGAACAGTCCCTGAAGAGTTCCTATCCCCACTCCCTTCTCCCCTCCCTTTCCCACTGAAGCTTCAGTTTCCTGGACTGAGCCCCCAGGCAGAAACTCTGGTTCCCTCCCTTCTGTGCAGATGCTGGCACTGCCAAGTTCTGCGGGGCTGGGCGCCAGGTTGGCAAGGTAGTCCACACCCCCAGCCCCCTGATCAGAACCAGCTGGGCACCCCGAAGTGGGGCAGCCCCTTTCCAGGTTCAGTTCCCTCCAAACCATATCTTATTTATGGGAACCTCCGTGCTGTTTGCAAGGGAATGGAATAGCCAGATCTTCCCATGGCAGCCTCTCCCATCTGGAGACAGCAGAGGGCTGAGAAATGGGGTGGGCGTTTTCCCAAAACGCTCAGTTTTCATCTGTGTTGGGAGAGGGGGTGCTTAAAACCCATTTCAGTTCAGTTTGCCGAGAACTGTGTCAGATTTAGGAAGGGAGGGATGGGGGGGGAGCAGCTGAGAGGGGGAGACGCTGGGGCCTGCACCCTAATTTGGAAGGGACGTGGGCAGGGGGCAGTAGGTAGCCCAGGTGTCAGAGGTTAAGCCAAGAGTTCCCGCGCGTTCTCAGAACGCCAAGAACCTTGTTTGGGAAGAGTGGAGAACATGAAGGATTTTCTGAGGGACAGAGAAGGGGAGCATTTGGGGACTCCGGGAGGGGACAGGAGACCTCCCCGGGTCAGAGCGAGTCCTACCTGCAGGTCGGGTCCATAGAAGGCCGCCATGGACGCATCCGCCACCAGCAGCGTCTCCACGAAGCGAGCCTCGGACACAAACCGCCTGGTCCTGCTCGCGGCCCCCCGAGGTGCCGGCAGCTCGCGGGCGCCTTCGGACGCCTTTTCTTCGCTTTCTTCCTCCGGTGCCTCGTCCTTCTCTTCTTCCTCGCGCTCCCGCCTGGGACCGTCTCCCATCCGCTCCCGCGAAGCGGGTCCTCGGGGGAGGGGGTGGGCCGGGGTGCGGCGCGCGCCGGGGCCCCAGCGCCGCAGGAGGTGCGGCCGCTGCAGGGCGTCCCCCGCGCCCCGCGGCTGGATGGTGAACTCCTCGCCGTCCAGCAGGAACGAGCCGCTCACCCCGCCGCACAGGCTGACGGCGGCCAGGGACCCCGGCGCCCCGTTCACGGTGCCCGAGAAGAAGCAGGCGCGCAGCTCGCGCTCGCCCCCGGCCGCCGCGCCGGAGCCCCCGAGGCTCTCGATCTTGAACTCGGGCGCCAGGAAGCTGGCGTCGGGCGCCAGGCGCAGGACGAAGCTCCGGCCGAAGGCGGACAGGTGGAGCGCCAGCTCGCCCGCGCCGCCCGCCCGTCGCGTGGGCACCACCAGCTCCGAGGCCGGGCCCCCGGCTCCGGGCGGGGCCGGGGCGCCGCGGGCCAGCGGCTGCAGCAGCAGGGACAGCAGCAGGAGCGGCGGCCACCGGGGAGCGGCGCGGGGCATGGGGGCTCCGGCGGCGGCGCGCGAGAGGGGAGAAGCCGGCCTCGGCGCGGGCAGGTGCTGGCGGCGCGAGCGCGGCCGGGCCGCTCCCTCTAGGAAAAAGGAGATCAATCGGGTCGCGGAGCGACTCGGCCCGCGGGGCCCTGTGGCCGCCCGGTCCCCTGGCGGCCCCTCCGGCCGCGCAGCCCGCTCCTCCGCGCCTGCTCGCCGCTCAGAGCGCGAGTAACTGGAGCCCCGAGCCGCGCGCCCGCCCTTCGCCCTGGCCTCGTCCCCACCCCGGGAAGCACCGAGTGGGCTGCCGAGCCCTTCGTATTTATACTTCCTTCCCGGCTTTGACATAAGAGGTTTATTTTTGATCTCTCACTATTCCCGTTTCCCCTCCCCTGGGATGGGAGAGAGAAACTTGAAAAGAGGGAGCGCGAGAGGAGAGAGAGAGAGAGAGAGAGAGAGAGAAAATTGGATGAAATGTAAAACCAATCAGGAGTCAGCGAGCCTCGCTCCCCTCTCCATTCCCCACCCTCCCAAGTGTCAACTCCAACTTTTTTCCCCTTCCCTTTACGCACGGTCCCACATTAACTCCTACGGCGCTGGGCCGGCCCTTCAGAGTCCTCAGGGAGGCTCCAGGCGCTGCCCCCTTTAAGGCCAAGTGTCCAGGACACATCCTCCGAAGTGGCTTCTGCGTGGCCCCCAGTGACAGCATTCAGATCCCTGTAGCAGCCACTCTGGGCATCCGATTGTGTAGAAGAGAGGTCTCCTCTGGAGAAGGTTCCAGAGCTTTTAATTGTGAAGCAACGGAGAGAGATGGGAAAGGTCACGTTAAAATCATGCTTCCCTGCCTGGCCAGCATGGTTCAGTGGTTAAGCGCCCACCTATAAACCAGAAGGTCACGGTTCCATTCCCCGGTCAGGGCACATGTGGGCTGGATCCCCAGTAGGGGGCGTGCAAGAGCCAGCCGATCAATAATTCTCTCTCATCGTTGATGTTTCTCTCTCTCTCTCCCTCTCTGAAATCAATAAAAAATATATTTAAAAAAATCTAAAAATCTAAAAACCACATTTTCATCCCAAGCAGAGGACAGGGAAAGATACCACCTGGTGAATGGAACCAAAGACGCTGTTACTGCCCCTTCCAGGGCTGGCTGGCAGAACCCAGCCCAGTGGTGATGATCAGAAGTGAGGTTGGCAGCCGAGTGGGGTCACCCAGGAGGAAGGCAGCAGGCCATCTGGAACTGCATGTCTGGTCCTGAAAAATCCTGGGGTGTGGGGGTGTGGGGTGTGTGTATGGGGGGTGCGGGGTGGGGGACTTCATGAAAGGTAGCCGCCTTTCATTCTGCCCCACACTGCCACCTCCCCCTGGGATGCGGGGACTGAGACACAAAGAAAGGAACGGGAATGGTATGGTCTACAGTCCTCTCCCAAGACCACAAAACACAGCACTTCATGGCACCCCAGTCTTTTTTTAAAATTTATTTTTTATTTTTATTGATTTCAGAGAGGAAAGGAGAGGGAGTGAGAGATAGAAACATCAATAATGAGAGAATCATTGATCAGCTGCCTCCGGCACGCCCCCTACTGGGGACCGAGCCTGCAACCCAGGCATGTGCCCTGTCCGGGAATGGAACCATGACTTCCTGACGCTCAACCACTGAGCCAGGCATGGCACCCCAGTCTTCATGGCACGGGCCTGGAGATAGGACTCAGCGTCCTGTTCTATAAGCAGAGGCTCCGGAATCACTCCCCCTGCTGACCAGTTTTCTGCCTGTGTTGGGGGCACTGACAGTTGAGGCCGTCTACGTTTCTTCTTAGCCCATCCAACTCCTTCCAGCAGCCACCGGGGTGCAGCACGCAGCACGTGAGACTCTCGGGGCTTGTTACCTCTGCAGAGGCGGCTCTCAGAGCCGCAAAGTACCTTTGTGGCCGCAGACCCCGCAGCAGGGAAGGGTGGCTTTGCATTCCCTGAAAGGAAGGCTGAACTTCCCAACCCAGCAGGCTGCAGAATCGTCTTTCCTGGATAATTTACAAGAGAGGAACAACTGGCGACTCCGATGTTCCCCCAAACACTTCTAGCGGTGGCGGCAGGGGAATGGAAAGAGTGGCCTCTGCAATCTTTTTCCAAAAATTAGCAAAACACTCCCTCCCCAGCCCAGGGGTGTGATCTGGGAGAGGGACCTGGGCAGGCCACGGGGAATCCCATTCTGCTTCAGGCCTGTTGTAACTTTTTTTTTGGACTTTTATTTATTTTTTTCTTTTAAATTTATCTTTGTGGTTGAAAATATTACAGATGTTCCCTTGTTTCTCCCATTGGCCCCTTCCATCCCACACCCATGACACGCCCCACCGTGCCCCCACCTCCACCCCCAGACCTTCACCACACTATTTATTGTCTGTGTTCATGGGCTATGTATATAAATTCTTCGGTTAGTCTCTCCCCACCCACCCCCTGATTCTGATCTTTCATCTTTGCTTCCTAAAGCCCCTGATTTGCCATTTCCCAGAGTTAAACTCCTGGTTCTCAATAGCAATTAGTTCCCTATGGGTTTCCTACTTTCACCTTTGCAAGCATCCGAGAGGGGCAGATGGAGGGCTGTGCCCAGTCTCCCTCCCTTCCTCCCTGATGCGTGTTCATGGCTGTAAGTGGGAGGCTTCCACAGACCAGAGAAAGTCTCGAATGTCTTTGGAGGCTTCTGGTCTCAGCTGGGAAGCCTCTGGGAGTGTTTTGTTTTTGTTTTAAGAAAATGAAATGCCCCTGAAGGAAGTTCCTGTGGAGAAGGACTTTACCTGCCCCATTTTAACAACTTTAACAACAACAACAACAACAACTGGCTGGCTCACTGCTAGGTGGAGCCTGCATGGCTGCCCTCTCCCTGCCTCCAACCCACCTGGACTGGAACGTTTCAGCCTGGGTGGCGCCTGCCACTTGCAGGGTGGCCTCCAGGGGTCAGGCTTGCCTTAGCTATGCTTGAGCCTGTGTCCCTGCCTCTGGGACCGAGAAACTGACTTGTGGTGCAAGCCCTTAGGAAAAAGGCAGATGAGAACAGCAGGACAAAACAACACCAACCTACCAACCAACCAACCACCCAGTGCAAATCCCAGAGGGATATCTGCCAATTCTGGATTTTCTACATCACCACGTTCCTTCTCAAAATACAACATGACAGCAGGGCTGGCAAACACGGCCAGTTAAATCCTGCACGCTGCCTGTTTTTGTATAGCCCACGAGCTAAGAATGTTGTTTACATTTTTAACCGAATTTGGGGGGAGGGAGGGGGGAAGGAAAACAAATTATAAAATTTGATGATGCTTGAAAACAGTATGAAATGAAAATTTCAGCGTCCATAAATACAGTAAAGGTTTATTGGAGTGCAGCCACTGCCATTCATTTACACATCGGCTGTTCTTGTGCTAGAAGAGCGGGGGTAAGTGAGCCTGAAATACATTTACTATCTAGCCCTCTGCAGAAAAAGTTTGCTGACTCCCGAATTACGGTAAAGCATTAATTTGGAGTCCTCACATTTCGAATGTGGGATTATGTAGACTCTCAGTATATGTGATCCTTATGAACTAAGAAGCTCAACAATTTATTTCTTGCTCTGAACATGAAAGGGAAATTATATAAAAATGAAAATATCTATGTTTGTCTTTAATTCCGTGCCTAGCAATGATTCATTATTTAATTAACTCTCACATAACTAAAGGACTTTTATGTTTACAGTACCTTCTTTTATAGGTCTATAGTGATTTGGGAGTTTTTAATGAACTATTAGTAACTGGTATCTCTTACTTTATAACTAGAGTTTTATAGAGTGTATGTCATCAATTTATAGTGTCCACTAAGCTCTGGTATTCTCTAGAACAGTGGTTCTCAACCTTGGCTACACATTAGAATCGCCTGGGGATCTTTTTAAAAATCCTGATTTCTGGGCCTCATCCTCCGGAAATTCTGTTTCTTTGTTATGGGGCGGGGCCACAACATTAGTAACAAAGAAACAGAATTTCCGGAGGATGAGGCCCAGAAATCAGGATTTGAAAAAGATTCCCAGGTGATTCTAATGTGCAGCCAAGGTTGAGAACCACTGCTCTAGAAGAATCTCCCTCCTTTTGGGAGAGAGCTTAGTGGTCATCTAATCTATTCCACGTGCAATCACAGAGGAGAAACCAATGCAGAGGTTTTAGTGACTTGCCCAAACACATATAGTTAGTGGCATCCTTTTCTTAAAATACTAGGGTACCCCCTGCCTGAGGATAAAGAAACTGTATTGCTTTTAAATTTCATTTGCAATTCACACCTTCTTATGAAAATGGAATGCTTGCTCTGGCCCGGGCATTGTTCTAAAGCAGGGGTGGGGAAACTTTATTTCCTGCCAAGGGCCATTTGGATATTTATAACCTCATTCTTGGGCCATACAAAATTATCAACTTCAAAATTAGCCTGCTATATTTGGTCAAACACTTAATTAACTCACCCCTAGTGCCTTGGCAGGGTCAGACCCAATGATTTTGTGGGCCTTATACGGCCCGCGGGCCGAATGTTCCTCACTCCTGTCTCAAGACTCATTTTTATTGAATTTTTAGTAATAATAGCTTCCATCCTTTGAGTGCTTGCTGTGGGCTAGGCATGGCGTATTTCACTTTATTATCATGACCATCCTTTGAAAAAGGCAGCCTACAGATAAAGAAAGAGGTTTAGAGGGGTTAAGGAACTTGCTTAGGATCACTCAGTAATAAGTGGTGGCAACAGTGTTCTTAACCTAGGTCACATTCATAAGCTACTAATTAAATTAATTTTTTTCTGCCAATGACGCCGCATGCTGAATTAGCCTCCCTTTGTTTAGAACCAGAGATTAAACTGTGGTAGGACAGAGCTGGAAGGGACCCTAAGACTTTATCTCCAAGAAGGGGGTAAACAGCTTTTCTCAAAAGCCTGTTACAGCACTTCAATATAAACAGAGCTCTTTCTTTCTAAGCAAAATAATACCCCTTTGCCACAATTTATGCTCATTTTCTTTAACTTTGGCTGTTGTGCAACCCCCAGATCCCGCATTGCCTGAGAGTTTTCCGGTCCTTATGTTTCCTGCTGCTGCGAACACGTCCAGGCAGGCATGTTGGACTTTTGACATCACTTTTTTTGTCCTGACACTCACCTTGCATTGACTTTGTGTTTTGTGATGATCCCTTGTAAGTATACAAGCATTTCCTGTTTATTTTTAATTCTTTCTTAATCCTAAACATTCTCTCTTTCGGAACCTTGTAACTTCTCCCAGTAGATAGAAAGACATTAATTCATATTCTTGAGGCTACTTCACGTTCAGTTCCTAACTCCTGCGAAGCGCTAGCCACTCTGATGATTCCTACCTTCACCTGGCGTTCTGTAGCTTACCGACACTCTCAATGGGCGAGCTCCCTGTTCTCCAGATCAGCGGTCACCAACCTTTCGGACCTCACAGACCACCAGTGGTCGACAGACCACCGGTTGGCGACCACTGCCCTAGATCACTGAAAACCAGACCTATACATACTGTAGTGCCATTGTGACCTTGACTTGCTTGCTGACCAGACTGTGATTGGTTTTATTACACCAAGAAGCAAACAAATCTTTTTGTTCCTATCACTTGTATTTTCAGCGACTAACAGCCACAAATTGGGCTGATTGTGGGGCACCCAAAACATTAAATTTCCTGAGGTTTCACGTGGAATGTACCTGTGATGACAATATGTGATCCCTAATGTAACTGGCTGCTGCGAGTTAATTGCACATCTTGAGTCTTACATGCAATAACAATGGCCATGATGGTAACAGAGGCTTAGGTCATGCGTGTCTTGCCACTTGATGGCCAGCAGCTGGCACTGTTGGAACTTGGTATTTACCTTCTTGTACAATTTTTCAGAACGACTCTTTCAAAAGTTTAGAAATCTCTGTCATGTCACGCAAGTCTGAGATAACAGTCCTTCAAAACTGTGCCAATAAAAAGCCTGGATCTTCGTTAAATGTCTGACAACCAGTCCCTGGAGAAGGTTGAAGGCGGTGTTGTGTGGTTGTCCTGCTTAACCTAACTTGTGCTTCTCTTCCTACAATCCTTTCTTTGCCTTGATCAGACCAGTGTCTCTTCGCTCACCAGACAGCCTGGGAGAGCTGGTCAAGCTGAGATGTCTCCAGGGTCTGGGCCCATCTTGATGGTGAGAATGGTTTGCTTCCTCTATCCCGGTTAATTATTGAATGCAAACAATACATGTCCCTCAAATCCTCCTTATTGATTCTAACCACCAGATGGGAGTCTCACCACATTTACCTTTCACAGCTGGTTTAAGAAGGTCTGACATCTCTCTCAACAATGGGTCTAGTTCAGGGGTGGGCAAACTTTTTGACTCGAGGGCCACAGTGGGTTCTTAAACTGGACCGGAGGGCCGGAACAAAAGCATGGATGGAGTGTTTGTGTGAACTAATATAAATTCAAAGTAAACATCATTACATAAAAGGGTACGGTCTTTTTTTTTTTTTTTTTTTTTTTTTTTTTTTTTAGTTTTATTCATTTCAAACGGGCCGGATCCGGCCTGCGGGCTGTAGTTTGCCCACGGCTGCTCTAGTTCATCACTTCGGGTAACACACACACACACACACACACACACACACACACCCCTGTACATATATTTTTTATTGTACTAACTTGCCCAGCTGCATCCTTTTTTCCTTGTTTTAAAAGGAAGAAAAGAGAGATAAAGGAAAGGACCTGGGATTTCAGGATGGAGGGTGATTTCTCTGAGCAGATGAGGTGCTTATTCAAGGTCATCAAGGGGCTTGATATAGAAACCGTCCATTTTTAATGAATGTGTTTACCATGAATCCGAAGGTGAAGTGCTTGGCACCTTAGTAAGCATTTGTAAATGTTCATTGTTTTCTATCATCATTGTCATCACAGGTATGTGCTCTCATCTGGCCTGGCAGAATAGTTGCAGAGTATCTGGAGTGAATCTTGGCATCGGTCCCCTCATCCTCAAGGGTTCTCTTCTTCTTCTTCTTCTTCTTCTTCTTCTTCTTCTTCTCCTTCTCCTTCTTCTTCTCCTTCTCCTTCTTTCTCCTTCTCTTTCTCCTTCTCCTTCTCCTCCTCCTCCTCCTCCTCCTCCCCCTCCTCCTTCTCCTCCTTCTCCTTCTCCTTCTTCACAAAGATTTTCAACATTGATTTTTAGAGAGAGAGGAAGGGAGAGGGGGAGAAAGAGAAAGATCAATGTGTGAGTGAAGCATTGATTGGCTGCTTCCTGGCTTGTGCCCTGACTGGGAATCAAACTGGCAACCTTTCGGTGCTCAGGACGGTACCCAACCAGCTGAGCCACACCATCTCCCTTCAGGGTCTCCCTTCTTTTAGAGTTGCCCCAGGTGCTCACCTGTCAGAAAAGAATGGACAGAACGGAATCCAAGTCATGAACACTTTGGTGTGATAACGAGTACTGCTAGGGGTGTTCAATTTTAAAAGACCCTAGGAAGGGGAGCCCAAAGACATAAACCACTAAGGGTAGAATTTCAGACACTGTGGCTGTAGCACGAGGGGGGAATCAGGGAGCCAGGGACATATGTCAGGGCTCCTAAGTATTTGCAGGTGTGTTGAAAAAGGATTCGTGAGTGGGGTTGGGAGGTGAGATTATGAGGACTTTACAGCCTCATCCATCTCACTTTTCACGTATTCTTGAGTAGTAGAGGAAATTAGCATTCTTTTGACTTTGGATTAAAAAAAAAATCAGGTTTTTTTTTTTCTTTTTCTTTTAGACATCCACGTCTAGTGCAAATTGTGCAGCTGTCTGCCAACCCCACTTCCTGAGATGACTGGGGTGATTTTTTTTCAGAATGTCCTTTGGCTCCGTGTGAAGTCTCATCAGGCTCATTGGCATTAGACAGTTTTAAAGAAGGACATAGACATCAGAGGGGGAAACACCTTTTTCTAGCCTCGCACTTTGCAGATGGCAAGTGGAGACCTATGAGGATGTCATTTTCCCAGAGTCACACAGCTGGCCGACAGGAGATTCAGGACCGGAACTTGAGTCGTCAGTCCCACGTTCTCTCCATGTCACGGCTAATCCCACTCTCTGTGCAAAGCAGAACCCGAGCTCCCAGGATTTGTGTGAAATGCCCCGAGTCACAGAGCTGCCTGGAGGGGGGCCTGGCAGCAGAATCCAGGCCCACGGAGTGCAGTGGGACACGCGGCTCTATTTCAGCAACCCTGTCACCTAGCCTGACCACGCTGCCTTCCTTCAGAACTCTCCCTTTGGTGTTTTTGTTTTTCCCCCAGGAAAAGAACCTTCCATTACGGGAGCATTCCGAGCACTTAGAATTTAGCCATGTCAGTGACTCACAAAGTAGTGTTTCCCGGGTGCGAGACTATCTAAGAATGTGGGGGTATTTCTTGGATGTCTCAAAGCGAGATGGGGACAGAGGGGAGGCCCGAGGATTGAGGAAGAGTGGGATTTGGAGCAGCCACATGGCAGGGGAGGAATGGGAAGGGGAGAGGGATAGAAATGGCGTACTGCTTCCAACTTTGAAGACTTCTTTAGTGTCTTGCCGCGCGCGCGCATTCACACACTCACCCATTCATTCTCTCTCACTCTCTCTCTCTCTCTCTCACACACACACACACACACACACACACACACGGTAGTGGGAGAAGGGGCGCACCTTTCATTTTCCCTCTTTCTTCCCTTTCTCGTGCTCTCATCTCTGTAGCTCCTGTCCCAGTTTTCTTTCTTCTCCTTGGACTTTACTAAATTTTCTTCTTTTCCTTTCTCAGCTCCCCATTCCCTGTATTTTTCAGGTTAGTAAATAATTTCATAAACCTTCTATGTGCCAGAAATGGTCCTAGGCAACATGGGCAAAGAAATACGGAAGGCGGTTCCTGCGTCCTCGGCATCTGTGTTATCCAGACAGTTCCTAGTCTGGTGAAAGGAAAAGTCAAAGAGAAAAATAACGATAATCTAATGTTGCAAGTACAAT
Source organism: Myotis yumanensis (assembly GCF_028538775.1). Classification (NCBI taxonomy): domain Eukaryota; kingdom Metazoa; phylum Chordata; class Mammalia; order Chiroptera; family Vespertilionidae; genus Myotis; species Myotis yumanensis. The sequence continues at coordinate 18,143,713 of NW_027223770.1, forward strand.
ACTAAAGGTATCTGCAGAAAAGCCTGGCACACAGAGTAGGAATTCAGGAAACATTTGCTGAGTGGATTGATTAATAAGTTATGAGAGCCCAGAGAAGGTAGTGATAACTGTGTTTTGATGAGCAGAGATCAGGATGGAAAGGCATCCACTTAAGTGCTATTTTTATTGGACCCTAATGAATAAGCAGTCGTTCACCAGACATTGGAGGGGGAACCATTTCAGAAAGATGGACACACACACACACACACACACGAACCTTTTGCATTTGGGAAAGTAATTGAGTTCATTGAGGCTTTCAGGCCTGCAGTGTCAGGTGCCAAGAGGTGGTAGACAATGAAGCTAGAGCAGTCACCTGGGGTCAGTTGAAGGGGCATATTCATTATCTGGGTACCGTGAGCCCTCTCCCAGACGGCGATGCAGACTCATTGAAGACTTGTGAGCAGGGCAGTGATAGGACCGCATTTGTCTCTTAGGAAGGTAGCTAGCGATTACGTAGACTAACGGTTGCATTGAGGAAGAGACTGGAGTGATGGAGACCTGTGAGGCTGGGCTCCCCAGAGATGGCGTGGTCTGAGTGAAGGAAGTGGTGGTGGAGATGGACAGGCAATCCTTTGGAGCCTTTTTGAGTTAGCTCATCGGGGTAACTGGTGATGGTGCAGGGGGCCAAGGAAGGAGTTGAAGGTGACTGGTCGAGTGGTGAGGTGAATAGAGAAGCCATTGGCTGAGTTGAGGAAACAGGAGGAAGAGGTAAAATGCACGTGTATGTTGTTTTGGGGATGTGCATAGAAGGGGGTTTGGTTTTACATTTAAGGACTCTCTGGGGTTGCGAGGCGGGATGTATGCACCTCAACGAAGCTCAGGCAGTGACGGGCTTGGGAACATGAAATTGGGAGCCGGAAGCTGTGCGTACATTCTGCTGTTTGAATATGTGTGAAATAGGGATTCTCTTTGTTTCCTTTTAATTTCCTACTCATCCCTTTGCTTCTTGATTCCCCACTTTCTTTCTTTTCACATCTCCGAGAGCAGAGGTGAAGACTGCCTGTCCAGTCTCCATTGTTGCTGTCTCCCCTCATCCCGCCCCCCCCCCCCCCCCCACATCTGGGGCCTTTCCGGAAGCAGGAAGTACCATTGCTTTTTTTTTTTTTTTTAATGAAACGCAGTGATTTTCACCCACTGGGCTCTGTGGTCTACAGGTGCCTTCCAGTTGGTCCGTTGATGGTGGACTGTCCTGATGTGGAGAAGATTCCTGGCTGGCGTGGACAGCAAAGGGGAGGGAGGGAGAGATCTTTGCTTGGAGTGACTTGCTGTTTGGAGTCTCCCCAACCACAGCTTGAAAGTATTGGACACTTTGCTGGGCTGCTCCCGCCAGGTTGGCTAAGAAGTGACATTCCTGGATCCCATCACCTCTTGGCTCTCAACAGTGACAAGGGAGGGGCACAGAGGTGCAGGCAAGAGGAAGCGAGGGCAGGCAAAGCCTGGACAGCCTTTTTAAAAACAGGAGATCACATCTGGCTTCTCAGCAGAGCACAGGGGAGCCCAGGGGGCGGGGGGTGGGAGGAGAGAGGGCTCTGCTCTGGGACCCACACTCAGGTGGGAGGTGGGCCTGAGCCGTGAGAGCCACAAACAGCTTTCCTCCTGCCACCGGCCTGGGTCAAGGGATGGTCTCATGTTCTTCTTTAGTTAAACACCAGAGTTTCCTGCCCTTTAATTTCTAATGGTCTTGAGGATCAGAGAGGACTCACGCCTCTAAGCCTCATGCATGCCAGGCTATGGACGCCCAGTTAGAGGTTTCCTTTGCCAGGCTGGACTCCCCGCTCTCACCTTGGTGTTCATGCCGCTCGTCCCCATTGCCCACTCACCTCTCCACTTCAAGAGTGACCTGAAGGCCCTAGCTGGTCTGGCTCAGTGGATAGGGCATTGGCCTGCGGACTGAAGGGTCCCAGGTTTGATTCCGGTCAAGGGCACATGCCCGGGTTGCAGGCTCAATCCCCAGTAGGGGGTGTGCAGGAGGCAGCCAATTAATGATTCTCTCTCATCATTGGTGTTTCTATCTCTCTCCCTCTCCCTTCCTCTCTGAAATCAATAAAAATATATTTAAAAAAATAAAAAATTAAAAGCTTAAAGTTTAAAAAATAAAAGAGTGAGGTGAAGGAGTGTGAAGCATGGAGTGCGGTAATGTGCATGGATGAGGTTAGTAAGAGATGGGGACGAAGAAGGCAGGCATTCTGCCAAGTGTTTCTAAATGAGATGCCAGAGGGACAAAACAGGGCAGTAGCTCACTAATTGGAAACCCCCCATCTTGGAAGGCACAGTCAGAATGCTCCCAACCTGTTGGGCTCAGTGAGAGTGATGGGTGACGGGGGTGGAAGATGGAATCATTTGTTTCTCGTTTATAAGAATTGTGCCCCCTGGTGGACAACCTGCACCACCCCAGGGGTGACCTGACCTCAGGAGTCTTTGGTTGCCCCTTTCTCCCCCCTCCCCTCTTAAAGTACCCCTCTCTGGTCACTGTCTGACATTCTACTATCAGAACTTTGTTTAGAAAAAGGCTTTGATCTTTTTAAGGTGTAAATATATGTGAATGGAAACATTGTAAAGCTGTTATCAGCTATTTTTTCACCCTGGTGTAAATGAAGATGCTGGCAGCAGCAAATTTCGAGAAAGGGGAGTGTGGGTGCATGAGAAGAATGAGAGAGAGAGCTGACAGAAAGCATGGGGGTGCTGAGGCCAGGCAGGGAATAGAGAAGTGGAAGGGAGAGGGTTGTGCTAAGAGGAGAGAATGGAGGAACACAGTGCCTAACCCAGGGGTGGGCAAACTTTTTGACTCGAGGGCCACAATGGGTTCTTAAACTGGACCGGAGGGCCGGAACAAAAGCATGGATGGAATGTTTGTGTGAACTAATATAAATTCAAAGTAAACATCATTACATAAAAGGGTACGGTCTTTTTTTTTTTTAGTTTTATTCATTTCAAATGGGCCGGATCCGGCCCGCGGGCCGTAGTTTGCCCACGGCTGGCCTAACCCCTAATTTACCTAAATGAAGAGAGCAAGAGCCTGTAGCTCACCTTGGGTTTTCTTGGCAGAACTGATCAAGTAAATTGCAAACTCCGGAGGTAAGAATTGTATCTATCATGCTTTCTAATTGCAAGAGTACCAAATGATGTTCTTCACTCTGCAGACTCCATGTGTGAGACTATTGTAAGACTATTCTTCCTCTTCCATTAATTTACCCTCCCCCTGCGAGGAACATGGCTGTATAAGGGAGAGTCAGCGTGCTAGCAGAAGGCAGCCTGGATGCATTATTCGGTGAGTTTCCCCAGAGTCTAATCAGGACCCTTTGTTCTAGCCTCCCAGCTCCAAGAGAACAAACAGGAGTTAAACCCCAGAGGAGAAGACAGAGTGGGTGGCTGAGAGGGGGAGAGTAGAGTTAAATATTTCCTCTGAGCAAAGAAGAATGGACCCAGGCCCAGAGCTATAATTCACGGGTCCTTAGATGAGTGTCCAGCTGCTTCAGCTGTCTCCACATCTGGGAGAGGATTGGCCAAGGGGGCTGGCACGTGAGGAAGCCAGTGGATGAGGCGGCTCACTGCCCGAGCCTTCCAAGCAGCTTCCCAGCGCCTGGGCCTTTGGAGATGTCATCTGCCGTGCCCAGCTCTGTGGCACAGTTTCCACGAAGAGCAGATGAAACACATCTGGGATGTTCAGGGACCTCTGACACAGAATGGTGGCGACGTAAAGCTCACACGCACACAAATGGCAAGTTCTGACATCTCTCTTCTGTGTAAAACCTGGTCTAAATCCTCACATGGTAAATCAGTGACTTAATAGTGTCTAATCTGAGGAACTGGGAGATTTTTAAAAAAAATATATTTTTATTGATTTCAGAGAGGAAGGTAGAGGGAGAGATAGAAACATCCATGATGAGAGAGAATCATGGATCGGCTGCCTCCTGCAAGTCCCCCACTGTGGGGATTGAGCCCACAACCTGAGCATGTGCCCTTGACCGGAATCGAACCTGGGGCCTTTTAGTTCGCAGGCCGACGGTCTATCCACTGAGCCAAACCAGCCAGGGTGGGGATATTTCTTTCAGCCACGTCCCTCCTCCTGGCTGAGATCATAGAGCTTATTCTCCTTCATTTCTTAGCCTCCTCTCTTTCTCCTTAATTCTTTTTGGGGAGATTCTCCAGGATGCTGGGTTTTACAGGTAGGCGAAAGTCATGCTTGGTCCTGATGTTGGGGAATCATCAAAACCTGAGAGCAGGGAACTCTAAGTCTCCAAACCGAATTCTGGGGTTGCCTCCTTCTGGCCTCAGTGCCTCCTCCTCTTGGGCTGATTATCATCTACTTTGAACCTCCCGCACCCATCTGGCTCCGCCAAGCAGTCCACATCCGCTCTGGGGATTGCCATGGAGACTGAACTAAAAGAAAAGGAAGCCTTGGCATTGATGAGTTTCCAGTGTAGGGCGGCTGTCGTCCAATCTTAGCAAACGAGTTTGACATTTAATTAGCAAAGGGCAGGTAAGTGCAAATGGAATGTTCCCGGGCTAGCAATGGAGTCCACATTTGCTGAAGATACAGAGAAAAATGAAGCCGTCAGATCCGTGTGAGGTCCATTGAGTGACTTCCTAGAGGAGGTGAGAGTTACACACATGCAGAGATGAGGCTGAGGGAGCCTCTGTGGGTGAGATGCTTACATGGAGCCACACGCGCTGGGATAGCAGCTCCAAGCAGAAGCCAGGCTAATTAATTTCGCTGGAGCCAGGTTTCCATGTCCAGGGGAAAGAGAAGTGAGTTTGCAAGATGAGCAAAGCAGCTGGCTGAGTCGCTTTAGACAAGTAACTTTATCTTTCTGGTCCTCAGCTGCCTCCACGGTGAGATGAGAGTCCTGGGCGAGGTGGCAAGGGTCCTGGGCTAAGGTTTCTGTCACAGAGGTGAGGGAAGTTAATGATAATGGGGAGCAGTGCGTTAGGCATTCCAAACTCTCCTAGGGGATAGAGCCAATCCCCATTGTAGAGATGAAATGTCTGGCCCAAAGTTTCACAGCCTGTGAGTGACCAAGCCGAGAGTAGAACTGAGCCTAGGCAGTCAATCAGTATGAATGAAGAGCTCCAACTTGCCAAGCTCTGTGCCAGGCCCCGGGGGATGTAACAGTGAGACAGATAAGGCCCCTCTCTCATTCTAGCTGGGGCAGGAGGGAAGACAGGCAACAAAACAGTAAAGATTCAAGTGAACAAAACAGGTGTACATAGAAGTAAATGCTACTGAGGAAATACAACATGGAATCCCGATCATGATCTGGCTTCTTCCGTTGGGTGGCCTAGGAAGGCTGGCTGAGGAGGTGGCACTTGGCTGAGACCTGAAGGACAGGAAGTGATCAGCCCAGTTGTCAAAGGGCATAAAAGGCCCAGCGGAGGAGTTTAGATTTCATGGCATGAGCTGGGCCTCAATCTCTCCTTTGGGGAAGGAGTTGCTTTTTATTTTTCAAAGATCATGGAGGACAGGGAGAAACAGGAGGATGGCGATTATAGAGTCCAAATATGGACGAAGGGCTGCCAATGTATCATGGGAAGTCCATGAGCAAAGCGGGGAGAGGCCATTCCCATTAGCTTTTCTCCTTCCCATTAGGAATACCAGAGAACGTGGGAGGGCGATGATGGTGGCCATCTTGGGGGGCTGAGTAAGGCTTGGTGGTAATAAGAATAAAAAATGAAAATATTAACAGCACTCTTAGATAACATTTATGAAACTTTTAAAAATGTATTAAGAATATTATCATAAGTAAAATCCTTTTATTCTTAATGTTTATTGCATGTAATATTATTATATGTAAGATCATTTTTTTTGAATAGTTGGTGTTTATTGCATGTAAGATGATCATATTTAAAATAGTTTTTCTTGAAATATTAAGGTTTATTGCATGTAACATTATTATATTTAAAATCGTTTTTCTTGACATAAAAAAAAAACCTGAAAAAAAAATGTATTAAGCACTTCTGCCCTAGCCAGTTTGGCTCAGTGGATAGAGTGTCTGTCTGTGGACTGAAGGGTCCCGGATTCGATTCTAATTAAGGGCTGCAGGCCCAGTCAATGTGTCTCTCTCACATTGATGTTTCTCTCTCTCTCTCTCTCTCTCTCTCTCTCTCACCCTTCTTTCTATAGAGAGGAGTAGTATTATTATCCTAACTTTAACAATGAAAAAGCTGAGGCTTTGAAGAGTAGAGTAACTTATCTGAAATTGCACAACTGAAATCGATGGAGCCAGGATGCACATCGGGGTCCTCCGAGCCTGGGCTCTTAATCCTCATGCTATATTGCCTTCTGCAGCCTCCAACAGTCCTGTAGTGTTGGATCTGGAAGTGAGCTTAGATTTTACGTAGACCAGAATTCTAATGCAGTCTTGTGACTGACAGCCTCTGACCTCGGATGATCCCTCTTCTTTGGACAGGTGAGAAAATCAAGCCAGAGAGCCAGATCAGTGATGCAAATGGAGTACCGACGCTGAGTTCTCCTGACTTCTACTCTAGTGCTCTCCATACTGGACTTCAGCAGATGCCTAGATCCTCAGTTCCTGGTTAGGAAGCCCTGGCAAAGCGATTGAGTAGAAGGGCAGCTTCCCAAGAGGGAGAAGACAAGTGTTAAATAAGAGAGTGTGCATAAAACTCTTGGTGCAGTGCTGAGCACCGAGGAAGTGCTCAATGCACGCCAGTGCCGTTGAGAAAGTCCACTCATGGGGTTTCTGTGCTCAGGGTTGAGACAATCGGCTGTGATCAGGGAAGAGGAACCTTGACTGACATGCTGCAGCCCTCGCCAAACCCCGCTGATCACAGTGAAAGTCAAATGTCTTTGGAAACCTTGTAACCCACCTTATAACGGCTGGGTATAGGAAAACAATTGCTTGCCCTATACAAGTGGCTTACGACTGCCCTTGGTTGTCTGAGCGTCTCTGTAATTATAGTCCCTCTTTAAACACCCAAACACACAAGGCCTTTGTAGACTTGAACTCCCTCCCTCTCACACACAATCCTCCCGTAGGCGCACTCTCCCTTTCATTTACAGAGCATAATCACCCCGTCTTACTCATTCACATAATGAATTTCAGCCCCGTGAATCTCCATGGAAGAGGGGCCCCTGGAGACCAATGGGCATCTGGGCAGCTTCCTGTTCCGAGGCCCCAGGGAAATCTTGGAAGAGTGGGTCCTTTATGGGGAGAAGATAATGGGTAGAAAGTGCTCTTCACTGATGGACCAGTCCCAGCGCTCTCTTCCTTTCAGCATTAGAATTGTTTACTTGAACAGCCACTTCTCTAAGAAAATTTCAAAATTCTTCCGCACACCTCGTTGTTAGGCCTCAGAATCCTGTCTTCTCCTCTTCTAAACTCAACTCAGAGCCTTTTGGTTCTGTGATGATGTTCTAGGTATCAGGAGAGATATCTAGAAGAAAGAAGTTGCCAGAAGAAAGAAGTTGATGTTACTGAGAGACACGGAGGAGGTCAAGGACCAGCGCTTGATGCAGGGCTCTTAGGACCCCCCCCCCCCCCCCACTAGTCGGGAGCTCATGGCTTGATGGTCTGTCTTTCATGCCAGTGCCCTGCGTGGTACTTAGTCGAGGATCACATGAAATAAACTCCTGGGAGAAGTACCCCCTGGGTTTTCTACTGTATACTAGTCCCTCAGTCCCTCCTTGGCAGGAAGGCCACCTTTCTCCACATCCCCACCAGGCACTGGTGTGCTCGTCATTGCTGCACAAGGGCTCCACTCTCTTCCCTAAGCCCCGAGGGGATAGCATTCGCCTATTTCTGTGGTGTAAATACTTCCACCAGGATCTCCTCCAAGAGCAGCACACCGTTCAGCATTGCCACCCTCTTCCCGCCTCCTTCTGCTCTCTGGAAGCTGTGGGCTGTCCTGGAGGGTTGGTGGTTCAGAGCCCAATAGTCGATTAGGGAGTGACGAGGTTTGTTTTTAAACATAATTTATAATTGTAAGTTTATAGAATTTAACTTTTTAATAACGGCGGTGTTTAACAGCTGACTGGCAAACGGCCTGACAATTTAACGATCTGCACCAACCCAGCCAGCACACCACGGCCCCCTGGGCAGACGGTGGGCGTAGGTGGCCCTGGGTTCCAGAAGGGCTCTCCATGTTCCTGGGAAGTTGCCCTTCTGGCATTAGGACATTCACAGGGATCATTCTTGGTTCTGGTTCTTTCAGGGGACAGTGTCATGAAGAACCAGCAGGGATGTTGCAACAGGAGGGGCTGGGATGGGGGGGGGGGGCAGTGGTGGGTCTTCATCCCCAACTCGTCAACCCAACTGCCTTGAGAGTGGCAGTGGGCAGATGTCCGTTGGGTCCGCAGTAACCGATGTGTCGGGCGTGTCGGCCACCAGGGCATAACTTGAGGGCAAAAAACGCGAACTGAGATTCCTGTTTCTCGGCCAGCCCACGCCTCCTGCCTCAGCTCAACGCCACTCCCTCCCCGCCTAGTGGCTCTCGGCTCTGGAGGCGGGACCGAGTTCTTCGATGGCCCCCGGAGGCTCCCAGCTGCAAGCTTTGGGAGGCTGGGAGGCCAGAGAGGGAGGGGCGCCGACTGGGCAGTCCAAAGAGAAGGGAGCCTTTAATAGGCTCGCCCAGCGCTACGAGTGGCTGCAGTTGGGAGAAGCGGCGCGGCACCTCCCTCTAGTTCTCGGCTGCAAATCTTCGCCTTGCACTTGACAGCGGTTGCACTTAAGTTCTGCGGCGCGCTTTGCTAGGGAAGGCACAGGTAGGAGGCGCGGGCTGCAGGGCGCTCGCTCACCGCTCGCCGCTCGGGGAGCAGTCGCCCTCCCTTCGCTCTCCTTCCCGGGAGCTGCGGGCTGCCCGGAGCGTCGGCGGTGCCGGTGCGGGCTGCACCGAGATCGCGCCGGCGGCTGCTCCTGCTCCGAGAGCGGGGCTGTGCGCTGCCCGCCGCCATGCTTCTGCTGGGCATCCTCACCCTGGCTCTCGCCGGGGCACCCGCGGGCGGTGCAGAGCCGGAGCGGGAGGTGGTGGTGCCCATCCTACTGGACCCGGACATCAACGGCCGCCAGTACTACCGGCGGGGCCCCGAGGACCCCGGGGCTCAGGGGCTCATTTTTCAGATCACGGCGTTTCAGGAGGACTTTTACCTCCACCTGACACCGGATGCCCAGTTCCTGGCGCCCGCCTTCGCCACTGAGCATCTGGGGGTCCCGCTCCAGGGGCTCCCCGCGAACTCCCCGGACCTGCGACGTTGCTTTTACTCGGGGGACGTGAACGCCGAGCCGGATTCGTTCGCGGCCTTGAGCCTGTGCGGGGGGCTGCGCGGAGCCTTCGGTTACCGAGGCGTGGAGTATGTCATTAGCCCGCTGCCCAACGCCAGCGCGCCCGCGGCGCAGCGCAACCGCCAGGGCGCACACCTCCTCCAGCGCCGCGGCGCCCCTGGCGGGCCTCCCGGAGACCCCACCTCTCGCTGCGGGGTGGCTTCAGGCTGGAACCCCGCCATCCTGCGGGCTCTGGACCCTTACAAGCCTCGGCGGACCGGCTTAGGGGAGAGTCGCAGCAGGCGCAGGTCTGGGCGCGCCAAGCGCTTCGTGTCCATCCCGCGCTACGTGGAGACCCTGGTGGTGGCGGACGAGTCCATGGTCAAGTTCCACGGCGAGGACTTGGAGCACTACCTGCTGACGCTGCTGGCCACCGCGGCGCGCCTCTACCGCCATCCCAGCATCCTCAACCCCATCAGCATCGTGGTGGTCAAGGTGCTGCTCCTTGGAGACCGCGACGCGGGGCCCAAGGTCACAGGCAACGCGGCCTTGACGCTGCGCAACTTCTGTGCCTGGCAGAAGAAGCTGAACAAAGTGAGCGACAAGCACCCCGAGTATTGGGACACCGCCATCCTCTTCACCAGGCAGGTAAGTTCATCTGTCACCTCTCTGGACCCACGCGGCTTCATTTCCATCAGGTCACTGCCCTTAGCTCTCCAGATGCGCTTTGTGCTGTGCTATGCCCCTCCCCGCTCCCCCAAGTTCAAATTTCGTTGCTCTCCTCCAACTCCCACTTTGGATCTTACAGGGAGAGCCCGCTCCTAGGCTCAGCGAACTCTGGCTCACGGGCATCTGGGTGCACGTGGGTGGTCAGAAGGTGTCGGCCTGGCGTGGCCAATCAGCGCCTCCTGGATCAGGTGCCAAGGGGCCGGAGCCCAGGAAGTTGCCGCCCAGGAGCCGCAGTTTGTCTCCGAGGCAGATAGGAGGCATTGGAGAGGGCGGGTGGGGAAAAGTCCGCCCTATTCTATGAAGGCATCTAAGTTGCTTCAGACACCCAGGTTCCCTCCCTCTGCTGGTAGAACGAACTGGCAGGTGATCCAAATGGCCCGGTGAGGCACCTGGCTACATTCCTCACGGGTGACATGTTCAGTTTGTCCTCTCTGTTCTGGGCCTGGAAAACTTGGATGTGGAATATTTTGTAGGTTCCAGTGAAAGGACAGACTCAAGTACTGGGACCATTCCCTCCGTCACTGCTGCCTCCTCTATACCCTCTTGTGCTGGGCCTGCCCTCTGTTTGAGGGGCTTCCAGTATGTTCGGAGCAGGCCATCTATGTAGGGAACCCTGTTTGGAGCTTGAGGTTTCACTTGGAGCTGAGTTGGGAAGATCTCTTTCAATTTTCCCATGTCCTTGTTGATGGAGGGTGACCCTTGGCCCCGATGTATGCCGGGGAACAGAGCAGGCAAGGTTGCTCCTGACCTCGAATCATTGAAACCGCCTGCTACTGCCCGGGACCGCAGCGTTCTGGCTTCTGCCCCTGGCCTTGTGGCAGGGTGTGAGCTCAGGGAAGGGCACTGGGGACCTAGCTACAGGGTTGGAAAGAGACTGAATATTGGGATTACAAAGGAGATCAGAAAAGCAGCTGTGCCCTTGCTATGGGTCTGGGAAAGTGTAGATTTGTAGATGCTGGAGTGATTGGGTACTGTGAAGTTTCTGGACTCTTAAAATTTGATAGATGCTGGGAGGAAAAGGGGCATTCAGATGACCCGTTCCCTCTGCTTTTGGGGTCTGTGACTTGAATCGGTGCCATACCACAGCGTCCTGGGGAGGGCACAGAATGAATGGTTACCCGTGGGGCTCTGAATGTCCACGGTTTCCGAATGGCCCCTCGAAGCTGGACTGGCGCACTTGGGGCTGGAGGTGGAGTCCTCTACACTAACCCATTTGGCACAGCTAGTCCCTTCCCGCAGTTGAACTTCCTCCTTTCCCAGCCTTCTCCTCCCACCACCTGGTTTCTCTAGGGAGGTCTTTGGCCTGAGTCTGTTTCCTTGCGCTCATTCTTCCAATTGAGGTCTATGGAGCTGCCACTGCCCAGCCCTCACAAGCACCGCCTGAGTCATGGGGAAACGACAGAGGAGGTGGCTTTGACCTCTGCGCGCAGGCCAACTCGGCAGGCAGATTGCCGGGGAAGCAAGCAAAGGCCGAGAACAGGATAGCTTAATGGGCAAAGCAGCTGCGGCTCCTCTGCTGCCTGGGATGCCCTGTGGAGGGAGGTCCCTCGCTGGCTCGAAAGCACCAGACCTCGATCTCCGCTGCCCAGGGGCCAGGCGACTTTTGGAACCAGCCCTGGGAAGAGGACTTCTGCCGGGACCACGGGCCAGGCCGTCAGAAGGACCCCACTCGTGACGAAGAAGCCGGCTTCTTCAAGCAGCACGCCAGCTTCTGTGTGTCAGCGTGTGAGCTAGCCCCCCGGGGACTATGTTGACAACGCATAATGGGTCCAAGATGTATGACTGCTTGGGTCAGAGATGGTGACGAACAAGATGTGACTTTCAGAGGCTCTCTTCATCTCCCTTGTCCAGAGGGCAGAGCCAGGCCGTGGGGAGGCCGAGTGGGCAGGTCCGTCCTCCACGCATGTGCTCTGCGCCTTAGAGTAAACGCCGCTCCCTCACCGCCTGGCCAGCACAGGCTGCAGAGCCCGCTGCATTCCCGGAGCCTGAGGAACTGCTCATTCCTGAACTCCCCCGGGAAGGTACAGTATGCGATGAGAACATGCGCGCACAGCTGCGCTTTCCAGATGTGGTCTCCGGGAACCCGGGGGAGTCGCCTGCTACCCTCCGACACAGGAGGGACTTCTGTTTTGCTTCGTGAGGGTCAGCCGTGATCCTTTACGTCAGATGTCTGAGCTGCTCTGCCTAAACCTGGCTTGTAATGGCGGCGTAATCAATGCATTTCAAACTAAAATTCGAATGATAGATACTCTACGCATGTAGCTTGTTTGGATAGGAGTTTTTAGAAATGCACTTATTTTGTAAATCAGCTTTTGTTTATAAGGGCTCTGGAGAGGAGGGACACCTTTAGAGTCGCCTATTGCTTGATTCTCCCAGAGAAATGGGAAAACCGGCTGGTGACTTTCTCTAACTGATCGCACACTCTAGTTGTCATTTCCAGAGAGAGAGAGAGAGAGAGAGAGGTTAGGAAGGGGCTGGGCTTGGTCCCTTGGAGCTTCAGGTGCCAGGAGTACTTGCAAGGAGAGCAATTAGAATGACAGGACCTGCAGCACTGGAGCCCCCCCCCCCCCCCCCCCCCCCCCCCCCCCCCGCCCCCTTTGGACCGCCCATCGAGCGGCTGAGTATGACAACAAGCCTGGGCGGGGCTGTGGGAGATGCTGCCTCCTTGGCAGGCAGTGGGAGGGGCGTGGGGTGTTGAAATCAAAACACTGGGAAGACAAGACCCAGGGAGTCTCCTGTGCACAAAAGGAGAAAGGAATGGATCACCCGACAAGTATTTTGACAATCTGAGGAGTTTGCTTAATGATTCAGAGAAAGTTCATGTTCCTGGAGAAAGTGCACATCTGATTTTCTGAGGGGATCAGCTTGCAGCCTCATAACAGCAGGGTGAGGTCAGCGCAGGATCCGAACCAGGGCCGTGCGGAAGCCGAGCCAGGCTTTCTGGGTGGACGCTGACTTCCGAGGAGGGACGTTTCTGAGGCTTCCTGTTGCTCCGGCGGCCGGAGCCAGCTAGTCCATGCGAGACCCTCTTCTCTCTCCAAGCCCAGCGCTTCCGCTGTTTGGGTAACTGTGATAGACTCGCTTCTATTCATGTATTCCTACATTCTTCTAATACTCACCGAGCATCTGTTACTCCCAGGAACTATCCTGGGCCGTGGAGATAGAGATATTGGTAAGAGGTGGACTCTGGCCCCCAGGAATTGACTGCGAGTCAGGGATCCCAACAAGGAAACAGCTCATTACCATACGGTATGGTACAGTGTCCCACTGGGAGGCTTGGGGCTCCTCTGCTGGAAGTCAAGTCATTGGGGGGTCATTCTTCTTAAACTAGAGCCGGTGAAGCACTCAGAGGGACAGGCCTCAGGAAAGGCACTGAGCATTGGCTCACAGTCTGAAGGGTCCCTGGTTTGATTCCCATCAAGGGCACACACCTGGGTTGCAGGCTCGATCCCCAGCCCTGGTCAGGGCACATGCAGGAGGCAACCAATTGATGCTTCTCTCTCTCTCTCTCTCTCTCTCTCTCTTACCCCCCCTCCTTTCCATTCTCTCTAAAAATCAATAGAAAAATATCCTAGGATGAGGATAAAAAAAAAAAAAAGACATTGAGGCTGGGAGCTGGTGGTGATGGGGAAGGAAGCTTGTTGGACCTCATAAGTGACCTCCCCTCCATTCAACCATCTGTTTTGCAATTTGTGACATTTCTTCCTTTGGACTGACTATGTTTTTTTACTTTTTTTTTTTTTTTTTTAGGATTTATGATTTGTGGTTTCTCTGCCTTCTCAGCCCTTCATTTACTTTGCTTTTTCTGTTGTGCTTGGTACCACTTTATCCCATGCCCTGTCCTCTCCTCTCTGTGTTTTCTTCTATGCTCTTCTCTTCCACTTTTAGGATTATTGCGGTGGCTCTTTGTCATCATTCTCCCCTCCTTTATTCTCTTCATTCACACTCTCACCTTTCTGCCTCTCCCCAGCCACAGCTCAGCACTTATCTTCTTTCTTTTTTCTAATATTTTTATTGATATTTTACAGAGAGGAAGGGAGAGGGATAGAGAGTTAGAAACATCGATGAGAGAGAAACATCGACCAGCTGCCTCCTGCACACCTCCTACTGGGGATGTGCCTGCAACCAAGGTATATGCCCTTGACCGGTATCAAACCTGGGACCCTTCAGTCCGCAGGCCGACGCTCTATCCACTGAGCCAAACCGGTTTGGGCAGCACTTATCTTCTTATTTGGGCCTTGGGTACCTCCATGTCTTGTGGGGAGATCTATGCATCTCTAGACTATGCAGAGTGGAACAGCATTCTGGAACCTCATTTGAAATAGAAGCTGGTTATTTCTATAATAAACTAGTTGCGATATGGCAGTGAAATTTAGTGCTCAGATAAAAAAAATGAAATGTGGCTCAGTGGTTGCGTATCGCGACCCATGAATCAGGAGGAAAAGGTTCAATTCCCTGTCCGGCCACATATGCGGGTTTCAGCCTTGATCCCCAGTAGGGGGCATGCAGGAGGCAGCCGGTCAGTGATTCTCTCTTATCATTGATGTTTCTATCTCTCTCTCCCTCTCCCTTCCTCTCTCTGAAATCAGTAAAAAACATATTAAAAAAATAAAATGTTAAAAAACAAAACGATAATATGCATTTTACATGTATCTCCCAATACAATCAAAAGAATCGTAATTTTGTCAGGATCTTTTCCCAAGTCAGGACGTGGAAGATATTAACACAGAAGGGCACCTGCAGATTTGTTTTTTAATAACTTTGTAAATATCACTAAATGGAAACTTAACACCTTTCCTTCTGGGAGGGAGAAGGTGGGGGGAGGGAGGCATGGAATAGGATTGCTCCCTGTCTTTCGGGGTGATTCCCCTTCTCCCTCCTTTTCTCACTTACACCAAGTCAGTCGGCCAATGGTAGAGTGCACGGGAATCTTTTTTTGTTCTTTTAAAAAACAACACTAGTTTAGTCAGGAAAGCAAGTGAGGTTTTCTCCCTCCTTAGCTCTTGCTCTTCTCCTTCCTTTGAGCCTCCCTGTGGTGGTATCACTGTCAGCACTTACCCTCTCCTCACCTTGACACCTGCCTTCTGTTCTCGGCACGATGGGAAGAACATAGGCTTGAGCCAGGCAAGCTGCGTTGGAATCTTGACACTTTCTCTTTAAGCAACAGACATGGAATGAATCAACTCTTTGATCCATAGAATGGGGACCAGGATGACCATGAAGGGACCTAACGTAATGGCTGTTGCCAGGATAAGCTACCAAGTGTTCCTGAGTAGGCACCCAGGTACTGGCAGCTGTTGTCACCACTACCTCACTTAGGACAGTCCTCCCCCGTTGTCCACGGTTTCAGCTACTGGCTGTCAACGGAGGTCTGAAAATATTACACCAGAAATAAACATACTTCTTTGTCTTAATCCTCACCTGAGAATATTTTTCCCATTGATTTTTTTAGAAAGAGTGGAAGAGAGAGGGAAAGACAGAGAGAAATATCGATGTGAGAGGAACACGTCGATTGGTTGCCTCCTGCACATGCCCCGACCAGGGCCCGGGCTGGGAAGGAGCCTGCAACCCAATGAGGTACGTGCCCTTGACCGGAATCGAACCTGGGACCCTTCTATCCACAGTTCCGACGCTCGATCCACTGAGCCAAACCAGCTAGGGCAACATATGTTTTAAATTGAACGCTGTTAGTCGCTTAGCAGCCCTCTGGGTTATCATCAGATTGATTATTGTGGTATCGAAGTGCTTGTATTCAAGTCAGCATGATTGTACCGAATAATGGCTCCAAATGCCGGCAGTTCCGGTACACCAATGAGAAGCTTTAAAGTTCTTCCTTTAAGTGCAGAGATGAGTGCAAAATATCAAAATAAGATATTATGAGAGAGAGAGAGAGAGACCACAATTCACATAACTTTTATTACAGTATATTGTTAAAATTGTTCTATTTCATTGCTCATTTCTTACTGTGCCTAAGTGATAAATTAAACTCTATCATAGGTGTGTATGTCTAGGAAGAAACATCGCACAGATAGAGTTCAGTACTAGTCATGGTTCCAGGCATCCACTGGGGGTCTTGGAACGTATGCCCCGTGGATGGAGGGCGAACTGTATACGTTTGCCGTTGCTGAATGATCACCTACAGGTCCTTTGCCAGAACTTCCATCTGGGACAGGCCTGATGTAAAGCATTCTGTCCCGTGGCCCTTGCAGGTTTCCTTGACACCCGTCTGATGACATTCCTGTTCTGGTGTGGGAACGGCGGGCTCCAGCATTTGCCACTCCCCCGGATCTGTCAGCTCCTGTAAGGCGGGACCGCTCTACCTCTGCTGGGCCCCTGCACACGCCGTTGTTTAGTATGTGTCCACGGAAGGAAGGCGCCGACACAGTGTCAGGGCTGCGCGTGGCTACAGGGCTTGGTAGTTCACCTCCCTGCCTGGGGCTCATTAATCCAACGTTGTCTTAGGCTGTCAGGCTGCAGGCCTGGGAGAGGGAGTTTAGGCTCCTCTGGCATTTCATCTGGGCTCTTTGCCATCAGGCTTTTCCCTGGAGAAAGGAGGGGCCCCGGGAGGAGCCAGCAGGCAGGGTACACGGCAGGGATGGGGTCAGTGTGTCAGTGCAGGTGTGGGGCACGGAGCCAAGGCCTGCTCATCCAGGGGGATGGTGCAGACACCGCGCTATGAGCAGTCTCCAAAGCTAATCCTGCCGCTTTCCCCTCGGAGATAGGCCTCTCCCCACTCCCAGATCAGCTGCTCTGGGGCTGGGGTGGAGAGTCTTGCCCTCTTGAGGTTCCCCAGCACGTTCATGCTTGGGGTGCACGCGCACCGGAAGCAGTGCAGGTTCGTGGGAATTGCTCCGTTCTGAGGCTGCGCTGCCTGGATTTCAACCCTCCTCTGTCCCTCCCTCCCAGCCCAATCTTGGGCTCACTGACCCTGGCCTGGTTGTTTATCTTCTCTGGATCTCATTGTAAAATGGAACCTCATAGTGGCATCTCCCTTCTAAAGCTGTTGTGAGGATTCGATGAGCTACCACAGGTAAGACTCCTCACGCAGCGTCCCACACATAGTAGCGACTCAAGAAACGTTAGCCACTGTCATTGCATTTGGTGTGTGCCCCCACATGAACGGATGATTTCTAGAGAAAGTTCGGTCTTCTTGCAGGCTTTGGGTCTTCTTCTTCCTCACTGAGGGAGTTCTTGGGGTTTTGATGGCCTCAGTCTCTTTCTATAATACCATCTGTATATTCCAGTGATGCCCAATCTGCATATAGAAGTTATAGGGCAAGTTTTCTCTTTACCAGGCAGCCGTAGTCACATCGGCCTAGCATTGAATTGCTAGATGAAAAAAAATTTCTTTTTATTGATTTCAGAGTGTAAGGGAGAGATAGAAACATCAGTGATGAGAGAGAATCATTGATGGGCTGCCTCCTGCATGCCCTCCACTGGGGATCAAACCTCCAGCCTGGGCATGTGCCCCGACCGGGAATGGAACCGACAACCTTTCGGTGCACGGGACGACGCTCAACCAACTGAGCCACACCGGCCAGGGCCAAGGTGTTCTTCTTCTTTATTTATTTTCAAATCGTGGCTCCAATCTTGAATGATTTTTATAGAAGGGGACAGTTAGGCAAGAATAATCCAAGAGGACTAGGTTCTTGGCCAAGATGACTCTTGGATCACCTGGAACAAGCAGCTGCAGCTACGTGGAGAAATGACGGATGATCAGAAACAGTGAGGCAGGTAGGACCTGGGCTGAGCAGTGAGCACATTCTCGAGACGGGAAGAGCCAGAGCAGTTTTCATTTATGGAGACGAGAGCCTGCGCTGAAGAGGTTAACGCAGTCTGAGTGCATCTGAGTTCACTCCGGAGGGTGGAGGCATTCGATGCCACCAATGAGGCCCCACTGGCCCCGCACACTGCCTGCAGGCGCTCACGGCACTGTGGCCCAGCGAGTCACCGAGTCACCGGGGGAAGAGGGACAAGCAGAGCCTCTGACCCCAAACAGCTGCATCTTGCTGCAGTGAAGGAACTGGCTACCCTAGGACAGTTGCTCTCAGCTACACCCTGACCCTCAGGACATTTGCCGGCTCTCTCCTTGTTCCTCTTGTTTGATCCAGGGAAACTGGGATTTCTTAATGGAAAGAACAGGTTGCTCCTGGCCAGGAACGGCCTGCAGCTGCTTGTCTTTGCTCCACAGAGAGTCCACCCTCCCTGAGAGGAAGGAGGCTTCTGGCCGGGCCACTGAGCCCCAGGGGCTGCCTAGACTCAGGCTGAGCTCCCCACCTGCTCTAGTCATTTCTGTGAGCAGAGGGGGTCAGGACCCTGAACTTGCACCTGAGTGACCTTCACTTTCTGTGAGTTTGTTTTACTCTAACCCCGCATGGGTCAGTAGACAAGATGATCCTCCTTGTTTTCCATTCTGAAGGTAGACCAGTCTCTGTGTGCCTTTACAGCCCAGAAGGCCAGATGGGGCTGAGCATCTGGGATCGGGGAGGGAGCAGAGGTGCAAGGCCATGGTACAGTCTTGGTTCAAGGTGACAATGGGCCCCTCCCCAGCATTGTAAGCCGAGGCCCTGAGGAGAGCAGTGACTTGCCCAACACGTCACACATGTACTTGGGGCTGGGACCAGGACCAGAATCTAGGCCTCACAGTCCTGTGTCCTCTCTCTCACATTGGCCACCAGGGAGTGTTCGTGGTGCCCCAGGGCCAAGTAACATGCTTGTCCTACAGGCTCTGACCATCAGGTTAGACTTTTCCGGGGCTACCACCTTAGGGGATCCTGCACTCTAGTGTCCACGGACATATGGGCCCCATCGCCCAACCGCCTTCGTTGTGCCCCAGCATGAACCTTCGTTCCCCTCTCCTCACGGTGGGCCCTTAGCTGCATCACAAGCAGACCCATAGGACTCACTGCTATTCCCCAGCAGTCAGGTTCCCTAAACTGCTGCTCAGGTGCACTTCTCTCCTTCCCCCCAAGCTTTGGCAGCGGTTGTCTTTAGGTTTCAGAATCCTGGGGAAGGAGACCTTTCTGAGTTTTGGAGAGGGAAGGGTAGTTGGAAAAGAAGGGAGTTTGAAGTTCGTCCGTGGGGCTCCCCAAAGTGGAGGGAGGGCCACACATCAGCACAAGACAGCAGCTCGAGGGTGCCCAGGTGTTTCGCCTGTCCTTGACCGTGGGCTCAGTCTGATCACCCTGGCGGTTCTCTGGCCGGATAACCTCGCTCATGAGGAGGTGTGACTCTCACCTGACCATGGGAAGCCAAGTTCCACTGCTCAGGTGGTAAACTTCTGAGGGCTTCGGATTAAATTTTGCTGATCTTCTGAACTACGACCCCCTTTCTTCCTCTGCCCCCTGACCTCACTAACTGGGTTGCCCACCTTTTCCCCAAGTCAGCACGCACTTGCATATGCACGCACACAGCCCTTAAGAGAAGGAAGCCAACGTGTGTGTGTGTGTGTGTGTGTGTGTGTTTCTGTAAACACCTGGGCTCCCAGAGGAGAACATGCACAGCTCTTTCTCTGGAGGGTTCACACAGGAGGCACCAGGCAGTCGGCTGTGAAGTCTGGAAATAGGGCTGACTGTTACCGACCTCAAGGGCACATTTTTGCCCGAGATGCGAAACTCTCCAAGCTTCAGCTTCCTGTCTGCAGAAGGTGACAGTAGTATTTATTCCAGTGGGATGTGGTGACGATTCAGCAGGGTCACGTGTGAGAAGTGCACGCAGAGTGTCAGCATTTGATAAATCATCACCTCGATGATCTATGATCATGATTCTCAGCTTCCGCCTTTGACAAATAGTCATATCATATACCTGCCTCCTAAGACTGTTGTGGGGATGTAATAGTTTCCTGTCAGCTGTAAAGTGCCCTCCACAAGAAAGGCAAAGATGGAGAGAGGAGAAAGCCAGCATCACTGGTCAATAGTGTCTTCTCAAGAGGAGCAGAATGGCCTGGCCAGTGTGGGTTAGTGGTTGAGAGTCAACCTATGAACCAGGAGGTCAGGGTTCAATTCTTGGTCAGGGCACATGCCTGGGTTACGGACTTCATCCCCAGTAGGAGGCATGCAGGAGGCAGCCAATCAATGATTCTCTTTCATCATTGATGTTTCTTTCTCTCTCTCCCTCTTTCTCTGAAATCAATAAATATATATATAAAAGAGGAGTACAATGTGTGCAAGTGCCTTATTCTAGCTCCAGGTCCTGGGCTTTGCAGTATCTAGATGCATCGCTGGCCCATATTGTTTAATAGGTTCTTTGAGGTAGCCACCCAGGACTTCCATATCCCTGGAAGTGCCTCCTGTCAGGGGTGCTGCTAGAAGCCCTACTTCCGGTTGCAAGTTACCTTTCAGTACAAAAAGAGGGACCTTCCTGCTTAGGTCACAATCCACTTAATTCGTTTTCCTTCCTAGCAGCCATTGGGCCCACGGTCCCCCTGAGCTTCCATAGCAAGTGAGCTGTGTCTGGACAGAGGCTTGGGCCCACCTCACTCTGCCTCCTCCCAACCCAAGGAGGCCGGGTGGCAGGCATGGGTGGGCCCTTGGCCAGTGACCCTTTGGCTGAGAGTCTGAGCTTAATTCATGGTTGTCCAAAAGCAGCCACTCAGCCAAGACCAAGGCTGCACAGAGCTGACTGAATGGACACTGTGCTTGCCTTCCACCCACGCCTGCCTCCGTTAGGCACAAGCAGAGACTCGCCCAGCTGTGGGAGTCACCATTTTCTGGTCCGGAAGGCCGACTCTATATAAAGCAGTGGCCCTGTAGTTTAATTCGGTACCTCCTCATTTCCTCCCACAGGACCTCCCAGCAGAGGACTTATGAGCCACAGAGCTGTCTTCCGAGGCCTCCTCCCTCAGCCTGGGTCAATCCCATGAATAGCCAGCCCCACAGCCCCCTGGGAAAGGGCCTGGCTGAAAAGGTGCTACACCCGGTTAGGCTTGGAATGGGAGCGAGCTGGAATGCTCTTTCTCCTCTCAGGTCTGCCTGTTACTACTGTCTCTAACCTCTGGCTGGCTTCTGCTTCCCTTGCTCGGCAGGACCTGTGTGGAGCCACCACCTGTGACACGCTGGGCATGGCTGACGTGGGCACCATGTGCGACCCCAAGAGAAGCTGTTCTGTGATCGAGGACGATGGGCTCCCGTCAGCCTTCACCACTGCCCACGAGCTGGGTGAGGCTGGAGGGGGCTCTCGGGTGGGGTGGGAGAGCTCCCTTCAGGGGTCTCTCTGGGTTCCCTGGGTGCTTGGCAGGGAGACACATGGGCATATCTGTGTTTCCTCATGGCCCAAAGCCTTAGGGATCCTCTCTCAGGGCTGGCGTCTTCCCTAGCAATGGCTTTGTTTGATTGTCTCTGCTTGCCCCAGCTCAGTTGGCCAGTGATATTGTCCGAGAACATCAGCCATCAGCATGTCTCATCAACCAGGCACTAAGGGGAGAGTATGTTCAATACACTGCTGTCCTCACTGAGCCCGCAGCCTCCTGGATGGGACAGAGGACACAGAAACATGTTGTTGGGGACATCTGCTAAGCAATCCATCAATACATAAAAATGACCAGCCTGATTGACCCGGCTCTCTAGCTTCCCCAACTGGTCCTCCTCCCCCCGCCGCTCCCCATTGCCTCCTAACTACACAGCCACTGAGCCTTCTTGCCTCACCCCACAGGCCATGTGTTCAACATGCCCCATGACAACGTGAAAGTGTGTGAGGAGGTGTTCGGGAAACTCCGGGCCAACCACATGATGTCCCCAACGCTCATCCAGATCGACCGTGCCAACCCCTGGTCAGCCTGCAGCGCTGCCATCATCACCGACTTCCTGGACAGTGGGCACGGTAAGCCAGGGCGACCGAGCAGGAGTGTCCGTCTGCCACTGTTGGCGGTGCCCGCCACCTCTCTGGACCTGTCCTCTGTGATCCAACGTGTGCATGACCTTGAAGAGGTGGGCTCTGAAGAGGGTCTGCCCATTCCATTGCCCCTTGCTCCATTCTCTCCCTACCCTTCAGATACTGGTTAGCCAAGCCCCGCCTTCCCCAGCTCATCCCTCATGCATGCCCTTGGCTCTCTGCAGGGGACTGCCTCCTGGACCAGCCCAGCAAGCCCATCGCCCTGCCCGAGGACCTGCCAGGAGCCAGCTACACCCTGAGCCAGCAGTGCGAGCTGGCCTTCGGTGTGGGCTCCAAGCCCTGTCCCTACATGCAGTACTGCACCAAACTGTGGTGCACCGGCAAGGCCAAGGGGCAGATGGTGTGCCAGACCCGCCACTTCCCCTGGGCAGATGGCACCAGCTGCGGCGAGGGCAAGTTCTGCCTCAAGGGGACCTGCGTGGAGAGACACAACCTCAATAAGTACAGGGTGAGCGTGCTGGAGGGGAGTAGACCCTGGTGGTCTCATCCCAGCTTTGCTATGGGACCATAACTGTGTCGCCTTGCCGTGCTGTGCCTCGATTTCCCTGTCTGTGGTTCTGTTACCTTCTTGACTCTAAGACTGGAGAGAAAAGATATGGTAGGTCTTAGGCAGGTAGGCAAAGCCCTTCACCCGAAGCGAGGGGTCCCCGTGCCGAGCTCTTCACCTCATCTGACCTGGCAGCTCTGGACCAAAGCTGAACACTTGCTATTTGGGTTGCTCATTCTTTGGTTCCTTCCTTCCTTTCTTCCCTCATCAGCTCTCTCTGAGTGTGTTCCGTGTTCAGGGAGCTGTGGGCCAGAGGTGAGCAAGGCTCCGAGCTGAAAGGAAGCCGACCCCTGGGCAAGCCTCCATATTTGCTGCACCCTGAGCCAAGCATCAGTTTCTGCTGTGGTTGATGGTCTTTGAGGCCAAACCACAATGGGAGAAACTTTATTTTTCCTGATAAGCAGGAATAGCGATCAAACCAGAACACATTCAAAACCCCAGATATTCTCTGAATATAGTAAACACTTTCTCCAGGTCCTGGGTTGGGACAGTGAAGGGATTTGTACATTCCCAGGCAGGAATAAGAAATCCCTCTGCTCCCTCGATCCTGGGGAGGATCATCGCCTCCCCACCCTGGCCGGGCTGCAGGAGGGCTTGGCTTGGGGTTGTGTGTACACCGAAGCAATATAATGAAAAAGCACTCACCAAGCACGTTAGCAATTGCCCTGAGATGGGTGTGGTACGGAATTATGTAAAATCTTTTTCTGTGTTCTGGGAATATATACTTAATTAAACTTTAGCCATTTATTAGGCAACAACCCCTTATGTTCGGGGGACTGTGTGTAAGACAC
Source organism: Myotis yumanensis (assembly GCF_028538775.1). Classification (NCBI taxonomy): domain Eukaryota; kingdom Metazoa; phylum Chordata; class Mammalia; order Chiroptera; family Vespertilionidae; genus Myotis; species Myotis yumanensis. The sequence continues at coordinate 18,166,923 of NW_027223770.1, forward strand.
AGTGGTGGCCAGGAAAACAAATAAAAATGGGCCACGTCTCACAGGCCGGTGGGGAAGCTGGTAATGGAACTGTGACACAAGACACAGGGAGGTGTGAGTTACGTGTTAAGGCAGAAGCATGAAAGTGTGTCATGGGAGATCGGGATGAGGGTTTGATGATCATGAGAGGGGTCTGAAAAAACTTGGATGAGGGGGTCAGATTTGAAGAGAGCCTTGAGGGATGAGTAGGGCGAGAGAGAGCAGAGATGAGTGACGTCAGGGAGGCGGGGCCAACTGGAGCATTGGGTGGATGAGGGCTCTATCAGAATCAGCTTTGGGCAGATGGTTTGGGGCTGGATTGCATTTGTCTTGACCACGAGGCTGATGCTTTTAGACTAGAAGGTCCTGGCCAGCTCCTGCTCCTGAGGATGAGATGAGTCAGGAGGATAAGGAAGATAACTTCTTAAGGATATTAGATATAGGAAGTGTGATCTGAGAGGCACCATCTTTTCCCCATGCTTTCTGGAATTCTCAGCCCATCAGCCAAAAAATCCACTACATCAGTGGTTCTCAACCTTGGCTGCCCATTAGAATCACCTGGGAATCTTTTTAAAATCCTGATTTCTGGGCCTCATCCTCCGGAAATTCTGTTTCTTTGTTGCTAATGTTGTGGCCCCACCCCATAACAAAGAAACAGAATTTCCGGAGGATGAGGCCCAGACATCAGGATTTTAAAAAGATTCCCAGGAGATTCTAATGTGCAGCCGAGGTTGAGAACCACTGCACTACATCCTCAACCTCTTTTCTGAACAGTCTCTTCACCTGTTTCAACTGAAGCCTAGCCCTCCACCTGGGACACTGTTACTCCTTTTCTCCCAAGACCTCCTCACTCCTCCCGCTAACTTCTTAGGTGATTCATCTCAACCACTGGCTGGAAACACTATATTTCTGTGTCAGAGACTCCCACATTGATGCCTCCTGCACAGACCTGCCTCCTGAACTACAGACCTGAATGCCCCACCCAATCTTGACATCTCCGCGTGGGGAACTCATACACAGTATAGACATAACATCAGGGAAGCCGCGTTCCCCATCAGCTCCCCTAAACCTGCCTTGGGGACTCCATCTCCCCGTTGCTCACACCAACACCGTTTTCCTCTCACTTCACATCCAATACCTCAGCCGTTCCTGTGGACTCTATTTCCAAAATGGAGCCGGAGCCAGCCGTTGCTCAGCACCTCACCTGCTGTAACCCCGGTCCAAGCCTCCGTCACGTCTTCCTTAGGGTTATTGTGGTTGCTCCCTGACTGACCTTCTTACAGGTTGTTTCCACCAGAGCAGCCAGAGGGAGCCTTTAAGTGTGAGCCAGGTCATGCCCCTCCCGGCTTTACTCGCCTCTTAGAACGAATGAGCCCCGACTCTCTTCCTCTCCTGCTTCTCTCGCTCTTTGACCCTGGAGCACTCTGGGTACCTGCCTCCTCCAGGTCTTCGTATTTGCTCCCTCTGCGTGGAGTGGCCTTTCCCTAACCCCTGCACAGCTCATTCCTGTATTTCCCTTTAGGCCTCTGCAAAAATGTCACCTCAGTAGTGAGGCCTCTGAGACCCCTTATAATACAGAGCACCTCAAATCTCCGAGGCCCTTCCCATCTCTCTTTCTCCCACCTGCTTTGAACCCCATCTGACACTATGCGCAGACAGGCTTTTTATGTTCTGGTGTTTTGTTTTGTTTTTTTAATTGATTTCAGAGAGGAAGGGAGAGGGAGAGAGATAGAAACATCAATGATGAGAGAGAATCATGGATGGGCTGCCTCCTGCACACCCACACTGGGGATCGAGCCTGCAACCCGGGCATGTGATCTAACCACGAATGGAACCATGACCTCTTGGTTCCTAGATTGACACTCAACCACTGAGCCATGCTGGCCGGGCAGCACAGGCTTATTGTATTGTTCACCTTGCCCTGCTTGGATGCAGTCGCTTTGAGGGCAAGGATTTGGAGCCAGGCAGGTCGTAGGAACCCAATGGATATTTGGTGAATGAACGAATGATGGCACATGAGAGGAGCACGATGAATGTTTCCTGTAGAAACCAGTGGGAAGAAGTGGTGCCAGGTGAAAAACCGTAGCATCGTCTCAGAAGTCATGGAACCAATGCTAAATAACTGCAGAAAAACTAGAGACGGCCCTAGCCGGTTTGGCTCACTGGATAGAGCATTGCCCTGCAGACTGAAGGGTCCCAGATTCAATTCCGGTGAAGGGCACATGCCCAGGTTGTGGGCTTGATCCCCAGTAGGGGGCTTGCAGGAGGCAGCTGGTCAATTATTCGCTCTCATCATTGATATTTCTATCTCTCTCTCCCTCTCTGAAATCAATTAAAAAATATATATATATATGATGGCAAGGCCTAGCCACAGACTATTTCAGTCTTTATTTTTTTAAAAATATATTTTTAATGATTTCAGAGAGGAAGGAAGAGGGAGAGAGAGAGATAGAAACATCCATGATGAGAGAGAATCATGGTGGATCGGCTGCTTCCTACAAGTCCCCCACTGGGGATTGAGCCCACAACCTGAGCATGTGCCCATGACCGGAATCGAACCTGGGACCTTTCAGTTCACAGGCCGATGCTCTATCCACTGAGCCAAACCAGCTAGGGCTGTTTCAGTCTTTAGAGGTTGTTGTTGATTGGGAGCGGCTTCCCTGGTGCAATGAGACCCACATTGCCAGCTCAGAGCAGGGAGGAGGGAGAAAGAGTAGACGCAGAGGACTGTCTTAGAAATAAAAGGCTGGAATGAGGTGGGGCTCCCGCTTGAGGAGAAAGCAGGCCCCAGGGAAAGTGTTTTTTACAGGATGGAACCGCCACATTGACACAATGAAGCCAGAACTCTCTGACAGAAGGACAGATACGCTAAATCTATGAATATAAATTAAAGTTCTTCTGTTGCATGCGGCCAGTTCCCCATGAGCTCCATGTGGATTAGTGGTTTTAGGATGATGTGTGACAGCGTTTTAATCCCAGGCTTGTTTCTCAGGGCTGATTCCTTTATTGCCCAACTGATGTGCGCTTGGGGGATACAAACTCACTTTACTGTCATCATAAGGAAAACATCCCGAAGGCCATAAATTTTCTATCCCCTCTCCACCCTCTTAAAAAATAAGACAACACTGCATAATTCAGCCCAGAGCCAAGTCGAGTTGTAAGATTGCTTCATAGTCTCTTATGTGTATCTCCTCTTAACACAAACATCAGAGCTGCTAATAGTGAAACTTCAAATTCAGCCCCCAAGTGAGGTTAAGATCAGTCTGGTTTTGTGAAAAGTCCGCATTAGTAAACACGTACAGATAAAAAATATCCAGACATCTGTGGTTTACTGGCAACAGCTGCGGACTGGCCATACCTTAGATTTAGAGACATAAATACGCTAAGAATAGGTAAGGAAACACTCTGAACTCCTGCACGATGACAAGCACAGTGCCAGGAATATTCATACACGTTGCATCATTTAAATCTTCTGTGTGACCACACGCCTGCATATCATGGGCCCTGTTTTTGCTGATGAAGGACCTGAGAGTTGGAAGTTTTTCCGACTTGCTCTTGACCACCACTGTGGTGAGGGCAGAGGAGGCTGTAGAATTGGGCTTCATTCGGAGGGAGGGGATTGGGGAGGCTGTACCACTGTTGCTCTCTTGTGGGCTCAGGGTGTGGGTGTGGCACCCTGACACCTGCAGGGGCATAACAGACTCTTCCTCACAGGTGGACGGCTCCTGGGCCAAATGGGAGCCCTACGGCCCCTGTTCTCGCACCTGTGGCGGGGGAGTGCAGCTGGCCAGGAGGCAGTGCAGCAACCCCACCCCGGCCAATGGGGGCAAGTACTGCGAGGGAGTGAGGGTGAAGTACCGATCCTGCAACCTGGAGCCCTGCCCCAGCTCAGGTGAGGAGGGAGGGCAGCGGTGGCCTGGGTCTGGGGGAGGCAGGCCAGGCTGGAGGTCACAGTCCCCACTTGGGGTCATTCGTGGCCACAGAGTTACTGTGGTCAAGAGTGTCTGCCTTAGGCCAGAGCCTGGGAATGCACAGGTGCACATTCCTTTTGGGATAACTTCTCTGTCTACTCCCTTGGCAAGAGGCTTAGACTGGGAGGCTACATGGCCCAAGGGGCTGAGACGTCAGCAGAAATTCATTATCCAGGGAACCATGACCTTGGGTGGGAATAAAAATGACATCTTTATTTTTATTAACCTTTTTAATTTAAAATTTAGAACTTTCTTCTATTAGAAATTTAGTATTTTTACTAACCTTTCTATCCAATGTAGTGGTAGCAGTACCTATGACGTTGTCACCAATAGAAATCATGGCTATTTCACATTACCTTTTAGTTGTCATGGATTTCTCAAGATGCCATTTGTGCTTGTCACTACTTCAAAATTACAGGGGTTATAGACTCATTATGGAGTCTTGTTATTTACTGTGTAATAACAAAGAAGCACACAGATCACAATATGTTTCAAAGTATGTTGGTCATTGCATATCGATGTAATTAGTATTCCATGTAATTTATTTTATTAGTATTCTATGTAATTTAATAACATTCTGAAAATAGTTTCAGTAGCCTGCTGTAGGGCTGGTTCTATGGCACAGAGCAGGGGTCCTCAAACTTTTTAAACAGGGGGCCAGTTCACTGTCCCTCAGACTGTTGAAGGGCCAGACTATAGTTAAAAAAAAACTATGAACAAATTCCTATGCACACTGCACATACCTTATTTTGAAGTAAAAAAACAAAACGGGAACAAATACAATATTTGTATTTGCATGTGGCCCATGGGCCGTAGTTTGAGGACCCGAGGCACAGAGGGTTAGAATACCTGATACAATGGCTTTAAGGCCAGAGGAAGGTGGGAAGGTGGCCCAGAGCCTGGGAGATGCCTTATCATCAGTGTCCTGCATCCCTGGGCCCAGCCTCCTTTAGTCCTCTGAGATGGGGTGGCTTCACGGCTGGGGAATCACTCAGCTGAGGGTGGGGAAGAGCCCCAGGAGGGCTCTCTACTTCGCTCCCACCTTGGCCCCTCCCTTTAGCTTTCTGCACCTGCTTGCTCCCTCCCCAGCCTCTGGCAAGAGCTTCCGGGAGGAACAGTGCGAGGCCTTCAATGGCTACAACCACAGCACCAACCGGCTCACCCTCACCGTGTCGTGGGTGCCCAAGTACTCAGGGGTGTCTCCCCAGGACAAGTGCAAGCTCATCTGCCGAGCCAACGGCACCGGCTACTTCTACGTGCTGGCACCCAAGGTGAGCGCCCTGGAGGCCAAGAGGTCAGAGAAGGTTCAAGGCCTTCGGGGAAGCCTCCAGTTGACCTGTCCTTCTCTCCATTCCTCCCCCTCCTGGGGGCGCTGCAGGTGGTGGACGGTACGCTGTGTACCCCAGACTCGACCTCGGTCTGCGTCCAGGGCAAGTGCATCAAGGCTGGCTGCGACGGGAACCTGGGCTCCAAGAAGAAGTTTGACAAATGCGGGGTGTGCGGGGGAGACAATAAGAGCTGCAAGAAGGTGACAGGACTCTTCACCAAGCCCATGTGAGTGCTGGGCCCTGGAGGGCGTGGCCAGGGAGCAGGGGAGAGGAGGAGTGAGTGGCATAGCGCCCAGGCATGGGAAGCTTGAGTTCGATTGGGGGAAATGTTAGATCTGGCCAGTTTCCTTGCTGTGGAGACCACTCACACTCTTCTATGAGTATGACATTCATTCATTCATTCATTCATTCAGCAAGCAAGGATGACTGCAAAGATGCATGCTCAAGGAGGACCCCCCTCAGCAGGAGATGCTGCCCAGGGGGATGGCAGAGAGTTGTTAGGGTCTGTCTAGAGCCCTAGGGTAGGACTGACCTGGGTTCACATTTCAGTCCCCAGTATTCCGGATGACTTAGGGCAAGTGACACAGTCTCTAGAATAACATATCTCTTCCCTGATGAAGTGGGCATGTCCCGAATGTATTTCATGTAGTGCTGGTGGGAGAATGAAGGGAGTTCATCCAAGTCAGATGCTTAGCATAGTACTTGGTGCTTAATGTTCATGACGATGATAGCAAAACGCAACTATATTGGAGGCCAAATGGGACAGCCTCCTCATGCCCGAGGCCCTGGCCTTGGGGACTGGATGGAGGTGGGAATGGCAGTTAACTGTAGAGACAGGCAGTGTGAGAGGCTGGGACTCAGCCTCTTCTATCCCCAACTTCGGAGTCTGGGGCTCCCTGGCCTGAGCTTTCTGAGGTCCAGCACCTTCCCTTTTATTTTCCAGAGGAATGTGCTCCTTCAAAAGTCCTGACCCATGTTCTGGGAGCAGCTGGGGCAGGCAGAGCCACTGGGGCCTCATTTGTGGGGCAGGTATGGGTGGCCAGGAGCCTCGGCCTCCCCAGGACACACAGGGCCTCTGCTGAGCCGTAGGTGGGCAACTTCTCTGGCAACCTGGACACTGCAGGCTGAGGGTGTCCTAGGCTGCCTTTCAGAGGGATCTGCAGCAGGAGGCCCAGTGAGGAAGTACTGGTTACATGACAGGGGTTCCTTTCACAGACTGTGGGAGCTAGAAGGAACCGTTGCAGTCTTCTAGTTGGACCTACTCATTGTGTCGGAGAGGACACTGGAACCCAGAGAGACTGACTTTAAAGCCACCAGGGAGTTGGTGTCCCAGCCAAGGCTTAATCTGGGTCCCACACTCCAGGGCCAGTGTGTACCGCTGCACTGAGGCCCAGCCTGGGACTCAGGGACTTATCGCCTCTCCCTCCCTGCTCCCTCCTCACTGGGTGCTTCCTCTGCTGTGGGTGCAGTAGCTAATTTCATCCTCATTACAATGCCACATGCTATGTGTGACTATGGTCTGTGGGTGCGGAAACTGAGAAGCTAAGGAACTTATGTAAGGACAACTGTGAAGTGTGTGGTAGGGATCTCTCTGACCCCAACACTCCCGGTCTTACTCATATGCTGGAATTCACCAAAATATCATTGTATTGAAGAAGAAAGACCATCAGGCGATGCAGCCAGCATACTTAGTTTTAAATGACCTGAAGACAATCTCCCTTCCATCTTGCAGCTCGTGTGTGTCTCCAGGGTCCCTGAGCTGTGGCTGAGGCAGCCTGGTTGGTCTTGGTTCTTTGCCATCTTCATGACCTACCCCAGGCCTTGTTGTTGTTCTATAGAACTTACAAATAATATATATATTTTATTGATTTTAGAGAGGAAGGTAGAAGAAGAGAGAGAGTGAAACATCAATGATGAGAGAGAATCATTGATCACCTGCCTCCTTGCATGCCCCACACTGGGGATCGAGCCCACAACCTGGGCATGTGCCCTGACTGGGAATCGAACCGTGACCTCCTGGTTCATGTGTCTATGCTCAACCACTGAGCCACACCGGCTGGGCCCACCCCAGGTTTCGTGACAGGGGAATCTTTATGACGTTAGCGGGATCCAGGTCTTTACCCCCAGGCATCTGTCTAATGCGCAACCCTCTCCTGCCGCAGGCACGGCTATAATTTCGTGGTGGCCATTCCCGCCGGCGCCTCGAGCATTGACATCCGCCAGCGCGGCTACAGGGGGCTGATTGGCGATGAGAACTACCTGGCCCTGAAGAACAGCCAAGGCAAGTACCTGCTCAATGGGCACTTCGTGGTGTCACCCATGGAGCGGGACCTGGTGGTGAAGGGCAGCGTGCTGCGCTACAGTGGCACGGGCATGGCCGTGGAGAGCCTGCAGGCCTCCCGGCCCATCCTGGAGCCCCTGACCGTGGAGGTCCTCTCTGTGGGGAAGATGACGCCGCCCCGGGTCCGCTATTCCTTCTATCTGCCCAAAGAGCCCCGGGAGGACAAGTCCTCCCACTCCAAGGACCCCCGAGGTCCCCCCGTGCTCCACAACAGCGTCCTCAGCCTCTCCAATCAAGTGGAGCAGCCGGATGACAGGCCCGCTGCGCGCTGGGTGGCGGGCAGCTGGGGGCCGTGCTCCGTGACCTGTGGCGGGGGCCTGCAGAGGCGGGCGGTGGTCTGCCGGGGCGCCCCCGGGCAGCGCGCAGCATCTGCCTGCAACGCCAACCATCGGCCGGCGGAGACGCGAGCCTGTGGGGACCCCTGCCCGACCTGGGAGCTCGGGGCCTGGTCGCCCTGCTCCAAGAGCTGTGGCCGCGGCTTTAAGAGGCGTCCACTCAAGTGTGTGGGCCGCGGAGGGCGGCTGCTGGCCCGGGACCAGTGCAACCTGCGCCGGAAGCCCCAGGAACTGGACTTCTGCATCCTGAGGCCGTGCTGAGTGGGATCTACGGTGCTGCCGGTGTTCTGGCCAGCGGGAGCTGTGGGCAGGGGGCCCATGCCACGATGTCACCACATCCAGGGACAAGGATCATGGGTGGGAGCGAGCGGTTTCCTCCTACGCCCGGGCCTGGGCGGGGAGCTAAGTCACTAACACACAGTCTACCTCACACCTGGTTCCTCCAGGGCCCAGTCTCGGGAGAGGCTGAGAGGTGCGGGTGCTGGGCAAGAAGGTGCTGGGGCCCAGTTTCCAAGAGACCTGGGGGGTGGCCACTCCCAGGCAGACTTCAGGGACCTGGGCCCCCGTCGGGGAGGCCACAGGCTGCCGGAAGGGCCATGGCCCAGCAGCTGGCACCCTCAGGTGGCCCCGGGGGCACTGAGCCGGCTCTGAACAAGGTGCTTTTAGCCCACTTTCCTTTTCTGACCGACAGACTGAACCATGCACATGGGCTGGGGGTGAGCAGGCGTGGAGGGAGAGGGAGGTGAGGTGTGCCTGCACTCTTCTTGAGAAGGGCTGGATGGGGGAGTCCTGAGGTTCCTCATCTTCCTTCTACTCTGGGCCCCCCTTTAAAGAGACACCTCTTCTCCTGTGTCACCCAGGCCTCCAGCGGGAGGGCTGTCCCACCAGTGTCCTCCGAGGCTCGGCGGAAAGGGATAGAACGTTGATAGGGAGCCTGTCGTCTTCACGAGGGATCCGACCATTTAAAAAAAATGCTGGAACGTATAAGGGGAGATGGATTCTGTGGCTGAAACAGGGGGTTTGGGGAGAGATCTCGAGGGCTCTGCGGTCCCTGCGGCTGGGCTGAGCCTGGGGGAATGTCACCCTAGGGTGGGAGGAGGAGGCCCGGGTTCTGATGGCTTCCTCCTCCAGGGAGGCAGGTGTCAATCAGGCTGATGCCTTCGGCTCTGCGTCGCCTTCCCAGTGGTCAGGGTCCTGGGCCTACTAAGAGGGCGTGGGGTGTGCCCAGGAGGGCTGGTGCTGAAACTCCACATGCCTGCAGGTTGGTCCTCATCCGGACAGCTCCATGCAGTCTGGCTTGGGCATGTCACGTGGCATCCCGGGCTGTGGTTTCTGCAGTTGGAAAATGGGATTCACTAGTTGCTACCTCAGGCTGTACTCTCGGGGAACCCCGCCTTGGCCCTCCCCCGGGGCAGCAGTGATGTCCTGGTGCTTCCAGAAGACCTGGCCGCGTCCTCTGTAGACTGAGCTGTCCAGGCACAAAGATGCGCTCGGGTGCATGGTTCTCTGCTGTCCACAGCCTGGCCACTCACTGCGGCTCCAAATACACAGACAGGTGCCCTCTCTCAGGTGCCCTGGCCGCAGGGGACACCAAGAATCGATCACCTGACCCAGGGGCCTAGATAACCGCCAGTGGGAGCGGCTGGCGAGCTGTCTACCTTGGAGACATGTTAGGGGAGTGGAAAGCAGGGCGCTCCTACAGCTCCAAGTGGGGAGATGTTTTGGGGTCGGATCCTTTGGCCAAGTAGGGTCTTTATGAGGCCTCGGCTGCCCCAGGATGCACACGGAAGGTTCTATTTCTGAGCGTAGGTAAGAGTCCTGGACTTCAGCGAGGTGACATCAGGGCAGGTGTGTTCATTTCGTTTCTCCTCTTATTCAGAATCCGCAAACCAGCAGGGCAGCCAGGCGGGCCTCTGGGATGGTGTTCTCATCCCAGTCTAAGGCTGGCTGAGCCCTGGCGCAGAGCCCCCTGGAGCAGAGGGCGTGCTGAGCTTGGAGGCAGGGCTGCTGTCTCCCTGGGAGACCAAGGGAGGAGGGTTCCTTGTCCCGCAGGAGTGAGCACCAGCGGCTGCAGGGCTAAGAGGAGCCCAGGGTGCCAGGCTGGACACAGACCTGCCGACCGACAGCAGCACTGCGCCCTGTGCCTGGTGCACCCATCCTCGGCGAGGAGAGGGGGTCGTGGGGGCCGTGGGGGATGGGTAGGGGAAGGGGTGTCGGGGGAACGGAGCTGCCGTCGGTGGGGTACTTGGCCCTTCACAGAGCAGCTTTCTGAGTCATGCCAAGGAGGGATAACCAGTCTATTTCTGACACAGGCTGCGTCACGCTGTCCTTGTCTGCAGTGATGTTTTTCTCTTTCCTTTTTTTTTTCCTTTGCAAAAGAAGTATGACCAAGACAACTTGGGAGGTTGGTCCTGACTTTGACCATTTCACGAATCCAACCGTGCTCTCCAAGGCCAAGCACAGTTGAGCCTCAAGGCACGGGCATCTAGGGATGGGATAAAAAGCTAAGGTGGTGTCTCATGTCCAGTGGGAGGAGAGGAGCATTCTGGGGGCTCCAGCAACTTCTGTTGCGGGGTGTGGCCCAGGAAGGACCTGGGCTCAGGAGCCCTCTGCCCCCTCTGCCCACCGTGTGCACTGATTGGAGGAGTTTGAGCGCATGGCCTGGCCCTGCTGCGGGGTGGGGTGGGCACTGGTGCAGAGATGCGCGTGTTTCCGGCCTGGAAGGCACCGTCATCATGGAGCCCCCTCTGTGTCTGGTTCCTTTGCATTCCGTGTTCTGCAGGGAATGGGAGACCGGGTACCGCCGGGCTGTGTATACTGTGTATACAGGGGGCTGGCTGCTGCGGGGACAACAGCCTTCTCCTAATAAAGTTGTAAGTATTTAAACCTGTGTCCTGCCTCGGTGACTTCATCTCGTCTACAAACACGCTGCCCAAATCTACTGAGCACCCACCATGTGCAGCCACGGAGCTGGGGGCTGTGGTGTAGCGGTGAGTGGGCAGGCACAGTCCCATCCCATGCAGCTGGCTGAGGAGGCAGAGCAAACGAGGCAGCACAGTGGCGGGTGTGGTGGGTGCCAAGGAGAGAGGAACCGACGCACAGAAGAACTGAGGTCTGGGTGTGTGGGGTGTGTGGGGTGTGTGGGGTGTGACCCGGGAAAGCCTGGCTGGGACACAGCCCTGCTGAAGGGGCAGGAGCCGTCCACCATCCAGCAGAGGAGCAGCAGGCTGGCGCCTGGGACCAGCAGGAGCAGGAAGGCCGCTGGGGCCACCTGGACCCCTCGAGTGAGGGGCGAGGCACAGGAGGGGCCAGAGGGTCTACCGTGCAGGGGTTCTGGGTACCTGCCTTAGGAGGAAACCCCAAGTTTCATTCTGCTGGGAGAATGTTTCTCGCTTCCCAGTTCTGTTTTGGTTGGACAGTGTTAGCAACCAAAGGGGAGGGGTGGGATGCGTTTTGAATAACATCCAACTGCGAGTCCAGAGACTTGTGTTGGTGTCAGATCTGAGGTCCTCTCCGGGAATCCCGCTTCCTGTCTGCGAGGTGAGAGGGTAGGGTTACTATTTAATGTTCCTTCAGGGTGTTTTGGCCTCAGCAGTCTGGGTTTCTAGGCACAGTTGTGGCTGAATCTTTGGGAGACGATTGTCGGGTGTCCGCTGCGGGTCAGAGAGGAAAGGGCCCCTCCCCGGGCCTCTCCGGCGGGGCCTCAGGGAGAATGGCTTCTCGGAGCCCATTGTGCACGGAGAGGGGTCGGGGAAGGGTCCAGAGTGGGGCCTGGACACGCTTCAGCCCTTGATAAAGGTTCTGGAGAGGGAGGCCTGAGCCCGAGGAGCCCAGGTGACCCCATGGGCTGGGGGAAGCGCGGAAGGCTCTGCAGGGGCTCACGCGAGTGTCTAAGCTCCAAGTCAGCAATTGTAAGACCTTCATAAATTTACACAAAATGCTGCCACGTCCCCGGGCTTGTTATTTTTGTCACCCCTTCTGTTTCCCATGACAGCCATTGCCAATAATGGAAATGTCCCCATGGGCAGGGATAGGGGTAAAGGAAGACTTTCCCTACTTATAACATGAAATGTGTGCCCCCCCCCCCCCCGGCACCCCGCACCTACCCATCTCCCAGCTCTCTGATGCCAGCGGGTGTCCTAGAATTATTTCTGCCACTAACTAGCTGGAGTCAGCATCAGACGCCACAGGTTCAAGGGCACAGTCCCACCAGGCGCCTCACTGCAGACACCAGTCTCAAGTCGTGGTCCCCAGGACGCCCAGGCTTCGGATGCACTTAGCTACAGAGTGAGGGTTTCCACAGTCCCCCCTCGGGGCTGGTGAGTGGCTGGGATGGCTCACAGAACCCAGGGAAACACTCACTTATGTTTCGTGGTTTATGATAAAGGCTGTGATAAAGGGCACGGGTAAGCAGCCACGGGAAGAGGTCTGTGGGGCGAAGACCCGGGGGTTCTGAGTGCAGGAGCCCTGTCCCCGTGGGGCTGGGGCATCACCTCCCTGCACCCGTGTGTTCCCCAGGCCAAAGCTCTCCACACCTGTAGTTTAGGGATTCGCACGAGGTTTCCTCAGTCGGCACGGGGGATTGTTACCTCAATCTCCAGTCCCGTCACCGCCCTGGTGGGTGAAAATTCTAGGTTTGCAATCACGGCTTGGTCTTTCTGGTGATTGGCTCCCAGCCGGGGGCCACCCAGGAGGCCACCAAGAGTCACCTCAGGACAACAAAAGACACTTCTATCGCCCAGGAAATCCCAAGGGTTTGAAGAGTTCTGCATCAGGAAGGAGCAGGCAGAGATCAATATATATAATCTCTATCTCCATCTCCATCTCCATCTCCATCTCCATTTCCATCTCTATATCCATATCTATATAATCTATATCTATCTATATATTTCTTTTTTAAAAAATATTTTATTTATTTATTATTATTTTTTAAATTTATTGTCTAAAGTTTTACATATGTCTCCTTTTCCCTGATTGGACCCCCTCCTCCCCCAGCCATTCCCACCCTGGGCAAGCCCCCACCGGCCCAGTGTCTGTGTCCATTGGTTATGCCAATATGCATGCAACAAAAATAGATCCAGAGACAAATGGCAGGGGAGGTGGGAGTGGGGGGGAGGTTAGAGAGCAACCAAAGGACTTGTATGCATGCATATTAGCAAATAAGTATTTGTATTGATTTCAGCGATGAAGGGAGAGGGAGAAAGAGATAGAAACATCAATGATGAGAGAGAATCATTGATGGGCTGCCTCTTGCACGCCCCACACTGGGGATTGAGCCCACAACCCGGGCATGTGCCCCGACCGGGAATCGAACCGTGACCTCTTGGTTCATGGGTTGACGTTCAACCACTGAGCTACACCAGCCAGACTATATAGTATTTCTTTTCTTTTTTTTTTATAAATATATTTTATTGATTTTTTACAGAGAGGAAGGGAGAGGGATAGAGAGTTAGAAACATTGATAAGAGAGAAACATTGATCAGCTGCCTCTTGCACACCCCCTACTGGGGATGTGCCCGCAACCCAGGTACATGCCCTTGACCGGAATCGAACCTGGGACCTTTCAGTCTGCAGGCCGATGCTCTATCCACTGAGCCAAACCGGTTACGGCTATAGTATTTCTTATTATGTTGCAGCAAATAATGGAGAAAGGAGAGGAGGCTGGGTCCCGCCTCTAGAAGCTCCAGGTAGGGTAGGGGGGTAGCGACTGACACTGGAGCCGCCTGGAGCAGACAGCCTGGTTGTCCTTTGAAGCTTTCCGCACGGGGAAGGAGCCCTTTCCTAACCTCCTGGCCTTTGAAGAGAGGCAGCAACAGTTTGCTTTGTAATTCATCCTCCGGAGAGGAATGCGTTTTTGTCCCAGAAGAGAAAAAGCCTCAATAATGGTTAAAAGGTCTTGACCCTCTGGGCCCCGCTTCCCTGCCCAGCGAGCCCTGGCTGGCCCCCAGCAGGCTGAGCTGGCAGGGCCCATGGCAGCGTGTGTGACCCAGAAAGTCTTTCCGTGGCTCCCTGGCTTGCACCCAGCCTTGTTGGGTGAGTCAGCCCCGAGGCTTGCAATCCTAGCCACGAGTCCCAGGGGAGCCAAATGTCTCCCCCTTCAAACTCTCCCGATGCCACCACATTGCCCAGCCCGGGCAGCACCAGGGGACCACAATGACATCGCCCCTGCTCCCAAGCAGGGGTGCCAGGAGCGCAGTGTCCCGCTCCCTGGGGCTCACCGGGAAGCCCTGGCGTGTTTGTCCTGTGTTTGCTCAGTAACGTAAGTCACATTCCAAGCACTGGCCAGAATGTTGCTGAGGGAGATAAGAGTTCCTGGCTCCCAGAGCATTCCTGACAAGAAGCAGAACTCTTTGTTTCCAAAGGAGAGGGATTTGGGCAGAAAGGAAGGGCAGGATGGAGAGGAAGAGAGAAGGGAACCTCCTCGTGAAAAATCGGCTTTGGGAACGTGGGAAACAGAGGCCTGGGGAATGTTCGGAGGCTGATGAGATTCCAGCCACATCCTTACGTTGTTGCAGTCCGTCCTTCCGCCCCCTCTCCACTGCCCCTTCTTGGGGCCACGATCCCACCAGTATGAGCAGGGGTCCAGGCCACTGCTCTCTTGACTTTGACCACCTGTCCAGGTGGCCTCATGGGACTGGGCTTCTGGTCTCACCAGGGAGCACCCATCCCCATGGTAGCATGGGCGATCCAGCAGATATCTTGACCTGGTGGTGTTGGTCTTGGGGCTTTTGAGAAAAGAGGCTTTGGGGGTGTAAGGAATGTGTTCAGGAGACCAACGTGACCTCTGACCTCTGGAAGGGCCCTCTTTGGACTGTTTGCAGTGCCCCAGGCAGCAGGGACACCCAGCGCCTGGTCGGGGCCGAGGCGGGACACGGCCAACTGTCAGGGAGAATTTCCAAGGTGGAGGCTTCCTGGGAACGTGCGTGAGAGCAAGATAACTCGGCCCGTCGCCTCCGGAGCCGTGAGGATGCTGCCCTGTGCGGGCACTGTTCCGATGTACAAACATGGTCCGTCTGGTCTTCACAACCATCCTCTGAGGATTGACCAACCCAGAATGCAACCAGGGTTTCAAAATGTGAAGTAACTTGTGCAAAGTTACCCAGGCCAGTGGCGGGGCCGGGACTCAAGCTCCTTGCTTCCTTCCAGCACTGGGCTCCTCGCCACCCCGGCAGCTGAGGAGGTCTTGTCAGTCTCTTGGTAAGGTGGGGAGACAGTTACCTGGCCATTTCTTTTCCCTGAAAGACTCCTTAGAATGACCTAGGAGCATGTTCTGGAGGCAATGTTTTGTGATTTCCAAAGGACCTATCAACACAACCCACACTGGCCCTGACCCCTATCATCTCTCCTAGTAGGAAAGCTGTTCACTGGATTTTTTCTTTTTCTTTCTTTTCTTTTCTTCTTTCTTTCTTTCCTTCTTTCTTTCCTTCTTTCCTTTCTTCCTTCCTTTCTTTTTTTAAAATATATTTTTATTGATTTCAGAGAGGAAGGGAGGGAGGGAGGGAGAGAGAGAGAGAGAGAGAGAGAGAGAGAGAGAGAAACATTAATGATGAAAGAGAATCATTGATTGCCTTCTTTGATCCCTTCAGTGGGGACAGAGTCCACAATCCAGGCATGTGCCCTGACCGGGAATCAAACCGTGATCTCTTGGTTCATAGGTCGACGCTCAACCACTGAGCCACATTGGCCAGGCTCAATTGCTTTCTTGCCTGTTTCCCAGTGGAGCTTCCTCTGAGATTCTCAGGGCTGGCATTTGGCTTTGGAACGACCCTGCCACCTCATGAACCTGGAGTCCAGAGGCCCCTGAAACCTTGGATGGTTGGAGCTACTGTGAGTGTCAAAGGGCAGTGAAGAATGGTGAGAAGTGGAGTCCAGCAACCCCGGTGGCTCTTTCTTTTCCCTGGAAACCTCCAGAAGTTTTTTCCTTCCCTTTCCTCAAAATTATTAAGTATTTAAGACATACAGAAGGAACAAGGAATAATAAAATCAAGCTTAGGTGATTTATTTTATTAATCATGTTGCATGAGAAATAAAACATCACTAATGGAGTTGAAGGCCCCTGTGGGAGTCTCCCCGTCCATGCTCCTCCCTCTCCACCAAGGGTGCCCATCATCTTGAATTTGCTGTTTATCATCCCTAGACATCCTTTTATCCTTCCACTGCATAAATCTGGATCCCTAAACAATGCAGCGTTTGCTTGGCACGCATCCCACCTGTATCTGCAGGTAGCTCCTGCATATCCCTGCGTTTTCTGCAGCTTACTCTCTTTGCTTAAAGCTACATCTGGTGGACTCATTCCTGTGGATACATGGAGTTCTAGTTCACTTGTTTTTCCGTCTGGTGTATTGTTTCATTATTTGGATCGAATGATTGACATTTAGGTTGCCTCCAGAATTTTGCTAATACAAACAGTTCTTCTGTGAAAATTCCGTACATGTTCTCCGGGGCATGTATATAGAGAGAGCCGCCGGGGGTGAAATTTCTGGGCCATAGGGTGTGTGTACCTTCAACTTTATTGTGAGCTATTTCCAGATTGTTCTCCAAGTGGCTTTACCATGCCCAGAGTTTTGCCAATTTGCTTCCCCTTCTCCCCCCACCCCCCGCCCCTGCTCCCTTCCTCAGGGGCTGCCTTTTCCACCAACTGGGGTTGCTTCCTGACCCATCTTACTGTTAGGAGGATTCAAATTTCTCCAGTTTACCTCCTTCCCTCTTCCGCCCCCCCCCCGCCCCCCTCACTATCTGCCAGGATTCCAGCAGGAAGTAGATGGCACACTCAAAGTAGAATAATCTGAGGAGACAGTTGAATAAAGAACAGTTTACAAAGCTGTGGGCAGGGGGTAGGGGGACCCCAAGAGCTAGTGCAGCACCCCAGGCGGATAACTGTTGGGCTCCGTTTCTACATGAGTCTGAAAGGTGAGGGGAGAAGGTTTGTGAGGACCGGAGTTAGGCTGGTCTATGTAGATAGGGCGGTCGAACAGGTGCTGACCCTTTTGAGGGGGGACACACTTTTGGTTGCTTTATCTATAAAAGGGGAAATAATAGTACTTACCTCTCGCAGCGATTGTGTGTGTTCAATGTGCTGATGTGTTTAGCACAGAGCTAGCATGTAGAAAGTGGGCAATGAATGCCAGCTAGTCATTACTTCAACCCAGGAGTAAGTTACAGAGGCTCAAGAATGCTCAAAGAAATTCCATAGCCGTTGTTTCCCAATCTGTGTTGAAATATAAGTGGGTTAAGGTTATTCTTCCCGTAGTTGTTTCCCAACATTTTTTGCACTTTTCTGGGACGCTGGCCTTTTATATCACTCCTCAGAAGTCAATATGGCTCCTGCTTTCTGAATATTGCAGAACTGCTTTGGGGAGATGAGTGTCCAAGGTTTCTGGCTGATATTTCTCATTCTTTTTCCAAAATTTTATTATGAAACATATTAGACATACAATACTGAGAAGAATAATGGATGATCATACATCCATTACTTAGAGCAGGGGTCCTCAAACTATGGCCCGCGGGCCACATGCAAATACAAATATTGTATTTTTTCCCCTTTTTGTTTTTTTACTTCAAAATAAGATATGTGCAGTGTGCATAGGAATTTGTTCATAGTTTTTTTTAAAAACTATAGTCCGGCCCTCCAACGGTCTGAGGGACAGTGAACTGGCCCCCTGTTTAAAAAGTTTGAGGACCCCTGACTTAGAGTCTATAATTGTTATTTTACTGTATGTGCTTCATCTCTTTCATAGACTTTTTTTTTGTCAAACTGCTTCAAAGTGACACCCTGACACTTCACTCTTTTAAAAATATATATATATATTTTTATTGATTTCAAAAAGGAAGAGAGAGCGTAAGAGAGATAAAAACATCAATGATGAGAGAGAATCATAGATCAGCTGCCTCCTGCACGCCCCCTACTGGGGATGGAGCCTGAAACCCTGGCATGTGCTCTGACCGGGAATCAAACCGTGACCTCCTGGTTCATAGGTCGATGCTCAACCACTGAGCCACACCAGCTGGGCCTGATACTTCACTCTTAAATACTTTCATGTGCATTTCGTAAGAACAAGGACAGTTTCAATACCACGATCATATCCAAGAGAACTGTCCATTCCCTGGTAGCATCGATAGCTAGCCCATCTTGAAATTTCTCCACTTGTTCCAAGAAAATCACTGAAAGGATTCAATCAAGGGTCCCACACTGAATTTCAGTCTCTGGTTGTCCCTCATGGTGCCTCTGACTTGCCCCATTTCCCTTGTTTCCTGCGTGGCTCGTGCTGCATCAGATCTGTAGGCTGGGAAGGAGGTTTCCCACCAGTGGTGAGGCTGTTAGGGGCAGAAATAGAATACTGGGGGCCAGCAAACATTATAAGAAATATTAACCATGTTCTGTTCACCTTGATGGTTCTGTCCTGATTAGAGAAAGCACATTTTAAACCTGGCTGAGAGTTGTACGCCCCGGGACATGGGAGCTAACATTGGAATGCAGTCCATCCTCCTGTCCCGGGAACTGCCTACCATGATGGAAAGATCTATAACCTCGTGGCTGAAACAGTCTAGTCCAGGAGGCACCTACTTTTTATAACTTCCAGCCCCTATTACCTGTAATCTGGTCCCAGGGTGCCTGAAGGTGACCACCCTCTTTCAACTCCCCCCAGCCCGCATGACTTGCAACCTGTAATGATTATCCCATGTGTACTTTCCCATGCCTGTAATTCCTACTTCCCCAAGTCATTGTTGACCTTCTACCCAATATAAGCAGCTGGCTTATGGTGGGGGCAGAGCAGATTTTTGTGGATGACCTGCTGCTCTCCCATGCTGCTGGTAGTATTGGAATAAATGCTCATATATGATTGAACCCTGTCTCTGCTAAATTGGCTCACATAGTGACAGGCAGCCCGGACCCCTTGGTTGTCCGGTCACAAGGCTGGCGGGTGATTGGCTTCCCTGATGTTTTCAGCTGGCCGTGAGGAATGTGTCCTCCCTTCACTCATGGAACCGAGTTCAGTCACCTTTCCCCTCGGCTTTCCCTGCTCTCCACTGAACTGCAAGGGCCCTCTCTCCTTGGTCTTAAATACCCCGAAGATTCTGTTAGGGGAAGATAGTAGGTGCGCTCCTGTTCCTATGAAAGGCCTTTCCCATGTTTTCAGTTTTAAGTGGGTCATTTAAATACAGTGATTCATTGATTTGCTCCACAAATATCTGCATATCTACCAGGTACCACGCACTAAGCAGACCTCTACTTCCTGCTTCTGTGCTGGGCTCCTCTTCTCTCTCTGCTTGTTTCTGCTCAGTTTCCCTCATGAGCTCCTCCTTCCTTCCTCATTTCAAACTCTTTCCCTGGGGATCACATGCTCTCCCATTGCTTCGTTTAAAACTGACCATCAGTGGCTCATGAATCTGCATACCTAAACCTTTCCCAGACCTGTGCTCACCCAGACTCCTCCCTGGAGGGACCCTCACATTTCACGGGTCATCTGGTCACATGACTTGATCCCACCCTCCCCTACCCCCCATCCCAATGTCTTTAAATTTGGTCCCTACTGTGCCTTTTCTGGTGCTGCCTCCTTAGTGCAGAGTAGCGTCACGTCTCACCTGGAGTAAGTCAATAGCCTATCCCTAACCTTTCTGGTTCCAAATGCATCCCCTTCAGTCCTTTCCCAGGAATGGCTTCCAGTCTGACAGAAGATGCCCCATTTAGTGCTCTCCTGGCACCCTCTGTGTCCTTGAATAGAGATATGTATATAGATCTATGGGATTATAGGAGAGCAATGGCGCCAGTAGCTCTCAAAGGACCTGGGTCACAGAGGACTTGGGTCTTGAAGCATGAATGGAATTTGGTAGTAGATAAGGAGGGACAGCATTCCCCACTGTGGGGTGAGCATGCACTATGGCATAGGAGCTTTAAAAATGCAAAAGCTTGGTATGGCTGGACTGTAGAATGCATGGGACAGAGTGGTAGGACAGGTGAAGCTTGAAGGTTGGGCTGGGGCCTTATGATGCAGGGCTTTCTATGGGAATTTGTGCTTTGTTTGGTGGGCCACAGAGAGTCATAGAAGGATATGAAATCAGATTTTTAAATGGGGTTAGATGTTCATCAACTCACAACTCTAGTGAGCTTGTAGGAAGCGTGATTAGGAGGAAAAGACTATTGGCAGAAAGGCCCAGTAAGAGGCTCCTGCAATAATCCAGACTTCAGACCATGAAAGCTTGGATCAAGGCAGGGCAAGTGGATTGAAAGCGATGACAAATTCTACAAATGAATAGGATTAAGTGGGAGCTGGACTTGATAACTAACAGTGTACAGAGTATGACAATGAAGGGAGGATCAGAGGAATCTGCAGATTCGTTTTTTTCCTCTCCTGACTTCTTTGCTTTGCAAAGGAAATAAAAGAAAAAGTAGGCTATGCCTTGACACGCGGATATGAACACAGAGCACACGGAGAGGAAAACGGATATTCTTGATCTTCTCTCTGGATTAAGTTCTAAGATATAGCACAGCCAGGATTCACAGGGAGGGAATGACTGGGCTTCTTCTTTTCTCCTGTTCCTCACTTCTGACCACACCTCCTTACTAACTGCCTTGTTTTCTGGCATCACAACCCCCTACCTCTAATCTTACTATTCTGTGGTTAGCTTGGCACCAAGAAAGCATACAAGGAGACGTGGGAAATGGAAAGAAAAAAAAAATAGAGTGATTAGAGGAAAAGTCAGAGGGATAGTCCACATACGTTAGAATGCAAGCAACTGGATGGTGTTTCAAATGTATTTCAGCATAGGTCATATAAACAGATTTATTTTTTAATATACCCCCTGTATCTTTCAATTAACCATCCATTGTGTATAACATATTTTAATACACGTATCTGAGGATGAGAATAACAGAAACATATGTTAGCGGAGTTTTATTAACTCTAGGGATAATACCACTGGGTTACGAGACATTATAGCTCCATATGTTACCCATAAAGAATCCCGGGGCTTTAATGTGGAACACACTGTGTTTGGATTGGCAAAGGGGTTGGAGTCAGGGTGAGAAAATGAGGATCTTCTGAATGAGCAGGTTTATGTACTGTATCTGGGCAAGAAAATCTTCCTAAATCAACCTGGCTAAATCTCCTTGCTGCCCAATCTCTGTCTGAAGTGGAGAGTCCAGTGGTTTAGGCTACTGCGATTTTCTCCCTGCCTTTCTGGGAAGGTGTGACACATACAGATTGCTTTTGAGATGATTAGAAAAATACACAATTGCTTAATGAGAGTCTCCTGGTTGCCATGAGTTCAGGGCACTATGCCTTGGGAAGTCACTTTGCTTTTATTTCTTCAAGAGCCACCCATTGATACGTGGCTCTAGGGGCCTGGACAGCCATGGCCCTGGGAGACGGGAGACCCAACCTTCTGTCAAGGCTCTGCTACCCCTGGTCCAGTGACCTTCTGCAAATGACTTGTCTTCTCTCTGTGTCCACTCCTCATTTGTTAGATGGGACACGTGGTGTCTAGCTCCTCATTTGTTAGACGAGATATTAGATCACGTGGCCCCTTTCAAGCTCTAAGACTCCCTGATTCCATAAATTGAATATCTCAGCTCCAAGGGGACTTGCAAAAGCCTTTGCCTGTCCCTTCTTCTGAAAGAAAAGGAGATGCATTTTTAAAATAATTTTTAAAAAATATATTTTATTGATTTTTTTTACAGAGAGGAAGGGAGAGGGATAGAAAGTTAGAAACACTGATGAGAAACATCAATTCAGCTGCCTCCTGCACACTCCCTACTGGGGATGTGCCCACAACCAAGGTACATGCCCTTGATCGGAATCGAACCTGGGACCCTTCAGTCCGCAGGCCGACGCTCTATCCATTGAGCTAAACAGATTAGAGCAGGAGGTGCATTTTTTTTTTGCTTTATACTTTGTAATTTTCCATGCTTCCCCACTCATTTTGGAAATTTCCTACCCAAAGTACTTCTACCTGCTCTTCTACATGTAGACAGCCCTCAGAAGAAGAACAAATATTTGAGAAATCACAATACATAGGTTTTCTACTGCCTCTGGAGTTTCTTGAGTCCTTCTTGACTTTTAAAGTCATTTCGGATGTCAGGGAGCAGGAAAATGACCCTTAAATATTTCTATTTCTTCCCCGTACGTATCATGCTCATACCTAGACACCAAAATCCATTTTGAACTCTGCACTGCCGCCCAGTGGGTGGCTCTCATCACTGCATTCTCTTTGTCCTGGGCCTGGGGGAAAGAAACCTGGGTACATTTTGGACGATGGGATAATGAGGCCGCTGCTGCTAATAACAGAAGGTTTCTACATCCGGCCCAAGCACTGTTAAGTCTTCGTATGTTGTGTATGTTATACCATTTTATAGGTTATAAATATTTATATGTTACATGCTGTGCATCCTCATAGCAGTTCGATGAGGTAGGTTCTATAATTAGTCCCATTCTGCAGATTAGAAAGCTGCCCTTGGTAAGGGACAGCTAGCGTCGGAGGATTCCGGGACAGACACAGAATGGTTCCTCCTAGGCCTCTGATCTCACAGAAAATTTTCTCAGCCAAGTTTCTGTTCGACTGCAGTCTCAACATCAGAAGAAGATGGATGTTTTGTTGGGCAGTGTGTTCAGCTCAGTCTGTTGCAGTGTGTGTGTAGCTGTGGAGCATACGAAAGGAGCTCAAGAAATGGTCCTCACCCTTACAGGGCCTAGGCCTAGCTCGGAGGGTTGTTCATATACTTAAAAAATATAGTGAGGGAAGTCCAGAAAGTTTCATGGAGGAGGAGCAGGAGAAGGAGTTAGATGGATGAGAAAAGCACACATCACATGTGGAGGCTGGAGGAGATGGACGGGAAGTGAGCCGAGTATGGGTGGATTGGAAGGTAATTTCCCTATACTTTCTCTGACCCTTCCCCCTTTTCAGTGTTTCTCATTTCCTCCCTGGGCTCCAGGAATGTGGACTGTGCGACATAGGATCTGCACTCAGAGAGTTCATTGTCTAGTGGAGAAACAGTACAATGAACCTGAGTAGAAGCACCAGGCCGGGATCTCAGAGGCCTCTTTGCAGGGGGATGAAGAAGCTGGCTCAACGCAGAGTCCCTGTGCCGGAAGGTGTGGTGGGGGTGAGAACCAGACTGTGCAGGCCTTGAATCCCTGCCCAGGAGGTTGGGGCTTTATGCGGAGCCACAGCCATGGGGAGTGTGGTTTCTACACAGAGGACTAGCATTCTGAAATCACATAGGATTGACTTTTTAAAGTAAGAGAAATGAGGAGAAGAGTGAAGAATATAGACTGCTATGCCTTGTGCCAGAAGTAAGTCTTGGCATCCGTGCGTTGGACTCTGAGGCCAACTGTGGAGGTTTCCCCAATCCTGCTGGGCTGTTGCCTTTCTCCAGCCTCAGCCACGCCTGGAGGGACTTAGCGATGGCCACCGACCGCATCACTCCCTAGGCTGTTTGGTATGGTCTCTGTACGTTTAGGAAGTTGTGTAGGGAACTCAAGAGGTGAAGAGCCCAAACTGAAACTGGAGACAACAGGTTCCCAACTCCTATGAGACTGAGGGGTCCTGTCATTTTTTGGAGTGAAGCATGTGACAGGTTTACTCCCTCCCCCTTCTTTAGTTCCCTCCCTGTGGAAAAGGTCAAATGCAATCCAAAACTGAAACGGGCAACATAGAAGAGAGAGCTGTAGTAATGTAACACAGGAAAAGAACGGTGATGAATTATTTAGCCAACTATATGCATGCAGAACTCAAAGCTCCCAGGCAATATGTACTGACTTAGAAAACATGCTTCTTATTTGACATGAGAATTCTTCTTTGAGGAACCTAATCTATAGAAAGACTCACTCATGAATGTGCAAGATGACACCCAGGAATGTTGATTACAGCGTTCTTAAGGAAGAAAGAAAAGAAGTGAGGCAGGCCTTATGTTCCTGTTAAAAGGGGAACTACTTAAACATTTATGGAACACTCATAACCTGGAGTGTAGGTGGCCGTTAAGAAGAAATGTGGGAAAGCTATGTATTCGTTTTCTAGGGACTTGATAACTAGGACCACAGACTTGGTGCCTGGAGCAATTTTCTCACAGTTCTGGAGGCTGGACGGCCAAGATCAAGGTGCCAGCAGGCTTGGTTTCTCCTGAGGCTTCTCTTGGCTTGCAGCTGTCTTCTTCCTGGGCCTTCACAGGCCTTCCCTCTGTACATGTCTGTGTAAGGACACCAGTCATATTGGATTAGGGACCCTAATGACCCGGATTTAACTTAATTACCTCTTTAAAAATCCTATCCCTGAAGACAGTCACATTCTGAGGTGACTTGCATAGAAAGGTGCCTAGAATTGTTAAAAATAAAGGAATTGAAATCAGTATAATAAGTATGATTCCATTTTGAAAACAAATAGTATATATGTAAC
This sequence comes from Myotis yumanensis, assembly GCF_028538775.1. Lineage (NCBI taxonomy): Eukaryota > Metazoa > Chordata > Mammalia > Chiroptera > Vespertilionidae > Myotis > Myotis yumanensis. The sequence continues at coordinate 18,191,305 of NW_027223770.1, forward strand.
CTATATGTACATATGTATACCCAAAAGCATGTGGACAGATATATGTCAGACACTGAACAGTGGAAATTCATGAGAAAGAGGTGGGCATCATAGTGAAGGGGATGAGCTGTGTAGGGATGGGTTGTGGGGAATTTTCCCCCACTTTATTTATTGTATTTTTATTTTCCTATGGTTTATTTTTGGTTTTATCTTAGTGGCAAAGAGCACACACCCTAGCTTCAGGTTGTTTATTTTTTTTAGAATTTCAAAAAATCTGTGGTGTGGTTTTATTTTATTTATTTTTATTAATTAATTAATTGATTTTTAATTTTTCCATCACCATTTATCCCCTCTATGCCCTCTTCCACCTCCACCCCCATTCCCCACAATCTCCACATTGATTGTCCATGTCCATGAGTTCTCTCTCTCTTTTCCTTTTTCTTTGAGTCAGGCTGTTTAATTCATGATTTGAGGGTAGGCTCAAGCCTTGGGTTTGTCCCTCTGTAGCTGCTTCTCTAAACCTCTGGAATTTCATGGGAAAAATAACCAGATTTTTATGGCAGTCACATCAGATAATGAATGTGAAACATTAGGCATAGCGCTTGGCACCTCACTAAGACCAATGCATAGAAGCTATTTTTATTACTCTGGTAATAAAGATAAAAGCTCTGACTTGCAACTTGGGGTAAAGAGGTATGTTCTTAATTCCTGAGGGCTGCTGATTGAATCTGTTTCAACTGAACAAATAATTGAGAATCTCCCATGTATTCAAGGCACGGTGCTAAAATCTGCAGAGAAACAAGGGAGTCAGCTCAGGGCCTGCCTGTAAGTAACATAACAATAGGCAGATGGGGCTTCCTCTACAACAGCGGCTCTCAACCTGTGGGTCGCGACCCCTTTGGCAGTCGAATGACCTTTTCACAGGGGTTGCCTAAGACCATCCTGCATATCAGTTATTTACATGACGATTCATAGCAGTAGCAACATAACAGTTATGAAGTAGCAACGAAAATAATTTCATGGTTGGATCACAACATGAGGAACTGTATTTAAAGGGCCAGAAGGTTGAGAACCACTGCTCTATAACATAGCTCTACAAAACAACAGTCGCTATAGTGTCTACAGAGGAAATACCTACACAGCACTTAGTAAGAACTGATCCAGAGACATGGAAGCATGGAACAGACTGTCGAACCTCAAAGGAAAGGCAGGGGAGGGTGGGTGGGAAGAGATCAACCAATGAACTTGTATGCGTATGTGCATAACCTGTGGACACAGACAATGGGGTGGTGAGGGCCTGGCGGGGTGGGGGTGGGGGGGGGTGGGGGTGGAAGAGGTCAGTAGGGAGAAAAAGGGGACTTATGCAATACTTTCAACAATAAAGATTTAAAAAAATGAAACCTAAATACATCATTATTGTTATTTCTTTTCTTTCTTTTGTAACAAATTCTACTTGGGAAGTGAAATTTAGAAGGCAGATCAGGAAGGAGAGATTCAGGGAAAATTACTTAAGGGCATGTCACTCAGCCACGCACACTCCAGATCATTCTGGGATGGGAATACCTGTGATGGCTGGTCAGGGTGTCATCTCCTCAACACTGGGGGCTGGTTGCGGGGGAATCAGACACATGTCCTTTTCAATATTCTTTTTTGGTCACCAAGAGCTTCTTAAAATATAGCTGAACAACAGATATACGTTATAGCTTCTTAGATCTTTGCTCAAACCTAAGAGACTGGCTTCTTCTTGGGGCTTCTTCCTGTAGGATTGCTTTTGAAAGGTTCCTGCAGATTCCTGTCCTTTGCCCATGTGTCTTGAGAAAGAGTTTTGTTAGTGGTCCCTGTTAGCCAGTTCTCGGTCAAGTACACAGCGTCATCCTTGGTCAGTGGTGATGGTGATAGTCTGGTCTGGGGCTTTGCTCTTCTGGACTCGTTAACAGGCCCCAGGTTCTTCATCTTTGTGCCCAGGTATGTGTCCATCCTGACCCCATCTGCCCACTGTGTGCACACCAGAGCTGGCGGCCAAAGGACTCCTCCATTCAATCATAACAGACCGGCTTATCAAGGCTAACTTGACAAAAACTTGAAAGAGTAATCAGGCTAGAAAGAGGGGAACAGTCCATTTCTTCTTCTTTTCCAGCCTTTCCCTTGAGAGAAGTCGTGTAAAATTGGCTTTTTCAGTGAGAGAGAAAAATACAGTCCGTGCTGCTTAATGAGGGGATATGTTCTGAGAAACGCATCATTAGGCAACTTTGTTATTGTGTGAACATCACGGAGTGCAGTTACACAAGCCGAGATGGTATGGCCCACTGCGCACCTACGTTCAATGGTATAGCCTCCTGCAACCTAGGCCCAATGGTATAGTCTACTGCACACCTAGGCTACAAACACGCACAGCATGTTACTGTACTCAATACTGTAAGTACTTGTAACACAATGCTAAGTATTTTTTAAAAATATATTTTATTGATTTTTTAAGAGAGGAAGGGAGAGAGATAGAGAGTTAGAAACATCGATGAGAGAGAAACATTGATCAGCTGCCTCCTGCACATCCCCTACTGGGGATGTGCCCGAAACCCGGGTACATGCCCTTGACCGGAATCGAACCCGGGACCTTTCAGTCCACAGGCCGACGCTCTATCCACTGAGCCAAACCGGTTCTGGCGATGGTAAGTATTTTTGTATCTAAACAGAGGAAAGGTACAGTAGAAATAGGGCATAATAAAGATAAAAAATGGAACCCCTCTATAGGACATTCACCATGACTGGAGCTTGCAGACTGGATGTTGCTCTGGCTGAGTCAGTGAGTGAGTGGAGAGAGAACGGGAAGGCCTAGGACGTTGCTGTACAAAACCGTAGACCTTATAAACACCGCGCACTTAGGCTACATTACATTTGGAAAACAGCACGACATTAAATCAAGCACAAGAGAAAATGATGCAATGAAGAGAGATGACGTACTGTTTTATAGCAAACTTTAAAAAAAAAGTAGAAAGCATATCTATACCCTAATGATAAAAAGTATAATTAGGTAACCACATAAGCCAGTAACATAGGCATTTATATCCTTGCCCAGTATTATATACAGTGCATAGTTACATGTGCTATCCTTTTATACCCCTGCAACGCAGTGGTTTTGTTATGCCAGCATCACCGCAAACACGCAAGTCATACTTTATGTTCGCATAGTAGGATGGCTACGAAGTCACCAGGTGATAGGAGTTTTCCAGCTCCATTGTCGCCTTATGGGACCACCGTTGTGCCTGTACTGTAGTTTCTCTCTCGCCAAAATGTCGTTACGTGGGGGCGTGGCTGTACATACATACAGGCGTGGTGCCAGGGGTGTTGGGTTTGGGAGCAGGGCCAAAGGGCTGCAAGGAGAGGCCCAGGGAGTTGAGCTGAGCCAGCAGAGGGGTGGGGGCACGGCAGCATTGCCAGTGGGTGGGACACTAGTCTTCAATGGAAATAAGCTGCAGGGGAAGCTCAGGGGAGTGGCTTGAGGGCGGCACTCACACCCGGAGGCGGAGGGCAGAGGGCAGCAGGGCCTGTGGGAAGCCCAGCAGCCAGCAGGCTCCTGGAGCCAGGGCTCCAGGTTCTCCTGGGGCTGAACTGCCCGTGACCTTGCGGTTGCTGCTCTTCCGGGTGCTTTGGGGCCCTTATCTGTAAATGGAGGTGATATGGGTACCTGCCTGGTAGGTGTGCTGAGCGGACTGAGAGATAACACGCGAAAAGCACTTGGAACACCCAGGGCCTGGCTGTTCTTATCATCACCCCGAGTGTGCTGGGCTGGGAATACAGGGCAGTTAGGGGCACGCAGGCCTGTGAGGAAGGGGACTGGGGGGGGGCGTCCTCCTGCTGCCCCCCCTCCAGCCTCCCCCCCCCCCCCCCCCCCGCCCCGCCCTCCCCAGCTGCACACCAGCTTCCTGCTCACATCTTGTGTTACTCAGGCAGGTTCTCAGTGGAAACTTCCTTCTCCTGATCCGGTCACCTTTCCAATCCCCCAGGTGGCACCTCCTTGAGCCTCAGCCACCAAGGCCCCTTTTGGGGAGACCTGGGTCCTTGTAGCCTGTTGGTTCTGGAGGCTTAGGCCCAGCCGGCGGAGAAGCGTGCCTCAGCCACCACTGCCCCTGGGTCACCCAGGAGGCCCCTGTGCGGACAGGCCTGTCCCTGAAGGAGGCTGGGGCCGGCTGCCTCTCTGGCTTTAACTGCCGCTCCAGGCCCGGCCCTTGTCCGGCTTTCATGTTGGAAATATGAAGTGTGACTTCCCTTGCACAGGGCAGCCCGAGCCAACCCACGTTTGGGCTTATCTCTTGACTCAACGCAGTGTTTGTTTTAGGGAAATCAAAGCGCATTCTTCTTCTGCTTTCTTCACAGGGAGGAAGGGCCAGGCTGGCTGCTGCTGGGAGCAGGGGCTGCTGAGTCCAGAGGGGCCAGATCCGAGCTCCTCTCTCAGCCGCGTCCCTCTGGTCGCTGGAGCCCATCTCCAGGCCTGAGCTGGTGTCAGAGGCCCTGCACTCAGGGCCCTCACTGGCAGTCTCTCCGAATGTTGGCTCTGGGAGGGGAGGATGCCCCAAGTTCACCGGCCCCTACAGACCTTCTCACTCCATCCAGGTCCCAGCCCTTCACCTTTGCACTGCCGAGCCCCTCCCCACTCCGGGCTCCGCCCTGCTGGGCCACCCCTCGAGGTTCTGTGATTCCTGCAGCTGAGCTGAGGGGCTAACTCACATGTCTGCAGGCCTTGGCTCCACAAGAAAGTTAACCCTCCCCTCCTCAAGTGCCTGCCTCTTTCCTGTCCTTCTTCCCCCCGCAGGCCCACAATCCCTAGGGCCAGCACCCGCCCCGCCCCGCCCCCGCCCCCCGCCCCTCCACTGAGGTCAGAGGTTTGTTGCAGGTTCTGGGATGCGCTCAGCCAGGACTGGACCAGGCCTGTGCACAAACCCTGGAAAGTCACCTGGGCTGCCCGGGCCACTGAGTCCCAGCCCCAGGGAAGAGCTGCTCATCTTTGGCTGGGACTTTACAGGCTGTAATCACCTTTCATAGCCAGAATCTTGTAGTATAACTGGCAATGCTCTTAGGTACAAACAAACAAACAAATAAACACACAAAAGCAGAGAGAATAGAATAACGAAAGCTCAGGTACCTCATCACCAGCTTCAAAAGGCCCTGACTTTCTGCTGTGGAGTTTCCTCGGGGGTGAGGGTGGGGGTGGGGGGTCGGGGTGGGGGGTGGGAGGGCGCCCCACTTCTCACCTCTCTCTTTGCAACACTTTTTCTTTAATTTGCAAACAGTTGATGACTTTTTAGATAACCTTGGCCCATGCCCTTCTGCCACAGCAAACAGAAAACTAATGCTATTCTCGTGGCTTATTTTTTTTTACGCTCAGGGGACAGGGTCTGTTTTAGCAGAGCGCTTAATCCAATGGCAGATTATTGTCAGAAAGAACAGCCCAGCCTAATGCCAAGTGGAAAAATGTCATTTTAAGCATTTTTCTACACCCAATCAGACAACATGAATTAATGATGTGACTGGCCAAGTCATGCAGCTGCTGGGCGCGGGGGGTTGGCTGGGGGCTGGGTCTTTACTAAGAGCCCTTTCCAATCCCCGCCCCCCCCCCCCCCCCCCCCCCCCACCGCCAGAGCAGGCCTGTCTGGGTTCGAGGCTCTCCTGCAGCCTTGATGGTTCAGGGAGGGGGCAATTGAGGATGTTGCCCATGATGTTACTCATCCGTTTTTTTAAAGGAATGACTTGATAATTTCTGCAAAAGGCAGCTCCGGGAAAGGGTTTGTCTTTCCTGATTATCTGGCATGGTCTTTTTTTTTTCTTTTCTTTCTTTTCTGACAATGAGACCTAAGAACACTGAGGGTTTTGCTTTTTGCCTTGGCTACCAGGAAGCCTGGTACTTAATTTATAGCCCAATTACAGTGACTGTTTCACCTAGGGTCCAGGTAACTTACCTCCCCCCATTTCCGGTCTGTGATTTCCGGTTTCTCACTTTTATCTTTATATGCCTTGGGTACAGGGGTTTTATTGTACCCAACCTTCATTTTCATTTCTTTGAATTAGGAGTGGTAGGAATGAAAAATAAAAGCAAACAGAATGTAACTGCACCTTCCCTCTTCGTAGATCCTTTGGGAGAAATCCAGAGGTTAAAGCAGTAGTTCCCAATGTGGGGCAATTCAAGAATGAGTTATTAACAGTGAATTTTTTGCATTTCTTATGGTTCTACAGGTCTCAAATACAATATATAAATATATATAATAGAGAACTGAAATGCATAAATATATATTGTGACATATTTATGTATTTCAGTTCTCTATTATATGTTTTGAAACTTTACTTTCTATTTTTCATATCCCTTCATATTATTATTTTTTTTAACAATTTCTTAGTGATGTCTTCTTCAGTACTTCAACTGTCCTTTTGTTCTTTTATTTTTCTCTTTCATGGATGCTATGTTCTTTAGAAGCTTGGTTAGACCAAGTTAATGGCCTTTTAGCTTCCTCCACGTGAGTAGGAGTTCACTTTTTTAAAAAAAATATATTTTATTGATTTTTTACAGAGAGGAGGGAGAAGGATAGAGAGTTAGAAACATCGATGAGAGAGAAACATCGATCAGCTGCCTCCTGCACACCCCCTACTGGGGATGTGCCTGCAACCAAGGTACATGCCCTTGACCGGAATCGAACCTGGGACCCTTCAGTCCTCAGGCCGACGCTCTATCCACTGAGCCAAACCAGCCAGGGCAGGAGTTCACTTTTTGAATAATAAGAATTCTGTGTCATGGGTAGGGGGGGTGTCAGGATTTTAGAGATGCTTAGGGGGGCATGGCCAAAAAAAGGTTGGGAACCAGTGGGTTAAAGTATTGGCCAAGACTACACTATCAGTAGGTGATGATGAGGAGTCACCAGACCTAGTTATATGCAGTACATTTACACCTTGTAGTTTACAGTTTTCACTTTTTAAAGGGCTTCCTCAGGTCTTGGGCAAATCATCTCAATTTGTCCTTGATTTATTCTTTCAACAAATACTCTTTGCTCACTTTATCTATATCATAGTAGGCACCGTGAGTGGATACATAAAGATAAACCAGACACTGTCCTTAGGGAGTTTACAGCTTAATAAGGAATATCAGACATGTTCATCTTATTATAGCACAAGATAAAAATGGCGGGAGTGTTTTAGATAAAAATTTATTGGAGGCCTTTATTCCTGATTACTTTCCTTGCTCCATAGTCTGGTCTTTCTGAAATTAAGATAGCTACTCCCACTTGCTTCTGATTAGTGTTAGCATGCTACATGTTTCTTTACTCTTAACTTTTAATCTATATGTGTATATTTAAAGTTTTTTTTTTAACTAGACAATGTATAGTTGGGTTTTATTTTTTGATTTACTGTGACAATCAGTCTTTTAATGGACATATTTAGATCATTGACATTTAAAGTGATTATTAATATAGTTGGATTAATATCTACCTTATGTGTGACTGCTTTCTATGTGTTACCCTTCTCTTTGTTCCTATTTTTTGTCTTCCTTCTTTTCTCTCTGTTGTGGTTTTAACCGAGTATTTTATGATTCCATTTTCTCTCCTTTCTTAGCATATTCGTTATATTTATTTATTTACTTCTTTTAAAGTAAAAAAATAGAGTTTGCAACATACATTTACAACTAATCCATGTCCACTTTCAAATAACACTATGCTGCTTCACAGGTACTACAAGTCCTTTCTAATAGCAAAATAATCCAAATTCCTCCCTCATGTCCCTTGTATCATTGCTGCCATTAATTTCACTTATACGTAAACATACATACATATACACCAAGCATACATAATTTAATACATTGCTGCTATTATTACTTTGAAAAAACTATTATCAAGAATAAGGAAAGTAAAAGTTTTTATTTTACCTACCCTGATGCTCTTCCTTTTCTTTATGTAGAACTGAGTTTCTGAGCTTTATCACCTTCCTGCTCTCTGATGAACTTCTTTTAACCTTTCTTTCAAGACAGTCCTAGCAACAAATTCCCTCAATTTCTCTTTGTCTGAGGAAGCCTTTATTGTTTCCCTTTGAAGGATAATTTCACGGGGTAAAGAATTCTAGGTTGGTGATTTTTTTCTTTCAATACTTTACATATTTCACTCCATGCCCTTCTTGCTTGCATGGTTTCTGAGAAGTAAGATATAATTCTTTGCTTCTCTAAAAGAAAAGTAGCTTTGAACCCTGGCTTCTCTCAACATTAAAAAAATCTTTGATTTTCTGTAATTTGTATATGATATACTTATGTGTCATATTTGTTTTTGCATTTATCCTGTTTGATGTTTTTGAGATTTCTGGATCTGTGGTTTGGTTTCATTAATTTGGGGGGAAATTCTCAGTCATTATTGCCTTAAATGTTTTTTTCTGTTTCTTTGTCTTCTTTTCCCCTCCTTCTGGTAGCTCCATTGCACATGTTATATATCTTTTGTAGTTGTCCCACAGTTCTTGGATATTTAGTTCTGTTTTCTTTTCAGGCTTTTTTCTCTTTTCAGTTTTGGGAGTTTCTATCGAGATATCCTCAAGCTCAGAGACTTTTTTCTTTAGCCATGCCCAGTCTACTATTAAGCTCATCAAAGGCATTCTTTATTTCTGTTACAGTGTTTTTTACTTTTATCAAAACTTTGATTCCTTCTTAGAATTCCCATTTTTTTTTTTGCTTTCAATATCTGTATTTTTAGTATATTGAGATCATTTGCATTTAATGTCATATATTTGCATATATTTGCATTTGCATATATTTAGATGTAAATGATCTAAATATTAGTGTATTTAGATCATTTGCATTTAATGTCATAATTGATATATTTAGGCTTAAGTCTGTCATGGGAGGGGGTGTGTGTTGGTTTGATTATGGCTAGGAGACACTAAGTTCTGATTTTCCACTAGGTCTCCCCTGACACAAACTCTGCTGAGGGGGGCACCTCATTATTTCCACGTGGACTTGACATCCAGGTCTCCTTGGGCCTTCACCTATATCTCGAGGGAAGGTGACTTGTTACCTCCCAGTGGGGATAAAGCTCCCAGCTCCTTTCTTGACCTCCTGTGACACTGCCATGTGTATTATAGCCTCATGAGGGTGGTGAAGAGTTGCTCCCCACTCAACCTTCCTGGGCAGAGATGGAGTGGGGCCACAGCTCTTTTCCTGTGGCATCGGAGAGCAGTGACTGTCCACGAGTCTTCTGTCTTGCTAGCCTCCCCTTTCATGGTTCTTTCATCAAAGAGAGAAGGCTTTTGTTGGGGGTTTGTCTGTCTTCTGGTCTTTTTGCCACCTTCTTCTGCTCCAAGTCTGGTATATACGAGGCAAAAAAACACCAACCAACCAACCCCAAACCCATAACAAGGCCAGGGAATTCATCACTGTGTTGGCAGTACCGAAGTCCCTAGCCAGTCTGCCTTCTTCTCTCTGCCTTTCAGTCTATTACGTTGGTTTCTATATTCTGTCCAGGGCTTTTTGTTGTACATGCAGGAGGAATAGGGAAACGTATGTCTATTCCATTTTCCTGGAAATGGAACTCTAGCCCTCTTTTTGAACCCGCTCAAAAGTTATCACACGGATCTAAGTTGGGGACTGGGGTCCTGGGGAAGGGCAGCTTTTACACTTTTTTAAATTTTATTTTAACTACATTTAACATTCAGATTCTATGGCCAGGAACCGTGTGAGCTGCTTTACAAATATCCTCTCATTTCACCTTCACAATCCCCCTTTGTGTGAATTCTCATTACCTTGGATTCACAGATTAGGGAACTGGAGCTTGGTGAGCCGTTTCCCCAGGGTTGCTCAGAAGGTCAGTGCAGGGCTGGGCTCTGAACCGGCACCTGATTTGAAAGATTCGCCCGAGAGGCTCACTGCCGCATTCTTCTGTCTTGGAGGCCTGGCGGGCTGCTGGCTTGTTGATGGATTGTTGACTAAAAGAGTTATGTGGTTTGGCCAGAATCTTAACTTGCTGTGGTGGTTGGTGCCTTTCAGGACTGCCACTGACCCGGGAGGTTACTTGAGGACAATTCTTAGAAAGTCAGGGGTTGAACCCAGGCTCTCAGGGCCACTTCCCTCATTTCCAGTCTCCGAACCCAAACAAGTTCTTTCCTTCACCGGAGGTCCGTCCCATCTGCACACCTCACGGGAAAGGGAATTTGTTTGAAAGTCTGACCACATGATTGGCACTAGCACCTGACTTTGCTCGTGCCCCTGAGTCTCTCAATTAGGAAAGAAAACCTGCTTCAGTGTCAGGAGCCCTCTGGCCATGCCCACGAATGCCTGTAAAAGGAGGTTTTCCCTAGCAGAGCTTGCGGGGGTTTTTAGCTCAGGAGGCCTGGTTTAAAAACAAACATCTAACATTTGTCTTGGAGCTTAACCAGCTCCACCAATCTAGCATTCTCTTTAAAGTGCAGTTGTGATTCCAAAGTATGTGGTGAAGCAAAAAAGGAACACCCTTCATACTTCGCATCCCTGTCCCTGGCCGGACCGAGAGCCCACCGTCGTCGTGGGTGCCCGTGTGGGGCCTGCTTCTACCGGGGAAGCGGCTTGGGCTGCGGGGAAGGAGAGGGCTGAGTATCGAAGAGACAGGGTTCGGAAGTTATAGGTTCCTAGGATGGTTTGCCCTATGCAGACACACACATGGGATAGCTCTTATAGAAATGGATTATTTACTTGTTGTTGTTAATCCTCACCTGAGGATATTTTTCCATGGATTATTTATTGATTTATTTTTAATATATTTTATTGATTTTTTACAGAGAGGAAGGGAGAGGGATAGAGAGTTAGAAACATGGATGAGAGAGAAACATCCATCAGCTGCCTCCTGTATACCCCCTACTGGGGATGTGCCCACAACCAAGGTACATGCCCTTGACCAGAATCAAACCTGGGACCCTTCAGTCCGCAGGACCATGGATTATTTAGAGAGAGTGGAAGGGAAGGGGAGAGACAGAAAGATTGCCTCCTGCACCTGTCCAGACCAGGGCTGGGGATCGAGCCTGCAACTGAGATACGCACTCTTGACCAGAATTGAACTTGGGACCCTTCAGTCTACGGTTTGACACTCTATCCACTGAGTCAAACGGGCTAGGGCCAGAAATGGATTCTTATATGACGTGGGATGTACTGGGCAGAGACGTGGGGCTGCTGGAGCCCCCTACTTCCCACTCCCTGCCTCTCAGTCATGCTATGGTCACTAAGGGGTGAGCTGACTGGGCTGCAGTATGAAGACCTGTAGGCAGAACAGGGGAGAAAAACTAGACTGGGCTCCCCCTATCCCAGAGCCCCTCTGCTTCCCTGAAAAATTCAGGAAAATGCTTGCCATGTATCCTGTTCTTCCAACACCGCCCTGTCCCCCGGCCGGGTTTGGTGTTTGGTCACGTGGCTCAGTGCCTGCCAGCAACCTCAGCTTTGCCTTCTGCTCACAGACTGTGCTGCCCAAGGTCTTGATGCCGTACTTCTGACCTGGCCTTTTCTGTGTCCCCATGGGGGAGGGGGATGCCCAGAGAGGGTGGGGACTGAGGGGCGTGGTGTCTGGGACAACTTTCCCTTCCTCCCAGGATGATTAGAAATAAAGACATTATTGATATAATTCAATCAACGGGTGCCTGGCACTACGTCATCACTCAGAGCCACCCTGGGAGATGCCGGTGTTTTTCTCGTTCATTCTCCAAATGCGGCTCTGCTGCTCTACTCAGAACTTCCTGCTCATTTCCTCTCTAGTCTTCTCCAGGTTCCTTTTTGTCCCCTGAAATGCTCTCTGTCCAACGTTTTCTTCCCGTGTGAAGAGCTCTCTGCTGTCCTCTGAGAGCCCTCCTGCCTTGGCGTTGATGACACGCAGCTTGGGGTCAATGTGAGCCTCTCCAAGAGCAGATGCGGTCTTCCCTCTCCAGCGAGATGGTTCCATTCTTATTTGTTTATTTATTTTTTGGTTAATCCTCATTGGAGGATATTTTTCCATTGATTTTTAGAGAGAGTGGAAGAGAGAGGGAAAGACAGACAGAAACATCGATGTGAGAGAAACACATCGATTGGTGGCCTCCTGCACGAACCCTGACCAGGGCCCGGGCTGGGGAGGAGCTTGCAATCAAGGTACGTGCCCTTGACCGGAATCGAACCCAGGACCCTTTGGTCCGCAGGCCGACACTCTATCCACTGAGCCAAACCGACTAGGGCAGCCATGGGCAAACTACGGACCGCGGGCCGGATCCGGCCCGTTTGAAATGAATAAAACTAAAAAAAAAAAAAAAAAAAAAGACCGTACCCTTTAATGTAATGATGTTTACTTTGAATTTATATTAGTTCACACAAACACTCCATCCATGCTTTTGTTCCGGCCCTCCGGTCCAGTTTAAGAACCCATTGAGTCAAAAAGTTTGCCCACCCCTGGACTAGGGCGATGGTTCGACCCTTGCAGACAGGAAATCTTGCCTTTGTATCCCTTCCTGGTCCAAGTGCTGCGTCCTGCGTGCAGCGGCATCTGACCGCGCACAGAGAGCCACATGCCTCCTCACCTCTGGTACCGAGTTTTGTGGAAAGACAAACTCGAGAACAGCCTAGTGTTTACTCCACGGATTCCTCTATTTCCCAACAAGATTTCTTGCGTCCTACCCTCCACCCCCGATTCCCAGCGTGGAGTTCTGCAGTTGCAGGAACCCCCAAGATGCAGGGACCCCAGCGCCCAAGGAGGCTGCAGAAAGCTACATTTCAGCTCAGCGAGGAAGGTCTCAGCATCCTGCCCAGGCACAGCGTTGTCCCAAAGCAAAGACTGGTGGCCACCTTGGCCTTCTCCGCCTAAGCCTGGGAACTCAAAGTGGCTCTTTCCCAGCCAAGGACAAGCAGCCTGGTTCAGGAGGGTGAGAGGCACAGAGGCGGTGGAAGGGGAGGGGGAGGTGGGGCTAATTCTGCTTCCAGGTTGAACCCATATGTTTGGATACTCGGTAGAAGCGGGGACCTGGGAACTGCAGCCCATTATGTCATAGCTCCTCATTCTTTCTTCAAGTTAAAGTTTATCAGGGTGAATAGGACCTGACTTTTTAAAAAAATATATATATTTTTATTGATTTCAGAGAGGAAGGGGGAGAGAGAGAGAGAGAGAGAGAGAGCCATCAATGATGAAAGAGAATCATTGATCGGCTGCCTCCTGCAGGCCCCACACTGGGGATCGAGACCACAACCCGAACATGTGCCCTTGACTGAAATCGAACCTGGGATCCTTCAGTCCACAGGCCAATGCTCTATCCACTGAGCCACACCAGCTAGCGCCGGACCTGGCATTTTTCATGCCCATTTGAATTGCACATTTTCCTGTGAGGATACGCAACCTAGCGGTGAGGTTTTTGCTGAAGGCTCCTGCTCCCCTTTCAGCTGCACCACAAGCACTTGACCCTGGAGTGGGGTAGACAGGAGGTTCGGCACACGCAGCCAACGACAGCGTTCAGTGGGCTGTGTACACAGGAGCCAGGAGGGCTGTTTCTGTCTAGAGGCGGAGGCAGCAGGGTGCCCCCGAGAGGGGCTCCGCGTGCAGCACAGTGTGTGAGGTGGGTGTCTGTGTGAGGCCTGGGTGGGGAGCGAGGCCCGAGGGTGGGGGCGTGTGTGTCCTGCTGTGTGTGGTCCTCCCAGCCTTGGGGCCGAGGCTCTGTTTTGAATGTCACTCTCAGCGTCGGAGGGCCTGGGCCGCTGCCAGCGGAGCTGGTTGGTGTTGAAGGGCCCGGGGTGATGGCTGTGGGAATGGCACCAGCCCGCCCGGCCTCTGAGGTAGCTGGTTTCCTCCGTGTCCCCGAGCAGGAGAGGTGTCACAGGCTGTGTGGGAAAGCAGGGACGCCCAGGGTGGGGACTGGACAGCGCTGGGTGTAGCCTGGGAGGGGCCAGGGAAGAAGGCAGAAGGGGGAGTCCTGGGGGAATAAGGAGAACAGGGCTTGAAAACCGCGATGAGGCACTCCTCCAGCCCTTGGCTCTCTTTATCTCTTCAAATGAAAGCCAGGCCTCTGCGGAACGCTGCACTGGAGAGTCTGCTGGGAAACAAGAAAGGTCGGGGAGCAGTGGGAGAGGGAGTGACTTTTCTGCCTCAGGGGACAGCATATATGCTGGGTGGGCGGCACAGTAATTTAGTATTTATTCGTTCCTCAATTGGTTATTGAGCACCTACTCTGTTCCAAACCCTGGCCTGAGGGACAGATAAAATAGAAGCCCTGGGGTCTGCTCTAAAGCAGTGGTCACCAACCTTTTGGACCTCACGGATCCCCAGGGATGTATGGACCACCAGTTGGTGACCACTGCTCTAATGGGCTCAGAGTCCAGGGAAGAATGTAGACAAATAAATAGATGATGATGTGATATTATATTATTCATCCTGGAAAATATCAATAGTATATTATCTATACTATATTTATTAGTGTATAATATACTAGTAGTACTCATATTAATGAACTAATAACATAATTTTTAGTATATAGTAATGTAATTTATATGTGTAAATTATATGTCTGTACATAGCAAATCAATAGTATATACATACCGTATACATATATACACTTATACACATATATAGGGTGTTCCAAAAATGTATACACACACTTTGAATAATTATAAAGCCAGTGTTTATTAAAATACATTTCATTTTCAAAATTGAGCTATCAGCTATTAAAGTGTGAATCCATTTTTGGGGGACACCCTGTACATATATAGCCTATTAGATAGTATACACACACACACATACATACACTATTCATATTCTGAATTTGGATATCCTATATAATAAAACCCTAATATGCAAATCAACCAAACGGCAGAATGACCAGTCGCTATGACGCGTACTGATCACCAGGGGGCAGACACTCAACGCAAGAGTGTCAGCCAGAAGCTGGGCTCACAGTCAGCGAGTGCAGCAGTGGTGGTGGGAGCCTCTCCTGCCTCTGCAGCAGCGCTAAGAACTCCCAGAGGGTCCTGGACTGCAAGAGGGTGCAGGCTGGGCTGAGGGAGCCAACCCCCCTCCGTGCACGAATGTTGTGCACCAGGCCTCTAGTATATGTATATACACACATACAAGTACTCTTCCATGAACCTCTGCCTCTGTTAACTCAGATAATCTCTACAACGATTCTATGCTAGTAAGTGGCATGACTGGACTTGAACCCATGCAGTCTGCCCCAGGTCTACCTCTTAATTACTTCCCTATACAGCCTCTCTGTAGAGGTGGACACAGGCTGCAAGAGGAAATCCTATATAATAAAAGGGTAATATGCAAATTAACCCTAAAGGTGGAACAACTGGTCGCTATGACGTGCACTGACCACTCAATGCAGGAGCTGCCCCCGGGTGGTCAGTGTGCTCCCACAGGGGAAGCTCCACTCAGCCACAAGCTGGGCTGATGGCTGCAAGAGTAGCGGTGGTGGCAGGAGACTCTCCTGCCTCCTCGGGGAGCGGGCCTAAGCTGTCAGTTGGACATCCCCCGAGGGCTCCCGGGTTGCCAGAGGGATGTGTGAGTGCCAGCTTAGGCCTGATCCCCTGGGGAGCAGGCCTAAGTTGGCAGGTGGACATCCCCTGAGGGGTCCAGACTGCAAGAGGGTGCAGGCCAGGCTGAGGGACCCCCTCCGAGTGCACGAATTTTTGTGCACCAGGCCTCTAGTAAAAAATAAGAATGTTAAACTCTGCCCCAGGGAGCCAGAGGGGCTTCAGAGCACAGGTCGTGGAAAGACTGGTGTTCCAGGATTGGGTCTGCACCTGCATTGGGGATGGGGAGGGAGGGTGGAAGGTATTCCAAATAAGGAATCAGAACTTCCCAGGGCACAGAAGCAGGGGCGAGCCGGGTGCCTCACTGCAGGTCAGCCCAGGCCAGGGACAGAAAGCCAGCGCACAGCCTGGACTGTCCAGCCCAGGCCTCGGGTGCCACATCATAGAGGTCAGTGTCAAGGCTCTCTCCCTCCCCCCCCCCTCCCCGCCCCTCGCCCCCTCTACACGTGCAAGGTTCCTATCAGCTGACTGCCGTCCAGGCTCCAGGCAGTGCTGATGACAACAGTGCTGCCTCCTGCTAGTGTGGGGAGGGTGGGCGGGCACGTGGGGGAGGACTGGAGCCCATCTCCTTCCCAGCAGTGATGCCCATCCAGCTGTCAGCCTTTGCCAGAGGGGTCAGCACAGCGATGGTGAGGAGGCTGATTAAGGAGCTGTCCATGATATTGCTCAACCTCAGCACGTGGAGTCCACTTGCCTGGGTCAGCCGGCCATCTGCATCTTGTTTAGTGTCCCTACTCCTGTGAGTCCTGCTCTCTGGCCATCTGTCCAGCTGAGGGGGAGGTTTGCAGGCAGAGGAGGCTGGCCTCCTGGTTCTTGCTGTGTTTCTCCAACGAAACAGATGCTTGGAGCAAATAAACAGCCCAGGCAGCCTTGGAGGGGTCGTGTCAGGCGTAGCTGAGACGTGCTGTCCTTTTTGACGACTGCTGATGGGCTTGAAGGGATCCATGTCGAGGGCCAGATCCTAGCTGAGAGCGTATTAAGGCCAGGAATTTCCCATCATCTGTAATGACAGTACTTGCTATTTGTTTAATGCTTCACAGTTTCCAATGTCCCACAGTCACCAGCCAACAAGGAGTTAACAGGGACCTTGCATTCAAGTTCTTGGACTCCGAATTGTGAGCTCTCTTCTCTGCCTGTGCGATTCTCAGCCCTGGTAGCTTAGCCCAGAAAATATTACAAGTCCCTGTGGAAGCTGCAGGCTGTGCTTCGACGGATTGTATGAGTTTATGGGTTCCCGTCCCCTCCCTTCCTGTGGGAGAACGGACTGGGGGACACCCGTGGGACAGAGCTGTTCTTCAGTGGGGACTGTCCCTAGTCAGGCCTTCACCATCCTGGGGCAGAGAACGAGCCGGCTGGGCAATCCAGCAGACCTGGGCTTTGGACTCCTGCCTCCATTTGCAGGACCTTGGATGAATTCCTTCACGTTTCTTAGCCTCAGTTTCCCCTGCTCGTGACCTCCCTCCCCATTCTCTCCCCTGGCTCGTTCCTCGAGTCTCATCTGGCAGGAGAGCCACATGCAATTGCTTGCCCCTGTCTTCTCCCTTTACTTGGCTGCCTCCTTTTCAAGTCGCTCCATACTCTTATCCAGCAAACCAGTCACCTATGAGCCTCAGCTTAGTCACTGTCCAGCTGCAGCCCAAACATGGCAGGAAGGATTCCATAGGCTTGAAGGAGATAATCCTGTATCGTGCTAAGCAGAGGGTGGCTCACTAACCTGTTTGGTAAGTGTTAGCTATGACTAGTATTGTTGTTAAGTGGGATTTATGAAGGAAAGCGTAATGATTCATAAATCTCGGGGCTGGAGGTGACATTTGTGAATATTCCTGTTTTGACAGATAAGGCCTAAGCGGCAAAGTAAGTTCAGATATGGGAGTAGATCCCAGTATTAACTCATTCATTCATTCATTCATTCATCCATCCATTCATTCATTCAACAAACACTTATCGAACCCTTACTATGTGCCAAGAACTACACCAAGTATTGATATAAGAAGATGTGTGAGGCACAGTGCCAGCCGCCAAGGAGCTCATGATCTAGCTGGGGAGACAGACACATAAATACTAATAGGGTATGATAATGTGGCACGTGCAACAATGGGAGCTCACATGGGCACTGCCTAGCTATCGACAGGGTTTCCTCTTCCTCTGAGAGATTTACGCCGCAGCCTCTTCTTGTCTTATCCCGTGTTCCTCAGGTGGGCAGGAGGGAAAGGGCCACATGGTCAGCCTCTCCAACTTTTTTAGCTTTTGCCTGCTTTGACAAATGACAGAAATCTTACTCTCATTGGTTAGGCCCAAGTTAAAATACTCTGAGACTTCACCCATCCTCCACTGTCCCCCTCTTTCTTTCTTAATCCTGGATCTAATTTGGGTTGCTTCAGAAATCATCCTAGAACCAGAAGGAATGGTTGGGGAAACTGCATGGAGATGTAGGCTTTGAGCCTCTTTGGGATTCCAGCTAGCTATACTTGTACTTCAAGCATGTCAAACTCAAAGGCTAACACAAGCCAAATAAACAAGGTTTAAGTTTCTGTGGGCCGCAAAAAAACAAAAGCTTCAATTTTTATAGAAACGTAGGTTTATTTTGATAGAGACATGCTGAATACAAAGGGCTGAAATAAATGAGCACCCGCTAACATAAAACAATAGAACATTTTAATAAAAATTAATATTTTTCTTGAACATTAACTTACCACTGGATAACTGCACAAATTAATAAGCATAATGCAAATAAACCTATTTTTCTTGTTCTCCAAAAGTGAAATATTTCCTGTTGCGCACACCAAACAAGTCAGTCCAAGACTAATGACGCGGCCATTGGCTGCTAAAATATTCGCTGCCACTATCAGTGGAGAGAAATGGTGCGCCTGTGCTTAAGGTGCGTAAGGGAAATGAATGCAACACGATTATAGTCATCAGTCATTAGCGAACGTGTAGTTCATTGTTAATAATTATGTATAACAGGATATTGTAAAAATTAAGCTACAAAATTTTTATTAACACGTTTCTTACATACTGTTATATTGGCTGGGCTGCAAAAATATTCGTTGTGGGCCGCATGTGGCCCGAGGACTGCGAGTTTGACATGCTTGTTGTACTTGTTTACTATAATGAGAACATTTGGGAAGACCATACCTATCATCTAGCATTTAGCCCAAGGCTTTGTAGGTTACGGAAAGCCCAGAGTTCAAAGCCCCATCACCGCATGCAATTTCAATGGCACAAGCAGATGGCATTACCAAGTGGTACTTATTCATGGCCTTTAACTCTGCTTTTCCTCTTTTCTCTTCCTCTCTCCCTGCCCTAGGGGGGCGGGGGGCGGGGGGCGGGGGGCGGGAGAGGGGGGAGAGACAGTGACCCCAGCCACATTCCTTCATTATCACACTTCCTTCTGTAGACGGAGCAGGCATTCCAGGACTCTGATCTGTGTGAAAGCTCTGGAGGCCTGGTGGGAACGCTGCTCCCAGAACACGACTCACACGACTCGTTTCAGAAGCTTATCTGGTACATGCACTTCCAAAGAAAAGACTTAGGCGGGGGGATACAAGAGGCAATCCACGTGTGTGTGAAGCGGATGGAGTGTGATGCGTAGACGCCCAGCCCATGCCAGGGATTAGAGAGAGAACAAAATGAACGCTGCCTAAGCCCCTCATCGACGATTTGTAAGAAATAAACTAATAACATGTCCAACTTACCTCTCACCCAGCCCCACTCACCGTCACTTGTCAGAGCCCTTTCATGTCCTACTTTGGGTCCAATCAGCTATGGCTCAGGTGGGGTTACCAGGTGGAAAAACCATCACCTACGGCTACCCCTCCAACAGAAGCTGTGCACAGGGCAGTTTCATTGGAGGAGGGTGGCGGGCAACCTGGGGATCATCACTGATGTCTCTGTTAGATGTTGGAGCTTTAGTGAGGGGTGCAGGTAGCTGTATATGTGTGTAAACACACACACATACACACACACACACACGAATACATGAAAGAAGGAGCGTGTATTTGCTGGGTTCTCATGTCTGATTCAGATGGATGCTTGGGTTTGAGGCCCAGGGGATGGCGAAGGAGAGGTAGTGCTGGGGGAGGGGGAGGGAGGGTGGGAGCTGAGGGAGCCAAAGGCTGCAGTAGGAAAGGGGGTGGCGTGGGAAACGTGGGTGCTTGAGAACCGATTTTACAGCTGAAGGGAATTTGCAAATTCTTTGTGTGGAGACATTAAAAGGATAAAAACCTTTTTTTATGCTGAAGAAATGATTTTATTTGCTCTCTCCTCTTGTTTGGTTCTTTTCATACAATACTTTGCCAAACTCACTAAAAAAAAAAAAGGAAAAAGTCCCTCAAATGGGTTCAAGGTGTAGAAAGCACAGCTGAGCTCCGTGGGAAGGAGCTGTGTGTGGCTGAGGAGAGTGGGCTCGGCTGGTTTGGGGACGTGTTCCCGGGCTGCTGGCCTCCTCCCCTGGCAGGGACCAGATCCCTGCCCACCCATTTGGCAAAGCTGCTCTTTATCTTTTGTTTTATTTTTTTTTTCTTATTGGCATTTTCTTTCTTCCCTTTTAACTGTGTCCAATCAAACTGGCACAGACGAGGCTTCGGAAGACCAGTTGGAGCCATCCCATTATTCCTGCCTATCAAATTCTGGGGTTTCTGTTTCCTGTCCCATCCTGTCTCCTGACCCCAGCTCACCCTGTCTCCACCGACGTGGCCTTTACCATCCTCTACTGCGTGTCTGGAGCTCTGCCCATCCACTTTGGTATTAGGGGTGAGGGTCGGGACTGTGTGTGAGGCCTAACAAAACCATCAAGAGAAAGGAACATACGTTTCCCCGCATCATTAGCTATTCGCATCTTCATTTGCTTCATACTTGCTCGTTTTGTAGATGTAGGACACAGGGGTGGGGAGATATTGTATGAGTATTAGATATATATTAGATAAAAAGGAAATATACTGCGTGGTTGCTTTAACGAACGATTGAAAAGTGTAGCTTTTTGGTTCTTTGAATACTTATTTCCTTTTCTTGCTCCATTTTAGATACTGAGGGGACAGCTGAATCACAGAATTTTATAGTTGGGAGGGATCCTTAAAGGACAGTAGCAGAAGTGCACACCGTGCTCTGGGAAGCCCCCTCAGACGTCACCCCCTCTTCTTCAGTCAGAACAGTTCCAGGTTTACTGATTTCATGTCTTGAGTTTTGGCAAGTTGGAAACTCCTTGGGTGTATTTTCATGCACCTTCCCTATTTAATGGATGAGTAAAGTGAGCCAGACAACAATGAGAAAAGAAAACAAACATCTTCAACCAAGAGCTCTACTTACTGGCGATCTTTCCATCGGAGGTTCATTTTCTACCTCTACGCCCAGTGACTTGCTTGTCTTACTACTGACTCCCACTCTGGCTCCTTCAGTGACCTCCACCCCCTGAAGGAGGCAGTGGCGTCCTTCAAGTCCATAAGTTGCTGGGGCTCCCCAGGTCACCTGACCTCCTTGCCCTTGCTCCATCAATCAATTTGTAGGTGGAAATTAGGATTTCCTGGATGCCCTTGGGGTAAAGCATCGGGAAAAGACTCACAAGGAAGTGGTGGGATTATACACAGCAGAGGTTGAAGAAAACATTTGGTTCTAGGTGGGGACCAGTGAGTAATGAGATTTTCACTTTTTGAATCCAACTATGAGATTTTCTTATTGAAAACCACCCAAGGAGACTTTTGGCCAGTCTCATTGTTGCTTTTTGCTCTAGGGAAGTCTTTGAACACCTTGGGTTGTGATGTCTGTACGGTAGGCTGTTGGAACCGGGTTAACTTTCAGGAGGTACTATTTCAAACGCAACCTCCATGATTTGGATGGTTGGGTTGTTTGCCCCAAGGCATCTGCTTTATAGCAAAGCCCATTTCATAACTCATAGGTGACTCATAGGCCAACTCTGCTGTTTGGTTGGGGGTGAGGGTAAAGATTGTGGTTTAAGAAGAGACATTTTCTCTGTGGGAAACTAAGGGATTTGTGGTGGAATGATTCTGGCCCAGGGCCCCTTTAGCACAGTTAATTAATTCTAACAACAAGTATTTAGTGTGTGTTGAGCATACGAGGCAATGCTCTAATCCAGCGGTCGCCAACATTTTGGACCTCACGGACCACCAGTGGTCCATGGACCGCCGGTTGGTGACCGCTGCTTAATCGACTGAGATGATCTGATATGGTAATGGAGAGTGGGTGTGAAAAACACATGATTTTAAAATATAGTCCCCAACCTATGGTTCAGGAGGCACAGTGCCAGGCATTATTCTTGCATAAAATCCATTCTTGACTGCGGGGGACTTATCCGTGAAGTCCAGGTTGGTGATTTTGTTTCCTTCGCTGTTGCGGGGAAGGGAAGCAGTTCCTGGCCCCGGTCCAGCATTTGTGATCCTCCCAGCAGGCTGCCATATCTTCTGGGTGGGCCTGCGTCTTTTGTTTCACAGCTGTTCCCAAACCTAGACCTCTGCGGAACTCTCATCAAAGAAGCGCCCAGGAGCGGCTCAGTGCCGGGGGCAGGCCGGAGGAAGTCCTCAGGCCTAATTTGTCCCCCCGTACCTTTAGCCCTCAGCACTAATTGATTTGTTTTTATTTGGAATAAAGACCCTCTCATTATTGGCTCTCCTTCCTTTCCTGGAATTTGACATGAAAATTACCATTGTTTTAGTTACGGGCCTCCGAAGGAATAAACCATTTGAGCAATAACAATGGCAAAAATGGGTTTCAAACGGCTCACTTTTTAGTCTGGGTGTCTGTGCTGTTCGAATTGAACGTGGACTGAATTTGGGGTGAGTACAAGGGGGCTGTATTTATTTTTAAACTCCTCTTGGATGTAATGAGAACCAGCTGCCGGGCCAACAAGTGCATCTCTTTTCCCCACAGAAAGCCTAGCAGCCGAGCTACAGCCACTGGGGTTTCCTGGGTTCTGACTTTTCCTAAGTCACAACCTACTTGCGTTTTACCCTTTATCTTCCAGTCCTCCAGCCTTTGATCATGGATTTTCAATGCCTCCTGAGAAGGGTGGCCTCATTCAGTGTCAGCCAACTTCTCTGCATATGGCTCCAACTCCAGGTCCAAACTGGGCATGCTCTTTTGGGGGCCAGAAGAACATTCCTTCCCGTGTGCTGTTCCATGAGGCATCCCCAGGCACCTTTTCTCCAGAAGGGTAGCACTGAGTTAAAATTCTTACTTGAGTTTATAGGCTGATGAATAGGAGCGGTGGTGGGGGGTTGCGGGGAGCAGGCATGCACCGGAGCGGAGAGCAGGACGCAGAGAGCGAGGCGCTGGCCACCTCAGCTCATTTGGCCACATGAGAAAGCGGAAGAATGATTTACTAGGTGCTGCCTTCATCTCGCACGGATGATGCAGGCAGATGATGGAATGCATTTTTTTTTTTTTCTGTAACAGAATGCTTTTGGCGGGGACACTTCCCAGTTATTAAAAATGGGGCAATGAGGTGAGCTATAAATGCAAACCTCCAGGTAGGAAAATCCAGAAGAAATAAGTAAGAAAAAGAAGACGGGGTGGAGACTTCCTGGAAGAAAAATATGAAAAAGTAAGTGAAGAAGAAAGGTAGGTTGTTGAGATTGACTAGGAGAGATGAAGAGTTCGCAAAGGCTAGTAAAACCTCAGGAATGGAGTTTGAGAAAGCATAAAAGTGACTTTACTCCCTGCCCCCTAACCCCACCCCCCCCAAACGAGAGAGGGTTGGGGGAGGGGTTGCCTGGGAGATTGAATTTACAGGTCTGTGGAAGAAACAGCAAGAATGAGAATAAGTAACTCAGGGATTTTAAAGTAATTGAACACCCCCGAAGCTGTGGGTAAATGTGCATTTCAGACAGATTTGGGCAAATTTCCGCAGAACCCATTCAGAGAACATGATCTAGTGCGTCTCGGCTCCTGACGGAGGGACGGAGGGACGTGCTTTGCAGGACCAGAGAACTCTCCACAGCTGAGCCTTAGATCCAGTTTCCACGTGTTCCTCCTTCTCTGGTTCCCATAACACTCATCTGTGGTCAGATATATTTAGCTCTTCAATCTATTCAGAATAGGGAATTGTTTCTATTCTTTGCTCAGTTTGTTTTAGTATTTTTTTCTCATCCCTCACAAGGCTGTGAGATTCTTAGGGACAAGGCAAGTGCTTTATTTTTCTTTTGTATTATTCCCGGCCTTGTAGAGCGGTGGGTCAATGGTAGATATAGGATGACAGTAAGTAAATGGTCACTTCATAGGAGAAAACCAGCTTCCCTCCCTCCCCTTTTCCCCTCCCTCTTTCCCTTTTTCCCTCCCTTCTTCTCTTTTTCCCTCCCTCCCTCTGATATTTATAAAGCTTCCTATGTGCCATGCACTGTTCTAAGCTGTGGTGAGCTGGCACGGCCATGGCATACTCAGCCCCAGGGTGCCTTATGTGCCGCGACAGCTCAGCCAGTTTCGGTGAGCCTGAGAGGAGGCCGTGAAGGATTGAGAAAAGACAGATAAGAGAATGAAAGCTGGGTCTGGGTGGGACGCTGTTCTCTCTGATGGCGAGCTAGCGACAGCGCCACGGACTACAAGCCGTGTCTTTCTTTTATAGCCAGATTCCACGAGGCAAAGTAAGGGCGTGGTCAAGATGTTTACAACATTCTCGTGGGTTTCGATCCTACTCAACTACATTCACCTGAACTCTATCAAGCCCACATCACTCAGGCACGTGGGGCCACGTGTTCAGACCACAGGCTCAAGCTTACAGCTATAGCTGTTGGCTATAATTGTGCTGGGAGGGCTCTGCCCTCCAAGCTGGGTCTTGCACGTGGCCATGAGAGGACTGTGCCCTCTCATTAGTCCAAGGCTTGAACCTGTCCAAACACTGTAGCCGCTCTCCACAAACAGCAAACACACAGACCAGATCTAGTGAAGGAGGTTTGCATCCCAGGAGGGGAGAAAGATGACACAGCAAAGTGATTACACATGTAACACGCCACGTGGTGGTCGGTGCCATGAAGGGCATTGGAGAGGGAGAGCGTAAGTGGCAGGAGCAGAAGGAAGATAAGGGCAGGTTCTAGTTTATACACGGTGCAGGGAGTGTCCTGTTTTTGTACAGTATTAGCGTCCCTCCCAGTTCCACGTTTTGGCAATTATCGATAAAGCTGCTTTGGACATTCATGCTTGGGTTTTGGTGTGGACTTGTTTTCATCTTTTTTGGTAAATAAATGTGATGGCTGGATCCTATGTATGGTAAGAATATGTTTAGTTTTGTAAGACCCTGCCAGGGATGGGGAGTGGGGGGAATTGGATGAAGCTGGTGAAAGGTACATATTTCCAGTTGTAAGATAAGTCCTGGGGATGTGATATACACTGTGATGACTACAGTACCACTCCTGTGTGGCATATTAGAAAATTGCCAGCAGAGTCAAGCCTAAAAGTTCTCATCGCAAGAGGAAAAAATGAAAAACAATTTTTAATTTTTACCTTTTTTAAAAAATATATATATTTAATTAACTTTTTTACAGAGTGGAAGGAAGAGGGATAGAGAATTAGAAACATCAAAGAGAGAGAAACCTCAATCAGCTGCCTCCTGCACACCCCCTACTGGGGATGTGCCCACAACCAAGGTATATGCTCTTGACCGGAATCGAACCCGGGACCCTTCAGTCCGCAGGCTGATGCTCTATCCACTGAGCCAAACCAGTTAGGGCAATTTTTACCTTTTATGGATATTAATAAAATTTACTATGGTAATCATCTCATAATATATGAAAGTCAAATCTTTATGCTGTACCCCTAAACTCATGGTGCTGCTATATGTCAACGATATCGCAATAAAACTGCAAGAAAAACAATCATCAAACTGCCCTCCAAAGTGGCTGGCCCATTTTGCATTCCCACCAACAATGAAGGAGAGTTCCTGTCGCTCCACATACTCCCCAGTATGTGGTGTTGTCCGTGTTTTGGATTCTGGTTATGCTAATAGGTGTGTAGTGGCTTCTCTTTGTTTTAATTTGCATCTCCCTAATCACATCTCTTCATATGCTTATTTGCCATCTGTCTATCTTCTTTTAAAAAAAATACATTTTTATTGATTTCAGAGACGGTGAGAGAGAGATAGAAAAGTCAATGGTGAGAGAGAATCACCGATCGGCTGCCTCCTGTATGCCCCCTACTGGAAATGGAGCCTGCCATCTGGGCATGTGCCCTGACAGGGAATCAAACCATGACCTCCTGGTTCATAGGTCGACACCCAGCCATTGAGCCATGCCAGCTGAGCTGTCTATCTTCTCAGGTGTCTGTTCAGGTCTTTTGCCCACTTCTTAAACTGAGTTGTTTATTTATTTGTGGTTAAGGTTTAAGAGTTTGTTGTATAATTTGGGTAGCAGTCCTTTATGCAATATATCTTTTGCAAACATTTTTCTCTGCGTCTATGGTATGTCTTGTCGGTGTCTTTTGCAAGCAGAAGTTTTAAATGGTAATGAAGTCCAGCTTATCAATTCTTTCTTCCATGGCTTGTGTCTTTGATGCCGTATCTAGAAAGTCATTGCCAAACCCAAGGTCATCTGGATATTCTCCTATGTTACCTCCTAGGAGTGATATTGTTTTGCATCTGTTCGGTGCTTTTTAAAAACTTCATGTAGCTTCTGAAACTTTCCACTCCCTTTCCCCCATGTTCCCGCCTTTTCACCTCTTCTTTACTATGCCATGTCACTCAAGTTAAAAACACAGATTATCTCACAACTCCCAACAGACTCAAATTCTTATGTACAACAGATGTGAAGGGAGAGTATTTACCTTCTAATTAGCCTGCTGGAAGAAGCCGAGAGACCCAGGCCAACAGGCCAGTCTTTATTTTCCTGATTATTTTATTCAGAGATTCATGTCTTGGATGGCCTCAGCCTTCTTACAGTGTTGTGCCTGCCTGCCATCCTGCCCCCTCCTCTTCCAATTTTGCTCTCGGCTTTGCTCCCACTCTGACTGAGTCAGGAATAAACTGAGAGAGAACTGGCTTTTGAACCTTTTTGGTTGACAAAGTTCTGGAAATAATGGTTGTTGAGCTGACTGGTATATGCTGTCCCAGTGAAAAATTGTGATGATGCTGAGAGCAACAGTTCCATGGAAATCTTTTTTTAAAAATATATTTTTGTTGATTTCAGAACGGAAGGGAGAGGGAGAGAGAGAGAGAAACATTAGTGATGAGAATCATTGATTGGCTGCCTCCTGCACCCCCCACACTGGGAACTGAGCCCGCAATCTGGGCATGAGACCTGACCGGGAATTGAACCGTGACCTTCTGGTTCATAGGTCGACGCTCAACCACTGAGCCATGCTGGCTGGGCTACGGAAATCTTCAATCCACCTGCACATACACTAGGGTATGGCTTCTGGCCAGGTGACCTCAGTGTCATTTTGATCCAGTTTGCATCTAGGACTGATGGCTAGTTCCTTTCAAAATTCAGTGCTGACTTTATAAACCCAAGAATATCTGGCCTCCATTCCCAGGCGCCTTTATTTTTGGCTTTGCTTTTCTATAGGCTGTGCATAAACCGCTTTATTTTTAAAATTACTTCTTTTTTTTTTAGGAATCCAGTGGTTTAACATTCGCTCTTTAGGGTAAGTTGCCTGTTTACATGCCTTGACCCCGAGGAACCAGAAACCAGGACGTGAAAACCAGGGAAAAGTTCCAAAGAACTAGATACTCATCCCCCTGAAGTGAAGTTCAAGGCTGGCTCAGAGACCTGACACCTGCTGCAGCCTTCAACCCAGGGAGCTGGGGCATGCTCAGCTGCAAGGATGGGATTGGGAAGGAATTGTGGTGCCAAACAAGATGGGGTGAAGGCAGCACTTTGAGGGAACACTGTCCTGCCAGCAAGCTTTCGAGGGAAAGGGCTACCAATAAAATTGTCAAGTATTATTAGAAAGGATTATTAAAAAAATAAGTGGAGGTGGTTAATTTGGAAGCAGACAGACAGGGATACAAGGAGAGATGGAGGACAGAGCATGGTGGAAGTTGCTCAACCATAACCTCAGAGCAGGGAGAAGAGTCGTGGGGCAGGAGGAGCCGAGGCTGGGCAGGAGTGAATGAGTCCATGGTCTCCCAGCCAGCCCTGGGGTCGCCAGTGCTCTCATCATAACCACCTGGGAGCTTAAACATTTACCTCACAGACTGCTTTAGTGGGTTTGAGGTAGGACCTAGGAGTCTGTTTTCAAAAAATGGCTTCCCTACCCCACTCCCCAGTGAGGCTGTTGAATGGCTGGGGCTCTGGGTTCTGAAAGCCCACAATGGGTGGTGGTCCCATTCAGGTCAGTGTTCAGATGGAGTCCTTATCCAAGTGTCCAGCCTTGTGCTTTTGGGTGTTCTGTTCCTGTTAGACCCCATTACTCCAGTCTTAACATAGCACTTGACGTAACTCCTAACTGTCATGGCTGACGGACTTCATACAAAACTGTCAAAAGTGTTCAACAGTCCGCTCTGCTCCTGCTCTATACAAATAGGCGTGTGTGGTCATAAAGGAAGATGTGACTGTACTTTTTTGAAAAAAATGGCTTTGCAAATGCTGTCTTACTTCTTCGTATCCTAACCTGGCTGAGCGGGAGAGGGAGAGAAAGGGGAGGGATGTGGAGAAAGTGGCTATGTTTGGGAGGTGATCTAACCCCAGAGATTAGTGAAAAGGAAGGGCCAAGCCCTCAATAGACCAGTCACCCAAACTCAAGACAAAGGCCGAGGCGTGTGGCCCAGGGCTGTTTTCTGGGTGGTGTGCGCCCCTGGCACCTAGCACTCCTGCCCAGGGTTTGCAAATTGGGGAGTGAAGGCTGAGGATGGAGTGTGAATAAAGGCTTGTAACTTTGGTGCCTGGGTGGTGCTCTCCAGGTAATGTTGACAGAGAAATCCTCTTGACTCCGGGGCAAGCACTGACTGTTGACCTGTACAGGTTGAGTCTTCGGAGCAGCAGCCTGTGAAAGCCGTGAGCCAGGTGGTGGAGGACAGGGTCCAGGTTGGATTGACTGAAACCTGGAGTTTCTGGAAAACTCAAGGACGAGACAACCTTAAGAGAGAGACACTAGACTTTCTGCCAATCTATCGTGAGGCTTAAACAATTAAGAAGCCCAAAGCAATATACAGACACGTGCCACATAATGATGGTTTAGTCAACGACCAATCGCATATAAGACAGTGATATACCATCCAGCCTAGGTGTGCAGTAGCTATACCATCTAGGTTCTATAAGCACACTCTGATGTTTGCACAATGCCGAAATCACCTCACGACACATTTCTCAGAATGGATCCCTTTTGTTGAGCGGTGCATGACTGTATTTGCTTGTTACCCCGAGTATAGATTGGTTGCACACATTAATTCACGTACTCCTTTACAAACGTGGAAACAGAGACTTAGAGAAGTGAGGTAACTGGTCCAAGTCACCCAACTGAGTCGGGGAGTGAGAATCCAAACCCCATCCCGGGTGATTCCAAAGCCCGCTCTCTTTCCACTCGACCCTACTGCCTCTGGCTGAGTCGTGGGTCATAAGGGAGGTCCTGCAGATTTCGAACCATTTTCCAACGAGAAAACCGAGACCCAGAGAAGTGAAGCAACTCGTTCAAGGTTAATCAACTAATTACTAGAATTTCTTTAGACCTGCTTCCGGCATAGGGAGATCTGAGTTGCCATGAACTTCTAAGAACTTCTTATCAAAGGAATTGAGAATGTCAGATGGAGTGTGTTGAAACCTGCAGAACAAAGGAGCATTGAGGGAAAAGGGAGTTTGCAGAATGAGCACATTTCACGTTTCTTAATGATCTGCCAGTTGACGCAGCGCTTTGAAAGGGCTTTTCCAAGGCAGGAAGGCCTGAGCGGCTTTCACCAGTTTGGCTCCAGAGAGTATCTATCTATCTATTTATTTATTAGCTCTTTAAACATTCACTTGGCTAGCCTTAAGCAATCACCCATGAAGTTTCAAGTTCATGGACATAGGCCAGGTACGCGAAAAGTCCCCTCCATTCAACGCAGGACCCTCAGAGGGCAGAGTCCCAGTGGATGTCCAGCCATTGAGTGCACCCGTGGCCTGGCTACCCTGACTTCTCAAATAGCTCAGCCACACACCGCAGGGGAAGACATGCCCACGCAGGGGCCTGACATGGCCCAAATCTACAGATTCCTGTCCCAGGCCTCCGTAGGTGAGGCTACCCCTGCCCAGAAGAGCCCTACGGCCAAAGGTCTTCTCCTCGAATCAGCGGGTTTTCAGAATTGCAGGTGTACCCCGGGCTTTCTCACCTGAACAGCTTCCTGATCTATATCACTGGGAACCGCTGTCACACTTCAGTGCCTGCAGATGGCATGATGCAGTGCTGGCCCTGAAGATGCTGCTGTGGCTGGAGATGTTGTCAAATGTTCTTTTAAAAAAATTATTTTTTAATTATTAATTTCAGAGAGGCAGGGAGAGGGATATATAGAGAGAAAAATCAATGATGAGAGACAATCATTGATAGGCTGTCTCCTGCACACCCCCTACTGGGGATGGAGCCTGCAACCCAGGCATGTACCCTTGACCGGAATCAAACCCGGGACCCTTCAGTCCACAGGTTGACACTCTATCTACTGAGCCAAATCGGCTAGGGCTCAAACGGTCTTTGATGATGCACAGAATCTAGACCAGGGGTGGGCAAACTTTTTGACTCGAGGGCCACAATGGGTTCTTAAACTGGACCGGAGGGCCGGAACAAAGCATGGATGGAGTGTTTGTGTGAACTAATATAAATTCAAAGTAAACATCATTACATAAAAGGGTACGGTCTTTTTTTTTTTTTTTTTAGTTTTATTCATTTCAAATGGGCCGGATCCGGCCCGTGGGCCGTAGTTTGTCCACGGCTGATCTAGTCGTTTCTCTGGGGTAATTTAGGTGAGCCCCGCCCCCCACCCCCTTCTCCGAGAGGTGGGGAAAGGACTGGGTGGCCTCATTCATCTCTTGTCGCTGAGAGTGCAGTTTTGCCTGTAAGAGCTGAGTGAGATGAAGAGTCATGTAAATATGACAGGAAGTGAATTAGCAGGGGCAGCCAGCCCAGATGGGGGCAGCCAGGCTGCGATCTGGCCCTCAAATTACTCACAGTTAACTCTTTACCAGGTTCACTTTCCCGCTTTGTCGACATAAGCCTGAGTGAGATGTACATCCAGAGCGGACACTCGGCCTTTCCCTTCCGGGCCCGTTTCTGAGGACAGAAGAGATGAACAGAAGGGGCCTACCCTGCAACCACTAAGGGAAGGTTATTTCATTTCTCTGCAGGTCCGTTGCTAAGATCCTCAGAGAAGCGTAGAACTCAGAAGAGGCCTTAGAGGGTTTCTTGTCCTCTAAGGCCTGGTTTTCAGAGGAAGAAAATAAAGTTCAGAGAGACGATGTGAGTGATTAGCTGGATGCCCACACAGAGTGGTGGGGCAGGCCTGCAGGGGACCCCTGGTCTTCAGAATCTAGGCCAGTAGGTAGGTCTCCTGCTGCCTCTACAAAAGGGGTATCATATTGACATGAACAGTCCATAGCAAATGGAGGTTGGAGCCTCATTCATTCATACACTGTCATTAAGCTGCCACTGGGTATAAAAATCAAGGCTCTAAGGCCCACCCTCGTGGTGCTTACAGAACCTGATACTTGTGCATTTAAATACATTTTTATTTTTATTGATTTCAGAGAGGAAGGGAGAGGGAGAGAGAGATAGAAACATCAATGGTGAGAGAGTCACTGATCATCTGCCTCCTGCACACCTCACACTGGGGATAAAGCCTGCAACCCAGGCATGTGCCCTGACTGGGAATTGAACCATGACCTTCTGGCTCATAGGTTGATGCTCAACCATGGAGCCACGCCCGGCCCCGGGCAGAACGTACATACATTTAGTTTGTTGGCTCTTCCTCTCCCTTTCTTTAGCTGGAGAGAAACAGATACACAGAAAAGGTGTTTTCAGGGAGGTGAAAAGAGAGGGCGGAGGTGTGGAGGAGAGAATGAGGTGATAAGAAGGAGGGAGGGAGAGAATATCTCCCAAAGGCTGTTCACAGAGAGGGGAATATTTGGCTGCTGCTGCTGCTTCTTTTAAACAATTAATTGTAGTCAAGCTCCTTTAACTCCCTCGAATGCAGACTTTCCCACTTTCCGGTAAACTCGAGTTGCTATGGCGAGAGAGCGGCCTGGGACAGGTCGGATATAAAACCCTGGAAACACCACCCCAGCCCAGCGCAGCCCATCCAACAGCTAATTAGAGCGACATGCCATGTGTTTCCCATTCCTTGCAACAGATTCGATTACTCTGTGATTTATCACCTGCTTTTCTAAGCAAAGCATCAGCCCCCATTCTCAGCTCTCCTTCCTTGAATGTGTTAAGAATGGTTGGGGGTGCAGACGGTAGGGGAAGTAGACAAACCGAGTAAATTCCTTGTTCCTTCAGAAAGCTGCCTTAGACAGGTCCTATAGGCCTATTGTAGCTGTCCCCTCCTATTACTCTCCTGTTTCCAGCAGTAATCTAATCCCGGTAGTTAGTAGTATCTGTCTCTCTCTCTCTTAAAACTTTTTAAAAAATATATTTTATTGATTTTTTACAGAGAAGAAGGGAGAGAGATAGAGAGTTAGAAACATCGATGAGAGAGAAACATCGATCAGCTGCCTCCTGCACACTCCCCACTGGGGATGTGCCCGCAACCAAGCTACATGCCCTTGACCGGAATCAAACCTGGGACCTTTCAGTTCGCAGGCTGACGCTCTATCCACTGAGCCAAACCGGTTAGGGCAAAAAAAAATTTTTTTTAAATTGATTTCAGACAGGAAGGGAGAGGGAGAGAGAAATAGAAACATCAGTGATGAGAGAGAATCATTGATCAGCTGTCTCCTGCACACCCCACACTGGGGATCGAGCCCACAACCTGGACATGTGCCTTGACCGGGATCAAACAGTGACCTTCTGGTTCATAGGTCGATGCTCAACCACTGAGCCACACTGGCCGGGCTCTGGCCATCCTCAAGGTTGCTTCAACTATGCAGGGCTGACGAACAAGACCCAGAGCCCTGGGCAGTGGCAGAGACACCCTGAGAGGCTCACGGCTTGCCTTTCAGTTTCCAGACTCCTGCGGACCCCCACCCACTGTTATGACAACACACCATTACCTCAGGTTCATTGCAATTCAACTGAGTAGGTTACCATACGCCACATTCCAACATGTGTTCCCGGGGAGGCACCCCGGAGCTGCTGATTGCACTTGGGGGAACTCTTAGTACTTAATTGAATTTGTAAGGCATCATGTTCTTCTTGACGGAAAATGGGGAGAAGCCCTGCTCCTATCAACAGCACATTTACAGCCATCGCCTGAGTGGTTTATTTCTGCAGATGGAGAATCTCATTTTATGTTCCTATTGTTTTCCATTTACTGACCAAATTCTGGGACTGGACCCAATTTGAGGTTTGTAACCTCTTGTGTGTTATTATAGAGAGAAGTAGGGCACAATGAATAAATTTCTCATTTTTTTTGCCTGTAATCCAGACTCTGGTTTTTAAGAGTTAGGAGTTATGTATGTATGCATGTAGATGCATGTAGCTGTATGGACATAGGCACAGGACATATTTACTTAGGAATGTGCACATGTGATCTAATATACTTTATCTCTGGAGGGAATATCAGTCTAAGATTGAATTTATTTGGTGACATTGGTTAGTAAAATTAAAGAGGTTTCAGGATTTAGGATTTTTTGAACTAAACTTTATGTTGCATAAAACAATATCAGAAATGCTTATCTCATAGTATAAAATATGAAACACTCACTTTTATACATTATTACCTAAGGTTATATATGTACCTTTCAGAAATTTGATGTGTGTTCAAGTAAAGCATATTAGAATAATTATAGGTTGACAGACTTTTTTTTCCTAGAATTGAGAGTATTTGTGGGAGGTTTTGTTTGCTTACAAATAATCAGACTGTAATGTTTAAACATGCAAAATAACCAACAGCAATGTTGTACTTGTTTACTTAAGATATACTGTGAGTTGTTCCATGGTGCCCAGGTGGACACAGCATATACACAAATTCCTGCATTGAGAGTTCTGAAGCTGTTATTTTTAGTCTGGAAAATTATTAAGCTGTCCTGATCGAAGGTCTAAAATAATTTAGCAGTGAATGTTTTTCTGTACCATCCAGGTAATAATACTCAAAATTCCACTACCAACTCATGAAAATAAAAGGACAGTCCAGAATATAGATGTGATTATATGGTCTTAAACTAATTATCATTAAACCAATGATTGTTGAAAATCAGTGATGCATTTGTTATAGAGTATAACTCATCATTTTTACTATATTTTTGGTGGCATAATCATAACAGAAGGTGAGTAAAGTGTTTCCAATAAATTTATACAGCATTGAAGAATTACGTCTTCTGTGGACATTTTATAAGTGCATTTTATATTACAATGAAAAAATTAAAAAATACTTTTGATTTCAGAGAGGAAGGGAGAGGGAGAGATAGAAAAATCAATGATGAGAGAGAATCATTGATCAGCTGCCTCCTACACGCCCCACACTAGGGATTGAGCCCATAACCCAGGCATGTGCCTTTGACTGGAATTGAACCCAGGACCCTTCAGTCCGTAGGCCAATGCTCTATCCACTGAGCCAAACCAGCTAGGGAAAATTTTTCTTCTTTTTTTTTAAAAAAGAGAAAAAATGCATATTCTGTTGCTTTGGGGTGAAATGCTCTGAAGATATCTGTTAAATCCATCTGATCTAGTGTGTCATTTAAGGCTGCTCTTTCCCAGTTGATTTTGGGTCCAGGGAAGAAGTGAGTGTAATATTCATCTACTCAGCTGCCATTTTCCCACATCAATTATTTTCAAAACAGGAATTAGATCTAACATGATTTTTCTATCTAGTAATTAATTTAATTTGACACCACTTACACAGCACACATGGTGTGCTGGACACTGCCCTGAGCACAAATATTAACTGATGTGATCCCATTTATAACTCTTTGAAGTGGGTCCTTTATTATTATTTTGTTTTATAGACCAGGAAACAGAGGCAAGTTTCTTTGTCTGCTGGGGAGCTGGATCTGTATGGGGGAGAGGTGGTATACAATACTGTTGTTTTGTTTGAGAGCTTTGTACTTCGTTTTCCATGCAAAAGAATGATGACAATCTCTGCTGTGATAGTGCTGGTCGTGATTAAAAAAACACACACAACAAAAACAACCCAGCACAGAAAAGCCAGAATCATCAAAGGCTGGCTTTCATTAATGATGTACTGGTTTTATGCCTAAACACTAATAGCGATTAAAAACACTTTTATTATTAAAATTCCTGCAGGAAATATAACCCTGTTATTGTGATACTTAAACTTGCTGGCTTCTAGTTTCCCCTCTCTTTGAAATAATTATGTGCATAGTGTGGTTTTTAATAATCCGTGGTTTCTTTGGAATGCAAAGATCATGTTCAAGCGTCACAGACTGTCCCTCCTAAGGCTTTCGGCCTCCTTGCCTTTGCACACATGGTATCTGTTGTCCAGGTTATTTGGTCTCACTCCTTTCACAGTCAGGGCTCGAAGGAAGGATGGCCAACAATGGGTGAGCCTTCCCCTGATTCACCAGGCTTCTGCTTAGATTAGGGGTGGGGAACGATCGGCCCGCGGGCCATATAAGGCCCATGGAATCATTTGGCATTAGGCAGATGAGTTAGTGAAATGTTTGATCAAATATAGCAGGCTAATTTTAAAGTTGATAATTCTTAAAATAATTTTTTTTTATTGATTTTAAAGAGAAATGGGAAGGGACAGGGAGATCAATTGGCTGGCTCTTACATGCCCCATACTGGGGATTGAGCCCACTACCTGGGCATGTGCTCTGACCAGGAATTGAACCGGCAACCTTTTGGTGCATGGGAAGACGCTCAACCAACTGAGCCACACCAGCCAGGGCTTACGTTGATAATTTTGTAATGATGTTATAAATGGCCCTTGGCAGAAAAAGGGTCCCCCATCCCTGGTTTAGATGATGCAGTCCGTCAAACCTGGGTTCTTGTGACCTGTGGCTTTGCCCAGAATGGTAGTGGAGAGGAGCTGAGAGGTGAGTGGGTTCCAGCTATGCTTTGGTATGCTGTGCTAGGAGGTGAAATGGTTGGAAACTGGCGATTGACTGCTCAGGGAAGGAGGAAGAGGAATCTGCTGTAGAATTCATCTCCTCAGGTTCAGGGACATCTGTATGTCTAAAGCCTACCACAGCGCTTGGCACCTAGTAAACAACTGAACAATATTTATTAGGTATGTGAATAAATGAATGACAGTGAAGAACATGGGATCCAACGAAGTTCCGTGGTTTGCCCAAGGGTCACAGAACTATTCATTTGATGCAGAATTAACCTGGGAATCTAGGTTACCTGAGTGTGGTAGAAACGTTGGCTTTATATGCTTTTTGTGATCTTGCTCATCTTCCTCCAGATTTTTAGCCCTTTGAAGGAAGGGACTATGTAAAAATCAATGTAACCAAAGCTGTGTGGCTATGGAAGATCGAAATCAAAGATGGATATGCATTTTTGCAAAACCAAGTAAAGTTGACATTTACTTTTTCATTATCCTTGTATCTGCCTTTTTTTTCTCTCTCTCCATTCCATTATAGCAATGGCCTTACATATCTCTAGCCTGGACTCGGTGATAGCCTCCTACTCTTTCACCGTTTTTCTTGTTTATGTGCTATTGGCCACCTGAAGTAGAATCATCTGGGCACCGCCACTTATTAGCAGGGGATGTTGGCCAAGGCATTTATTTTTTCAGAGCCTGAGTTTACTAATATGTCAAAAGTAGATAGTAACAAAAAATGCCCTACTAATGCTGTGAAAATTTGTCAAAATATATGTGAGAAGCAGGCCAGACCACAAAGGCTGGGCCAGGCTAGTGGGTTGGAGAGACCGGCCAGCCAGACTTGGCTAAGGCAACTTCTTTCTGGGTTTACTGTTGCCTCAGCTAGCATGCAACACAAGGAATAGAAAGCGTATAGTGGTGCAGGTAGTGGTACCTCCCCAGTGCACGGTCAAAGTTCAGTGATTTGGACAACTTCTCGAAGTTTCCATGAAGTGGTTGAGGACAAGGCCTTCGTCTAGGGAAACCTGCTGTGTAGAGTCTAAAGGGTTCTCTTACTATTAATGCTATAATGAATTCTAGTGTCAGCATCTGCATTATGCTAGATATTTTTGCATACTCCATCATATTTGATCAATGTGACAAAGATGAACAGTAGATACAATTATCCTCATTTTATAGATGTGGTACCAATAGAAAGGTAAAATAACTTGCCTAAGACCACAACATGAGGATTATTTAATTCCCAAGCACATTAATTTCAAGTTACAGTCATTATTAAACTTTATACTCCTTAAGGCAGGATTTATTTCATGTAACTATTTATCCCCAGAGTACCTTGCACCTAAGAGATACTTAGTACATTTTTTTTTTTAATGAATGGATGAGAAGACAACAATCTGTTTTATAGGTTATGGTTTGAAACTGAGGAATCTGTAAAGTTCTTAGAAAGTAGTTAAAACTTCTGAAAAGACTAAGGTAGGCCTAAATGAAACTCCAAGAACTGGACCGTACATCTCAGCTCTGTGAGTGTCATCTCAGCAACTCCTATCTCAGTGGTCCACTGTGGTGCTCTCCTCAGTCTGTAGGGACCAGTACTTGTCTCGCTCCTCTTGGTTCTTCTGAGCCAGCTCGTCATACTGGGCCCAGATGTCTGCCATGATCTTGCTGAAGTCCTGAGATTTGGGGGCACCCAACTCCGAGGTCAGCCCAGAGTTGGCAGTCTGGTTTCATAGACAATTTACTTCCTCCTTGTGGCTCTTCTTCATGAAGAGCAGCTCCTCCTTGAGAGCCTCTCTCTCTGTCTCTGGCTGCAGCCCAGTGACATGGGTGTCACCAGTGACCTTGTGGAGCCCACTGATGTCAGATGATTACTGAGTTCCCATGTGTGGAGAGAAGACCCAGGGAGGAGTCAGAGATATCAGCTACTGTCAAGTTAAGCCTGCATTTCTCTCTAAACTGTGCCATTTATTTATCATGTCACTTTCAGCTAAGGTAGCGGTTCTCAACCTGTGGGTCGCGACCCCTTTGGCGGTCGAATGACCCTTTCACAGGGGTCGCCTAAGACCATCCTACATATCACATATTTACATTACGATTCATAACAGTAGCAACATTACAGTTATGAAGTAG
The DNA here is from genome assembly GCF_028538775.1 of Myotis yumanensis. Classification (NCBI taxonomy): domain Eukaryota; kingdom Metazoa; phylum Chordata; class Mammalia; order Chiroptera; family Vespertilionidae; genus Myotis; species Myotis yumanensis. Next base: position 18,228,996 of record NW_027223770.1, read on the forward strand.
CAACAAAAATAATTTTATGGTTGGGTCACAACATGAGGAACTGTATTTAAAGGGCCAGAAGGTTGAGAACCACTGAGCTAAGGTCTTTAGAGCAGCTACTCAGTTCAAACGTCAATTGCTTATAAAGCTATGGGCTGCCTGAAGGAAGCACAGATAATATGGAGAGGAAACTAAAATGAGAGAAAATGAGATGGCCTTTGCCAATAGCGGTTCCCCCGCCTCCCCAGTTCTTTCTGGCCATGTTTGATTTAGTCTGCTTTGTGTACCAGACACTGCATTAAGCACTTCACCAGGATGACCGTTCTTGTTTAATCCTCACAAGGTGGACAGTATTACTGTTCCTATTTGGGGGTTGATTGGAAGACTCAGATTTAGATAAATTATCTCAATGTATCAGTGCTTGATTAATCTGAGGACAGTAAGGGACTATTTCCACTGAAGCTTGGGAAAGGCCTAGCCAACCCCCAGCACTCTGTCTCATGACTCGACTTTATTTTTCTTCTGAGCAGATTATTTACTGGTCTTTCTATTTGCTTATTGTTGGCCTCTTGCAATTAGAACATGAGCTCCATTGGATTGGGACTATCTGTTTTGTTAAAATGATGCCTGGAACACAGTAAGTAGTCAATAAATACTTATTATTTATTGAAAGAGGAAAAATGAGCTTTCATTGATGTGGATGCAATGAAGTTTGTCTCATTTAAGAACTTTTTGCTAGAATGATAGGTCCTATTACAGGTAAGGGGCAAGTGGCAAGATCTTAGGGAGCAAGTATAGATCCCAATTGGAAGCCCATGGACTATGGAGCCAGTGATGAGAAAATGCAAAGAAAAAAAAAAGAAAAAGGAAAAGATGGGAAGGGATTCATTCACTTATCAATATTCATTAGGTATACCTGTCCCAGATATGCCTAATAAATGGGGACACAATGGGGATAAAATGTGATAGGAAGTAGAGGAAAGAGCAAAGAGGGTTCAGAAACTTGTCAACCAAAGATTTTTCAGCACCGATTTAATGCCACCAGGAATCCCTGAATTTGGGGTGCCACGAAGTGGGGAGACTTTAGTGAAAACAGCTCACTGTGATACAGCTCAGCTGTGAGACAGTTCAGTTGCAGCAGCTTGAGTGGAGAGGTTCAGGCATGACAGCCCCAGGGTTCCAGCTGCAGATGGGAAAACGCAGTCTTTGATGAAAACTGAAAGTGCGCTCCACAGAGATAGAGTGGGGGCTGACTTACATGAGAGGAGTTTCCGCCCCTGGCCTCTGATTGGTCCACTTCTATGGAAATGAGTCCTCTAAGTCCTCACAGATTGATTGGTTCAAATAGCACCATCCTGATTGGCTGGAAAGGAGATGCTCTAATTGGCTGGTGAAGATGAAAATGAGGATATAGCTAGGATAGGACAGGAAAAGTCTCAGTCCTATTGGTCAGATTTCAATCCTAGGAGCTCTCTTCTGTGTGGCTCAGACAGCAGCGCAGTGCACGGCTGACAGCTCAGCCTGCGGCTTTTCCTTGAAATGACTGGGCCTGAGAGGCCGCTGCAAAAAATGGCTGCTAGACTCTGGTTATGAATTTTGGCCTGATTAACCACAAGGAATCCTTCTTGGCAAGTATTTTCTTTCTAGGGATCAACCAACTGAAGAAGGTTAGAGGGGAAAAAAAAAAAAGAGGCTTGGAGAAGGCTCTCTGTAAGATGTTTGTAGGAGCCCGGCCTCTCTGAGGCATCTGTGTGAGTGATCGTGGTACGATAGGGAAAAGGAGTACAAGAAGTTTCACACTACAGAGACCTGGAGAGAATTTGACTGTGTTGCCAAGTTTTCAGAGTCAAAGAGGGCAAAACTAACGTTTTTTACGAACGCAGGTCATCAAATGTCATCCAGAACTGGAGAGCAGCTTTGATTTTAAAAAGCAAAACAAAACAAACAGCACACACTACCAATCATGTAAAAATTAGCTCCCCGAGGGTGAATTTCTGGAAGTTGGCAAGGTTTCGAAAACCTGAGAGAGAAAATAAACACAGCAAATGATCTTGGGCTTGGGGGATGTGGATGGTGGAGTTGGGTGCTGTGGGTCGAGCCAGTGGCTGCATCGGAATTCTGTGTTTAGTGAATCACTGTTTCCCTGTCAAAGATGAACTTGTCAGACAGATCTTCAAAGGGTTCGATGATCCTATGGTACCCACTCTTCCTCCTTTTCAGTGGGCAGGGTGTGGCTGGGGCTGGAGGCTGGAATCAGGAGACATCCCTGAGCCCCACGCCCAATGCTCCTTGCCCTTCTTCAGGGGTCAGTACTCCGGGCCTCGCATCCCAGGCTGGCATTTCTGACCTTTCCTGAAACTCTGCTGTTCTAACAAACACTATCACTATTACGTAAGTGCTATACGTCAAGCCAGGAACATGCAGCCCAGGGAAGAAGTACATTTCATGTTTTGATTTCTTCTTTTCTTTTGGCCAAACCTTGTTTTCCCCCCTCCCTGCTAGGGCAGACAGAAAGTCCACTTGGTGTGGAGAGGGGAGGGGACCTTCTGCTTGACCGCACTTCAGCCTGGTGTTTGTTCTGGGTCCCGAGCTGCTTAAAGAGGAGCCACCGTGGGAAAGCACAGTATAGGCAGGCGGGCGCTATATTGTGCCCCAACCGCCATGCTGGCTCCCCCAGATTTCCAGCCAGGGCCAGGTCTCCTCAGTGCAGAGCGGCCTGGTTTCAGATTGGATAATTCCTCGCTGGATCACACCCTGCACATAGCCCGATGTTACAGCCAAGTCTGAATTCAGAAAATACATTTTCCTAGTAGAAGTTACGTGTATTATTGAACAGGTTATGAATTGATACCATTAGTGGGATATCATCCTCTTCCCAGCCACCCAGGTTGGAAAAATTAGTCACTGAAAATTGTCTTTCTTTCTTTTAGGCCCTAGATAGAAGCAGTCACCAAATCCAATATTACTCACTCCTGCTTCCTTCGCCTCCCTTCAGAGGTGTGGATTCCAGAGTCCTTCCCCGTATAGCATCCTGAGCCCTAAACTCGCACAGTTTGCTTCTTGGCGAGTTCGAACTACAATGGTTCGATCTAGCTATGCTTTCTTTTGGAGCAGGGGTTGCTAAACTTTTCTCTAAAGGGACGGATAGTACATATTTTGGGCCATGCAGTCCAATCTGCCTTTATACTGTGAAAGTAGACATAGATAATATGTGGGTGAACGAGCATGGACGGGTTCCAATAAAACTTTATGTACAAACGTAGGAGCTGGGCTGGATTGGGCCTGTGGGTTTAGTTTGCCAGAGAATTACTGATTCTTACTGAGAATTGCTGATGAATAATTTCAGAGAATTGGAGACTTCTGGAGAATTCCTATTAATCTCTTCATGCCCAGTGTTGCATAAGTTACAGAGCAGCTTTTATTGTGCATGGAGAGTGCCGAATGCTGGATAAAGGCAGCCGACATACTCCTAACAGAGCTCACAGCCCACAAATGCAGTTTCGACATAAGGCAGATTTATGATCCAATGGTCGAAGGTCCTTTTAGAAGTTGTCTTCTGCTCTGGGCAGACTGGCTCATTAGCAACGTGGGCCTCTTCTTCCTAGGATCCATGGAACTGGAGAAAGAGGGCTCCCAAAGGAAGACGGAAGGAAGGAAGCGGCCATGGCCTCTGCCAGGACCTTTGCATATGTTATTTCGCTTCATTCTCACCAACCGTGGGTATTAGCATCCCATTTACATAGGAAGAACTCGTCTCAGAGGATGTAAGGAACATGGTTTGCAAAGCTCTTTACGGCAGAATTGATTTCAAACCCAGGTACGTTGGACCCGAAAGCCCATGCTTTTTCCACTACCCCAGGCTGACCCGCCAGCCTGGCCTTGGATCCGAGAGAGTTCCTCTCTAAGCCACGGCTGTTTCTGCCAGAGAGGGCCTGGCACACGGAGTGGATTGTGGCTCTGTTCCTCCGCTTCATTGGAGGCTGGCTTTTCACATTCTTGCCTTAGCCGGTTCTGGGCTGTGGCACTGGATGAGCTGAGGTGCCTGGATCCCCGGGCTGTCCCAGGTGCAGTCCGCTTTCCCTCTCTACACCAGACCCTGTCCCCTTCCTGTGTCAGCCAGCTGTCACCCTCCCCACCGGCCTTTTCTTTTTTCATTTCTATTGATTTCAGAGAGGAAGGGAGAGGGAGAGAGAGACAGAAACATCAATGATGAGAGAGAATCACTGATTGGCCGCCTCTTGCACGCCCCGCACTGAGGATCGAGCCCACAACCTGGCCATGTGCCCCTGATCGGAACTGAACCTGGGACCCTTCAGTCCGCAGGCCGATGCTCTATCCACTGAGCCAAACCGTCTAGGGCTCCACTGGCCTTTTCTTCACAGCCTGTTGTCAGGAGTCTCGGCAACTCCTTGGGAAGGTGAGAGAGGAAACTGGGGGCTGGAGGGAGTCCTGCCATTCCTGTGCTCTCTTGTCCTGGGGCTGATGCGAATAACACAGCTCAGGCACCTGGAGACCTGGCGGTAGCCCAGGCCCAGCTGCGCATCAGCAGCGTGGCCCTGGGTGAATCCCGTGAAATCTTGGAATTGCTCTTCCCACCCACGGACGAAGGATAGATATTCTAGCTTGCTTACCTACTGCCCAGGGCAGTTGCCAGGATTGACTCCGGTGACGTGTGACCGCCAGCAGCTGAGAAGACGCAGGCTACGTCCCACGGTTCTCACGTGTCAGGATACAGCAGAACCACCTGGAGGCCGCTTCAAGCAAGATTCCTGGGCCTGCCCTCAGGGCTTCTAATTCTGTCCATCTGGGGTGGGGCCTGGGAGTTTGCACGTTGAACAAGTTCCTTACTCGCCCTTCAAGGCCCCTTTTCAAGTTCCTTTTCTAGAAAGCCTTGCAGACTTCTCCCCTGGATGTCCCACCCAGGGCGCTTCCTTCCGCCCCCCCCCCCCCCCCGCCCCCCCCTCCTGTAGATGCTGGAGCCACAGCCCAGTGCAGGGCAGATGCTGGCCAGGGAGGAGTGTCGGTGCTCACACAGGTGTGGACAGGGAGGTGGCGGCATGCACACCAGGCATTGCCATCCCTGATTTACAGCCTGTCGTCTCTTCTGCGTGCTGGGCTCGTGTTTGAAATGAAAGGATACCTTTCTTGATGATGACAGCTGCCATGTCTTTTACTGCTGTGTCTTCTGTTACACTTGGCCTTGTACAGATCGCCTGAGAGCAGGGCTGCACCATGTACTTTCTGAGTTATCAGGGCGAGCACGGTGGGGCCAGGTGACGGCAGAGGCTGCATATAGCAATGTGCAGATGTTGAAAGAAAAAAAAGTCCTGAAGTTTTTGCTCTGGTCACAAATTAATGAATACAGACATGATTTTCTCCCTTTCTTTCTTTCTTTCTTTCTTTCTTTCTTTCTTTCTTTCTTTCTTTCTTTCTTTCTTTCTTCTTTCTTTCTTTCTTTCTCCCTCTCTCTCCCTCCCTCCCTCCCTCCCTCCTTCCTCTCTCTCTCCCCTTCCTTCCTTCCTTCCTTCCTTCCTTCCTTCCTTCCTTCCTTCCTTCCTTCCTTCCTTCTTTCCTTTTCAACATTTTTATTGATTTCAGAGAGGAAGAGAAAGGGAGGGAGAGAGATAGAAACATCAATGATGAGAGAGAATCATTGATCGGCTACCCCCTACATGTCCCCCACTGGGGATCGAGCCCGAAACCCAGGCATGTACCCTTGACGGGAATCGAACCAACCCAGGACCCTTCAGTCCACAGGCCGACGCTCTATCCGCTGAGCCAAACCAGCCAGGGCCAGACATGATGCACTTTCAAATGTCATCTACATTATGAACACTTTCCTCATCATTTTCTTAAGTCTAGACAACCAACCAGCCGGTCAGTCAGGCCTGGGTTTACAGTGTTTGCCAATGATTTGTGTTGAAAAACTCCCTCTCCACTCAATGGAAGTGATGCCACCGAGGCCAGGGTTGGGACGAGACAGGGCGGCACCCCACTGCCTAGTATTTCCACCGCGCAGACATACTAGTAAGAGTCGAAAACTGGGCATAATTTCTATTCTGAATTCTCAATCTCCCCAGAGTTAAAACAATCTTATTAAGGGAATAATAATGCCATCCCAAGCAATTTTGGAGGAATTTAGAGATTTTAGCCAGGGTTTTAGTTTGGATTGCTGCCAGCTCTCTTTGCAGTCCACACAAGAAACTTCCTCATGTTACGAGTGGTCGGTCTTGTACACACAACTGTACAAACCGGTATGGCCACACGGCTACTCACCACTGGCATCTTCCCTGTTTGTTGGGACCTTCGCTGTTCAGGGTTTAAGGTTTAGGATATTTTGGGGTCTCAGCCCTGCTTACGTCCATTCTATTCCACTTAGCCCCATCCTAGGCTAGTCATGGAAGTCTGTAACCAACTCAGGCTGCTACCTGACCTGACTTGATTCTGCTTTCCTTTGTCTAGGATTTATTAATTTCCTTTCCATCTCGCTCCAGTGACCTTTGACACTGATGGAGTTCTGTTTTCTTTCCATATTCTCTGTGACCAGTAGGGCCACACAGCTCACCCAGTTATTAAAATGATATTCAATTACATCCTGCAGGTCTCACAGATGCTACAGCAAAACACCTGACAATTACACAAAGGGTCCCATTGTTTTAAAAGATGTTTTCAAACATAACACTGGTGGAATCTTCACGGTTTTGAAGAAAGACCAAATATTTCGGGAGCACCTGCTGTGAGCCAAGTACTTTATGTACATTATTTCCTTTTGTCTCCAACACCCCTTCAAAGTCTTTATTTTCATTCCTATATTCAGATGAGGAAGCTGAGGTTCATGGCAAAGGCCACCTGGCAAGTAAATGATGGAGCGAGAGCTAGCGTTTAGGATGGTTTGCAAAATTCACGAGGCTTCTTCTGTGCTAGTTCCCAGGGTTTTGAAAGTTTTCTTTCCAGGCTCTCTCACTTCTTGACTCTGACAACAAAAGCTTTCTAGTATAAGCCTAGTCTTTCCAGACAATTGCCAGGCTCACAAACAATTTCTGTCCCTCATAGTTCCTAAGCCACCAAAACAACTGGTTAACATTTCCAAAGATTTTCATGACAACAATGAATCCAGGGCAAGTCCTAAGACACAGCCTTGGGTCAATGTCCCAGGGTCCTGAGGGGATTGTGAAGGTCAAGCCCTGACCTTGCTGAAGTCCTCACACTCCTAGAGAGACACCTGATGTGGACACAGTGTCTCTGGAGCCACAACAAAAAGGTCTTGGGACCTGGGACAAGTGTCCTTAATTCCTGTCTCACTTTTCCATCTGACCAGCTGTGTGAACTGTAAACTAAGGGGCCCCTCCCCCCATTACTTATTTTATTTCATTAAAAATGCTGTTTTAGATTTATTTAGATGTAGGCTTTTATCATTCTTGTACATACATAGAAAAGGAAAAATATGAATGAATAAATGGATTAAAATATAATGAAAACTTCCTTACTTTTCTGAATTGCTTTTTGGCTTAGGCATTCAAAACCACATTTCCCCACAAAATTGCTAGGTAAGGTTGTGGTAGCAGGTTGATGCTATGGGGCAAGGGAGGCACCCAGAAATGCCCAAATCTGCTTCACTAGTCACATTCCCAACAAGCCTTCTAAGATTTTTTTCTCTCCTATTTTTTCAATTACAATTTACAGTCAACACTATTTTGCATTAGTGTCAGGTGTACAGCGTAGTGTTTAGACAATCACATACTTTACAAGGTGGTCCCCCGATATTTCTAGTACCCACCCGGCACCACACAGAGTCATTACCATACCATTGGCTACATTTCCCTATGCTGCACCCCACTTCCCACTACCGTGCTGTGGCTACCAGCCTGTACTTCCCAATCTCCTTTCCTTTTCACTCAGTCCCTGGCAACCATCCGTCTGCTCTCTGTATCTGTTTTGTTTGTTCATTTATTTTGTTCTTTAGAGTCCACATACAAGTGAAGTCACATGGTATTTGTCTTTTTCTGATTGACTTCACTCAGCATAATGTTCTCCAGATCCATCCATGCTGACGCATAGGCAAGATTTCGGTTTTTACATTTTTTATGGCTGAGTAATATTCCATTGTACATATGTACCACAGCTTTTTTTTTTTTAATCCACTCATCTGTTGATGGACTCATAGGTTGCTTCCATATCTTGGCTATTGTAAATAATACTATAATGAATATAGGGGTGCATATATTTCTTTCAAATTAGAGTTTTGGGTTTCTTCACATATATACACAGAAGTGGAATTGCTGGGTCATAAGTCAGTTCCATTTTTAATTTTTTGAGGAACATCCATATGGTTTTCCATGGTGGTGGCACCAGCCTGCATTCCCGTCAACATTGGCATTTGGCATAGAAACTCTTACATACCATTGTCTTCTCCCACACACACAACAAAGGTTTCCTTTTCTCCACACCTTCTGAGATTTTGGAGGCGAGGGACAATAGCTGAATAGGAATACAGTGCCACTTGGCTGTCAACAATGACAGCTCTCATCACCCTAAAAACTCTGATTGGAGGTCCTTACAGCTCACACCATGGGAGACCTAAATGAAGACTTCAGCTTTAAGTCTCAATGTGGTAACACCCTGGGCAGGTGAAAATTAATGTGGGACCCTGGGGCCATCTAAAGTGTAGAACTGTCCATTTTGCACCAAGAGATTCTTCCTGAAATCCTGGTTTTCTGGTTTCTTCCTCAAAGGTTAGCTCAGAGCACCACAGATAGCCGCGGGCTGTGGGGCCAGATCCATTCTCTGCACTGGCCAGGGTGAGGGGGACAACAGCTTGAGTCTCCATTGCGAGGCTGGATCAGGCAGCCACAGGAGATGCCTGAAAGGGACTGGGGATTCAGTGGCCTTCATTGTTCTCTGGAAGAGGAAGGCCCTCAGCGTTAATGGCCGCATTCATCCAGCAGACAAAAGAACATTTGGTGAGATGATTCAGCTCCCCCTCCCGGCCACGCCCTCCCTTATCACTTCACAGAATGCTGAATAGACAGAGGTATTTAAACCTGCTGGCTCGCGCCCAGTTTCTCATCCCACCCTAGATAGCCAGCGCTCTCCTTCCTTTTCAGCGTGGGGATCAGGCAGGGAGGTGGGGTGATTCTTCCCCTAAATCAACAACAAAAAAATCAAAGCTCATATGCCTAAGTGGCTTTGGGGAACCTTAGATAATGTTTCTTGCTAAATTCCCAGGAATAGTAGAGAAAATCCTTAAGACAAGCTTAGGGTGATCCTAGCCATTCTGTACTTATTCAAACAAGTGAAATGGATTGGGACTCCCCGTGCGGCCAAAAAGATATGAGTATGGCTGTGTCTCAAAGTGGTTATACCATGGGTTTGAAGCCACAGCAAGCTGAGTTTGACTCCTGGCCCTGATACTTATTTTATAAGATCGGGCTCTTAGCTCCCCTGCACCTCAGTCCCCATCTCCGGAAGTGGATGGTAACAGTGGCTACCTCCCGGGAGGGTGAAGTGAGAGATGTGAGCATTGAAGTTCTCTGCTTGTGCCTGGCACTTGTTAAGCAGTGAATGAATGATACCTGTCATCACTGCCTAGAGAGGGAAAGTGTGGGGCCAACGACTCAGTGCAGAACTGGGCATTTGGCATAGAAACTCTTACATCCCATTGTCTTCTCCCACACACACAGCACATTTTCCTGGAACCCTGGTCTAGAAAATCTTGACACAGTGCCGTGTCTTGTTCAAGTGACACGATGAAGAAGCCACTAATGGTGGTGAGGTGTGGTGTGTGTGTGTGAATATGTGGTACCAAGTCAGGGAATGAGAATATGTGTACCAATTCTTTGGTAATTAGATTATTGTGACAGTCCCTCTAATAGGTGAAAGTTATCATTGTGACGTTCCAGCTTCTTTCCATTTTCTGGAAAAGATGTGAGTCTTCAATTTTTAAAACTCCCTCAGCATATTTCCAGATCGAATTAAAACCAAAGCCCTAACCAGTTTGGCTCAGTGGATTGAGCGTTGGCCTGCAGACTGAAAGGTCCCAGGTTCGATTCCGGTCAAGGGCATGTACCTTGGTTGCGGGCACATCCCCAGTAGGAGGTGTGCAGGAGGCAGCTGGTCGATATTTCTCTCTCATCGATGTTTCTAACTCTTTATTCCTTTCCCTTCCTCTCTGTAAAATATCAATAAAAATATATTTAAAACAAACAAACAAAACAAAACCCAAAAGCTATGGAAATAATTCTGTCTGTAGAAATAGCAGCAGGCTATGGGAAAGTCAGCAGGGAATCAAAGACTGCTCTGGAAATACGGAGTTGACCAGTTGTCCATGCACCAAACCACCTTATACCTTCCCTCCAGCTTTTGTTGTCACTTCCCCTTAGCACTCCACTCATTTATTCTTTCTTTCAACAAACATTTCGGAGCCTGAGGAAGGTGTTCCATATTCACCGCAGCCAGTAACCAACTGAACCCGGTGCTTCTGTTGTTTTCTTGGGATCTGCCCCCTTGAACTCTTCTTGGTCAGAGTTGTTGAAGAGAACCGAGGCGAAATAAGGAGAACAGCTTGGTTATTGAAAAGCAAAAAAAACCCGATTGTCTGAGAGGGTGTTGAAAAGCCAGCAAGATTTCAAATGGGAGGAGGATCAAAGAGTCTTGGGAAGGGAGGAGGCAGGCCCTGTGCACACAGAAGCTCTTGGGTCTTAGGGAGAATAAAAGATCCCAGTGTGCTGGCAACAAAGAAACGCTTGTGCATTCAGGGGCCTTTGGGGTGATGAACAGCCTTGGCCCTGGGCACTGGCTGGGTGGCTCTAGGCTCAGGGTGCTGCTCCCCAGGAGAGTGGAAGGTCCCAACCATCTGAATGGGGGCAGGCGCCGAGGACTCCTTATGTCCAAGGGAGACCCAGAGACCGCAGCTTTAGATGACTGAGAGCTGCCGAAGGGCAGAGTCTGCGCTTTCCTTCCCATTCATTCCATCTGTCAGTGATTCCTACCTGTCTCCCGTCTTCGGATATCTTTAGTAATTATGGTTTGTCCTTCTCTTGGTCCTTTATACCAAGGTTTAGTCTTACCAAGTGGACTTCAACAAACTTGGCAAATAGCTCAAAACACACAGACCAACTAATAGATGGCTTGTGGCCATATTGAGTATTCTCTCACGCATCTAGGCCAAGCATAACAGTTCTAGGCACACAGGAAAATGTCAAAGTGGTTTAACTTCTTTTTGTTTTTGTCTCCTAATAATACCAAGTAAAAGTAGGTGGCAAAGAGGTCCACAAAGTAGGTTAGGGAAACATGGTAAAAAACTCTAAGTCAAATAATTTCCCGTTCACCTTCCAAAATGTACAACTATTGTAAAGGCTCTCGTGTACCCTCCAAGGTCAGGGTAGTTTGGGGTTATAAATTCTCTGAAACCCTTGCTCTGCTACTTCTAGTATGTGACTTTGGGTAAATCACTGAGTTTCTCTGGACTCTGGGCTTCATCTGTAAGCTAGGCATGATTTCTACATTGTACAGTTTTGCAGGACAATTTAACAAGTCTCTGGCAAAGAGTAGATGTGAGTTAGGATTAGTTCTGGGTGAGACCAGTTCAGAGTTTAGGACTTTGTATTTAATTCACTCTGTTATTTCATAGTTGTTTCCTAGGTAGGATTCTGGGATCAGGGAAAATTAATCTCAAAGAAATGGGGTCATCAGGAAAGAGATGACGGCGTGGTGGGGATTGCCATGCTCAAGTTCATCCTGGAGGTCAGCTCCCTCATGATGCTGTCTTGTGCTTGGACACCATGGACGGATGCCCATTTAGACATTGTTAGAGGAAGCCCAAGAGCTGGACAGTGTGTGGTTAGGGAAGTCATGTCCCAGCAGTAAAGAATCAGTGACTTCTGCATTTGTGAGCTGGGCCAGAAACGCAACCCAGGCATCCTGACATCCCGCCCCATGCCTAACGATAAGAACATTCACTCCTGCTCCCTGCATCCGGGAATAGACATCCCCAGAGCCAAGAGGGTGACATCAGGGCATCCGGTGAGCTCACTCTGCTGCTGATTTGGATGTAGAGAAGTGGTGTCAGAGCTCTGAGAGAAGGGCTTTGCAGCCTGGGCTTCTCAGAGGGCAGTGGTGGGAATAGGTCCTTCCCTGGAGACTAGAGGAGGCAGCCATGTGCAGAAAGAACCACTGAAGCGTGGAAGGGGAATGGAGAGAATGATTTATGAGTAAACCCTAAAGGGCAGAACTTGCCGGCTTGACCCCGGCACCAACTGAGGGGCGTGGGAGAGCATTCTGCAAATATTTAAGAGGTACTGGTGCCAGAGAATTCAACGTCTAAACCTAGATGGAAGGAAGGGAGGGAGCACAGAGCTATGTCCGTCAAGAAAAGCTTTCCCAGAGCCATTGGAATGCAGGCCTTCTCTTTCAGGGACCCTTGTCCGTCTGGGCATCTCCCATGGCACAGGGTCTAAGGGCTGACAGATTCCAGCACCCAGACCACATGGGCCAGATCACTTCTCCTGTGGAGAAATTATGCAGATAGAATAAGCAAAGATAGGCAGTGAGAATAAGACAAATGGAATAGCCATGTCCTTTGTTTTAATGTCCTGTTCTAAATGGTTTTCTGAGGATCTGTGCTATCTGGCTTGTTCTACCCTCCCCTGATAATTTCCTATTTTATCAAGCCAAAGCTTCTCACAGCCCAGCTCAACCTCAAATGGCACATATTGTCATTACATCACCTTGCCCCAACACCTTGAAAAGCCACCATACCCTCCTGCATATATTAAAGGTTCTGAGATGTCCTATGGCAAAGAACTCTTTTGGACTTTGTTTATCCTAATATTTTCCTAATATGTGTGATCATGGAATTCTACTTTAAATAAACATGTTATATGCTGCCTTGAGGCTTTCTCACTTGGTGATTCATGTACAGTGGGGCCTTGACTTACGAGTGTTCCGACTAAAGAGTTTTTTGAGATACCAGCTGTCTCTCCGCCGATTTTTTGCATTGAGTTGATAGAGTAATTTGAGTTAACGAGCTCCTTAACGAGCTCGGTCTCAGAACGAATTAAACTCGTAAGTCAAGGCCGCACTGTACGTATGACTGGCACCTTCAATTACCTGGCAGGTGCCTTAGTGCAAAGACTACACATCCTGCTGCCTTTGCAACTCCCATAGCACCTGGCAAACCCAGGTGCTCACAACATTTGTGTTTAATTAAAAGGCAAGAGGAGCTCAGCTGGCATGGCTCAGAGGTTGAGCATTGACCTATGAACCAGGAGGTCACGGTTGGATTCCTGGTCAGGGCATAAGCCCAAGTTGTGAGCTTGATCTCCAGTGGAGGGCATGCAGGAGGCAGCTGATCAATGATTCTCTCTCATCATTGATGTTTCCATCTGTATCTCTTCCTCTATGAAATCAATAAAAATATTTTTTTAAGAAAGGCAAGAGGAATACTAGAAACAAAGAGAAATATCAAATGACAAAACTGGAGAAAATTTGCAGTATCAATACAAAGGAATGCTAGCTTAAACATAGACATTTTTGTAAATAAGTAAGAAAAACAATGAATGCTGCAATAGAGATGGGAAAATCATGAACAGTTAATTCACAAAAGAAGAAATGCATAAAGCCTATATGTATGTATATATACATATATATATGTCTTTAACCTCGCAATAACAAAAATATGAAATAAAAAAATGAAGTACTGTTTTATCAATTAAATAGGCAAAAAGGAAAAGCTGGGTTAGAGAGGATACAGGGAAACAAGCTTCCTTGCACATTGCTGGCTTTCAAGTAAGTCATATATAGTTAGTTTTAAGGTGTGCTAAAAATAGGAACATTCCTATCATGAGCCATTTATCAAAAATGTGTTATTACTGGATGTATATTTCATAATATGGAATATCAAAATTCACTCAGCTGCCATTTGACTGGGCCTTTAGGTCGTTTCCAAGGTTTTGTCTGATCTTTGTTTCCTTAGGATCAAATTTTAACAATAATATGTTAGTCATATACTGCTATGTAAGAAATCACCCCAAACGAACTAAATATTATATGACTCAAAAACAACAACCCTGGTTTCTGTGGGTCAAACATTTGGACAGGATACAGCAGGGAAACTGGTGTCCATTCCATGGGAAGCCTAGAAGCCTGGGGCTAGAGTCTAGCCGCTAGACTCAACTGATGTCTCCCTTACTCAATGTCTGGCATTGATGCTTAACTGGGGCTGTCAGCCGAAACCCCTACATGAGCCTCCTCGAGTGGCCTGGACTTCCCCACAACATGGTGGTTAGGATTCAAGGGCAAGGGAAGGGCATTGTGTTCAGGTCCTCTGGCTGCTGGAACAAAGTACCACAAATTTGTCCTCTTATTGCCCTGGCAGGCAGAGGTCTGAAATGAGTCTTACCAGGCGAACACCAAGGTGTTGGAGGGATGTGTTTTTTTTGGAAGCTCCAGAGTAGAATCTGTCTCCTGACCTTTTTTAGCTTCTAATACTGCATTCCTTGGCTTGGAGAACCTTCCTTCATCTTCAAAGCTGGCAGCGTCACTGCCTTCTTCATGTGGGTACATCTCCCTCTCATCAGTACAGCTGTGATTGCATTTTGGGCCCAGAAATCCAGGCTAATCCTCCCATCTCAGGATCCTTAACTTCCGCCTCTTTTGCCACATACGGTGGAATTCATTCACTGAATAGTGTTTGCCAGAGGCTAGAGGTTAGTAAAATGGTACAAACTTCCAGTTATAAGATACATAAGTGTTGAAGATCTAATGTATAGCATTGTGATCATAGTTAGTACTATGGTGTTATATACTTGAAATATGCCAAGAGAACAGATCTGAAGTGCTCTCACACAAAATAATGATACCTGTGTGAGGGGATGGTTGTGTTAAGTTGATTGTGAGGATCATTTCACAACGTAGATAGTGTACACTCCTTACGTTGAACACTTTAAGTATGTTACAACTTTATTTGCCAATTATATATCGATAAAGCCGGAAAGAAAAAGGTACCGTTTACAGGTTCCAGGAATTAGGATCTGCATATCTTTGTGGGCCCATTTTCAGCCAATAGCAATGACCATGGGCTTTTCTTTCTCTCTAGCTGGTTTTACGGGAGGCCGTCCAGTCATACAGTGGGAGCTGCAAGTAGAGTTGGAGACTGGTGCGACGACGGTGGGCGACATGGGCTCTGGGTCGCCTGCTTGTGCAGCTCACTCATGCTCTCTGTGCTGCCCAGGCTCAGACACCCTTCCCATTTTAGAAGGACTGTCCTGGGATAGCATTCACATTAGGGACACTGCTGGCTTTGAATTTCCTGGGATGACACTGGATAACAAAACTATACCAGTTGCAGGTGCACATTTCCACAGCACATCATCTGTACATTGCATTGTGTGTTCGCCACCCCAAGTCAGGCTACCACCGATTGACCACTGACTGTGTGCCAAGTGCTGTGTTGTTTCACATGGGCTGTCATGGACCCATTAGCACTATGCTATGGGCTTGGCCTTATTGTTAGCCTTATCATAACCTCTCTGGATGCGTGAGCGATCTGCCCCAAATCTCACCAGCGAAGTAGAAGATTTGAACTGGGGCCTCTCTGACTCCAACGTCTGTGCCTCTGTTCTTGTCCACACTGCCTTCCCATTTGAATCCCGCCTCTATCTCCTCTTCCATCAAAGCAGTGACATCTGGGCTGTTGCAGAGTCCCCTGAAACCCCAGTGAAATCAACAGAGAGTGCTATGGGAGAAGAATTTGACTATAGACCACTCTCCGAGGCGTGAGTGGTACTGGGAGGTTTTCCTTCAGCCCCACATTGTGTTAGGAGGAAGCACAGCTTGCTGAGCGTTGGTTGCTAAGCTTGCCAAGGGCACGCAGCCGTGACTCGGGTCCATGTGGAGGAAGCAGCCGTGGCGGTGGAGAGGAAGGGAGCCACTCCCGCCAGATGCGCCTTCCCTCTTCCCCTGACAGTAAATGCAGCTTCAGGACACTCTGCTCTGCAGGGCGGGCCAGGGGAGTCGTGGGAGGAGGGGTGGTGAAGGATTTATTTTCCGGCTGACAAAAGGCCCAGGGAACCCTTGTGGGAGCTTCGTCGGGGTCTCAGGTCGTTGATGCAGAGCCATACAAGAAGAAACGCCGGACCACCCTGCTCTGGCAACGCGTTCGGTGCTGTCTCCCTCTCTGCTCCTCCATCCCTGGCGCGCGGCTGTGCCAGCGGCTGGCTCAGCATCTCTGGCTGGCTTCCTCGCTCTGGCAGCAGACTTTCTAGCTCCTTCGCTGAGGGATTTGTCCTCATTTCAGGGTGGGCAGCTCCGCACCTTCCAATTACACAGTCAGTTTCTTGAGAAGAATGAGATAATGGATCTGAAAATTCTGCCATGGAGGAAAAGGCAAAGAATGAAGAAAAACCCCCCAAAGCATTGTTCCTGCTCATGCCCCAGGCCCAGTGGGCATTAGGTAGAAGAAAAGAGCTGGATTGGCCAGAAAAAGTAGAGGTGTTTGGGGAAAGGTGGCAGGGAGGGAAACTCCCGGTGGAGAAGTGTCCCTTCCCCTGGAGACAGATGAACTAGGGGCCATGGGGACGCTGACCCAAGACCTCTGAGATCTAACAGCAGCACCACGCTCAGGGCCTTGCGCCTACCCCTCCTGGACACTCAGGGATAGGAGGATGGTGAAGGTTAAAGGTTGCCTGGAGTAATCCTCTCCTGATCTCCATCTGATGCTTGGTTCTCTTTGGCAACTCACGCTGTCATCTGCCCTCTGGTTGAACACATCCAATTATGGTAACTCCCTCTGCTCTGAGGCAGAGCCTTTTCTTCTTGGGCACATCTGTCACAATGTTCCTTCTTGGACTGCTTTACCATTGAGACCCTCCCTGGTCCACTCTAAAATCAGAGGTAAAGAATTATGAGTAGGAATCGGAGAGATACGCTCCAAATCGATTCTTTCTTCTCTATTTCCCAAGCACTCGTTCCTTTACCTCTAAAGGAGGCGGAGGAGAGTGGGGAGCAACTGAGGAGGAGATGCCCAGAAGCCCACACTCAGTTGGACGTGCCCCGAATCCCCTGCGCTAATGAGACGAATTCATCCCAACTGCCCTTTTAGTAAAAGGCACCCCCAGCAAGAGGCTGAATTTCCCCAGGCGAGGGGTGGCAAGGCCTTGCTGTTGCCCTAGGACACAGTTATTCCCAATGCTCAGAAAGTCAGAAAGTGATGGAGTAAGGAGAGACAAAGGAGGGGGTTTGGGGGAGAAGAGAGAGAGAGAGAGAGATGGTGGGGGTAGAGGAAGAGGAAGAAAAAGAGTGAGAAAGGGAGAGAGAGGGAAACACATGTCACATGAAGACATGAAGAGACACTGAGAATGAGTATGTCACAGGGAGTGACAGTAAGTATGGAAAGAGTTACAGAGAGAGGAGTGGATAAAGGAAAAGATATAAGGCGCCTGAGCGTTGGTTGCTAAGGGTGAGGGGGTGGGGGGTGGGTTTAGTCCATAATGGCTCAGGTTTCCGGCTGTAAGTTCTCTGTTGCTTCTACTCCTGAGCAACCTGACTCCGCCCAGAGGGTGGCCCCAGGCTGGGTGGTTTCTGATCTGTGCGGACATGATGCTCAGGTCCAAGCCGGGAAGCGGTACCCTGACCACCCCAGGGAGATGGGCGCTGGGTGAGTGGTTTTGGACAGAACCTCTGAGGGCAGCCATTTGGCCATCGCCCCAGCCCTGATGCCTGTCACCATCCAGGCATCTCCTTGCTGTCCAAGAGGCTGATGGGAGCTGAAGGGTGGGCTCTTGCCTCTGAGCTGGAGCCCCACAGCTGCCATGCATTCAGCTCTGAAGCCAGGCAGAGGGCTGAGATGGAACGGGAGGAGCGGGGTGCACACGTGCAGTCAACCCCGAGCGCTCCCCACATCTGGATCCGCTTATGAGATAAGAGGAGAGAAATTCCTTCCCTTCCTAGGCTTTGGGAAGACAGCCTACGGGTGGGGTGTTTGGGTTACAGACCAGGATCCACACTGGCTGGGAAGTGGGCAGTGTTTTCAGTTTGTTTTTACATTTTCACCAGTGAAACTTGTTTGCAAAAATCTTCTCTAAACTATGAAACTATTAATTGGTACCTGTATTCTCACCACAAGCCAGTGAGGAATGTAGTCCCCATTTTATTTTTGTTATTATTATTATTTTAATTGATTTCAGAGAGGAAGGGAGAGGGAGAGAGAGAGATGGAAACATCAATGATGAGAGAGAATCATTGATTGACTGCCTCCTGCACGCCCCACACTGGGGATCGAGCCCGAAACCTGGGTATGTGTCCTGACCGGGAATCGAACCGTGACCTCCTGGTTCATAGGTCAATGCTCAATTGCTGAGCCACGCCGGCCGGGCTATAGTCCCTGTTTTAAAGAAGAGAAGACAAGTGCAGGGAGGCTCAAGGGGCTGTGCAGAGACTCGGCATCCAGTGCTCTCTCCACCATGGTGTCCTAGCAGCTGCTCTCATGCAGGCTCAGGACAGGCTGGCCCTGGGTCTTGGTAGCTGGGGGGTGGGCAGGACTTGGGCTCTCATTCCCTTTAGAGGCCTCCCCACAGTATCTATGGAGCGTGTGGAGTAAGGGAAGAAAAGCATTCACTCTTTGCTTTCCCTTTTCCATAGTCAAGCCCTGGCTGCTAAGCACAGGCCAGTGATAAGACATCTTAATCCTGCCGGGGTCCCAGGAAAGCACATTCTCATTAAAAAATGAGAGAGAAGGTTTTCTTCTCACGAGAAGCCCTGGAGCAAAGGGAGAAACCACTGGGCACCAACCATGCCGACCACCATAATGTTTCTGGTAATCCTCACCACACTGCCAGGCAGGTTCTCTCCGCCCCATTGAACAGGTGCGGAGACTGAGTCTCAGACAGAGCAGGTCCCTCATAAGGGCCACGCAGCTGGTGAGCAGCAGAGGTGGGGGATGGCTCCTCGTTGGCCTGGTGACAAAGCGTGTTGCACGACTCTGCCTGTCCCCCTCTGGGCTCATTTCTTCTGACAACTGCTCGCTGTCGGGCTGACATTCCTGCAGTTTACTCAGGAAGTTACCATCTCTCTCTTCTGCTTGTGATGGTCGCCATGCTCTAAGAGAAATGTGGAGTGGATGTCAAGGTGCGTAAGCATGGCCTGGGTGGCCCGGCTTCTCCTGTTCCCTTCACCTGCCCTCCATCAACCACAGAGGCCCTCTGTGCACGAGGAAAGTGTGGGGCAGGGCGGCAGGTTGAGAATGGAGCCCCTGCGGTGTGCAAACTTGGGCAGGAGACCTCCCGGGCCCTCGCTTTGCTTCTCTCTAACACCGGGGTCCTCGGAGTGGCATCGGCAGACCTCAGTGCTCATGCGCAAGCTGCACTGGCTATCTGCATGCAGCATGCAGCTTCTGAGGAAAGGGGGGCATTAATGGCCTGTTCCCACTCCTACCCCATGAATCACACCAGTTCTATGTTTCAGTCTTGCACATTCCACTGACGAGTGCCACTTCCTGGTGTCTTACACAGATTCCATAGCAAGATTTGGCCAGGATCCTGCAAGGGAAGAGAAGCGACAGAGACTGCGGGGTGGCCTAGGCTCTGGGCCATGACCCCTGGGCCCACCCTAACTTGTACAAAGGCATGAAGGGTGCCAGCCATCCCCCAGAATCTTTTCAGAGGCACTGAAGAACATGGCCAGTTTTTTTTTCTTTTTAGATGTTTTTATTGATTTCAGAGAGGAAGGGAGAGGGAGAGAGAGATAGAAACATCAATGATGAAAGAATCATTGATCGGCTGCCTCCTGCACTCCCCCTACTGGAAATCAAGCTTGCAAACTCCAGCATGTGCCCTTGACCGGATTGGAACCCGGCACCCTTCAGTCTGCAGGCCGATGCTCTATCCACTGAGCCAAATCAGTTAGGGCTAGCATGGCGAGTTTTACAGTCTTGATCTGGTCGTGTGCTGGCCAGGATGACACCTGAGGTTGGTCACGGGGTCTGATTCCTTAAGGTGAACCCACAGGCTGCAGTAGAGGCCTGCAGTGTTGCCTTCCCTGTCTGGGAGTTTGGTGGGAAGCACCAGGGTAATAATCCTGATCTTTATCTCTAGCCAGCCCTCAGACATAGCTGCAGCCCCTGACAACAGTAATTCTCCCGTGGACAGTAACGTGTGGGAAATCCGCCAGTTTGAGCCTGTACTGTACATTCCTTTTCTTGACAGAACAGAGCTCAATGAATATTTCACCTTCAGAATCTTGGCCACAGTTGGGGGTTTGTGAAACTGTCTAAATCCAGTTTATCAGCAGGAATAAATGCCCTCAGACTTAAAAAGTGGGAAGCAGAACTTGGCTCCATTGGGCTGGTGATTTATGAAGGAACAGCCAGCTGGGACTGGATGAGGCGGGAAGGGGAGGGAAGGAAGCAGGAGTCTGTGGGACTCCACTCACAACCTATAAAAGCAGCAACATGTACTCGATCGAGAGATCATATTCCAAGATACATTTCCTCCTGTGAAGGATACGGCGTCTGGTATCCATCACTTGGTAGGGACGGTGGGACTCTGTAGGGAGGTGCCGGTTGGGCCTGCATTGGGTCCAGGGCTGGATCTGCCAGAGCCATCGCCTTGAGGTTGTGTGTGCTTTCCTTAGGCACCCACAAGACCTGGATTCCCACTGCCCATTGGGCTTTTTCCTTCTACCTTCTGCCAGCTCCTGAAACTCCATTCCCTCCATAAATCCCCTCAGACTGAAGTCCATGTAGTATCTATCCTCTCCCTCCATGATTATTACTTCAGGATATTGCGTGGCCCAGGCAAATCAATAGTTTTTCTAATTTATATATTTGGCCTTCTGTTCTGTCTCTGTGACATCTTCAAGGTCACCTCCCTGCCACACACCGGTCCCCCCACGCCGCCCCCCACTTCCCTGCAGATGGAATCTCAAAGAATAAGCTGTGTGTTTGAGACCATGGGATCAGGGTCAGACCACCTGGGCTGGCATCTTAGCCCAGCCTCTTAATAGTTGTATGGTTTGAATGAGTTTTTTCCTGCGTGTTGTTTCCTCATCTGTAATATGAGGACAATCACGGTGCAAGTAAATCCATTATTTAGAGAATTAAGTGGGATGATAAATTAGCTCAGTATCTTGCACACGTTTATTATTCATTACATGGAATCTCCTCAGACTGGTGATGGTGATGATGATAGCAGTGATGGTGATGATGATGGTGATAGCCGTGATGGTGATGATGATGGTGATGATGATGGTGATGATGATGGTGATGGTGGTGGTATGATAGTGAGGGTGATGATGATGGTGATGGTGATGACAGTGATGGTGATGATGACGATGATGGTGGTGGTATGATAGTGAGGGTGATGATGATGGTGATGGTGATACTATGACAGTGATGGTGATGATGATGGTGACAGTGATGGTGATGATGGTGATAAGACAAGCCCAGTCACTAAAAATACTGTGAATAAATGACTGTTTAAATTGAAAAGCTTCCTATAAGAGCCTGTCACTTGGCTGTCTTTTGTTTTTTAGAATGGTCTCATAACAATGGGCTCCAGAGCCTCCTCTCAGTTCCTCTCCGGGCACCGTGCAGTACAATGAGCATGAGCTTTGGGGTCACACAGGCCTGGAACTAAGAGCTGTGATCATGAATAGATCACTTAGTCTCTTTGAGCATCAGTTTCCTCACCTATAAAATGGAAATAATAACATCTACTTTACCTGATTATAGGCTGGATGAAATGAGGTAACTTGTATAGCTTGCCGAATGTAGTGGAAACACAATGAGCTTTTCAAATACTAGTCTCCAGATACTAATTTCCAGACACTCGTTTCCGTCCCCTACCCTTGTCCCCTAAGGTTCTAGGCTCCATCTAACTAAATCCTTGTTCTTTCTCAAGATCTGTTTGAGACTTGCCTCCTCCATAAATTCTCCCCCACGTGAGTGAACAAATTCCCTGTCCTAATAGATTGATTGTTTTGGGTCCCTGAGTTGGAGATTCCAGGTCATACTGACCCTCAAGGCTGGAATGCCATTGCTCCGGTTTTCATAATCAATTCCCTTAGATCAGTGGTTGGCAAACTGCGGCTCGCGAGCCACATGCGGCTCTTTGGCCCCTTGAGTGTGGCTCTTCCACAAAATACCACATGCGGGCGCACACGTACAGTGCGATTGAAACTTCGTGGCCCATGCGCAGAAGTTGGTTTTCGGAAAGGAGATAGACGAAACAAGTATATAAGACGAGTGTGGATGGGAGAGTTGGAAGGGGTTGACCTCAGCGAACGTACCTCAATCAGACTGAGGACGTTTTTAGCAAAGGCCAGCTTAGGAGTACCCTCATTAAGTTAATAACAATGTACCTACCTATATAGTTTAAGTTAAAAAAATTTGGCTCTCAAAAGAAATTTCAATCATTGTACTGTTGATATTTGGCTCTATTGACTAATGATTTTGCCGACCACTGCTTCAGACTCATAGACTTTGCCTGGAAGATGTAGATGTGAAATGCTTCCCAGCTCGAATGAAGACTCATTGAAGGCGGTTTTCTGTCTCAATCGCGTTTGTGGATCTTGCTTCTAGCACAAAAGCCTGACAAGGAGTGGACCCATAAGCATTGAATGAACGGAGGGATGAATAATGCTCCGGAGAGGCGGAAGAGACTCTACAATTCAGAGAGAACGCCCTAGTTGCAGGCAGCCTCTTAAAGCTCCAGAGGAAGTTTTTGCTCAGAACTAGCCCTATAGTTATGTCAGATGAGCTTAGGCCTCCAGAGTGTGGCTCTGTAAACAAAGGGGGGAAAACGCCTGTTCTGTTTGGATTGGCAGGAGGTTTCCAGTTGGAATTAGTGCCTTGGACGTGAATGTCAGAGTCATTCCATATGAGAGGAAGGCTTGCTGGCTCAGCTTCCAACTTTGATGTGGAGCATGTGGGCCTGGGGGTGCGACTTCAAGAGAGAAGGGGAGGAGGAAACAGAGGTCTGGCTGCGTTTGGACCTTCCCAGGTCCTTCTCGGGTCATTCCTATTGCTCAGGCCTTCTAACCTACCCCCTAACTTGCTCTGTTACTAGCTAGCTGTGTGACCTTAGGCAAGTCCCTTTATTTCTCTGGGCTCCAGAGTCCCCCATCTGTAAAATAACAGGGTAGATTAGAGGATCCCTAAGTTCCTTTTTAACTGTTTTATGAAATTTCTTGTTAGTTTGCAGCTTCTTTTATATCCTGACCAGGAAGCTCTGACATTTTTGATGTATGTTGAGGAGTTGGGGAAGAAGGAGGGGATGTTGAGAAACAGGGATAGAAAATACATCCTGAAATGGAACCCAAGTCTCCTTCCTGGTCTTCTGTACTAATAACTACTGCCTCTGTTTTTGCCTGTTTTCCTCGCACCCCCAAGATGATCCCTGTGGGCGATGACCGCATGCTATGCAGAAGCCCAGGGAATCCTTGCTCTGAGCGCCTTGATTTTCTCGTGTGCATGGGGAGGCTGATGGCACCTCCCTTACTTGAAGGCGGTGAGGACTGAGTGAACTGGAATATGTGCTGTGCCTTGGAAATGGTCAGACACCACAGAAGCGCAAGGAATTGTGCTTATGGCATAAAGCTGGCCCCATGGGAAAACCATTAGCGCACAGCACCTTATCCGGTGGCCCTTCTCTTCCTTGGAGATGTTTCAGTGCAAGGCATACTTATACTGCTGTGTGTCCGTGGTCTGCCCTGTTTGAAACAGACACACTGCTGTCTGAGTCTTCATTTCTTTGCATGCTTTCCCACTGCAGCAGAAAAATCATTTTCCATATGAATTGGCTTCTTCCACTGAACATGTGCGGCAGCATCTCTAGGTCTTAGAATGAGAAGAATTTTCTCATTTTTCTTTCTGATCCATGGAGCAGAGACGTTCAGGAGGCTGGGCTGGGAGCAGATGCCAGGAAGTGGTGGTCAGGATGGTGTTCTCTTTAGTGACTGCGTCAGAGTTGGAAGTACTGAGGAAAGAGGTCTGGTCCCTGGGTTTTGGTTTCAACACATGTTAGTTGGGAGTTTGAAGGGACCTCAGATGACACGTTGTCCAGCCTTCTTAGAGCTGTGAGTTAGCGCCTCGCCTGAAGTCACCCAGCTGGTGTAGAAGAAGCAGGGTCTAGAACCCCATGTCCAGATTCATCAGTTCTCATGCTCTTTCCAGCATACCACAGGGATCCTTGCATTTCTCCTTCTTCTCACTCTCCATTCCTTCCTTCATCTCCGTTCTTTTGTTTCTATTTCCCGAGCCATTTGATAGGGTTGGGCGACTTCCTCAGAGAAGCTTGGGTGTGTTCTCAGGATGTCAGATTACCAGGAACACCCATGGTACCAGCTCACTTTATTGGCTTCTGGTCAGAGATCCCACCCACAAGCTAAGGGGTCCAAGGCAATACCTGTGAACTGTGGGTTCTGTGGTGGCAGAACCCCCACTGTCCCACTCCCCTTCCTCATTGACAGGGAAGGAGGGTTAGTGTGTTCTGAACACCCACAGAACCAGTGATATTCAAGATCTCCCCTCCTGCACCCAATCTTTCCTGCCCCTTGGGCCAATCCAAAGCCCAGTGCTAGCTGAGAGGATGGGCCTCACAGTATCTACTTGGCAAGAATCTCTCAGCTAGCACTGGCCTGCGTTCCAGTGCCCATTGCAGCACAACACCATGCTGGCTTGTCCAGGGTAACTCTCCGTGGGTAGATTTCACCCTCTGGCAGCAGCTGACTCTATTTATTCAGATGAGAACAATTTTCTCTCCCTTGCACTTTCAACAAGTTCAATCTCAAGGTTCCCCCTCCCCCCTCCTCCGTTGCCAAAACCAATGAAGGCAGGAGGAGGAAGTGGAGGGTGGAGGAGTCTCTCCACTCTAATTGAGCTGTCAGCTGAGCCCTGGGTTTCCTGGATCTGGGGCGTCTCATAGCCCAAATCGGCCAGTTTGCAGCTAATAGGGAAGGGAGCTGTTTTACTTCCTAATCACTCTTAGAGATAAGTGTGCTCAGTGCATGTGGGAGAGAGGCCTCTGAAGAAGCTCTGACCAGCTGCCCCATGGCTGTTCCTCTGCCTGGGCTGGATCTGGCTCAGTAGGAAACTGATCTGTCACTTGGGGGTGGGATGGATGGGGGAGCATCTGTGATGAACAAGCTAGGATCCAGCATCCAGGCACCACCCCAAAAATGAGGCCCCGAGAGCAGCTCAGCCCTCACCTGAACACGACTCCCTGTTGTTTGGTTAGCTTCTCAGTCTTACACAGAGACCACCTTTGAATGGGATGTTTGGGCTCATAGTCCCCATGGAGGAGAGTTCTGGAGTGTCATTTCTTTGGCTTTCCATTATCTGGAGCAGGGGTCCTCAAACTTTTTAAACAGGGGGCCAGTTCACTGTGCCTCAGACCGTTGGAGGGCCGGACTACAGTTTAAAAAAAAAAAACTATGAACAAATTCCTATGCACACTGCACATATCTTATTTTGAAGTAAAAAAAAAAAAAAAAAATGGGAACAAATACAATATTTGATGTATGTTGTGGCCCGCGGGCCGTAGTTTGAGGACCCCTGATCTGGAGGTTTCATGTGAAATGACAAGTGTGTGTGGGGTGACACTCTGATGGGATCTGGCCACTCTTTGGCGTTGAGGCCATACTGAGCACAGGGCTGCAAAGCTGGGCTCATTCTGTCCTGGGACATGTATGGTTCTGGACCTTATCAGGTGGGGGAGGCAGAAGGGGAGAGCAGTGAGCTGGTTCCTTCAAATGCGGAGATAGCACAGAAGCCAGTATCACTATCATTTGAAAGCAATTAATTCTTTCCAGCTTGGTATTCAAGGCCCTCCGGTATTTGTTCTACTTGCCTTCCCAACCTTTTAGCATTCTCCCTATCCTGCCCCTTATCCTCATCCAGACTCATTCATTACTCACAGATACTTTAGGATGCCTTTTGCTCATGCTGCCCCTCCGCCTTGGTGTCCTTTCCTCATGTCCAAGCCACACCCATAAATTGAGAGCTTGATTGGACCATACTTCTCCCTAATTCCTTTGCATACCCCTCTGAGGCTGCTCCTATTTCATCTGGACCTTCTTTATCTCTCCTTTCTAAGCCAAGAACAGTCTGTCTTATGTCAGTTGCTCACAGTCCTCATTGAGACTATTGGTCTTATCTCTCTCACTGGATTGAGCTCCCTGAAAGAGAGCTTTCTTGGTTTTTTTCATGTCTGTGTCTCCATATGGCCCAGCACAGGGCCTTGAGAGTAGGTGTGAAGTAATTACTTGTGGAGAGGAATCATCCCGAGGCATACATTATCACACATTTGCATATAGAGCACCTTTACAGAGAGCACCATGCAGATGGCGGTCCTGATCTTGGTAGAACTGAACTGAGGGCTCTGATGGAAATAAAGGAATGAAAAGGCTCCAGGGCTCCAAGTTACTGTTAGAAACACCGCATTTCAGAGCTGGAAGAGGTGTTATAGATAGTCTAGTCCAATCTCCTATTGTACAGATGAAGAAACACAGGTCCTTCAGCAAGAGGTGACGTGCTGAGTCACACAAGCAGTTAGTGACAGGGTGAGACCCGTTCCTCTGGTCTGATAATCCTTATACCTACTTTGTGGTGGCTGGAGAAGGCTTTCTCCTGATGCTCCTAAGCTTTTCAGGGACAGTTCTGGATTCCCCCATATTGCCCCGTCAGTCTCACCTGCCACATTCTAGTTTGAAAGTCCTGGGAAGCCTGCTCTAGATCCTTCTAGGCTAAATTTGGGGGGGAACCAACTTCAATTCAAAATACCACCTGCTATGGAACCCCAAGCCTTCAGGCACCCTTCCCTCAGCACTGCTGGATTCCTGGCTTTGCCTCCTGGGAGATGACCTCCCAATGAATTTCAGACAGCAGTTGATTAGAAAAAAGAAAAGAAAAGAAAATTGAGATGAAATAAAAAATAAATGAGAATAGCATACAAAAGCATGGGGAGGGCAGATCTGGGAGCTGGGCCCTGGGTTCTAAAAAGAGAAAGATGTTCTTCCCGTGAGAAAATCATCTGTAACCTTCAAATGAGCCTCTTGCGAGGGACAGGTCCTCCGATAGCCTTCCACTATGACAAGGGGAAGGTTCTGGACTGGAGTTTTCTCCAGATGTGAGCCAATAGAACTGGGCTCAGGCTCTGGTTCAGGGCTGGTGAATTGAGGCATCGCAACAAATGGGAAGTCTTCTCAGAACATCTTTCACAACTAGATTCAGAAACCAATTGAAGTAAAGGGGGAGAATTGCAAATATACCACCTCCTCGTTCCTAATTCCCCAACCAACATCAGCCTCCCAAGCTCTGAAAAGAAGTGATTTCTAACTAACTCTTCCTTGTCCAGGGCTCTTTGAAGAGAATAAGACAAATGGGGTCAGATGGAGGGCACCCCAGCCAGGTGGGTGTCGCAGCTGGGGATGTCCCAGCAGAGGCATCCTTAGAACCATGCTAGCTGGAGTCCTTTGAGATATTCCTAAGGGCATTGTGTCCCCAAATTCCATCTTTTGCCTCATCCCGGAGGAACTAGCTTGGCAGTCAAGAACAATGTTCTAGGAGTGCAATGTCCCCTTTGCTTCCCCTTCTTCCCTTTTCCACTGACTTCTCTAGGTTTTCCGTTTTAAATTCAAGAACCTATTAAGAATCAGAAAACAAAACCTCTGCTGGTTGTCATGTGTGCTTCCAGAAATAGTGCTCAACTACTATTTCTGGCCTTGAAGTCAGAATTTCCAAGGAAGCATCTGGAGTGGGCTCTAGTGGGTGGGGTGACTTGTAGTCGCCTGGGTGGTTGCTTTGTCCCAAACTCAGGACCACATGTTCCTTGGGTAGTTGGACCCTCTTCTCTTCTGGTTCCTAGCTGGCTAGTCTGTAGCTGAGCGGTCCCCAGAGGATTCAGAGAACGATTTGGCCCTCAACTGACCCAGCCATCAGCCACCTCTGCTGACTGTCAAGAAATTCAGGAAGCTGGTGTAGCCCGGAAGAACAAATGCCATATAGCCAGACCGACCTCTACGCTCCCTAGCCAGTCCTTTAGTGTCTCCAAGTATCTAAATCCTTATACAGAAGTGGGGATAATAATATCTGCTGTACCGACTAAATAACACTGAGGAACTACTTACTAGTAGCAAAGACTGACCCATAGTATGCTCTCAATCCATGGTAGCTATTAGCCAATAGTACCTGTAGCGACGCTCCTTGCTTGGTAGCACAAACCTCTGTAGATGTAACAGGCAACTGCTGGCTGGCTTGTCTGTCACCTTCTAGGCTGGGAACTTCTTGTTCTGTACAGTGCATTTGGAAGCTAGGAGATTTTCTCTAAACCAGTGGTCGGCCTCTTGAGTGTGGCTCTTCCACAAAATACCACATGCGGGCGCGCACATACAGTGCGATTGAAACTTCGTGGCCACACTCAAGGGGCCAAAGAGCCGCATGTGGCTCGCGAGCTGCAGTTTGCCGACCGCTGCACGTTTGTTGAAGGAATTAATAAGTGAACTGATGCAATAGGTGGGGAGGGAGGCAACTCAATGGGTGGATGTCTCAGTGCGTCTTTGGAGAAGAGAATATGCGGGGGACCTGCCGAGGCCCTCAGGCAGCACCATGCTCAGTCACTTGACGAGGCAAGGTTCAGATTTGTCAGCAGCTTCAGAAGTTGCTGAGGCTGAGAATTCACCTGGATATGGGGATATTGGGAAGCTTTTGATTTCTGTTCTGCCCTTAACCCAGGAGAGCCTTATCACTCCAGTGAAGCCACGCCCAGGCTGCTCATTGCACAAATCTCAGGGTCACCATTCCCAGTAAAGTCACTGTGAATGGTGCCTGGTGGAGTCTTGCCCTGCCTGGTCTAAAAAATGACCCTATGTGGCAGCCCTGGACACGCCTAGCATGGAGAATGACCCAGAGTCCTTGACACTGGGACTCACCTTCCAAAGGATGAGTCATTTTCAAAGGACCTGAAAGGAATAAAGGAGGTAGGAAGACAAAGTGCAATGAAGACATCTCCTCCGGAGAAAGAACTGCGGGATTCTAGGGGGGATGCCAAGGGTCCCAGGGGTGCTGGTGCGGCTCACGCTAGATCACAACACCCGACTGAGCGTATCTCTTCCCAGCTGCCTGTGAGAGTATTTACAGTGTGGAAAATCGCATATGCTTCAAATCCAGGCTCCCCGCCTCCTCCCGAGAGAGGAGGTTGTTAAAAATTTACAGCACACCACTGATTTCAATAGAAGGCCAAAGATGTACACAAGAAACAGGCGAGAGGATGGCGAGGAAGAGAATGAAATCCTGGGTATGTGTCTGGGGACTGTGCACACATCACTGGGGAAGTGGGTTTTGCTGGCTGAACGCAGTTTGAAAGTGTTCACAGGCCCAAACTGGGAGAAGTGTTCTATTTTCAGTTTGGAGTGCTAAGGCACAGGAATTTGGCAGCAACTCTTCCTGGGGCCAGCCCTGCTTTCACAGATAGGGGTTGCCTTGGGACTGAGGCAACTGGAGTTTCCCAGGAAGCAAACTGGATAGAGAAAGGGGTGGGGGCCTCCTCTGCGGAGGAGCCTCAGCCCCCAGGCGCTTCAAGGGACTGCACGGGGCCCGCCCATGCTTGTCTTGCTTTGTGCCACGGCCTTCTATCTTCTCCCCTTTATGTGCTTGGAGCAAATTTCAATAGGAAAGACCCATATGAGAACTCGGAGGGAAAAAAAAGATATCTACTGAGAAGGGTTCCTGGTGGCTCACTGGGCTCAAATAAACAAAACGAAACAGAGCCCAGCAGCCATTTCTGCACAGGGGCCTCTCACACAAACTACACTTCACAGAGAAGCTGGCGCTGAGCTGCCTGTCTCTGAGCTGAACTGCCTGCCTGCTTTGTGTTCTGCCATCTGAGCAGCCCTTACCAAGGAGTTGCCGGAATCCTACTTCAACCAGCAGGACTGAGGCTTTCTCCATCCAATCAGAGCTGCACAGCTCCAACCAATCAGAATGGCTCTATTCCGACCAATCAGGACAGTGCCTTTTGGGCCAATCAAACTGTGAGGATTTGGAGTCCCCAGTGGCCTGAGGATGGACCCATAAGGGACCAGGGGCAGGGACTCCTGTCCATGTGAGCCAGCTCCCCTCTCGCTTAGAGAGCAGAGTTCCCTTTCCCTGAAGACTGGTTTCCAGCCTGAGCTGGAACATGTCTTGCCAGAGTAGATGGGAACAGGCCAGCGCAGCACAACGTGGATGGACATGGAGCAGACCATTGCCCCAGGGCTGCTTAGCTGTGCTGTGCTATTTTCACAGCCATGTTGTAACACCATTGAGCTGTTTACATTGAATAAAGTTTCCTCCTTTACTGATCCCCAAATCTGGGGTTCTTGTTGGCAATGAGTTGGTGCTAATGACCATTGGTTAACACGTAATTTAAATTTCACTGAGTGTCTGGGACATAGTGAACACATTAAAAAGAAAGAAAAAAACCCGAATGTAAATTAAAGGTTAAACTATGCTTTGTACAAATGACATATATTATCTCATGAGTGGAGTACTATTCCTTTATTCCCAATGTACTGCAGAGGCCCTGACACATAGACACACCCCTGAAAGAGAGAGACCCACGATACCCACATAGTCCTCATGTTTCACTGCTGTGCTGACCACTTGTTTGGGGTTTGAATGCATATCAAGGAGAGAAAGGAGGGAGATAGATGTGATTGGTCTAAGCCAGTGATGGCGAACCTATGACACGCGTGTCAGAGGTGACATGCGAACTCATTTTTTTGGTTGATTTTTCTTTGTTAAATGGCATTTAAATATATAAAATAAATATCAAAAATATAAGTCTTTGTTTTACTATGGTTGCAAATATCAAAAAATTTCTATATGTGACACGGCACCCGAGTTAAGTTAGGGTTTTTTAAAATGCTGACATGCCGAGCTCAGAAGGTTCACTGGTCTAAGCTGTGCTTTCCCTGAATAGCCCTGGCTGTGAGGCTTTGTTGAATTTTGGGGGGCTTTAACACCCTTCACCTGGTTGGGTCACACAATTACACCCCATTCTGCTCCTTTGGGTTTTAAAGAACATCTGATTCTGTGCTCCAGATGCCAGTCTTCCCCGCCCGCCACCTCTCTCCCTCTCCCTCTCCATGGCTCTCTCTGCATGAGTGCGTGTGTGTAGAATAATAACAATGAGAAACCCAACTCCGAAGCCACATGTTTCACTTTGCTGCTTGTTAATTTTAACAAGGCAGCTGGTGGTTTGGGCTGAGAGCTTGCTTTTCTATTAACCACAGCTTTTCCTCCCCATGGATTTCCTGTTTGTAGTTTTGGAGGTAAAAGTCTTGGGAGAGGCAAGCCTGAACCATTCCAACCTCAAAGAAGCAGCTCCCAAGAACCTAGGCGAAGGGAGCCTCGCCCAGGCCAACCTTGGTCCTTCAAAACAGGAACTTTTTATAGCTCATTGGTTATGGGCCAGGGCTCAGCATGGGTGACACGGCCGAGACAAAGATGACCAGGATGCCGAAGGACTTCTGCGGCTGGAACGCAGAGGAAACAGCAGATTCTGGATCTGCAGGTGTCATGGAAGAAGTCAGATTTGAATTGGCCTTTGAATTGAAGGCAGGTGTTTTTATTTGTTGTTTTGTATAGTTTTGTTTCTTATAAGCAGGGATGAGAGGAAGGGCATCCCAAGCTGGAACAACCCCGTGAGCTAAGGCCCAAGGTGAGCAGTTGTGAAAACAGTGACTCTTCTGGTTAGACCAGACAAGAGCCCATGTGAGGGAGAAGGCAAGACGATAAGCACCTAGGAGCCAGGTCGAGGGGTTACGTAAGGCCACGTGAAGAGTTTGGATTGTTTTAGGCAAATGAAGGTCACTATAGGTTATAGTGGGCTAGAGGGACATGCTCAGCACATTGTGTTCTAGAAAGATAACAGGCGGGTGTTCCTTAGGGTCTGGAGGCTGGGTGGGAGAGCACAGAAAAGGAGTAAGCAAGGTGGGAATGGAAAGGAGGGGCTGGGCAAGGGGAGAATGCAGGGAGAGACCGGGGTTATTTTGACGACATTAACAGACAACAGGGATGAGAAACCAAGGAGGGATGGGGAGGAGATTTTTGGACAAGTTGAGTTCGAGGGGTCGGTGAGTCATTGACCTGAAAAGGTCTACCAGTTTCAATGCAGGTTGGGTTCAAAACAGAGCTCAGGGTCAAGGTTTTGCATGTCTCTGGATGGGGGTGAAGCAGAAACTCTAAGAGGAAGACAGTCTTAGAAGGCAACACAAAAGGGTGATGAGAGAGTGAGGAAGGGAATTAGGGAGTTTAGGGCTGCAAAGTCTAGGCAAGGAGAGCCAAGGGAGTGTCAGTGTGGTAGGCGTGCAGACAGGTAGAGGAGGGTGAGAGGGCGGGGGTGGGGGGGAGACAATTGGACTTTCCCATGAGGAACGCATTGATGCCATCTGGGGGAGAGAAGGTGCAGTGGGTGGCAGCCTCAGAAGTCACAGCAAGGAGGCATGGGCGGGAGGTTCTGAGATATTGCCTATCAGGTAATCACGTATTAATTCACTCATCATATATCCACTGAGCACCTACCATGCTGCAGGCACTGAACTAAGGAAGCCCTAGGGATCCAGCAGGGAACACACAAGACAGAGACCCTCTGTCTTTCACAGAGCTCGCAACTCAATAGAGGAAATGAGCATTACACCCATAACCACTGAGAAGTTACTTAATCACATTATGACATCTTAGTCTGGGGATCAGGAAATGCCTTCTTTTGAGGAAATAAATGGAATACATTTTACACGTTGGGTGAGTCAAAGGCAATAAAACTTATTATGGCACTAATATATATATATATATATATATATCCATTAAAAATAAACATCTAAAGGTAATCAAAGTACTACTGTTCTTTGTATCATAGGATAAGAAGTTATTTGAAATAATTTCCTTAGCATTTGTATCCCTATGACTAGAGGCTGGGTTGTGATCTAGGAAGGTGACCCTCTGAGGGCATAGAAGTATAATTCCCACAGCCCATCCTTCCATAAACCCATCCATTCCTCAAATCCAAGCATCCACTCATTCATCCATCTGAATATGCATCCTTCCATCTGTCCACCTATCCATTTGTCCACCTGCCCACCTGTCCATTTTCCCATCTGTCCATCCATTCATCCATCTGCACATCCATCCAACAGATGTACAATAAACATCTATTCTTAGCCAGGCAAAGTCCTTCCACCATTATTGAGGCAAAGTGGTTAGGGATGCTCCCTTCCTTTTTCCATGCATAACACGGAAGTTTTTCTGACTCCCTCCCCCTCTCTATTCTATCTCTGATGTTCACTTTAATCCATCTTCCTGGGTTTAAGAATTTTGGCAGAAAGAAGACGCTGGCCTCTCTTTTTCGCCTCCCTCCTCATCCTTATAAGGCTACCTCTGCTCATGTCCCAGACAAGTAATGAAGATAGAATAGTATTGTTTTCCATCTAAAGAAAAACATCCCTTGTGTCTCACAGGAAGAGAGAATTAATCCATGCTTGCGATATGGTGCTTTCTGAATGCCAGACCTGTCAGGACTTATGACAAAGTAATCTCATTAAGATAGGCATACTGTTTTCCGCAGTGTGAAGAAAATGAAGGGAAGGCCATTCACTCAATGGTTCTTAAGATTTTACGATTCTTCCTTTAGGATGTGTTTTCTACCTAATTCTGTTTTTCATAAATTTAAAAGGGTAAGTTGAGTCATATCTTTGCTGAGTGCCTAAGAGCAGAGCTTAGGAAAGGAAGTGAGGTGAAAAGGAAGACGTGACCATTGGGTGGACCTTGCAGCCAGATCAGAACACAGACCTTCTTTCTCTCCCTGCCTTCTTCCTTCCTCGTTCTCTTCTCCTTTCCCTTGTTTCTTCCCTCCCTCCTTTACAATGTTTCTGGACCAAGCAATAGAACTCACTTATTTGTTGCAATTGGTCTCACTTTGATGCTTAAATCTCTCTGTTTGTATACATAGTCCGGCTTTTGCATCATTAAAAGAAGAAAATGATTGGGTCACGCTCTTCTAGTGACCAAATGGATATTTTATGACAAAACTTGCTTTGGTTCTTCTCATTACAGCCTTCCGCGTGTAGAAAAATGACTCCGTCTGAAATGAAATGTATTATGTGTCTAGTACTATGTGACCTGACACCATGAGCATTAATTATTTCCATTCTTAATTGGACCCCAGCATTTATTTGAAACTGTTATTCATTCTCTCTCAACTTCCCTTTCCAGTTTGCCCTTGGGGGCCATGCTCCTTTATTTGGGTCTTTCTCTTAGTTTCTTTCTTTTTTTAAACCTTGTAGTCTTTTTTTGTTGTTGTTAATTTGCACCTGAGGATATTTTTCCATTGATTGTTAGGGAGTGTGGAAGAGAGAGGGAAAGCCAGAGAAGAACATCGATGTGAGGGAAACACATTGATTGGTTTTCTCCTGCACAAACCCCGACCAGAGCCCAGGCTGGGGAGGAGCCTGCAACCCAGGTATGTGCCCTTGATCAGAATCGAACCCGGGACCTTTTGGCCCATAGGCCAATGCTCTATCCATTGAGCCAAACAGGCTAGGGCTAACCTTGTAGTCTTAATTAAGCCCCCAAGTTGTCCTAGTTTAGGTGAAGCTTCTTCTAAGAGTGGTTCTCAACCTTGGCTGCACATTAGGCTCACCTGGGAATCTTTTTTTTAAAATATATTTTATTTATTTTTTACTGAGAGGAAGGGAGGGAGAGAGAGAGTTAGAAACATCGATGAGAGAGAAACATCGATCAGCTGCCTCCTGCACACCCCCTACTGGGGATGTGCCCGCAACCAAGGCACATGCCCTTGACCGGAATCGAACCCGGGACCCTTCAGTCCGCAGGCTGACGCTCTATCCACTAAGCCAAACCAGTTTCGGCACCTGGGAATCTTTTTAAAAATCCTGATTTCTGGGCCTCATCCTCTGGAAATTCTGTTTCTTTGTTACTAATGTTGTGGCCCCACCCCATAACAAAGAAACAGAATTTCCGGAGGATGAGGCCCAGAAATCAGGACTTTAAAAAGATCCCCAGGTGATTCTAATGTGCAGCCAAGGTTGAGAACCACTGTTCTAAGACACATTTTTCTCTACTCACTTTCTTTGCTGTTTTTCTCTTTGAAGTAATCATGACTTGATATGGAAAAACCAAGCAAACCATAAATATGCACTTTGTGTTTGTGTGCAAGATGGTGTGGTGGTTGGTGCCCGTGAGGAGCTTGCACAGAATATTTGGGGAAGATGACGCAGGTGCATAGAAAAGATTTCAACAAAACCCTAAAGTCAAACCCAAACCTAAACCCAAACTCCAAACCCACAACCCCATGGCTTGGTGTGTTTCTGTGAACATTTCTCTGAACAACCATGACTTCGCTGATCTGATTCCTTCACTACACTCAGAGTTCTCCTTGCGGGCAGAGCGTTTCATTTCCACAGGTTCCACTGAGCTCGTAATATACGCAGTCATTAATCCAAAAACCCCCACTGAGTGTCTTCTGTCTGTCGGGGACTGTGCTAAGTTAGAGAGCAGTGACTAGGCTGGTCAAGCCAGACAGTCAGTTTGCTCTAGAATTTCAGAAAAGGGAGAAAGGCCACGTTGGGTTGGAGTGGTTAAGGAGCAGAGACATTAAGAATGTGTAGCGTTTGGATTTATGGGTAGAGAGGGACCCCAGAGGCTTTCCAGACAAGAGAAATGGAACAAACAGGAGCAAACAAGTGTGGAGAGGGTGTGGAGAAAGGGAAACCCTTGTGTGCTGTGGGTGGGAATGCAAGTTGGAGTGCCCACTGTGGAAAACCATCTGGAGGTCCTCAAAAAATTAAAAATAGAACTACCAAATGACCCATAAACCCCACTTCTGGATACATATAAATGGAATGTTACTCGGCCATAAGAAGAATATAATCTTACCATGTGTGATAGCATGAATGGACCTAGAACAGGGGTGGGCAAACTTTTTGACTCGAGGGCCACAATGGGTTCTTAAACTGGACCGGAGGGCCAGAACAAAAGCATGGATGGAGTGTTTGTGTGAACTGATATAAATTCAAAGTAAACATCATCACATAAAAGGGTACGGTCTCTTTTTTTTTTTTTTTTTTTTTTTTTAGTTTTATTCATTTCAACGGGCCGGATCCGGCCCGCGGGCCGTAGTTTGCCCACGGCTGACCTAGAAGGTATTATGCTAAGTAAAATAAGTCAGTCAGAGAAAAACAAATTCCATATGATTTCACTTAGTTGTGGAATCCAAGGAACAAAATAAATGAACGAACAAAACTGAAGCAGACTCATAGATACAGAGAGCAGACTGATGGTTGCCAGAGGGATGGGGTTAGAGGACTGGGTTAAAAGGCGAATGGATTTAGAACTACAAATGAAGAAACGAAGCCACAAGAAACGAAGGTGCTGCATAGGGCATGTCGTCAATAATATTGCAATAACTGTGTGTGGCGCCAGGTGGGTACTGGAAATATTGGCGGGATCACTTTGTAACCACTGTGCTGTATACCTGAAATGAACACAAGATCATATTAAATGTAAACGGTAATTGAAAAATAAAATTTGAATTGAAAAATGATGGAGCGATGGCATTAGATTAAGGCAGGGGTCCTCAAACTACGGCCCGTGGGCCACATGCAAATACAAATATTGTATTTGTTCCCGTTTTTGTTTTTTTACTTCAAAATAAGATATGTGCAGTGTGCATAGGAATTTGTTCATAGTTTTTTTTTTCAACTATAGTCCGGCCCTCCAACGGTCTGAGGGACAGTGAACTGGCCCCCTGTTTAAAAAGTTTGAGGACCCCTGGATTAAGGAATGAAGAAGAATTAGTGGATATGAGTGGGGAGTGAAGGAGGAGATCCCGCGTTTGAGTTGAGAGGATTGGAGATTTGGGCCTTGACATTCAGGTCTAGGTGTTTTCACATTAGACGCACATGTGTTGGGGCTGTAACCCGAACAGACTCCAGTTCCAAATGCTAACATCAGGGTGCTGCTTATGCCCCCCTTTCTCCATGTAGACCCCAGTTCTCACTTGGATCTGACTGGAGTGCAGAGACCTCACTAGATGGCTTCCCTCCCTCCAGCCAAGACCAAGGAGGTGTCGCTGTGTGTGTGTGTGTTTTCTCAAGTCATTTCCCAGGACCGATGGCACCCCAGGGCTCCAGGGGAGGGACTGTCAGATGGAGCTTATTTATTTAATGAAAAGAACTTAATAATTTGGTTTTGTTTTCCCTGGTTCTTTATTTTTCTTTCTACCTCCCTCTCCTTCCCTGGGCTTCGCAGGGTGGGAAATGGGTCAGCAACTTGGCCACAGCTTTGTTGAGTATTTAATTCTTCAGCTGTTTTACAAGCCTGACTGGTTTATGTAGCTAATCTCTTTTCTGCTCGTCCCTCGAGGAGTGTGTGTGTGTGTGTGTGTGTGTGCGTGTGTGTTGGGGTGAGAGGGGACGGATAGCCATGGGCAAGGGCCCTGTTCAGTCCAGAGAGCTACCAACATGAAGCCTGTGGTGCCGGCCTGTGCTCTGGCTGTTTATTCTTCATTGTGCTGGCCTTTCTCTGGGTCTGTGTTTCTGTGCATGTGCTCTGTTCCCCTTTACTCAGCCTGGGGAGCAAGAAGAGGTGAGGTGAGGTGAGGCGGTCGTCTCAGGACTGCTGTGAGACTTGAAGACCCTGAGAAGATGTGAAAAGACATGATCCCAGGTCCTGGCCATCTGTGAGCATCCTTGTGTTCAAAGGGGTCACATTTTACCCAGAGATGACAGTCTATAGCTACATGCTTAGGAATGAAAGTCATTTCTAGGCTTCCTTAGAAAGACAGTGACCACTAAGGAAGTTTCTGCTGATCTCCACTCTCTACTGCCCTTCCTGGAAGGACTGGGATCAACTCTTAAAGGAGCATCCTTCCATATTCCTTAGTCTGATGGCATCCCTCCCTCCCAGCTTATCAAGCTAAGAATTTTAATTGGAACTTAATTTTTTTTTTTTAAAGAGAAAGGGGGGGGGAGAGAAAGAGAGAGAGAGAGATATCAATTTTGTTGTTCTGCTGACTTATGCATTCATTGATTGCTGCTTGCATGTGCCCTGATCAGAGATGGAACTCGAAACCTTGGCATATGAGCTAACATACGAGGCCAGGGCTTAATTGGAATGTTTTAAAATGGTTCTCAGCCTGAGTTTACTGTCACTGTGATCTTAGGGGACATTAGAGGAGTGGTGGAAAGGGTGCAAAAGCCAGGGACTGGGCCTTGGGATTAAGGCAGACACAGATGAAGCTAGTATCTCTCCTAGAGCAGCTCTGTTTCTTTGTGAGGAAACGGGATGACTCCATGATTCTGAAGTTTCCCCAATGTCTTTGATTTCATCTTAGGAAAGCATGGGCAAAGAATCGTTTTTGATGCTTGTTATGGTCGAGGCCTTATGTGAAGGCTCATCTACATCATCTCACTAAACTGGACAGATCCATAAAAAACAGGCATCCCTACTCCTACTCCCACTCCTATTGTTTACACTGTGCTCATGAAGATGCGGAGGAGAGAGGATTAAGTGACGTGAGCCGAGCCTGGATTCCCTGGACCCCATCCTGTCACATTGCGTGATTTTTACAGCATTTTCTCCTACACTCACGTTTCAGATTCTCCACCACAAAAATGTGAGCCCAGGCGAGGTATGGGAAACTGTGGCTAAGAAAGGTTAAGAGGCTTGGCTGGAGCCACAGGCCTCATTAGAGGTAGAAGCAGACGCAGATCTTGATCTCCTGATGCGTTGACCAGACTTTTCCCACCCCTCGAAGCTGCCTGCTCTTTCTGGTCACTGCTGGACTCACTCTTATTCCCGGGTCTTGTTCTGTAAAGGGTGGAAAATTCCTGTTTTAATCTCCAATCTTAAAGTGTAACTGAAAGAGCCCCAAGGAAAACAAATCAATTGCAGTGCTTTCCGTCAAGGCTGCAAAATCCAACCCCAGAATTAATAGGACAGTTATTGTATATAAAATGCTAGCCTGATTGGAAACATATTTATTGAGGATTAGCAAGTCTGTAATAGCTATAAGCCTCCATCGTGGTCGTTAAAACTTAAAAATATGTTTCTAATAACAGTGCAATTATTTATATAATAATTGCCTGAATAAAATAGAATTAAATGCATATTTGGTGAGTATAGATTTCAATTTGCAGCACACAGAGAGTCTGGGATTGTGGGGGTGGGACAACAGGAACAATGAAGGTCTCTTTAAAAGAAGAGAGAGCAAGGAGGAGCAGGAGGAAAGCTGCCCACCCACTGTGCCCCAGACCCTTCTGGGCCTCTTTGACGTTTCACATGATGTTCATGCCAAGTCCTTTCATTGCATTTGCAGATGCACCTAAAGTACTTCCTGGGCTGGGGGTCAAAATGGAAGGAGCAGAGTGACAGGGCCAGCCAATCAGGCTGCAGTGGCCAGCCCAGGTGACTTGTCATCTTTTGTGGGGCCCCAGACAACTCTTTGAATTGCTGTTAAAATGATGTAAGTTAGAGGAATTACATATGAGTATCATTTTGTGTGTGTATGTGTGGGAGCAAGGTTTAACACCCACCATAGAATTGCTGGGATTTCAGTGACTGAGTTTTACTGTCACTGTGACCTTAGGGGACATTATTTACCATAGACTGAGTTGGAATTGATGGCATAATAAGCTACTTGACAAGTGGTGTTTCCTATACCAGATGTGACCACGTGGTCTTACTCATACACTGCCATCGGTCAGGCCATACTTTATTTATTTATTTACTCACTCATTAAACAAGTATTTATTGAGTGCTAATTAATTGCCAGCAACTGGGTAGGCATTATAAGTGAATATATATATATGTGATAGAAGAAGCCCTACCCTTCAAGGTGTGGGGAATAGCCCTGGACTAAACTGTTCCCTGTACTTCTCATTGCATTTATTCAACAAATATTTATTGAATATTTCTCAAGTATCAGAAATGAGTATAGATGCCAGGTCTAAGGCAGGGAACAAAGCAAATTCTTGCCCTCCTAGAGAATTCATACTTGATGCCTGAAAACAGTGTATAGAGGGATAAAAGGTACCATTGCACAATAAGAAACAAGATTTGAAAACGTATCCATTTTGGAGAGAAAAAGTAAAGCTATATTTGTAGATGATGTGATCTTGTATATAGATAATCCTAAAATATGCACCAAAACACTGTTAGAGCTCATTCATAAATGAGTTCAACAGGGTTGCAAGGCACAAGATCAAAACACAGAAATATATTCTAGTTTTGTATGCTAGCAATAGATAATCCAAAAATGAAGTTAAGAAAAAATTTCATTTATAGAAGTATCAAAAAACATAAAATACTTGGGAATAAATTTAACAAAAGAAATGTAAGACTTGTACATTCAACACTATAAAACATTGTTGAAAGAAATGAAACACCTAAATAAATAAAAAGACATTTTGTGTTTGTGAACTGGAAGACTTAA
This sequence comes from Myotis yumanensis, assembly GCF_028538775.1. Classification (NCBI taxonomy): domain Eukaryota; kingdom Metazoa; phylum Chordata; class Mammalia; order Chiroptera; family Vespertilionidae; genus Myotis; species Myotis yumanensis. The sequence goes on from NW_027223770.1 coordinate 18,269,456, forward strand.
TATTGTCGAAATAGTAACACTCCCCAAATTGGTCTACACAAATCCCCCCTTTTTTGGGCATAAATTGACAAGTTGTTCTTAAAATTCCTATGTAAATTCAAGGGACCTAGAATAGCTCAGACAATATTGAAAAAGAAGAACAAAGTTGTAGTATTTACACTGCTTAATTTCAAAACTAACTATAAGCTGCAGCCATAAAGATTATGTTGGCATAAGGAGAGGCATATAGATCAAAGGAATAGAATTGAGAATCCAGAAATAAACGCTTACATTTATGGCCAATTGATTTGGGCCATAGACAATGAATGGCCAAGACAACAAATGGGGAGTCAATACTCTTCAACAAATGGTGCTGAGAAAACTGGCTATCCACATGCAAAAACATGAGTTTGGACCCCTAACTCAAATCGTATACAAAAATCAACTAAAACTGGAGTATAGACCTAAAGGCAAGAGCTAAAACCATAAAACTCTTCAAGAAAACAACCATAAATCTTCATGACTTTGGGTTAGACAATGGTTGCTTAGATATGACACCAAAAGCACAAACAATTAAACAAACAAACAAACAAACGAATGAATGAATGAATGAATGAATAAATAAATGTAGTCACTTCATCACCATTTTGAAGATTGTGCTTCAAAAGACATAATCAAGAAAATGAAAAGATAATCCACAGGATGGGATTATAATTGAAAATAATATATGTGATAAGAATATGGTATCCAGAATCAAGTAGTACTTAAAACTCAACAATAAAAGAACAGTTAGCTTAATTATAAATAGACAAAGGACTTGGATAAATATTTCTCTAAAGAAAATATACAAATAGCCAATAAACACAGGAAAAGATGCACAGTATCATTACTTATTAGGGAAATGAAAATCAAAACCACAATGAGATATCACTTCACACTCCCTAGGATGGCCATAATAAAAGTATTATAGTGTTGGTGAGAATGTGGAGAAATTGGAACCCTAATATCATTCTCGTGGAAATGTAAACTGATACAGTGACTTTGAAAACCAGTCTGGCAATTCTTCAAAAAGCTAGAGATAGAGTTACCATATAATGTAGCAATTTCACTCCTCGGCACGTAGCCGAGAGAATTGAAAACAAAAGTGTGTACGTGAATGTTCATACCAGCATTAATCATAAGAGACAAAAAGTGGAACAATCCAAATGCTCACGAGTTGACCGATGGATAAATAAAATGTGGTATATCCATATAATAACAAATTATTATTCAGCCATAAAAAGGAATGGACATGTTATAACTTTGAAAACATTGTGCTAAGTGAAAGAAGCCAGATACAAAAGATCACACATATTATATTATTCCATTTATATAAATAAAATGTCTGGAACAGACAAATCCACAGAGACAAAGAGTTAATTAGTGGCTGTCAAGTGATGGGGGGAGGAGAGACTGGGGAAGGACTGATAATGGGTGTGTGTTTCTTCTGAGGTGATGAATTAGGTAGTGATGATGGTTTTACAACTTTGTGAATATATTAACAACCATATCCCAGGAATGTGTTAGCTTTTTGTTTGGTAACCTCATCCCCATGTTAAACTTTCAGGAAATTAAATCCTTAAGTTTTTACTTAAGTACTGCTGATATTCAAGACATATTTCCTCCTTGATCCAATAATAACACATTAGTGGACCAAGGAGAGTAGCCCTCTTTAGTAGTGAGAGACATTTTCTGAGCTGTGACCACCCGGGTTGTCTGTGCAGATGACTAGTTAGATGTGTGAAAGCTTATGGCTCTGTACTGTCATGAGGATGACTTAATTACTTGAAGGAATGTGAGTAGACCCTTGACCAAGGCATAGGGATTGGGGTAACAGAAAAAAAAAAAAGCCTATTTCTTTACTGGCTAGTTAGCAAGATGAGGCCTGGATACTTGAATTGGGTATGAAAATCAGGGTAGGACTTGTCAAAGAAGCCAGAGAAAGAACATCCATGGTTAGCAATGAGTGGAATCCAGTGACTGTATTTTCACTTGTTGATACAAGGGGAAGAAAGTTAGACCTGGTATCTCCTCTCTGGGCTTACATGAGTATTTAGTGAACAATTTTTAGACCTTGATAAATTCTCAGTCCTGAACTGAAGGCATTTGTGTTACAATCAGAAGAAATGTTTTAAGCATTCTTTGCGGACGACACAGCTCAGTACTGAGAAACTATAGGGAAAAGAACCACAAGCATGTGCTCCTAAAGCCCCTTCTTGAAATTTCCTTGAAAGTGGGGAGATCCTAATTTCTTCCCAGACATCCCATAGCCAGAGATTTAGTGGACTTGTTGGTCACAACAAGCGATGGACACCACCTCCTAGTCCCAGGGGAGAAGACACTCTGACACAAGTAGGGTTGAATAGAGTCACCTGATTAGGCCACTGTGGTCAGATGGGAAAGCATTGGTGAAGGAGTGAAGGGTTGACATCTCCTCTCAGGATCCCACCTCATCCCTTGCCTTTTCTGGTCTCCTCACTGCCCCTCCAATTGCAGGAGTGAACAGGCTGGAGGGTCTACACCAGCATTCTCTCTAGACCTTGGCCTTAACTCAGTGTCAAAAGGACTTCGGAAGCCTGGCATGTGGGCTGGTACAGCTCACCAGGGTAAAGTCTCAGGTAATATTAAGAGGTCCAGTTGTCCTGAGAGCATCCCTAACTTGCCTATTAGAAGCTTAGCAGGGGTTGAAAAGAATCTTAGAGATCTCACCATCCTCTCATCTGTATTGATAAAGGCTGACCCTAGCACCATCTTTTGGGTCATCTAAGGACCTGCATCCTAGCACAATGGCTGGCACCTACGAGGCACTGAATCCACATGAACTGTTGTCATCATTAAAGATCAAGGTAGTTTCCTAAAATATGGTTAACCATTCTTAAACATGTTGAACCTGGAGGACCTGAAAGTATTTGGGGTTGCATGCCTCACCACTGAGGAACTATATAGAAACTGACTTTGTTATTCTTATTCCTGACAGATAGCTAAACACAGAGCGACTTCCTGAAAATCCCCACAGAGCATTAGCAAAGGCCCTGGGAAGAGAACTAGGAACCCTGCCTCCTCCTTTGCTATGTTAGGCAGCAAACCCTGCTTCCTTCGCCAGGAACAGCAACCCGACAGCGCTCCCTCTGCCAGATACTAGCTTTCCTGCTGAGTCAGGCAGGACCGGAAAGTCAGCCAAGTGGGGCTTGATTTGAGTCATATCCTGGTAAATGTGTATCAGAAGCAGGTGAAAGATGTTAAATTTCACACAAACTCACACCAGATGAAAGGTGAGGAGCAAAGCAGACCTCAGCATTACCTCGTGCCCAGACCCAGTTGTTATGCAGAGAGAAACACACCAGGAAGTTGCAGAACAGAACACAGAGCAGTCCCTGGGCTAGGAATTAGGACGGGGTTGAGAGTGGGGGCAGCAAGAGTGCTGACATTGGGGTCCAGTTTCCACCAGTCATGAGATTTGAGGTTCAAAGAGGCAACAGTTGCACAACAAGGTGAATGTGCTTAGTACCACTAAACTGTAGACTGAAAAATGGTTAAGATGATGAATTTTGTGTTATGTGTATTTTACCAAAATTAAAAAAAGCTGACAACATGGACAGCAAAGTACTAACCAACGACAATGACAAAGGCAATAATTGGCCCTCCCTTCTTATGTGCAAGCAGTATAGTGGGGAACAAAACAGCTCGCTCTCCAGGTGAACTTGAGAACCAAGTGCAATATTGTGTTTGCAAGCATTCTTTAATTATTGTGGCTCCATCTGTGTCAGCATGTGCTAACCCTCAGATGCTCATCGCTCATGGCTGCCTGCTTAGGCGAACGTCCGTGTCCTCCTGCTCCTCTGTTGAGGCAGCGTGATATTTTCAAAGGAATATTACTGAAAACTAACAGAAATAACTCAGGAAATAATGACAAATCGCATGAGTAAAAAAGCAGCTTTATTTTATTGAACACATCTTACCTAATAATAGACAAACATGTAAATTGACCATACCTCCACTATGCTCACCAGCCAATCAGGAGAGTATGCAAATTAACCCAACAAAGATGGCGGTTAATTTGCATATGTAAGCCGAAGTGGCGGAGCCACGACTGAAGGCTCCAGCCGGACCAGCGATGACTGAAGGCTCCGGCCAGAGCGAAGGCCTGGGTCCCGGGTGCTGGAGGAATACCGGTGATGGCAGCCAGTGGAAGGGAAGGCCTATTGTATGAATCTCTTCATACAACGGGCTGCTAGTCTATGTATATAAAAGCCTAAGCAACCATCTGACTGTTCGACAGTTTGCCCGGTAGCTATGATGCACAATGACCACCAGGGGGCAGACACTCCAACCAGTAGTGGAGGGAGCCTGATTCCTTGCAGAATCAGCTGTGGGTTAGGTTGCTGCTGGGGCACTGTTGGCCCCAAATCTGCTTCACCCGCACCCCAGACCCATAAGGGAATGTTGGAGGCCTGGTCCCTCGGCCTGGCCTGCATCATCTCAGAAAGCCAGTTTCCACCCAATCCCCACAGGCCAGACTGAGGGACCCCATCAGTGCACGAATCCGTGCACAGGGCCTCAACTACTATATATACTAGTCATAGAACAGAGTTCTTGACATGTGTCATTTTTAATCCTTATAATACTTTGTGAGGAAATTTTGATTGCCCATCTTAAAAATTAATGGCACTGCTGTTCAGAGATCTTAGGCACACAGTGAGGCTAAACCAAGACCAAGCTCTGATTTGATTGGCTCTAAAGTCATTATTTACTTTCCCTCCATACTGCCCCTAGACTTCCCAATGAAAGGATGTCACAGAAACAGCAGAGGGCTTCAGCAGGTGCCTACATGTCCCCTGGTAACCAGGTCTACGCTGATTGAAGGTACCTCTTTAGCCCTCTGCCTGCTTCTCTCAGTGCCTGCCTTTTGTTCAGGAAGCTCATGGGAACTAGAGTTCTGTTTGCTTGTTCAGCACCTACCCCAATTGCCAAGAACAGAGCTTGGCTTAGAGTAGGTGCTCGTAAATATTTATTGAAGGGAAGAATGGATGACTGATCTCTTAGTGACGTCATAGTCTCCCCAGCTCTCAAGGGCTGTCCCTCCATCCTGTCCTGCTATCCAAGGACAGATATCAACTTTCAATTGTAACTCATTATTCAGACCCCGGAGTCCTCCTTCGTAATGTGAGTTTGTAATAACCCTATTAACTCTTAGTGAACTTACCAAGTTCCATCAAATGAGCAAATTCTTTGATAGCCCACGTCAACTTCTTTAGCTACCTCCAGGACACTTTAGATTCTGATGTTCAACCATGTGCGTAGTGATGGGCAATGATCCCGGCAATGATAAGTAACTAGCATGTATGGAGTAGTTAACATGTTCTAGATATACTAAGAACTTTCCATGCATCATCCCATTGAATCTTCGTAGCACCTTTGACATAGATCCTATAATTAGCCCCCTTTCTCACATAAGAGAAACTGAGACTGAGTGGTTCAGTGAAGTGGCCAAAGTCATGCATAGCTTTTTCTGCCTTTAAGACTTTAGACCACTTGGTATTTTGCAATCCTACATTTTTCTCCCTCTCATTTCACAAACTACTGTCTTTAAAAAAAACACTCCAACCATCACAGCAGACCAATGATATCACAATACTCTGCAACAACAGTACCATCTACACACCAGGCATCAGCACCCACTCTGTAATAGGGGTTCCCGATATCCTATTACAGGGAGAGTTGGAATATCTCACTTGGTTGATTATATTGGCCCATCCCCCCTCCTTCCAGGATTCTCCACCAGCACTGCATTCCCTAACTCTTCCTTCCTTTCAAAAAACACAGCCCTTCCAGAAAGTCCCGAGCTGTGTAAATTTTGGCTCGATCCCATTCAAGATCAGTATTTTACACTTAATCTGCTTCTGGACAGAGCAATCAGGATCAAGAGGATTTAGGAGAAGTGTTGTTCTGGAGCCCGACCTTTCTCTCATGTTTCATCATTTATTTATAGTCCAGCCTCCAGGGAACTTCAGCCCATCTTGGGGCCTCGGGGGGCTATCAGATGGCCCCTCACCGCTGGAGTGGGTGTTCTTGGCAATGAAAAAAAGAGGGGGGCGGGCAAAGGTGAAGTACAGGCCTTTCTGAATGCCCCCGGCAGCGTAGGGGGTGACTTTTTTAGGAGCTTGTTGTAAACTGCCCCTTCACCACCTGCCTTGATTAGACTCTGGTTCTCTGTGGTCAGTTTGCTCACAATCTCTAGAGCCCTAGCCCTGCCTTCCCTTGCACTTGCTGGCTCACCTTTTGCATTGAGCTCAGCATTGGAGTTGGAGAGCGAGTGGGAAAGGAGAGCAGCAGTTTCAATATCGTGTGAATTCAGCTGGAACATAAGCATGCGGTATTTAAGCAAATCTCCATATTGTCCCTGGAGTGGTTTTTCTGTCTTTATAAAACCCAGGCAGCATCAGCTAAGGCCCATCTCTTCAAGTCAAACATTCCATGATTCCAGAGAGAGCAGATTTGTGGTCCCAGATCCGTCCAGGAACCCCTCGCCTTCCTCACCTCAGCTGGAACTGGGTGGTCCCCATGCAGAGCTTCCCTCTCAGTCTGTCCCCAGCTTCACACCCAAGAGTGGGGCTGCCCAGTTCCTTCCCTCCCGCTGCCACTTTGAGTGAGATTTTGGCTCCAAGGATTGATTCTTGCCTCAAGAGACCGTTCTCTTTTAGAGTTCACAGTGTTTGACTTTTTGTTGGTCTCTGTGTTTGCTGCAAGGAGAACTCTGAATTCCGATTAGAATTATGCCAATTGGAAAGGTAGCTGTCCATTCTTCCTGAAATTTGTTCAGGGTTACTCAAAGTGTTGGGAAATGTGGATTCCAGGATTTTTAGATCCGTGGCTGATCAAGAAGCACCGACAGTAAATTACCTCATCCCCAGAGCTCTCAAAAGGTCCTGAGAAAGACCCAAATGATGGTCCTCAGAAGCTTTCCCCTCTTTAAGTGCTTGTGTTTGTTTTCTAATAAACTATTTTGCACATACAAAAAAATATAATGTATGTAACATATGAAAGATAAAAATAATACTCCAGGACCAATCGCCCAACTTGAAAAATAGCACGTTGCCAAAATGATGAGGCATCTTTGTACCCTCCTGATGGTCATCTCCACCCCTGACTATTGACTTCTTTCTTTTCATTATAGTTTGAAAGCACATTGATAAAAGGAATATATTTTATAATTTTTAAACATATTTTTAAATTGATTTCAGAGAGGAAGGGAGAGAGGGAGGGGGGGGGAGAGAGAGAGAGAGAGAGAGAGAGAGGGAGAGAAACATCAATGATGAGAGAGAATCATTGATCTGCTGCCTCCTGCATGCCCCACAATAGAGATGGAGCCCGAAACGCCGGCATGTGCCCTGACTGGGAATTGAACTGTGACTTCCTGGTTCATAGATCGACGCTCAACCACTGAACCATGCCGGCCGGGCTATATTTTATTATTTTGAATGCATTTGAACTTTATGTGAATAGTATCACACAGGGTAATTTTTTGTGCATTATATTTTTCAAAGAACTTATATGCATAGCCTGTGGACACAGGAATAGGGTAGTGAAGACCTGGGGGTGGGGAGTGGGGGGTAGGGGCTTCGAGGAAGGAGTAAAGGGGGGAAATGGGAAATATCTATAATACTATCAACAATAAAAAGTATATTTAAATCTGATTCACCTGAGTTAATGCATTTAGCCATAGTTAATCCATTTTTGCTGCTAAACAGTATCCTATGACTATGCCACCTTTTACCACCCCAGCCAGTGTGCAGTTGGCTGTTTCCCATTAGGCTGTTAGGAGCAATGCTGCTGGAAACATCCATGACCATGTTTTCTGGGCACATGGGCGGGCTTTTCTCCTGGGTCACAGTATTTTCTTTTACCTCGCTCTCCACATTCTCAGCTTCTCTCTTCGGTGACCTCATTTCTGGTCCCTGCCCTCAGAGACTGTGCTGCACACGCTGGTGGCATAGAAGTAAATAAGCACGATGTCTTTCCTCGGCCCACTCTCAGGTTAGTGGGGTGACTATCACAGCTTTTGTGTTGATCACCCAGCTGAACCCTGACAGCTGGCCTTCTGGGGCCCAGTCTTCCCCTCTCTCCACAGCCAGCACTCCTCCTCTCTGCCTCAGACTCACTGTTTACCTATTCTTCTTCCCCCTGCCATCCCCTCTCTGGGTCCTAGAGAGTGTCTGCTTTCCAAGTCACATCTTCTCCCTGTCCTCTTGATTCTGTCCCATGACCAAATCCCCCAAACACTCCATCACATATTTTTATTTTCAGTCCATAGTTTTTCTGTCAGCTCAGCAAACATGGCGGGGTTCTCCATATCCTCAAATCCCTCAAATCTTTGACTTTTTATCTTAAACAGCTATCTCCACTCTGCTTTTCCTTGAAAAACTTCTTTGCTGCCTTAACCTCTGATCCCCATCATTTGTGACTTCTGCTCCATCTCCACGGAGGAAACCGGAAATTGAGAGCATTAGATACAGACTTGATCTTTTTCTTTAAAAAAAAAATATTTCCCTCTGTCTGAGGAACAGCAGCTGTACGTGAAGCCTCCCCCCACCAGCCAGAAGAGCCACCACAGCTGTGAACAGCACCCACCAGAGGAGCTGCTACCAACTGGAAAGCAGCTGCTACCGCAACCGTCCGAGCAGCAACCACAACCCAAGGAGCCCCTGCCACCCAGGGAGCAGCCACTGAACGACTCAACATCTACATATGTCAGCGAGATCAAACATGGGTAGGCAAAGAAACCCCCAAAGGAAAGAAAAGGAGGACTCGCCAGAAAAGCAGCTAAGTGATACAGAGGCATGCAACATGACAGAAAAAGAATTCAGAATAAGGGTCCTAGAGTGCATACACCGAAGGGAGGAAAAAGTCAACAACTTATTCAAGAAGCAAGAAGAAACAGATGAAAAAATCAACTACTTATGCAAGAAGCAAGAAGAAACAGATGAAAAAATCAATAACTTATGTAAGACCCAACAAGAAATGAAGAGCGATATAGATGCAATAAAAAACACCACTGAAAGCATCAATAGTAGACTAGGAGAAGCGGAGGACCGAATTAGTGAATTAGAAGACAAGGAAGCAAAACACACCCAAACTGTACTGCAATTGGAGAAAAAAATTAAAAGACAGGAGGAGAGCCTAAGGGAGTTTTGGGACAACATGAAGCGAAACAACATACGAATAATAGGGGTGCCAGAACAACAGAAAGATGAACAAGGATTAGAAAACCTATTTGAAGAAATAATATCAGAAAACTTCCCTGAGGTGGGGAAGAAAAAAGTCACACAAGCACAGAGAGTCCCAAACAAGGTGAACCCGAAAAGACCCACACCAAGACACATCATAATTACCATGGCAAGTGTTCAGGACAAAGAGAGAATCTTAAAGGCTGCAAGAGAGAGACGGAAAGTTACATTCAAGGGATCTCCCATTAGACTATCAAATGATTTCTCAACAGAAACACATCAGGCCAGAAAAGAATGGACGGAAATTTGCAAAGTGATGCAAAGCAAAGGACTGAATCCAAGAATACTCTATCCAGCAAGGCTATCATTCAAATTTGAAGGGGAAAAAAAAATATTTTATTGGTTTTTTACAGAGAGGAAGGGAGAGGGATAGAGTTAGAAATATCAATGAGACAGAAACATCGATCAGCTGCCGCCTGCACACTCCCTACTGGGGATGTGCCTGCAACCAAGGTACATGCCCTTGACCGGAATCGAACCTGGGACCCTTGAGTCCGCAGGCCAACACACTATCCACTGATCCAAACCAGTTAGGGCAGACTTGATCTTCTTAATCCTCTTCCTTGAAATTGTCTGCCTCTCAACCCACTAAAACATAGTTTCTGTCCCTCCAAATGCGATAACATTTGACCTGGCAAAGGTCATCACAATCTTCCTTTGCTAAATCCAATAGACTCACACAAGTGAGTGAGCACAGCGTAAGAGGACTGATTCTGTAGCCAATAGTCTAGGGCAGCGGTTGGCAAACTCATTAGTCAACAGTGCCAAATATCAACAGTACAACGATTGAAATTTCTTTTGAGAGCCAAAATTTTTAAACTTAATCTATATAGGTAGGTATATTGTTATTAACCTAATTAGGGTACTCCTAAGGCTTAGGAAGAGCCACACTCAAGGGGCCAAAGAGCTGCATGTGGCTTGCGAGCTGCAGTTTGCCGACCACGGGTCTAGGGTTTGAATCTCAACTTCCCCTTTTACTCTCTCTCCCAGAAGTTATACAAGTTCTTCAAGGATCAGTTTCCTCTTCTATTAAGAGGAGAGAAATACTAGTACTTCTTGCTAGAATTGTTGTAAAAATGAAATGAGATGATGGTTAGAGAGTATTTGCACGGTGTTGGACACCACAAAGTGCTCTGTAAATATTAGCTACAGTTATTATTGCACCATAAAGTCTAAGATCCTTGCACTGGGTTCTGCCTCCTCTTCACCCGCACCTCCTATTGCAGTCCTTCCCTCCTGCCAATCCCATATACCTTATGCTTCCATTATAGCAGACTGTATACAGCTTCCAAACACACTCTGTCCCATCTCTGAGTATTTGTGTTTGCTCTTTCTTTGACAAAGACTATCCTTCTCATGTTCCTTATTTACCTGGTTGGATGCCTATCCATCTTTTGAAACTGCATTCATACGTTACTCCCTAGTGAAAGTCTACCCTCCTCTTCCCCAATAGAGGAATTCCCTTTCTCCTCTGTGCAGTCTTGTACCTTGCGTCCATTTCCATTGTTGCACTTCCCACACTGCACTGTATCTTATTGTTTACACTGCCACCCCAACTATAAACTGTTTGACTCTGCCCCTATTTTTCTAGTAGACACACAGCAATAGTTGATGAATAAAAAAGTGGAAGGAGGCAAAGATCAGAAATAGCAGAGCCAGGACTTAAAATCAGGACTTCTCACTCCTAACCCCACATTCTTTTACTGACACCCCCAAAGTCACCAGCCCATTGAGTCAGTTTTACAGGTTGTCATCGAGTGTCTCATGGCCTTGGACTGACCCTGAGGGTGAGATGTACTGCCTAGAGCTGTAAAAGCTTTAGACTCCAGCTCCTCTCAAGGGAGTTGTGCAAACAGGGATTAAAGGACGTCAGAAGACAGTGGGGATGTGGAAGGCTCTGAGACTGACAGCACGAACCTCAAAAGACCCCATAAAAAAGCAAAACAAAAACAAAAACAAAACTCTTTTTGAAAGCTCAGCAAAAAAGAGAAAGGCACTTTTTAAAAATTTGATTTTAACGTGATCTCCAGGCTGTGTTTATTGAAACAATCTTAAGCCCATAATCAAAACAATGTTTTATCATTTCCCCTCCAGGCTGGTCACAAGCTACAAACTGGATCAGTTAACACATCTCTCGTGCACTTGAAACTCACGTTGAAACCCTGCCATTTTAATTGTACAAAGAAAAATAACTGTTCAAAGCCCCACATATATATATTTTTCTGATTCATCCTTTTGATATTTTGCTTGGACCAAAACCCAAATTCACTTGTTTTTCTCCAAGCACATATTTGGGCTAATTCCATCATTGTTCTTGGAAATGATTTTTTTCCTTTTGACATACGGTACACTCAGTATACAACCTGGTCAACACCATCACAGGCCACGGCATCGAGTCCCTTATGGGCTGTCAGGAGCATCGCTAAAATATGTCTTCACTTAGGTTGACCAGCTGTTCAGTTCTGCAATGTTCAGGAAAACGTGGTGTGTGTGTGCGTGTGCATGTGTGTGTGTGTGTGTGTGACATCTGCGTGAGTTTTGTGTCTGCTGGGGGAAATGCTGGGTTAGCATGTTTTCTGCAGAGGGTTTGGGGGAATATCTGTGGCTTGTTTGCTGATATGAAGAAATGTCAGAACATGTTTTGAGAAGATATGGGTATATGGTTTCATTTATCTGAGGGAGTATCCTAAGTATAGGAGACTTAGCATGGGATGACATGGGTGAGATAGGCAGGGGATATTTATTAGGAGAAAATGGAAAACTCATCAGAATTGGGCAAATTTTCACCTCACTGTCGGAGGGGAAGAAGAGCCAGCTGTTGCACGGCTGTGTGGTCTCACCTGGCAGCTCCAGGAACTGGGGCAGCCCATCTGGGCTCCAGCAGAGAGCATGGAACCAGCTCTGCTTTTGCCCCTGGTCAAGATGCCAACCTCTTTGTTTTTTCAGGTCATCCGATGGGTCCACTGCTACTGCCAAGTGGATCTCAGCTCCTCTCTATAACCCATTCACAGCCTAAGCTCCACTGTCAGGTCCCGACTCCCTCACCCTGGCCCCTAACTAGTCCTGGCCCCATTTATTGCTTTTATTCTGGAGCCTTGCCTCCTCTCTCCCTCCCTTTCCAATCTTATCTCTCTGTGCTATTGTTCCAGGCTATTTTGTCCTCTCCCAGTCTGGCCACCTTAATTCACCCCACCCGATTTTATTTTGGCCCCTATCTTTCCTATTGTTTCTTGCCTCCACTGTCTTTAGGCTCCTTACTCCTGGCTGCTCATCTTCTTGGCCATTCTTTTCCTCCCTCGCCCCCTGGGTCTGTGTTCTCAAATGGGAAACCAGAAGATCACTGACAGATAAGGCAGATCACAACAGAAGACTGAAGAAAAATCAATGCCATGATAGGCAGGACAATCAGAATTCCTTGGAAGATTTCAAATTGCTTTGACTTGGTCTGTTATTAATACACAATGGGAAAATCAGAGCCAATCAAGGAATGATGCTGCCTCTGGCTCATTGCAGCTCATTTTTAATAAATGTTACAGCTGGATACAATGGCCAGATGAACTTTAAGGTCCTCCCAATGCTGAGATTCTACGGTGGGTAGACTCTTACTGCCGTAATATTTTAAAATCATCTATTATCCACAATCAGAGGTACTATAGTTGTCTATTCTAATGGTGGCCACAGGCCATACTTGTCTATCCCGGCTGGAAGGAAGACGGTCCGGCCATGTCCGAAGGTCTGCAAAGTGGTTTGACAGGCATTGCTTTCCTTCCCTCTTGTGGCTGCTGCAGCTGGAGCCAGGACACTCTAGCACACCCAGAACTTTCAGAGAGGCCAGAGTTGCTGCTTTCCAATTCCTCCCACAGTTTAGGGAGGAGATGAGATATCAGTGCTTTCATTCCAGTGTTGCTGTGGCTTCAAAACACCATAAAGCAAACTGAGAATGGCCCTGGCCAAGACTTGCGTCCCAGACTTGTATTCTCCTGGTTTTGAAGAAGGCCCATAGAACCCTCCAGTTCCTCAGCCAGAGTAGGTGGTGTGCATGGGGATGTGAGAGTCCCCTCTAGAAAGATCCTCTAGACCAGTGATGGCAAACTATGACACGCGTGTCAGAGGTGACACGCAAACTCATTTTTTTGGGCTGATTTTTCTTTGTTAAATGGCATTTAAATATATAAAATAAATATCAAAAATATAAATCTTTGTTTTACTATGGTTGCAAATATCAAAAAATTTCTATATGTGACACGGCACCAGCGTTAAGTTAGGGTTTTTCAAAATGCTGACACACCGAGCTCAAAAGGTTCGCCATCACTGCTCTATACAGTGGTTCTCAACCTTCCTACTGCCGTGACCCTTTAATACAGCTCCTCATGTTGTGGTAACCCCCAATTTCATTGTTACAAACTGAACATAATTAAAGCATAGTGATTAATCACAAAAACAATATGTAATTATATATGTGTTTTCCGATGGTCTTAGGTGACCCCTGCGAAAGGGTCATTTGACCCCCAAAGGGGTCGCGACTCATAGGTTGAGAACTGCTGCTCTATGAGAACATCTTTCCTGGGATGTTTCACCAAAACCCATGTTGTTACAAGGTATGGGACTGTACCTTGGTTTTACTGGCATCTGACGAGATGGGATGGTGAGTTGTATGGATCAAATTGATTAGGCCACAGTATGCAGATATTTGGTTAAACACCAGTGTGGAGGTCGCTGTGAAGATGTTTTCTTTTAGATGAGATTAGCATTTAAATCAGTAGACTTTAAGTAAAGCAGATTACCCTCCATAATATGAGTGGGCCTCATGCAATCAGTTGAAGGCCTTAAGAGAAAAACAGATTGAAGTCCCCCAGGAAAGGATTGCTGTCTCTAAGTGGCCTTCCCACTTGATACTGCAATCTCACTTTTCCCTGGGTCTCCAGACTGCTGACCTATCCTGCAGATTGTGGACTTGCCAGTCTCTACAACCACATGAGCCAATTCCATACAACAAGTCTACTTTCTCTTTCTCTATCACCTCTTTCTATATCTATCTATCTATCATCTATCTATCTACCTATCTATCATCTATCATTTATTTATCATCAATTAATACATCCTATTGGTTCCCTGTCTCTGGAGAATCCTGATGTATACACCAAGGATGGAGCAGAGGGTACCCTTTCTTTCCATTGGTTAATTTACCCCTGCAAGAAGATCCTTATTGTAACTCACTGAATGTTGGTGACTATGAGATAGCCCAATTTTAGGCTGATCAACCAACCCTGTTTGCCTGGGATTGAGGGGTTTCCTGGGTGTGGAATGTTTAGGGCTAGAACTGGGAAATCTAGGAATAAATAGGTCAACTTATCTGACTTTAACAATTTGGGCTAGTGTATTTTTCTAAACAAATAGCCAACATTTTAGAGAAGATTGCAGAAAGCACCGAGGGTGAACTTATTGAGAAACCATTGTGCCGAATATCTCCTTAGATCTTGGTTATTAAGTCAACAAGTATTCATCCTCTATCATGAACATGTGATTTTAAGGCACGGGTGTTGCATCCAAGAAGCAGTCATAGCCTTACATAAACATATTCTTCTAATGTCCCTAAAGGAGTTTAATTATGAGTGTACTTCCTGCCAGCGAGCTCATTTACGCCCTGGCTGTAGAATAGTCTTGGGATTCTCAACACTGGTTGCCACAAGCCACAGCAGACCCTGCCCAGGTCCAGGTCTGTGGGAAGAGTGCTTGGGAGGGCCACAGCTGCATGTGCATGAGGACAGGTCCTACCTTCTCAAACGCTGATGCTTGGGGGCTTCTAATTTTCTGGCAAATTCACCTGTGACTGTCATGAACCCTCCAAGGGCCCCATACGAAGAACTTCACACCAGAGCCTCCTCTTATGACTGGCTCCTACGTGGAATGTCTGTGCTCAAGTTTTTCCACAGAATCTCTACAACATCAAGGCCCTCCCTCTGCCAAATTCCTTTCCTTTCTGGCATGGTTTGTTGGCCACTGGATGATGGAGAAAGTTGGGACAGGATGGGGTTAATGCCCCGTGCCTGGTCACCCTGTGCCCCTCCTTCCTGGGTCTGGGTGAGTCACAGCCTCTCAGAGAGATTGATGTCTGGAGGGCCCCCAAGCCTTGAGGCTCTCACAGCCCAAACAGTTCCATGTGGCATGTGGTTTTTGATGTGAGAAGCTGTATATTGGGGATTATTGTGTTGCTATTTGCCAGACACTAAGCTTCAGTGCTCAGAAAAGCCAAAGCCCTGTGTACTCCCATCCAATTATAGACGCTGGCCGCAAACACATTCACTCACATAAACACAGATATCTGCAGGCAGAAACGAAATCTCTCAGGGGCCTGTATGGCAGGTACTGTCTAGGCATTCCGCTCCGTGCAATAGATAACATTGTCTCCATTTTACAGATGAGGAAATGGGCTCAGAGAGATTAAAGAGCACGTCCAATGTCACACAATAAATAAGCAATGAAGCTAAGCTTTGATCCCATTTTTTTTCTCACTTCAAATGCCAATTTCTTTCCTCTGATGCTTCACAGCTTAACAAAGCACACATAGAGGATATACTCCAATCTTGAGTTCCTCCTCTGTGAACTCAAAATTAGGATAGTGTGGTAGATAGTAAAGAATGACCTTAGACCCGGCAACAAAAAGCGTACATCTATGGATGAAGACAGTGCGGGGGTAAGGGCAGAGAGTGGGGTGGGAACTGGGTGGAGGGGAGCTATGGGGGGAAAAAAGGGGAACAACTGTAATAATCTGAACAATAAAAATTTATTTTTTAAAAAAAGAAATAAAATAAAAATTAAAAAAAAATAAGAATGGCCACAAATGCTCCCATCCCTGCATGCGTGGCTTGTGAGTTGGCTCTTCTTCCCATCAAGAGGCAGAGGCTTGCTCTTCTCTCCTAGTATCTTGGCTTGGCCAGGCAACTTGCTTTGGCTAATGCGACCTCAGCAAATGTGATGCAAGACGAAGCTTGAAAAGTGCTTGTGCATTGGAGCTGGCCTTCTCTGGCTGCGGCAAACCCTTGCTCCACCATGTAGCAGGCTGAGACGTGCAACTTAGTCAAGAGCTAGCACACATCACCAGAAAGGGGAGTGATACCAAGTTGGATCAACCAGCTCCCAGCTGACCCTCCAACTGACTGTAGTTGCATGAATCCAGGAGAGGTAGGAGAACGGCTCATATGAACCTAATGTAATCATGCATAGATATGTGAGCTAATAAATAATTGGGATTGCTTGTTAGACAGCAACAGATAACTGATATGAAGGCAACACTGCCCCTTGGGCCTATGAGCAGCCAATGCACACCCCCACACACATCCGCACAGTAGATAATCACATACTGATTCAGCTCCTTTGTTATCTCGAATTGCACAAAGTGGAGAAGGCTCACTTCACTGCTAAGCCCTCAAAGAATGTCCTACCTGGACCGATGTGCCTTCATTTCCTATCTTTCTCCTACTTCTGATTTCCTCTCAATATCTTCTTATTTCAGATTCTTAGTGTGGGTTGGGGGTGGAGAACAGCACCTCCCAAGGGCTTGTCGCGCACAGTAGGTAATGAGGTACTGGTCCTCTGGTTCATTCTTGTGCTTTGCAAATTCTAGAGCTGCAAATGTTTCAAGAATTCATTGTTATCCCTCCTTTCTTTCTGTCTGTTGAGCTCTGCATTCAATGACTCCTGGGTTTATGGTGGTGATGGGGGTGCAGGGTACAGCGTGGGGTTGGGGGTGAGGGTACAGCGTGGGGTTGGGGGAGTGGAAGGAAAGTGCCCTGATTCCTTTATGAACAGATCTGGTGACCAGAAAATGTTGAGAAGTTTTTACTCTAGGCCAGAGTAGGTTTGTATATGATATAAGGATTAATTTCCTTCCAAACACTAATTCTGCCCTCCCGCCTCCTTTAGTTTATAAGAGAAATTTGTATTTCTCTAGGAACATAACATAGGTCTTATTTTCATGAACTAAAAAGCCCATCTATTTAAGCTTTTTTGTCCAGTGAAAACAATACCAAAACATAAATGTCCCTTCCCTCCCTAGGTGGACCAGCTTTACTGTTGCTATCATATTTTGTTATGTTTAGGCACTGAAGGAGTGGATGATCATTTAAAATTAAACCACAAACATTTCTCAGATTGTCAGTCAGTTTTTTTGTACTATGTCTTTTAAAAAAGAATGCCAGCAAGACTTGGTTTGATATTTTTGTTGAAACCACCCAGCAACCATCTAAAAACCAGGAATGGCAGACTTTCTGTAAATGGGCAGGATAGCAAATATGTTAGGATTTGCTTTCAGATGGTTTCTATCGTAGCTACTCAACTTTGCTGCTGTAGCATAGAAACAGCTATAGACAATAGTAAATAAATGAGCATGGCTGTGTTCCAATAAAACTTTATTTTAGAAAACTGGCAGCAAGCTGGATATGGCCTGTCAAGTTATAGTTTACCAATCCCTCAGCTAGAACATGGAGATTGTGAGTGGTGGGTGCCCAGCTCCTAGAGTTATAAGTCAACCTTCCCAAAATGAGTTCACTTATGTGCACTAGGATGCTCGTGTTGGAAAAGATGTTCAATAGCATCTAGTTTCACTCTCTTGTTTTACAGATGAAGCAATAAGGCTCGGAGAAGTGAAGCAAGGTCACTCAAAATTAGGAAACAGAAACCATTCTATTGACCTTGAGCCAAGAGTACACCAGTTGCTAGATATCTTTCTTTGAAAAGTTCCAACAAGTTTTCAAGAGCCTTTAACAATAACAACATCTAACATCTGCATGTCAGTTTATAATTCACAAAGGTCAGAAACAGTGCCCTGGCATACACATAAGCATATTGATACTCATGGACTCCAGTGACTTGCTCATGACTGAAGGGTCAGTAAGTGATAAATTTGGGCACAAACCTATGCCTTTAGACTCTAAGTCTGGTGTCCTTTTTAGCTAATAAACCACTATTGCCCTGTAGACACAACTTCTGCAGATAGTGCTCACCTGCAAACATCTGGCAAGATACAGAACCAGCAAAGGAGGGAAAAGTGGGCACTTTTCATTGGTAGCTTTGATCCTGGATATGCTCTTGGGTAGAGCAATGGAGGTCATTCTTCTTGGTTTCTGTCTTTGGAGGCTTATTCCTGGAAGTCTGGGCGTGGTCTAGTATGAAATATTAAAGTGACCCTGACACTTGAATTAAGTATCTCCGTTGCTTCCCGACACTGCCCCATTAAATGCAAGACTCTGGCATCCACATAAATTTTTGGTGCGTAGGTTCTCAGGGATTCGTCAGTGCAAGGTGCTTGCTGAATAGAGGTTATTAAATACAGAATAATTTATGCTGAGCCCTAGAAATGCTTTCTGCAGCCTGTCTCTCTCCCCCTGCCCCTCACCCCCACCCCCCCATTGCTCCCCACCCCCTGCTCAGGGAAGAAGTGATGAATATGTGCATTTTGGGAGTAAGGTACACCTGGGCAGTACAGGGTGCCCAGACAGCAAAGCACTGCCTGGTATCTATCAATCCCACCCCTTCTAACCTTTCTGTGACAACCTACCAGGGCACCGGTCCCTGGCAACTTCTTATTCCTCACATTCCTGTGCACTGCTGAACCTAGCCCAGCTAAGCTCGGCCTGCCAAGCAACCCGGGAAAACAGGGTGGTGAACGGCTGGGGAAAATGCAGGGGCTGAGGCCAAGGTCTGCTTGGTTTTACTATCATTTATGTGGTATATTTATTTAATTGTATCTGCAATTTCTTCTTCACTTTCCTTCCTTGTTTTTGGCTGGCTTGTGACAAGACTTTTTGGCATCACATCTAATTATACTAATTTTAAAATTCTCCCTTCACTCCTGATCAACTGGCAAATGTTTTCCAACAAACTTGATGGAATTAAGACTAAGTTGACCAGATGGCTTCTTTGCCCCTAATTTAGCACAGTCCCCTGGTGCCAGATTTCTAGAGCACAGGGACCCATTATCCCCTCACTCACTTCCTTGAGCTGCTTGACTTGGTTCTGCCATTTATATTTATCAAATCTGGAAATGGATTTAGGAAACGCACAGATGTCACTGAGCTAAGGGGAGCCTTGAGGCTTTAGGATTTGGCAGAGAAATGCAGCGATGTGCTGGGAAGGGTCCCCAAGTGGTATGAGGGGTCCTCTCTTCATCTTCCATTTCTGCTTCCTGAAGCACATCTAACAAGCAGGGGAGTAAATGGACTAGAACTATAGTGCTGGACCCAAGCTTCATGTTATCTTTCTGTTATGTTCATTTTCTAAATTCATGAGAATTTTCTGGTTAACACTTAGATTTGTCCATCCATCAAATATTTTCCAAGTTCCTCTAACATGCCAGACACTGAAATAGAAGCTGATGTTGTATTGTGAATAAGACAGTCTTTGCCCTATCAGAGATTCTGGCTTATTTAGGTGAAAATATTAAATAAAGGTAGGTCAGGTGTTGTTAGAATCCCTTCTTTTTCTTGAAAGGGCAATCTTCTATAACCTACAATGAGGAGATTTGGACTGACTGTATTTTTCCTCCAAAGGCTGAAGTTCTATGTTACTCCTTGAATCCTCAACCTCAAATAGCATTAACTAGATGAATACAGATGTCCACTGACTCTAAGGTGTGCAGGTTCTAGTCCAGGGGTAGGCAAACTTTTTGACTCGAGGGCCACAATGGGTTCTTAAACTGGACCGGAGGGCCGGAACAAAAGCATGGATGGAGTGTTTGTGTGACCTACTATAAATTCAAAGTAAACATCATTACATAAAAGGGTACGGTCTTTTTTTTTTTTTTAGTTTTATTCATTTCAAACGGCCGGATCTGGCCCGCGGGCCGTAGTTTGCCCACGGCTGTTCTAGCCCATGAATGAGGATGCAAATAGAACCTCTCCTGGCCAGTGAAATGTGCTAACCTGCTGGTTCCCTCTTTAACTCACATGTTAGCTAAAGATACCACTCCAAGATGAACATAAGCTTTCAACATCAAGCACTGAACTCCAGGTAGGCAAATAAATCATGAAATAGAGTCTAGAAGTAGACCTACATATATATGGCATATACAGCCAACTGATTTTGAAATTTTATTTATTTAGATGTTTTTATTGATTTTAGAGAGAGAGAGGAAGGAAGAGAAAGAAAGAGATAAACATTAGTGAGAAACACTGATCAGCTGCCTCTTGCACACCCACTGCTGGGGATCGAGCCTGAAACCCGGGCATGCTCCCTGACCAGGAATCGAACCAGGTGCGTGGGTAGGCGTTCAATTACCGAGCCACACCGTCTGGTCATACATTTTATTTATTAATAGACTTTTAAAATATAAGTTTGAGGTTTACACAAAAATTAAGCAGAAAGTACAGAATTTTCATATATTATCACACTATCTCCCAATTTCCCAGTGTCCCCTGTTATTAACTTCTTGCATAAGTGAGGTGAATTTGTTACAGTTGATAAATTGATATGTTATTAACTAGAGTCCATAGGCTACATTAGGGTCCACTCCTTGTGTTGTACATTCTATAGATTTTGACAAATGCAAATTGTCACATAGCCACAATTACAGTACCACCCAGAGTGGTTTAACTGCTCCAACATCCCTTGTGTTCCACCCATTCATCCTTTCCCAACTCCTCCTGAACTTCTAGCGACCACTGATCCTTTTGCTGTCTCCATAGTTTTGCCTTTTCCAGAATGTCATAACATTTGAGTCCGACAGTATGTAGCCTTCCCAGATTGGCTGCTTTCACTTAGAAATGCACATTTAAAATTGCTTCATTTCTTTTCCTGGCTTGATAGCTCATTTCTTTTTAGTGCCCATGATATTGCATTGTACTGGTGTGCCATAGTTTGATTCATTGACCTACAGAAGGACATCTTTGTTGCTCCCAGTTGGGAAATTATGACTAAAGCTGCTAAAGACATTTGTGTGCAGACTTTTGTATGGACATGTTTTCAATTCCTTTGGGCAAATACCAAGGAGTGTAGCTGCTGGATCATATGGTGAGACTATGTTTAGCTTTGTAAGAAATTGCCAAATTGTCTTCCAACGTGATGGCACCATTCTGAGTCCCCGCAGGCAATAAATGAGAGTTCCTGTTGCCCCAAATCCCTTGCCAGCATTTGGTATTGTCATTGTTTGGGATTTTCTTTATTCTAATAGGTTGTGGTGCTATTTCATTGTTTTAATTTACAATTCTTTAATGCACTGATTTTCAATTGTTGTGACATGCAGGCACACTGGTGTGCCTCAAGAATTTTAAAAACATGTAATACCTGACTATTTAGTCAGGGCACTGACCTCTTTTCCTTTAGATTGTAAAAAAAAAGCACACACAAAAAAGACAACAGACATCACAACAATAGACGTTGATGTGAATGAATAAAAATTATAGCAATTTTTTTTGTTAGATTGGCAAGAAATAATATGTTTTGGTGTGCCACAGAATTTTAGTAATTAGTGTATGTGTGCCATGAGATGGAAAGGTCGAAAATTGCTACTCTGATGACATATGATGTATAGCATCTTTTCAGGTGCTTATTTGCCATTTGTATATTTGCCATATTTTGGTGAGGTGTCTGCTCCTATCTTTTGCCCATTTTCAATTTGGTTTGTTTTCTTATTAAGTTTTGAAAGTTGAGTTTCAAGAGTTCTTTGTATATTTTGAATACAAGTAAGTCATTTATAAGACACCTGTTTTGCAGTGCACATCTCATGCTCTCCTGCCGGAGACCAATTCCAGCATGACAGCAGGGCTGCATCTGGGAATGGCTGATGGCATTTTCCCAAACCTGAATAGGATACATTAAATTGATTTCTTGGCTGCCAGACAGCTAAAGGGCACCTTAATCTACATGTTATTGCCTCCTACTGGCCAAACACCTGAACAGCCGTAGGCTAATTCTCCCATTCTAACAATGGACTCTGTAGAAACCCTGATCCTTTGAAGTGTATATCTCTGCCTCGCCTCAGGACAAGTTGTGTTAATAAAGAGCATGGGGTCCTGAGACAAGGAGACCTTAGACCAGTGATTCCCAAAGTGGGCGCTACTGCCCCCTGGTGGGCGCTGCAGCGATCCAGGGGGGCGGTGATGGCCACAGGTGCATTTGGGGGCATATATCTTTCTGTTTAATTGTTATTAAAATTAAAAAACAAATTAATTTCCAGGGGGCGCTGAGTAATATTTTTTCTGGAAAGGGGGCGGTAGGCCAAATAAGTTTGGGAACCACTGCCTTAGACTTTAAGACCTAAGACCTTAGACCAGTGGTTCTCAACCTTTCTAATGCCTCAAGTTGTGGTGACCCCCAACCATAAAATTATTTTCGTTGCTACTTCATAACTGTAATTTTGCTACTGTAATGAATTGTAATGTAAATATCTGATATTCAGGATGTATTTTCATTGTCACAAATTTAACATAATTAAAGCATAGTGATTAATCACAAAAACAATATGTAATTATATATGTGTTTTCTGATGGTTTTAGGCGACCCCTGTGAAAGGGTTGTTTGACCCCCAAAAGGGTCGCAACCCACAGGAACTTAGCTCCTTTAGCTAAGCTCCTCTGACCTCCAAATGCCTTTCAAAATTATGCTTTGTCTCCGGATTCCTATTTATTAATCTACACACAGCCTTCTCCAGATTTCCTGAACCCTTCTTGATGCTGGAACAAGAACCCCGGCGCTCTCCGAGATGTTTATGGACGTTATGGGGAAAAGGTGAAACCCAGTAAACCGGCTGCGTGAGGAGTTCGAATATGGACAATCATGTGCAACTCTGAGAGGAACACGCATTATGTATGTTTAAACCACGGAATCCCTCCCTTTCCAGGGATATACTTTGGTGATGCTGAACTAAAGAAAGGCTATGTTCTGCAAATGCCATAAAAACTTAGACCAGAAATCAACCAGATGCTGGGGAATAGTTAGGCAGGGTTCCTGGCTCGAGATAATAACGATAGAAATGCTTACCTTTACATATTATTCCTTAACTTTATTAAACAGCTTCAAGAGCAGGGGTCTGGGCTGTGGTGGGCCGGCAGCCAGGGTCGGGCATGGGAACCCTGCATGTGATCTGGGAGGGGGTGTCTTGAGGGGAAGCCAAGTGAGAAAGCCAGGCAGGCTGCCCAGGAGAAGGCCCCAGGCAGAGAGGAAGCAGCTGGGCGTGTGCCAGTTGGAGGAAACGGCATTGTTCAATAAACATTTCACAGACGCTATCACCTTTCTACTATTTGGTTTAGAAATTGCAATCAGTCCAAGCGAAGGTGGGAGGAAGAGCCTGGAGGAATTCCCTGGGCCAAGGAATGCAAGGGTCGAATCTCTTCATGGGGTTGAGAGCCTGGGGCATAGGCATGGAGGGAGCCATTAACGGTGGCCCTGTATGGACACGTTCTCTCCTTCACCTTGGACCCCGGACCCTTTCCCTGGGTGGAAGAGGCTGTGTGTGCTCCTGGGTTCATCAGACATAAGGCTCTGATTGGCTCTGAGACATTTCTCAAGTGGGAAGCAGCATCTCATGACCATTTCTTTGGCGTCTGCTCTCTGGATGGACCAGATGCTGTGGTCTGATTGGTCCCACATTTCTTCCCCTAAAGATTCTAATACCCGTCGCACAATGTCTAGGCTTTCAGTCAGATGTGCCAAGGCCCAGGAACTCTACCTCCTGGCTTCTGAGCAGGCAGATTGTAGATTTGGTCCAGAGGGTATACTGTGGTTGATGGTTGAGTTCTTCTCAAAACAGGATTTTTCTGTGGCATCTAGTGGAGGCCTGGGGAACCACGCAGTCACGGAGCAGAGGCTGATGGAGCAGTTAATCCAGGGCTCAGATCAGCTCCTGGAGCTGGGTCCCTGGACACTTTCTTAGAATGGTGTCTGATTGTAGTGCAGATCCTGGCTGAGAAGCCAGAGCTCCAGGGCCTAGAACAGTGATGGCGAACCTTCTGAGCTTGGCGTGTCAGCATTTTGAAAAACCCTAATTTAACTCTGGTGCCGTGTCACATATAGAGATTTTTTTGATATTTGCAACCATAGCAAAACAAAGATTTATATTTTTGATATTTATTTTATATATTTAAATGCCATTTAACAAAGAAAAATCAACCAAAAAAATGAGTTCGCGTGTCACCTCTGACACGCGTGTCATAGGTTCGCCATCCCTGGCCTAGAAGGCCACCAATCCTTTCTTTGACATGGTCAGCAAATGGCTTTTCTGGCTACCTCCTGACTGTCAGGAGTCCTGGTAGACCTTTCGAAGCTTTAAAAATAATATACAAATTGAAGTCTTCTGGACTTCTTTCTTTTCCATTAAACATTGTTTCCAAGATTTCTTCATGTTGTTGCATATATGTGCCGCTCATTCTTTTTTATGGCTTCGTAATCATCCGTTTTGTGAATGTACCACCCTTTAGCCATTCTTTGTTATTGAGCTGTTAGGTTGCTTCTAGCATCGTGCTATTATAAACAGTGGTGATGAAATCGTTTTAATCTGTCTCCTGGTGCACATATTCAAGAGTTTCTCTGGGGCACTTACGTAGGAGTAGAATTATTGGGTATACTTTATATATATATATAAAAAAGGCCAAATTGTTTTCCAAAGCATTTGTACCAATGTACAATCCTGCCAGTAGAGTGTGACCTTCCTCAAATCTTTGTCCTTTCCAACAGTTAACATCACCAGAGTTATTAATTTTTGCCAATCAAGTGGCATAAAAACTATCTTATGTGGCATTGATTGCATTTCCTTGATTAGTAAGACAGTTGCATTTCATGTATTACTCTGTTTTATGTTTTTTCTCTTCGGGGAAGTATTTTTTTCTTAGTTTTTTTTTTTTTTCTTTCACATTCTTTTATTGGGTCTTTTTCTCATTGATTCATAAAAATAGTTTATGTGTCTCCTCTTAGGCCAACTTTTCTTTTCCTAGCCAGGCAATTTTATTTAGTCTTATGACTTCAATATTTTTTCTATATGCTGATTACTCACAAATCTAAGTATTCAGTCCAACACTTTCTTTTGAACGTCACACCCATGAATCCAACCACATACTCAACATCTTTACTTGGATTTCCCATGGGATGACGTGGCTCCACATTTCCAAAATTGAGCTCATCATCTTCCCACGCTGGCCAAATTCTTCTATTTTGCTTTCTATCTCAGGGATATCACTGCCGATGACTCAGGTGTCCAAACCCCACACTTCATTGTGTTTTATGACACTAGTGTCTCCCTGATATGCTATGTTCACTCAGTCAATTAGGATAGGAATTCCTAAATATCCCCTGGCTCCAATCCTCTCTCTGCATCCTTTGTTCCGTCCTCAGAGGAAACCCTGATCACCGCTGAGCCCTCTACACTGAACTGCAGGCCTGTTGTCTTGCTTCTCTTCGCTCTGAAGCCTGGATGATAGCTCCCTAAATCACATTACGTGGTCAAGTTAAGAAGTTTTTATTTTCCTTGTTAAAAAGTTTGCATGGCTTCTATTTCTTGGGAAGCCCCAAACACATTATGGTTCACGAGACGCTTCATCTGACCCAGTTCACCTCTCATTCCTCACCTATTGCCATGTCCTCTGCTCGCTCTGTGCCACAGTTGTACCAGGTATGGTAAGATTAATAAAAAAAAAGTTAGGAAAAACAGGGAATCATAAAAAATGATATATACATGTGATGCATATTTTATTTCAACTCAAAATACATAAACGTACATTTATCCAGTAATGTTTTGAATTAGAGCCAAGACCATTTCTTGGAGTATAAGCTGATTGGTGTTGAGAGTCTTCTTTCTTGCATAAACCACGCCAATAATGGATTATTTATGACTTCCAGTTAGTGTTGTTTTTTTTATAAAGTGGATCATGAAATTGACAATTGTGAAGCCATGTGAGTGCATAATTCTTCTTCATTTTAAAGACTTATTTTCTCCCCCATATTATTAAAGTTGTTTTACCCATACTTGTTTTGATACTGTTTTCTTTTTAAGACGCATCTGCATGAAATCATTTTAAAGCATTCTACTTAGAATCAAAATAACAACTTTCTTTAAGCAATCATCTTCCATGAGCTTAAGGGATATCTAAATGATATAATTACAATAACACTAAAACTGTCATAAACCAGCTCTTGGAACAAATGCCACTGACTCTCAGTAAGCATGTAACTTGCCTGGTGGAGCGGAATACATGGACTCCCCAACCACGACGCTCGGTGCGCTGTGGGCGGCAGTCAGATTGTTTTACAAATGAGTTAACACAAGGCGAGGTTGGTTAAGAGAATGTCTACTCTATTTGCAGTTCTTTCAGTGATCATCTCCAGGCTCTGGCCTATGTAGTTTCTTCTGCTTGGGATCCTGTTTCCTAATCAAGTTCACTCCTAATTCTTCTTTATGTCTTAGTGTACCTGTCTCCATCTGATAAGCCTTCTCAGACTCTGGGACTTGGATAGAAACATCACAATATGTACTACCAGGTTTCTGTCTCCTTGCCTAAGGGTTTTTTTGTTCTTTTTCTTTTCTTTTCTTTTTTTTTACATTTTGGGCCTCTTTTTTTTTTGCTGGCATTTGCTCTGTGCATTATAAGATGTTTAGCAGCATCCTTGGCCTCCCTTACACGCCAATAGCACTCTTCCCCAAGTTGTGACAAAGATGTTTTTAGATATTACCAACGTGCCCTGTGGGACAAAATCACCCTGATTGAGAATCACTACTCTACATTATAAATGTTCGTTGAATGACTGAGTGACCTTATTACTTGGACTGATACAGAATCAAACAGCAAAAAAGCAGCATATAAATTCAAAAAAAGTACTCAGGTGCTATTCAGACAATCTCTTCATCCTGGAAAATACATTTCAGTGCATTTTTTTATTTGGAGCAGTGCAGCCAACCTAGAAGGTCACTTTTATTATTTACAGGAGAATATTGCTAGTGATGCTTTGTATATTGTCAATGATTTTAGCCAGCCACAAGTCTGTCTCTCCTTCGCCCCGCTTTGCTTTGCCATCTGCCTAAATCTCAGGCCTTCATAGGAAAAAAGGTACACCCTACTGAGGTCTATCAATACATTTCCTAGTAAATTTTGAGCTCCAAGCTCCTCATGTTTGTGTAGAAATGAATACATGTAAGGAAGGAGGGGTGGGCTGGAAGCACAGTGGGCTTAGCACCCCATCCGATTCAACAGTCTCCCCATGAAAACAAGTTCACCCAACTTCTAAGTGGGAATCACTTTCCACATACACTTGGCACTGTCCCACCTATCAAAGGGACATTTACTCATTTGTTTGAACAATATCTTTGAGCACCTAACATCTAACAGACACCGAATCCAGTGCTGGCCATTATACATATATTATGTGATTTACCTAAAAATAGGTTTAGGCCACAGGGACCTGAGTCCATCATTGGGCTAAATGCTGCTCAGAATCCTCCATGTTACCTACGTTTGCCTCCCTTGATTTAAGGGAATGTTGGGAGGTGATTCAGGAGACAAAGAAATGGTTGAAAGACTGTCTTGCTTGAGGAATTGCTTAGAACCCTGAGGTTGTCTACTGTGGAAGAATCAGCGCCCCGGTGACAGATCTCATCTTGAAAAGGGATCTCTCAGCACAGACATCACAGAGACCTTCTTGACTGGCACGCTTGTGCCCGCCACGGGTGACCCTCCTCTGCCCTGACACTTCTAGTTCTCAAGGTAGTGCCCCTGCCTGGCTATATTCGTGTGCTGGCACCGTGGCTGCCAGGGATTCTCACTATGAAATCCTTACCAGCCACACTTTGCCTGGGCAAATGGGCTAACATGAACATCCCCAGGAATAACTGTTGTGGTTGGGACTTTTCCCCCTTGAGTTGTTGGAAATAGCGTCTTGATGACAAACCTCAGAGGGCATGTTAGCTTTCTGTTGGCCTGCAGAGAATCGGAGGGAAATTCCTGCTGGCCTCTCTGCACTGGTCCACCCTGGCTTCATTTTTCATCTCTGGAAGCTTCCAGCCAGGCAAACATACACAGCGTCACCATGGCGACTCTGGGACAGATACATGCATGTGAAAAGAGCATGAGGCAAAACCCTCTGAGGCTTTGTTAGGAGGGGAAGGAGCCTTCAAAACCACCTACTTCTATCCCCCATTGTTCACACAAGAGCAGCTACCTCAGTCATCCATGACGTATCCTTCCCCTGGCTTTGGCTTTGGCTTTGCTTGTGGAAGTGAACTAACGCTCTGGGAGATCTAAGAAGACACTAAGGATAAGCAGAGCCTTATGTCCCTGAACCCACCCTTAAAATGGTATGCCAGTGGTTAGGTGAGGGAGTGGCATCACTTGATTTGGTCAGGACTCTCCACACTGGATTAAGCTCCCTGTTCTCCCAGCAAGTTTTTTCACTTGTCTTTGTGAGTTTCTGGCATTGGCCTTTCTGCCTCTATTCTCACCTGGTTCAGGATGCCACTTCCTCATGTTTGGGTCATTGTGGCAGAATTTCAACAGTTCCCCCTGCTTGTAATTCCTCTGTCTGCCCTCCTTCCCAGTCCCTGGCTGTCCTGTGTACTCAGGTAGACTACTATTTCCAGGGTCATTCTTGAGGGAGCTAGCTGAAGCCTGAAGGATGTCCATCACAGCAGAGAAATGATGGTGGAAATGGTAGTGGTGGTAGAAGTTCAGTGGGAGGCTCTGGAGGCACAGGTGGGGTGGGAGAAATGGGGAAAATGACAGCCCTACCATACGGGGTGTGTCCAGAATGCCATCTCTGCTCACTAGGTAACATCTTTTGGGAAGCTGTGCTGAGGAACTTGGACACTGCACTCTGGTTCTACAGTAGAGTGATGGTGGTTGATTTCAATGACTGTGGTTGGTGCAGCAAGAGGTATTTTCCTCCCCTGAAATAAATGAGTGTATCTTCTCTAAAGGTGAGTACAGAGAAAGGCAATGATCAGGGCCCGCTTAGAGAATGAGCAGCAGATCTGAATAAATCCACTTGCATCAAATCACCTCTTGGTTGTAGGAGGGTCTACTCACTTTGTTATCAAGCCTGGTGTTCTCTGTCTGGTTTTCAGCACTCGCCTCCAGGTGGCCCAGACCAAGTTTCACTTCTAGTTCTCAACACAACCCTCCTGCCGTGGTTAGGCTCCTCCCCTTTTTAGTCCTTGAAGGCAGCACCCAACTGCTGGCTCTCATGTCTTGAGTCCAAGGCCTTTTCTTCACTCTGTGAAGAAGTAATTTTTGAAATGACTTGCTCTGAAGGCCACGCTCAGGACTACTTCCTCCACAAGCTGCATGGACGGCTCTGCCCTCAGGGATCTCTCTCTCCCTCCTCTTTGCAGCATCTCCTTCATCCTCTCCTTCCAGGTTGGCACATAAGTCTTCCCTCACAGCTTCCTGCGTTTGGGCCTATTCTGTTGTAGACGGAGCTCTAGACCTATTCTGTGGGAGACCTATTCTCTGGGGGCAGGGCTAGCCTTGTGGGAAAAATGTGGTTATCACCTGTGGAGATTCTGTTTTCTTTCAAAAGTTGGCATTGTTAGTGTGGCATTGCTCTTGATTGCCTCCCCAAGGCGCATTCCATTCTTCTGTCTTGGTCATAGGATCCAGTGTTATTTCAGTGCTCTGCTCAGCTAAAATGCTACCTTGCCCAGTCCACTACCAAGCTGAGGGTTAGCAATAAAAGACAAGCAAATATTGTTGGGCCAGACTTCTGGGCACATTTCTTTAGAGCAGCAGTTTTCAACCTGTGGGTCGCGACCCCTTTGGCGGTCGAACGACCCTTTCACAGGGGTCGCCTAAGACCATCCTGCATATCAGATATTTACATGACGATTCATAACAGTAGCAACATTACAGTTATGAAGTAGCAACGAACATAATTTTATGGTTGGGTCACAACATGAGGAACTGTATTTAAAGGGCCAGAAGGTTGAGAACCACTGCTTTAGAGGAAGACAGGGATAGATGTTTTACAAATATTTATCCCAGTTTATGACTTGACTTTTTATTTTCTTAATCTTATCTTCCAAAGGGTAAAATTTTCAGTTTTGATCAAGTCCACTTTGTCACTTCTTTATTTTATACTGAATGCATTTTGTGTCATATCCAAGAAGTCTTTGCCTAAACCAGTGAGGGCGAACCTTTTGAGCTCGGCGTGTCAGCATTTTGAAAAACCCTAACTTAACGCTGGTGCCGTGTCACATATAGAAATTTTTTGATATTTGCAACCATAGTAAAACAAAGATTTATATTTTTGATATTTATTTTATATATTTAAATGCCATTTAACAAAGAAAAATCAACCAAAAAAATGAGTTCCCGTGTCACCTGACACGCGTGTCATGGGTTCACCATCACTGGCCTAAACCGTGGTCACAAAGATTTTCTCCTAGTTTCACACTTACTTTTAGGCCTATGATCCATTTTGAGTTAATGTTTATACTGTATAAGGTATCAGGTAAGGGTCGAGGTTAATGTTTTCTTTCTCTGAATAAAGATGTTCAATATTCCCAGCACCATGTATTTAAATAACCCGTATTTTAACCTAACATCAGAGACCTCTATGGGTGGGCTTTGGGGGGGGGGGGGGGGGGCAGGTCCTAAAACTACTTGTAGTTGTACATAACGTTTTGTGAGTATGTGTACATATGACTTAGGAATGAAAGAGTGGAAGCAGAGATGATCTCCAGGTTTCATCAGATTGTGGAAGGGTCCTCTGATCCCCAAAAGGGGTTACCACTCTAATGTAACTTAACCTTCTTCTTCACCTCACTAAATAAAGGCAGCCATGAAACAAAAGAAAGAGATGTCAAAGACTGCGTGTGAGCAGCCTTAGAGTTCTTGGGAAGAAAATGATATGATCTGTTGGGAGTACGCCTGAACAAACATACACAAATTATTCTTAATAACAGTATTAAAGTTGAGGCTGTAAAACCTTGTTAACTGATCCTGGGCATCTTTAACATCCTACATAATTCAAAGCAACTGTGTGGTTGTTTCAAAGTCTAGTCTTCTGGGCGACTCCGTTTTACATGGATGAGCCTTGCTGAGCGAGAGTATTTAAGACCTAAGTTGACAATGAAACTTTAATTAAGGAGATTTTTTTAATGTGACGAAAATTAGTATTTGAAATTCAGACTTTTGTAATCCCCAAATGTCAACTCGCGCTAAGCATCGGCGATCATCCTTCATCTCCCTGGAATGGTCACGAGGCTCTGAAAGCAGTGCGCTGCTTGACTTCCAGAGCTGCAAGATGTCTACTCACCCAAGGGGATGAGGAGATGAAATGCCTCCATGATAGGAGAGAGAGCTCGACTCCCTTTGGTCTTCACTCACTGTGGCAGCTTCTTGCACCACATTTTCCAAATTTTCAGTTAGGCCACCCATAAGCTGACCTTTCCATGTCTCCGCTTCCTAAAGAGCACTCCACTGTGACTCAGACCAAGTCTGCAGGGCTTCCTTGGTCCAGCGAGGTCACAGGCTCAGAGAGCTAGGAGGAATCCTGTACATGATCTGCTGACTCCTTTCATTGCAGTGGAGACAATCAAATCCCGGATAAGTGAAGTCACTTGCCCAAGGTCACACAATTAGAGGTAGAACTGCAACTGGAAGCTGGGTATCCTGCCTGCCAAGCCAGCATTCTTTCCATTACTTACAGAATAGAAAATGGAAAAGTAAACAGACCAAGGAGTCAGCCAGACTTAGGTTTGGATTCTGACGTGTTGCTTATAACCTATTGTAACTTTGGGAAAGTCAGTTAACCATCCTAAGCTTCAGTGTCCTCATTGAGAAATAGAGATAAGTCTTCAGCAAATATTGATCAAGTTCCTTTCCTAGACTGGCACATGCTGGGTTTGGTCCTGGGTACATAGTAGGGAATGATACAGGCCAAGTCCCTTAGCCCAAGACCTAAAGCTTACATCCCAGGGTATATAAAGGATAATATAAGTGCCTCTCTGAGAAGGTTATTGCAAGCATTAAATAAGGTAATAAATTTGAATCTCTTAGCACAGTGCTTGACAGAATAGACTTTTAATAAATGGTAACAACAGTTATGATAATCACTATATATTATCCACATATACAGTCACAGTCTCCCCCAAAGAAGGCCAACTCCTGGGGTGGCAGGGCCCGGCCTTAGATTCAGTTTTAGTAACACAGTATCAAGGGTCCTCTAGGCATCTCACAACAGATTTGAGAGACCAGAGGACTGTCCTAACCTATCTAAAAACTCTAAGTCCTCACTTCTGAATGTCTCTGATGACCTATTGATTAATCCAGATGCTACCCTTAGTTTCTCAACTGGGACCGCTCCTGAAAACCCGCAGGGGCTGGGGACCCTCTGCCAGCCCCCTGTGCCTCACAGCTGGTAAGTTTCTAGTGGCCCACTTAGCTCCATTGTGCTCCCCTGGCTTCTGGGTTGCGGTCACCAGGCCCTGCTTGGGTTCTGGCTCTGGTCTACCATTTGGCTCCCTGATCCCTCATGTGGGACTGGTTTGCTCTCTCCTGCCCAGCCCTGATGTCCTCCCTAGCTCCTCTCAAGCTGTCGTTGATACATTTTCTGCCAACATTCTAGCATAAGCTCTTAGAACATGAAGTTTACTCCCTGTCTCAGACTTATCCCCTCTCCAGGCCTGTTCTAAAGTAATTGGACTTTTGGGTGGGGAGAAAAGCTCTTGGCTTTAAAAGCTAGTAAATTCTCTACTCTATCCACCCTCCTTTCACATACAGGGCAGGGAGAGGCATGACTTGGGTTGGAGGGTATAGAGACAGCTATTTGGAAAGGAGGAAATATGGGAATTAGAATGACCCATTTATTCATAGCAAAGTGCTGCTGGAATCACATCTCTCCTTCCACTGTCAAATCTCAATGGTTTTCTTGTGAAATTTTCCTGATATATTGGAGTCTACAATCTCAGTTCAATCCCTAGGCTTTGCAAATCAGAGGAGATTAGGGTTGAAAAATGAGCAAGTTTAAAAGAGTGTATGTATGTATAACAAGCCAATTTTTTAGAAGTCCATGTCTCTACATATTTCCTTTGGTGAAGATAATTGAAAATTAGGTAATAACAATATCCAAAAATGATGGAGCATTTGGAGATACTAAATAGTCTAGATATATTGACTTACTTAAGCCTTAAAACAACACTATGAAGTAGCACTACTAAAATTCACTTTAATATAGATGAAGAAATCGAGGCACCAAGATATGAAGTAATTGGTCCAAGGACACGCAGCTGAGATACAACCCCTGGCAATTTAGCTTCTTAGTTACCATGCAATGTCACCTATGATCCACTTATGACTCAGTAACTCACACAACAGAAAAGCCTTTTATCTTCTCCCAGGAAAGAACAATAGTTTAACATGAGTGCACATTCCGCACACATTTTGTTGTCAGAAACTGTTACTAGGGCAGCAGAATGGGAGGAGCAGCCATATGTGCCAGGCTGCGATTTTCCTCCCTGCTGCGTTAAGGCCATAAGGGCAGCTCCTTCCTCTTCTCATTTGGCCTGCAACCTTCCATCCCTCCTCAGTGGCAGCCTCTGGTCCATCTAGTGCAGCGGTTCTCAACCTGTGGGTCGAGACCCCTTTGGCGGTCGAACGACCCTTTCACAGGGGTCGCCTAAGACCATCCTGCATATCAGATATTTACATGACGATTCATAACAGTAGCAACATGACAGTTATGAAGTAGCAACGAAAATAATTTTATGGTTGGGTCACAACATGGGGAACTGTATTTAAAGGGCCAGAAGGTTGAGAACCACTGATCTAGTGGGAAGGCCTCTTTCTTGTCCAGACTGTCTGTGTTTGAGTGAGCTTGTTCAAAAATTTCAGATTTGAAAATCAAATTGTATTCAAATGAGAAATCATTATTCCGACTGGTAAACTGGGTGTCAGGAGATGGGCATGTGCTGTTCAGCCCCTTTTTCTCTCCATGCTCTTTGCATCTGCCGAAGCACTGCCTATACTTCACTTTGGTAGCAGAGATTTTAGAGGGTAGGCAATTTTCTGAGTGCCTATTTTGTAACAGCATTTTCACATCTATTCTTTCAGTTATTTTTCTGGTCACCTTTCTGAGGAAGCTGGGAGGCAGAAAGGGTGATGTTAAAGAAACTGTACAGTATCATGTAGCAGGAGGTAAGGTTTGAACTCAAGTATTGACAACAGGGTACATTTTCTTTCTATTATATGATGCTAAGAACACAGAATTTCATTAAGTATGAATATGTTATATTCACTGTTTTAAAGTTGAACTGCAAAGACAAATATACACCCATAATAGATTAACTATCAATTATGCTCAAAGAGCTAAAGAGTTAAAACATAAACCAAAAAATTAATGGAAATCAGAAAGCAATGTAAAAACAAATTAAGAATATATAAAAAAGAGAACGACTATTTGAAGAAATAATGGCTGAAATTTTCTTGACTTTGATAAAATACACAAATCTACAAATTCAAGAAGCTCAATAATCTCAACGTAGAATAAACCCAGAGATCCACACATAATAATCAAATTGTTGAAATTATAAGACAGAGAATGAAAGCAGCAAAAAATAAACAACTCATCATATACAAGATACTCTTAATAAGATTATTACCCAACTAGAGGCCCAGTGCACGAAATTTGTGCGGGGGGGGGGGGGGGGGGCAGGGATCCCTCAGCCTGGCCTGCACCCTCTCCAATCCAGGACTCCTACACCTTTTTCTTATCTAGCTAACCTCTTCACATTAAAAAAAAAAATAACTGAAATACCACCTACTCTAGGAAATCCTCTCTGAACAAATCTCTTTACAATCTGTATTAAGTATTTTCATAGTATACCATTCTTTTTCTTTAGCAGCAACTTAGAGCGGATGTAATCTGCTTCTCATTCTTGCCTCTGAATTCTTTCTTGCTGCTCTTGTAATAGCGAAGCTTATCCAATTTACATTTGCCCTTCAAGGGCTTATATTTGGTTCAGTTTCTAGTTGGCTCCCTGCTTTTTTTTTTAAGCAATAAATTTGGGTTGTGATAGTAAACCTCACTGGTAATCAAGCCTGTAGGTCTCCCTATCTGAATATTTCTATAATACCTATCACTTTAGCATACCAGAGATTGTGTTCATTTATAGAAAATAGCAATAAATGTCACCTGATCATTTGATCTTCTAGTAATATTTTATAGCAAGATGTATTATTCTAGTAATTTAACTCTTACAAAACTGAGGCGTACAGAAATAAATCACATTGAACAATAAAGAATGTCTCAAATATCAAAGCACCGTACACTTAGGGCCTCCCTTGTTCTGTGCCTCAAATATCATAGCATAGTACACAGTTCACACGGAACTCAGCTTCCTTTAAAATAGGAAGCGATGCCATACTCATGAAGCAGCTACTTCCACACATTTATTTATTTAATTCACAGGACATACTCTTTGTACTAATTGTTGGGAAATCACCCTAGCAATGGCCTCTATTCCTCTCTGTATTGTTGCCGTACATTCTGATGTCATTACTGCGCTTTTATCATCCACTCACTCTAATAAGATTGTGAATTAAGGGCAGAGATCATGACTTGAGCTTGTGTTTCTCTGTCATGGTGCCTAGATAAATACTCAAATGCCATCCAGTCCCAATGACTGTGATGAGAGAGGCCCACCGTTGCTGGACACCTCTGATTTTTATTTAAGGGGCCTCACTTGTTCTGTGCCTTTACTGAGGGGTGAGTAGGGGCTGAGGGAACTTGGGGAAACCCAGACAGAATTCTCTTCCTGCAAGATTTTGCTAAGCTGGCGCTGCCAGGGGCCTCCAGGTATTTGTCCAATTAAAACCGGGACACACAGCAATAACAAAGGCACTGGTCTCCTGCGGCTAATGTGTGGGGCTCACACCTCAGCCTGCAGGCACTCACGCCGCGGTCAGGGTCAGGGCCAGCCAATGGGTGGACCTGGGCTGGTGCTCCTGACTCCGGGAGAGGGAGACTTCCCGTGACCGGGAAACTACTATCCACCGAAAAATCAGAGAAGCACAGAGGATGATTCAAAAACACGAAAGGCAACGCTGGCGATTCCTTCAATCTCTGGGGTAAAACCAAAGCCAAACAAAAACCCTGAACTTGTATACGCACGAGCAGAAAAACATTGCTCAAGGGAAAAGCCATTCAGACCCAGGCCGAGGGCTGCGGGCTAGAGGCCCAGACACCGCACCACGTGTGAAGGCGGAGGGACGCTGCGCCAGGCCGATGGGGGCTGCGCACACACACAAAGGTGGCGGGAGGGGGGGGACGACACGGCGGCGCTGTCCCCCCCCCCCCCCCCCCCCCCCCCCCACACACACACACAACTCGAGCAGAGCCCTTTCTTCCTCCGCAGCGAACATGGCGGAGCGCTCAGAGCTCCAGGGCGCACGCTGGGGCCGCCCGAGTCAAGCGCGCTTGCCCGCCCTCTCCTCCCGCCGACCACCACCTCAGGCGCCATGGCCTCCAGGCCGCCACCAGCCCGCGGGCTCCTCGCCGGCAGGGCGGCCCCTCACTTACCCGCAGCCAGGGAGGGCTGGGGCTCCAGCAGGTCCCCGAACAGGGCCATGGCGGAGGCTGGTCTGCGGAGGCTTCTTCGCCGGGGACCTCGGCGGCTTCTCCTGGGCCGGCGCAGCTGCAGGCACCCAGGGAGGCTTCCTTAGGAGGGACGGCAGGAAGGTCGTCCGGAAGATGTCTGGTCTAATTAGCATAGATATCGCATCCAAAAATTTGGAGACCCGAAGGATAGTATTTAAAGTGCTCTCATCATGTCTATTCAACATAGTATTGGAAGTTATAACTAGCCATTAGGCAAGAAAAAGAAACAAAAAGCATCCACATTGGAAATAAATAAATAAAAGTAGTTATGTTTGCTAATGATATAATTTTGTAAATAAAAATTCTACATATTAAAAAAATGGTTAGAGATAATAAATCCAACAAACAGTAAAATACAAAATCAACATAAAAAGAGCAGCTGTCTTCTATACAACAGCAATGAACAATCGGAAAAGGAGATTAAGAAAATAGCACCAAAAGTATATAAAATATTTAGGAATTAAAAATAATTAAGTAGGCAAAAGGCCCCCAAACATGGAAACTACAAGACATTGCTGAAAGAACTGACAGAAGACATAAATAAGTGGAGAGACAACTGTGATCTTGGATTGCAGCATTTAATATTGTTCAGATGATAATACCATTCAAAGCAATCTACAGATTTATTGCAAACCAATCAAAATCCCAAAGACATGTTTTGCAGATGTAGAAAAACCCATCTTAAAATTCATATAGACTCTCAACAAATCCTGGGTAGCCAAAGCGATCTTGAAAAAGAACAAATTTGAATAAATCACATTTCCTGATTTTGAAACTTACTACTGAGCTACAGCGATCAAAACAGTGTGATACTGGCAGAAGGACAGACTAATAGATTAATGGAATAGAATAGAGAGTACCTAAAGAAACCTCCATGTATATATGGTCAGTTGATTTTTGAAAAGGATGCTAAGAGTACTTAATGACAAAGGACAGTCTTTTCAACAACTGGTACTGGGAAAACTGAATATCTACATGCAAAATAATAAATGTGGATCCATACCTGATACCACATACAAATAAGGAATGTAATTCTGTTGCACAGTACAAGTGGCTGAACCTTGAAAACATGCTAAGTGAAAATAAGCTAGACACAAAAGGACAGATATCGTGTGATTCTACTTGTTTGAGCATCTGGAACAGGCAGATTTATGGAGACAGAAAGTAGAGAGGTAGCAGTTATGTTTTGGATGATGAAAATATTCTGGAAATGGAAAGTGATGATGATTATACAACGTGGTGAATGTATTGAATGCCACTGAATTGTACAGTTACAGATCCTTAAAATGTAAATTCTGTCATGTTTACTTTACCACAATAAAGGAATCTCAAAAAAGAAATACTACCACTTAAAAGACAGCTACAATGTTATATTAGGAGACACATTTTAATTTGCATTTTCCAAGAAACAATGCTCACATTAAATCATCCATATTCTTTTCCCTGCTTTTCCTTTATGATAAATGGCATCCCAGTTCTTTGCAAGACGGCCAGCTGATTGTGTGGTCCATATGTGAGACAGCTCTGTCATCCTCTCCACCCCTCGCTTGTCGTTTATATGTCTAACATATTAATGTTCACTTTGTTATTGAGATATAATTGACATATAACATTATAATTAGTTTCAGGTGTACAACATGATGATTCAATAAATGTAGATGTTGCAAAATGATCACACATCTAGTTAACGACCATCACTACACATGGCTACAATTTTTTCCCTTGTGATGCACACTCTTAAGATTTACTGTTTTAGCAACTTTCAGTACGTACAGAGTACAGTATTATTAATTATAGTCACTTTAAAGCATATGTGTATATTTAGATTTTGGAAATTGGATGTGAACAAATAGAGCATATATTTATTGTGATAGAAATTCTTTTACTTTTCTCTCTAAAAAACTTAAACTGATGATTTATTTTATAACTAATGGTATATGCAAGCTGGGAACATATGGGAGTAACCCTAACATTTTAATGGTGTGTGAAGATCATAAAAGAGAAATCAGTCAGGAGGGAAATAGGCAAGAAAACTTAAGTAAGGGAGACTTTTTGGTGTTAACTTCTGGGGCTGGCTAGAAAGGGGCAGCACAAATTAGAAGAAAAGAAGAGGGTTTACATTTCAAGTAAGGAGAATAGACTAAGTAGAAATAAATATGTCAGTCACCATTCTAAGATCTTAAGACATGTTCACCCATATCCCTCATGACAATGGATAATGTCATTAACCACACATCACCAGTGGGGAAGTTCAGGCACAGAATAAGTAATTCCTGCAAGATGACACAGCTAGTAAGTGGCAGAGCTGTGATTCGAGCCCAGGTAGTCTGTCTAGATCCCGCCTTCTAAGCACTACTAACTCTGCCTGCTCCTGTTCCTGGTAGGAGAAGTGTCCTTTTAAAGAAAGGAAAAGGAAATTAAGTATTTGCTGAACACCTAAAACCATCAGCAAATAAATTTATTATAGTTGATCACCATTATATGGTTGAATATTAGCCAAAGAGTAAATGGGAAAGGAATTTCCTGTTACCATGAGTAGGCTAATTCTTACAAGTACATTTTGATTACTGTATGGTACAAGCACTGTCGAACTTCAGATCTGTAATAGGTGAAGGTGCCACCCTGTGTGTGGGGAAGGTTCTTCCCAGATAGAAGGAATCCCAGTGTGTTTTGGGTGTGGGAATTGAGAACGTCTTGTTAGGCAATGGTTATTAGGCGGCTATAAGTTAATTATTAGTATTTGCTTTTATGACTTCCATTTACAATTAAGAAAATGAAGGCTTAGAAAAACAGAGTAACTCTCCCATAGCTGGAACCCCAAGGCAGGTCTGTCTGACTTGTGCTCTGAACTGAAGAGTTAGGGAAGTCTGTGTCCTTAGTCAGACACATTTCTGGAGCTTTTCTCTAAATCGTTTGGCAGGTTTTGTGTTGTGTTTCAGTGAGGGAGGCGTTCTCTTGCTCTTTTATGTGCCGATTAATGTTTTAGAGTCGTTCCAAAGGGAAGCCTCCGGGGACGTAGCACTTCCTGTGTTACCCACAGCTTGATATATCTTTTATGTATTCATATAATTGGTGATAAAAATGTTGAAGAAGAGATGGCCAGAACTGGGCAGCATTTCAAAATAATCTCAAAAGACTGGAGTTATGGCCAAAATCAATACGATGAAATTCAACTAGGTAAAATGTCAAATCCCCACTTG
Source organism: Myotis yumanensis (assembly GCF_028538775.1). Lineage (NCBI taxonomy): Eukaryota > Metazoa > Chordata > Mammalia > Chiroptera > Vespertilionidae > Myotis > Myotis yumanensis. The sequence goes on from NW_027223770.1 coordinate 18,309,528, forward strand.
CAGTTAAAAAAAAAAAAGAAATTATAAAAGTACCAGGTGGTAAAGAGCTGGTTTGAGAAAATGCTTGCAATTTGGTTGATTACACTTAAAATAAGACCACATTCTGAAATGATGGGTAAAATAGAGGTGGGTTCTTAGGTTACATTTAAAGCAGGCTTGGTGCTCATGAGCAGGGGAAATGGTACCCATTGTCCATGGTTCTGGTCATACCCCACCCAAAAAGTCATTTAGAACCCGAGGGACATTGACAACCAGAGGACTGTGGTCAAAGGGAGCAGGATGGTAAATGTTGGGAAAACTATGACAAATAAGGAATAATCAGGAAACTTAAAGTAGAGAAGGGCTGGGTTTGAGAAGCCTTTGACAGGGGCTCACTGGAAATTCTGAATTTCTCTCATGCCAGCAAGCCTAGGTAAGGAGAATCCTGGAGTAAAGAAGGGGAAACTTCAAGAACCAAGAAATTTGTTTTGCAAGAATCATTGTATAAATGATTTCAATGGGACAATAACATCATATATGTTTTACTTAGAAATTCAGGGATGCCTTTCATTCTATATTTTTTATATTAACCCCCAACCAAAATCAAATGCAGGAAAATAGGATAGATGTTTGAACATATTTTAAGAAATAAGCTGTTTTGTATACAATATATGCAAACTAGGAATCAAAGAAAGGTAAAAAAAATAACTCTATTTCAGCTGGGAAAGTCTCAGTGAACTTGGGTTGAGGCATGATGGAGAATATTCTCACATGCACTGTTAAGAGGTCCCTGTCTTCCATGATCATTAAATTCACCTTTATATTTAGGGAATTTACATGGAAAGGTCAGATTCATTGGGGGGCTGAATTACCCTCCCTATCAGAGTTGCCACATGGTCCTCAACTTCCTAAAACTTACTTGCACTCATACTTATCTTCACTTCCTTTCTTTAAGTCCTGGAGGACAAGGAAGTGACTTATTTTTATTTATTTTTTCTTTTTAAATTTTAAAAAAAGTATTTTTGTTGATTTCAGAGAGGAAGGGAGAGGGAGCGAGAGATAGAAACATCAATGATGACAGAGAATCATTGATTGGCTGCCTGCTGCATGTACCACACGGGGGATCCAAGCAAGTGCCCTGACTGGGAATCTAACCGTGACTTCCAGGTTCATAGGTCTACGCTCAACCACTGTGCCATGACAGCTGGGCAAGGAAGTGATTTTTAAACCTTTTTGTGTTCTTGGCACATCTGCCAATTAGGAGACTAAAAAAAAAATTATAATGCCAGCAAACGACTATAGGGGAATGACTGCAGCAGGCAAACAAAGCTTCGTGTCCATAAAGGAATCCCCAACTCCCATGCTATTCATTGTCTTCCTGTAGCACCACGTTACTGTTTGAATGTTTACTACCCTGGCTGAACTTATGCAGTCTTGACAAGCTCCAGGATGTTCCAGGACATGATCCTTCTTGTGCACTGGCTTGACACTATGCTCTGTCTCCCACTTCCTATTTACAGGAAGCTGTACAGAGCTCTCAGTGTACAAATGTCACCTTTCCACTCAGCACTATGCCGGGCAGATACTAGCAATTATAATACGTGTAATCAATTGTAATACAACTAAATCTTGCACACTGATCACACCGTGGTGGCACACTGGCGTAGGGTACAGAGATGAAGCCTTGCCCCTTTGGCACAGGCTCACCCCTGGGTTATGACCTTTCCCCCTTTCCTCCTGACTCCTTTGGGACTTTGTTCTCAATCATTTTTCTCACCGTCCTTTCTTTTCAACCTCTCTCTCAACCCAATTTGACTTGAGACTCACCCCCACTTCCTCTTTTCTCTCCCAGCCCCACCTTCCAGCACATATATCTTCCCCTTTTACTAACTTTTTGGAAAAATGCTCTACATTCATACTCTTGTTCTGCAGAATCCATTCATTCTTTACAACCCTGTTGGAGCATCATTGGTTCTCATGCTTGACCAGCTTCCCTTCTTCTTATAACACATTTTGTGAGTGATTTTATCTACCTCCCAGGTTTTAATAATCATTCATATGTGGATGACTCTCAAGTCTAAATTTCCAGCCCAAACTTCTCTTCTAAGCTTCAAATTCAATGTCTGAAATGGGTCTCCTCCTCCTTTCCTAAAACATACCTGGAGCCATGACTGGTTTGGCTCAGTGGTTAGAGCATTGGCCTGTGGACTGAAGGGTCCCAGGTTCAATCCTGGTCAAGGGCACATGCCCGGATTGCGGGCTCGATCCCCAGTAAAGGGTGTGCGGGAGGCAGCCAATCAATGATTCTCTCTCATCATTGATATTTCTATCTCTCTTTTTCTTTCCCTCCCTCTCTGAAATCAATAAAAATATATATTTTTTAAAATAAAACATACCTGGAATTCCTCTGTCTCATTTGGTGCCAGAACCATAGAGTCAACCAAGACAGAAATCTGATGTTATCTTTGACTCCTTCTGGCTCCAGTTCAGTTAACCAGTCCTTTTTCTTTTCTCAGTAGTTCCTGAACAACTATTTCCAGTTCGTCCCTACAGCCAGCCATCGCTTTATTTCAGAACCTCGTTTCTTTTTCCCAGATGACATAGCCTCAAAACTGACCCTGCTCTTTCCAGACCTCTCCCTCTTCAGTTCATTCTCCTCAGAGCCATCAGAGTAATCCCTTTAAACCCAAACCACACACAAATTCACCGCCCAGTGACTTCTCCTTTTACTACAGGCTCCAAACTGGCCTGAGCATTTCTCCATTATCTGCCTCTTCAGTCCCATTTCCCACCACTTCTAGCTGAACTCCTTACCTTCCAGCAACCAGTAAAGGCCACACATGTTGTCCCTTCACTCTGCCCCTGGATCCCTCGCCCTCTCCGAGTTTGCTTGTTCCTCCTCCAGAATCCCTTCCCTACTGGATACCACCAATGCAATTTCTGCCTCCCTACTCCACCTCTGCTCACCTGTGTTCAGTGAAGCAGGTATTCATTCCTAAGTGCTCCATGAATATCACTGCTAGACAAATAGATGTCACTCATCACACTGACTTTGCAAAGTTATTTTTGCTATAACATCGACTATTTTTAAGATGACTGAAGTACCATAATATGCTCAATTCAGAAGACTTGGGAGAGAACATCGCACTAGTCCTAGAAATTCCATTATCAAAATATTGGTCATGGAAATACTATTCCCATCCCATTTCTATGTGCATATATACATACAGATTTTTATATAATAGTCGCATCACATATCACTCTTTCAAAATATGTTGAGCACTTTAACATGTGCCGGACACAGGCCCCCGTCTCAGTCATAGACTGTAGTAGAGAGTTAGCTATTAATCAGAGTAACACAAATAAATCGTCTAGTCACCTGTAGTGATGTTCTACTAGGAATGTGTGAAGATGAAATATACATAAAATGGACACTTATGTTAAAGAGAACAATGCAATACACATGAAAGTAACCACAGAAATGGCTATCATATACTGACTATAAAAAGTATTATTCTAGTCATATTTTTTTTACTCATAGACTTTTTAGATAATATCTCTGTCTCCAAGAAACTTGAGTCTAACTGGAGAGAAAAAAATAGACACATAAAAAGCTAGTTCTATAAACTAGCATATGGGAGAGGCAGCTTGAGATAGCATTTCTAGTATGGGCATGCTTGATTTCAAATCTTTTACTAGTCTTGTGATTTGAGCTAACTACTTGATCCACATTTTCCTTATTTTTGAAATGGGAATACTACCATTACCTCATATATCTATTAAATATTACATGAAAACAAAAAACGTGTAAAACACCTAGGTTGGTATTAGGCATATATTAAGACTGCTGTGGCTGTTGAATGTAAATATAATAAACAAGAAATAACTGTATTAGTTTGAGAGAGCTGCTGTAACAAAGTACCACAAATTGAATGGCTTAACCAACAGAAATTTATTCTCTCATAGTTCTGGAGTCCAGAAGTCCAAGATCAAGGTATTGGCAGGGTTGGTTCCTTCTAAGGACTGTGAGAAAAAAAACATTCCATCTTTCTCCCCCAGCTTCTGGTGGTTTTCCAGCAAAGTTTGCTTTTCTTTGGCTTGCAGACATATAACCCTGATCTCTACCTTCATGTTGACATGGTGTTCTCCCTGGGTGCATGTCTGTGTGTCTCTTTTTATAAGGACGACAACTGTATTGGATTAGGGGCCCACCCTATTCCAGTATGTCTTCCGCTTAATTAGTTACATCTGAGATGACCCTATTTCCAAATAAGATCACATTCTGAGGTACTGGGGGTTGGGACATGAACTTGGCAGGCTTGGGGGAGGCAGTATGATCTAAGCCATAACAGTGATAAAGAAAAAAAAAATCTAGCAAAGATAGAGGAGATGGAGCTAGATCTCTAGTATCCAGGGTGATCAGTAACATCTTCTTAGATCACATGGGACTTGACCCAGGACTTGGTAGTTGACAGAAACTTGGTGGTGGGGAGGCTCCAGGGGGCATTACAGTGGGGGAAATGTGATAAGAAAGACATAGAAGCAGCAATGTGCAGGTACATTGAAGGAAATCAGGCAGGCTGGACTGGAGACTATGGGCCAGGGAGGATTTTGGAGGCCCTTCATACTCTTGGCAGAAGAAAGCCATTGAAAGATTATGACACATACCACAGAGACAAATTAGCAGTTCAAATAAGACCTGAAGTATGTAAATATTTGCTCTAGTTATTGCAAATGACACTAGACACCCATATTAGGGGTGCATTTACTATGAGTTACTGGGCAACAGTGAAATCAGATTAAGAGAACTCGTCCTCTTTCTACTCTGGTGCTCTTTGCATATATTTGGCCCCTTGGCAGGTTGGACTTAGGGCAGTGGTCGGCAAACTCATTAGTCAACAGAGCCAAATATCAACAGTACAACGATTGAAATTTCTTTTGAGAGCCAAATTTTTTAAACTTAAACTGTATAGGTAGGTACATTGTTATTAACTTAATTAGGATACTCTTAAGCTCGCCTTTGCTAAAAACGTCCTCAATCTGATTGAGGTATGTTCACTGAGGTCGACCCCTTCCAACTCTCCCATCCACACTCGTCTTGTATACTTGTTTCATCTATCTCCTTTCGTTCATCCTCTCTATATGTCCAAACCATCTCAACATACCTTTCTCAATCCTCGTCACTACATCTTCTTTCACTCCACAACATTCCCTAAAGTTAACTTAATAAACTTTTAAAGTTTTAAGTCAACTTTGCACTGTACGTGGTATTTTTTGGGAGAGCCACACTCAAGGGGCCAAAGAGCCGCATGTGGCTCTTGAGCCGCGGTTTGCCGACCACTGACTTAGGGTATTATCTGTGATCAGATGAGAGCTTGTCTGCAGTCCAAGTGACCTGATGGCTGTGGGGCTCAGATCAAACTAGTAGAATATGTAGTGTTATCGGGGCTGAAAGGAGGATCAATAACGGAGACCTGGCAGATTGTGTTAACCAGGAAATGCTGGTGAGCAACCGGGAACTCTGAGAGAGGAACAGGTGGCTGGAAGCTCAGGCTTTATAGGTTGCCACGGCTCACTGCCCAGGCTGTCCATCCTTGCTCCATTAGGATCTCAACACCTAGGTCACACCAGAACCAAAACCGCAGGGAAAAGTAAAAATGTACTCAACCAATCAATTGTTTGGTCTATAGGATGCCAACTAATTTCAAGGAAAACTGCTGTTTAATCTCAGTTGCTGGTTGCTGTGGCAGCAGATCGGCACAGTCCTAGTTTCTCACACATCTGACACGTCACTCAGTTTAACAGCAACATCTGGCACCACGCAATTCTTGTGGGTAACCCCACAGTCACCACAGACTATATAGGCTCTGTAATTAAGTTGTCAACACTCCCCACCGGTGGCCAGGAATTTCCATTGGTCCTGAAGGGCTTAGCTCAGGGTGTGAGCCGTAGTGTGGGAAGGTTTTGTTGCTTTGACTCCGGGAGCCAAGCCTGGCACCTCTGGTGGGTGACTTTGCTGGGATCAAGTCCTTTTCTTCTGCATGTCTCTGGACTGTCAGTTCTGCAGAGTTCTGTTTAGAAGGGTCTCATTGTTGGTTCCCTAGAGCCCAGTACTACGGTCCTATTACAGAGAGACCCCAAATGCAAAGCAAATCAAGCTGATCAAACCCATTGACTGTGTAAGTACTTAGATTTTGTATGTTACTCACTGTATGTTAAAATGCACTGGGTTCTCTGCACCTGGGCTCCATTCCCTAAGGTCTTCCACTCCCTTGAGACTTGGATATCAATCCTATTTTCTTTCTACAGTGATCCTTGAGACTGACCACCCCCATACAGCATTGAGATAATACATGTAAAACACACTTCTTGCTTGGTACTTGATATATTGCAAGCTCTCAATACATGCCTATTGTATTTACAACAGCAGCTATTTACAATCACTCCCACAATGCGCCTGTTGTAGCAATCAATATAGACTCCCCCGGTTTAGCACTTATTTTTGGGTGGGGGGGCTTCTTATGAACAGTCATACCCAAATGGTAACACTGATGGGAATAATCAGGGAAGGAAGAGGTGTTGGCTTTCCTGGTGTGGCTAGTAGTCATGGTATCAGCTTTAAGTGGTGATCCAGAAAGGGAGTGTGTGCCCTCCAGATTTAAAAAAAAATCAGCCTGGGAAAGAATAGAGAAGGATGGCTTCTTGGAGAAGTAGAGTTTTCATAGAAATAATGACTGCAAATTGGCAGAGACTGAAGGGCACTTGTCAAAGGGTCAAGGTTGGATTTGGTTGTGGGGAAAAATAGTTGCAAACCATGTATCTCATAAGGGGTTAATATCCAAACTATAGAGGTAACCCAGTGGCAAACAAACACATAAACCAATTTTAAAAATGGACAGAGGACCCGAATAGACATCTATGCAAAGAAGATATATGAATGCCCAACAGGTACATGAAAAGACGGATGCTCAACATCACTAATCATTAGGAAAATGCAATTCAAAACCACATTGAGATATCACCTTATGCCTTAAATTGGCCATCATAAAAAAGACAAGGGATAACAAATGCTGATGTGGAGAATAGTGAACTGTTATACACTCTTGGTGAGTTTGTAAATTGGGGCAGCTGCTATGGAAAACAGTATAAAAATTCCTCAAAAATTAAAAGTATAACTACCATATGATCCAACATTTCCACTCCTGGAAATATATCCACAGAAAACAAAAACTCTATGGGGGTGATCGCCCCAGTGGGTTCCGGGCCTGGTTCCCTTCCCCCTGATCCGGGATCTGCACGACCAGCTGAGCGAAAGGGATTCCACAGTCTACCTTCATGAGCTCCTGGGAGGCAGTGCAATCTCTCCCAGAGGTGGTGAAACCTCCCAGGAACCCAGAGCTAGTTGCCTTCCAGAGAAAAGGAAGATAGATACAGCTGGCCAATGAGCAATAGAAGCAGATCACCTGCAATGTCTCCTGTCAGGATACAAGGCACAGTGGGATCCTCATTGACCTGGGAAAGCAAGTGAGGTCAGCGAAGGCTCTGGTCCTCACCATCTTCAACCTCACTGTCACGGTGGCAGCTGCCTTCATCTGCACTTACCTCGGGAGCCAGTGTATCTTCACAGAAATGGCCTCGCAGGTACTGGCTTTGGGGTGGGTCTGGCTGTGCCGTATGTCATGGTGTGGGCGAAGGAAGCGAGCTGGGAGAGAAACAATTAGAGCTTCATCATTAAAGTCTGGAGAGTTCTTCCGGCTCCCAGATGCCAACACTGACTCCCGGTCAACCCACCAGGCTCTTTGTACTCAGTTCTGGTTAGTCAGGGCCCGACCAAGGCTGCGGCTATTCCTGTGTGGAGCTCCCTCCTCTGTCAGTTGCTGATAGAGGAGACTCAGAAAATAACAGAACCTTCTCCTGATTCTGGTGCCTTCTCCAGTTCACCTGGGCACTGCTAGGGCTGGGGTTTTCCATCAGGCGGAAGTGAAATCCTGGCCTTTCCGGAAGTAGACCTACTGCCTGAACTTGCCCAAGGGCCCCACACATCTTTGATGCAGGCCTGCAACTTAATTCTGAAGCCTCCACGAAAACAGAGGACATCCAATAAGAGAATGACGGGTCGGTATAGGATGGTGGAATTGGAAGTAAGAATCTTAGTTTCTATCTTCGTCCTCTTCTTTCTGCTCGCCCTTTTCAGTTTTTCTATATGTGTCTTCCTGTCTCTACCACCTACCAGCCCTCAAACTTTCCATCTTCTTGTCACCCTTTGCTCTGCCTCCCAAAATGAAGCAATTCAGGTAGCAAAACAGTGGATCTACTTTTAATTGCAAAATCCCTTGCACGTGTTTGTGTTTGCAGGGAGAGTATGCCTCCTGCAGATCGTCTCAACTAGTAAAGGGAGACGTTCTTTGTGGACAGGGACTGTTTTCTGATTTAGCTAGATATGTATATGAATATGAATAAACACACACATGAATATGTATTTGAAAAAAGACTGCTGTCTGATAAACATGCAAGTTGTTAAGACAGTTGATCCTGGTGGTCGTTGGGAGAGAATAGGGCAGGGTCTTGGGCAGGAAGAGGGGCCAACGCTGCTATTTGACCAAGTCTGAGAGAGAAACAGCAGGAGAAGGGAGGCGGGGAATGGCTAGGGTCCTGCTGAAGCCAGGGCCAAGGTATTGTGGTCTGGGCTAGGGGAGGGGTAGTGGTGGGAAAGAGAGGCCTGGGAGATCTTTTTGGTCAGGCATGATCCTACCTCCTTGTCTTGGTCGGCAGTAGTTGTGTGAGTCCTCTGCAATGGGGAGGGTCGGCTCAGAACAAACCCACCTCCTCTGTTTGCAACTTTTCTGTGGGGGCCTTTTAAAATCTGAGTCAGGCCCAGCCTCGGTGGCTCAGTGGTTGAGTGTCAACCTTTGGACGAGGAGGTCATGGTTCAATTCCCGGTCAGGGCACATGCCCGGGTTGTGGGCTAGATCCCTGGTGGGGAGGGTGCAGGAGGTAGCCAATCAGTGATTCTCTCTCATTATTGATGTTTCTCTCTCTCTCTCCCTCTCCCGTCCTCTCTGAAATCAATAAAAATATATCAAAATGTGAGTCAGATGTGAATGAGGGATAGACTGAGGATGTGTCTAGGGGACTGTCTCCACACGATTGTTTTGCATAGTAGGTGGGAGAGTTGGATTAGATAGTAGTACTGTTCTGATAATAATTTCTAAGTTTGTGCCATGTGCAGGCAGTAGGGAGGCAAACATATCAGTGAATGACAGGCATCTGTTCTCCTGAGGCCACCTGCACTCAATTTGTGTCATCTCTATTTCAGTGAACTCCAGTGTGCCAAAGTGCCTAGCCAATTACCTGGCATTGAGTAGATGCTCCAAATGGCACCTACTGTTCTTACCGCTCCTATTGGCTCTAGGTCTCCCATCGGAGTCATCCCTCATCACTTTGTCACTGCTCATGTGTGCTGTTTACACACTCACCTTTTCCCCTCTTTCTGGTGGCTATAAAGCTAATCCCAGATCACCCACAGTCACTGCCCCAGCGCAGGCATGAGCTCATCAGGCATGAAGCAGGACTGACATTGCCTAGCAACTGGGAAAATAGCTCTGGCAGGCCCCACAGGGTTAGAGAACCTCATCCCTCGGGCATGTGGGAATGGAAGAGCTTCAGCTGCAATAAAGATGCAAACAAACTGAATTGGTCCCCAAACATCACGCTCCATGAGCCTGACACTCAGGGGAAGGATCTTATTTGCATCCTGCTTAACCACCCTCTCGAGCTCCAACATGTGCCTAAAAGGGTTGGATGGGAGGAATAAGCAATCAGCATCGGAGCATCTCGAAGCCCTCTCTCAGAAGATGCACACAAAGATTGACGCACATACGCACAGAAATGTACAAATTCACACGCACACGCACGCACACTCTGGGCCGGCTTCCTGTTCCGTCAGTCTGTGCTGAGTCAGGGGAGTTGTTTGCCTGTCAGAGGCCATCAGCCATCCTGTGTGTCTGGATTGGAATGAGGACAAAAGGTGCTCAGGTCAGGGATGTTGAGCACCAGTGTGGGATGGATCCCGCTCCACTTCCGGTCCTTCTCCATGGCACAAACTGCACCAGGTGGGAAAGTCCAGCCCCCGGTGGACAATGTGCTGCTGTCAGCCACACACAGTGGGAAGGGCGTGGGTGTCGAGGAACAGTTTACATCTGCGGCAGTTGGCTGTCGTGGTTTGCTTATGAAGGCGATTGAGGTGCTCAGTTCCCATACGGGGATGATTTTAAGGTAATGAGAGTGGTTTTATTCAGCAGGACAGCTGTGCTGAAGAATTTCCTGCCAGATTGCTAAGTAAGAAGCAGAGGGAGTAATGCAGTGACTGACCTCATGAGAGTTGCTTTGTCTCCCAAGCCCCCGACCATGGAAGGTGATATGATAAGAGGCTAGAATGCAAGGTCTGGAGAGGTGAAATCTCACCTGTGAATGACAAGTCATCCCCAGGAGGAGAGGGAGGTTGGCTGGGCTAACATAGTGTCTGGTTGCCTGGAGCTGAGTCCTGAGTCTACCGCTCACTGGTGGTGTGACCCCAACAAGTCCTCTTCTGTGAAATGAGACCAGTGATACTGCACAGGTAGGCGTGAGCATCACGGAGGCTGTGTGCATGTGGCTAAAGCCAGACCTCAGAGCCTGTGGTATGTCCTCTCATTCTAACCATCTAACATCTGTGCAAGTTGTTCACACCCCTGGATTCACAGCCAGCTTACCTTGGGTGCTTTTGTCTGGTCTAGCATCATCAATTTTCCTGTTCCCCCAATCTCACGTCTTGACTGTTTTACTTCTACTTCATCCCCATCTGTGGGCTGGTCCTTTAAGTCCCTCACTATCTTTGCTCACAGTAGTCACCCCTTGACTCCCTCCATACCTCCTTGCTCCAGTTCTCTTGGCATCAAAAAATGGCTGTTGTTCTGACCCTGCCTGTGGTCAACTCCTATCTTGTTAGAAAATTCTCATTCCCCAAGCCTACATATAACATTTAGAGATAATCTTACAAGGTTTAAAAAATATTAACCCAACTCATATAAGCTTAGATATTTACTTCTTCCATCATTATCTGAGGCTTGGGGTTGGACTAGAGCCAGGCCTTTTTGGTGCAAATCTTCTAACATTTTCCTCCTATGGAACTGAGGAGAGATTAAGGTGACCCTGAAAGGATTGTGAGCCTGAGACAATCCAGGATAAATCAGAAAAGAAAATGGGTCTGTAGAAATGGTTATCTCTATATTCTTACCTACAATTCACTCTGCATTTCATTCCAATTTGACTTCCACCCTCATCACTTTATTGAAATATTTAGCAGTTTAGTTCTGCTAAACTCAGTAATATATGCTGTACCCAATGGGCATCATTCATTTTTTGACTGTTTTATATTTTAATATGAATTTTTATTAAAATTTTAAAGCATATTTAATTAATCTAAGTCCCAGTGACTGATCCTATCACAAGGATTAGAAAGAGAACACGTGCTTAGTAACCAACGGCGAGTTTAGTCACAATTTCGTATGGATTGTTTTCCCTTCAGGAAATCCAGAAGGCCTAGGAATTATTAAAATTTTAAAGAGGTTAATTTTTATAAGCTTTCCCCCTCAATGTTGGCGAATTGTAACCACATTAAAATACTGACATAGTCTTTGATCGTGAAGCAGAAATATAAAATGGTAGGTTTCTTACTCAAGAATGATATTTAAGCAAAGCTCTCATTCAGTAAGATACACACAATATATATTAGAAAAATAGCATTCTAAGTTTTATACCACATTCTCAGGTAATGTTAACCAGATTAAAAAATAAGGAAAACCAATGCTTTTATATATGTCCCTGAGTTGGAAAGTGTCTCAAGTAGTAGAGTCATGTTCAGGAAATAGTACTTAAAAATATAAATTCTTATACAATAATTTCTTTGTTAAGTCTCTTTCAAATTCTTCAGTTGATAGTAATACTTAAAAATCTTTAACTGGCTGTGGCTTGTTTGACTCAGTGGATAGAGCGTCGGCCTGTGGACTGGAAGGTCCCAGGTTCGATTCTGGTCAAGGGCATATACCTTGGTTGCGGGCACATCCCCAGTGGGAAGTGTGCAGGAGGCGGCTGATCGATGTTTCTCTTTCATCGATGTTTCTAACTCTCTATCTCACTCCCTTCCTCTCTGTAAAAAATCAATAAAATATATTTTTTAAAAAAATCTTTAACTATAAACCCTTAGCTTGTAATGGTTCGATTTTTCCTGAATCTTGACAAATTTTAAGTGCCATCCTATATAATAAAAGCCTAATATGCTAAGTGTCCAGTTGTTCAACCAATCAAAGAGTAATATGCTAATGATATGCTAAGGCTGCTCAACCGCTCACTATGATGGGCACTAACCACCAGGGGGAAAACGCTCTGACTGATAGGTGAGCTTGCTGCTGGGTCCGGCTGATCAGGACTGAGCAAAACTGGCCAGACATGCCCTGGAGCCCTCCTGTGGTCCCTCTCCAGCTGGCCAACCTCCTGTGTCCCTCCCTGGCCTAATTGTGCACCAGTGGGGTCCCTCAGCCTGGCCTACACCCTCTTGCAATCCAGGACCCTTTGGGGGATGTCAGAGAGCCAGTTTTGGCCCGATCCCGCAGGCCAGGCCGAGGGACCCCACTGGTGCACGAATTCGTGCACCGGGCCTCTAGTTAAATATAATCTTCAGTTTATTTTTTTTTTAAGTGTATTGGGGTGACATTGGTTAATAAGTTTATATAGGTTTCAAGTATCAATGTCTGTGATACATGATCTGTGTATTGCATTGTATGTCCACCACCCAAAGTCAAATCATTTTATGTCACCATATAGGTGGCCCCCTTTACCTAATATGCATACAGGGATAATTATCATTGTCCTCAGCTGATCAAATAAACCCCTTTAGTTATTTGGTCCGGGACAAGAGTTAGCTAGATGGTATGCTCAACCACCTTTGTATAAAACATTCTTCTCTCACATCTGACTTATCCTCCTTACTCCCCTTTTAAATAACATTTCAGGAAGTTTGCTGACATGGATTGTGAGTATTGAATGATTTAATCTACATTAAGTGCTCAGCTCAGCGTTTGGTACACAGAAGGAGCTGACTAAATGTTGCTGTGGTTGTTATTATTAGTGGTCCCAATTCTCTACCAACAAACTATTTGACCTTAGCTAGATTGCTTCCTTAAGCTGTAAGATCATCCTCTTCATAGATGACCTCTATAGTGTCTCCAGCTGTATGAGTCAATGATTCAGGGAACTCTTAGGTCTCATCTATTCTGGAACTCTTTAAAACACTTCTGTGGGAGGGGTAGAAATCCTTTCTCTTTGCAGCCACACTCATTTGGACTTGTTCTGGAAGAGAAGCAAGAACGACATGCGCAGGAGGGGAAAGTCCAGTCCAGTCTGACTTGGTCCTACCTGGAATTTGACACTTTTGGGTGGGGCTGGAGGCAGATGTTTCACACTTAGCCACATCATATACATCTTCCTGGGAATGATGGCAGCAGAGAAACCAGAGAAGCAGGATGACTTAAATTTATTTTCTTGGAAAGACGATTTTGCTGGCAAGACTTATGCTTTGCCTCATAAATGGGCAAGGAGGCTAACTGAGCAGGAAGAACTGGGTTTGAACCACTCCCTCCCTGCTGGCCAGGCCCAAGAACATTGCCTCTCAGAGCATGGGCCTTGGCTCCAACTCATACTTCCCTTCTCCAGAAGTCCCAGGCTGTCCTTCCTCCCCTTTGGTGATCTGCCATCCATCTGATCCATGTGTAATTTGAATCCATTTGAATGAAACAGGTGGGGAAGAAAGAAGAGAATGCGGAGAAGGTCAATGGCTCTAAGTGGGGAGAGATGGGAGCAAAGAATAGAGGAATCTCTGTGCAAAAGATAGGATTCTATCCTGCTGAGTGACAGAAAACCCAAAATTAATATTGGTTTAAGCAAGATTAAGGTGTGTCCCTTACATGAAATGCCAGGGAGACAGACCACGGTTGTCATGGTGGCTCTGCAACTATAAGTGACCAGACAGACTCCTTCTGAACCAGTCCTCTGCCATCTTCAACATGCAGTTTCCACACTGTGGTTCAAGGAGGTGGCTCCAATTTGGGGCACCACATCTGCATCCGAGGCAGCTGGAAAGAGAGAAAAGCGAGGGGAAGGGCACATGCCTTCCCTTTAAAGACATTTCCCAGAAATTGAACGCATTGCTTCAACTTCTCGCTCGATGACCCATATTTAGTCACATGGCTGCAGGTAGCTACAGAGAGAATGGGGAATGTGTCCTTATTCTGAGTGGCCCCATGTCCACCTAACTTTTGTGTGGTTCTCTTTCTGAAGGAAAGGTTGAGCACAGGTTTCAGAGGACAAGTGGCAGTCTCTGCCACCCCTGGAGAATAAGAATGGACACTATAGAGCGATGTCATCAGAACCACCACCGTCTGTTTGAGGAGTGGCTCTGGAGCCAGGCAGCCAGACCTGCTTAGAATTCAGTTCTACTAGATGCTAGCTGTGCAATGCTGGGCAGATTCCTAAATCTCTCTGAGCTGGTCTTCTCTCAGGTAACACTAACAATAACTACTCCAGAGAATTACCAGAATGAAAGGAGGTGGTGTTTGTAAATTGCATAGTTCCCTTCCTGGCAAACAGGTGGAAGTTTACAATACGTCTTAACGATTACGATGTTTGCGTTGGATGCAGAACATCCCGAAGGAGGTAATTTTCCTCTGGCCCAACTGGAAATGAGATTTCTAGCTGACAGTCATCATTCTTGCGGTCGTTACCCACACCCTTCCAAAGGCCATTGTTTTCTCTTTCGCTGGATTAATCTCTTGCTCAGATTTGGAGTTCCTCTGGAAATCAAGATCTCCTGGACAGAATGGAGCCCTCACATTTTTAAAGTAATAGCATATACCAAGAAAACATTGGTAAATTCCCTCTTCACTTAGTGCTTAATTCTCTCAAACATGCATTTAATTTAGGCTTAATAAAGCAGTTATTGTCTACATCTTAATAATTGCTTATTCAAAACATTTGCTGCCCATGGTGTAGTCACAGAACACCAAGAGCAGTTCCAGCCCCCATTCTTCCCTTCTCCACCTACTGCCTAGCAGCCAGCCAATGTTTGTGCCTCTCCAAAAGGATTTTATTAATTGCTAATCATTGCAGGGGAGACACATGCTGAGGGCTACTCCTTCCATCTCCACCCCAGTGAAGAACATTCTGGAATGGCTGCTGGGTGGCTTTCTCCTGCGGGCTGTGGATCCGCCCCATGTGCTGTACCTGCTGAGGCCGGGCCAGGCTCCTTTGCCCAGTACCCGAGTGTCATCAAGCATAATTTCTGATAAAACTGAAGGCTAACTAAGGATACTTGACATGTAGGCAGAGTTTTACAACTTTTGAAGAATCTTTATACATCATTAAAAATAACAAGGATAGTAACACCATTTTTTGAATACATAAATAAGTATTTTGCACACATCCCTAAGTTTTACCATCTAGTTTGATGGACATTATTTATACTAGTTTTACAGATTAGTAAACTGAGGCTCAGAGAGTGCGGATGACTTATCCAAGGCTACAAGTTGAAAAGTGGCAACTCTCGCCCTGGCCGGTTTGGCTCAGTGGATAGAGCGTCGGCCTGCAGACTGGAGAGTCCCAGGTTCGATTCTGGTCAAGGGCATGTACCTTGGTTGCAGGCACATCCCCAGTTGGGGGTGTGCAGGAGGCAGCTGATCGATGTTTCTAACTCTCTATCCCTCTCCCTTCCTCTCTGTAAAAAATCAATAAAATATATTTTTCAAAAAAGAAAAGCGGCAACTCTCAAAAGAGGCAAATTTGGGACTCATGCATTTTCCTGACTCCACTATAATTTCTTGCTTCATAAAGGAGCCAAGTAGAAGGAAGAAGAGGACAGACTTGGGCCATACAGATGCTACCTGGAAGGAAACATTTTGGAACCATAGCAGAATGCCTCCTACAGGAGGATTCTACAGGTTCCAAACAGCCTAGGAGCCACGGATTCTCTTGTCTTCTCCTAAGCTCCTTTCTAGCTGGGGTGAAGGCGGCAGTGTTTCTGAGAGCTACTGGCTGGAAGACTGGAGAGAGAGAGATGCTGTCTTCAGACAGGACACACTAACGCTCAGCACCACTGCAAGCTGTGGCAGTCACACCAAGGGTGAGCCGGGGAGGACCCCTTATAATTGTTGATAACAATAATATCATGTTTTTTTTTCTGTTTCATATTTAATGTTATAATTTTCCTTGGCCTCTTTCATTCTATAATTGTATTTCTGACAGTAAGATTCTTAAACATCATTTCATATGCCTTTTCCTACAGTTTCTATAAAACAGTCTCAAATTGTATGATCCATATTACTAGCAACATAAAATCTACTGGGTAATGTTTAATATTTCTCTTATCATTTTAATGTGCTCTGCAGTTGGGCTATTTTGTATTTTTATGTGCAATTTTATGATTTGTTTTCTTTTCCTATTTGCTTTAATCATAATGTTTTTATACATAAAATATTCACTGGTTTGAAATACAAAACATTGAAAAAACATATGCTCAGAGGATTCCAGTCTCATCAAAACTTCTCAAACCCACTTTCTTTAGGAACCATTTTTCATTAGTGTCTGGACTCTTCTTCAAATTCATTTTGCAAATATATGTGTACATATTCCTAGTGTGTTTTTGCATAGATACCTATATGTTAAAAAGAAAACATTCTTATTTTTCCTTTCCTTAAGATAACACAAAATGTTTAATTGTTAAATCAGACTTAACATGGATTATAGATCTACCCAGTTCCAATGTACACATCATTCAAAGGATGTGGGCACAAGAAGATACTGGTCAAGCATTGTTCCTGTGAAGAGGTTCAAGGCCACCTGCAGCTCTCCCAGTGCCTCTGCTCCCTGGGAGTAGGACACATTCTGTTTCCTGCAAAAACTAAGCAATAAACATGCATTGTTGCTACTCTGGCTGAGAACTTTGCAGGGTTTCCACATGGAGGGTAGCTGGTTTCCTCCATCGAGGGCAAAGGAGATGTCGCTACAACTCAGGAGCAGATAGAATGGAGAAGTGCAGGGGTGTGTGAGGAGGGGCAGCGGGCTTCCGTGTTCTCCTGATCCCTCCGAATGTGCACCAACCCGGAAACTCAATAATGCCACTTGATCCCAGCTTGGTCAATGCCATGTCGAGCACTATGTGCTTATTCCTGAGTTAAGAGCTTTACAAACACAGTTTCATTGAATTCTCGAGACATTCTTGCACAGTCGCCGTTATTACCTGTTTTACAAATGAGGAAAAGGAGGCTCTGACAGATGAATGCCCGAGGACACAGAGCTGATAAGTGCTGGGCCCACAGTTTGCTCAAGTCATTTAGATTCCAGCGAGACTTTAACTACTGTGTGAAATGCAAATAAAGTACTTATCATAATGAAATACCTAGTCAAAAGTGTAGGGCCTAGAACATAGCAAGTACTCAGTAGCTGGCAATTATTGTCTAACCGATAGAAGAGTGAGCTCATTGGGCCCGGGGTTGATCAGTGCGTATATATCTCCCTACGTCTCTGAGTGCACAGTGCAGGACAGGACTGTAAAGGCTTAATTCCACTGACCGCTGGTGACTCCAGAAGCAGAAAGTCCAGGGAGAAGAGCCATGTAACTTGAGTGCAGCGCTGCCTTAAGGCATGCGACGGGAACAGGATTGGTGACGGTCAAGGGCCTCGCTCTCCCAGAGGAGCCAGGCCGGCTGGGCTGAGAGTCTCAGGCTCTCCTGGGGTCAACAGAGCCTGGGAAAAGCTGCGGCGAGGAATGAGAAGGTCATGGCCAGCTGTAAAAGTTCTAGGACTTTTCCAAAGAAAGGGGAGAGGATATGGGTTAACTGAGTTTCCAGACCTCAAAGTAACCAGAGGGACTTTCCTGATTCTAGCAACCAGTTACCCATTGTGGTGAGTCAAAGAAGCGGAAGAGAGCAGGGGAGAGGCTAGGACACCCCCAAATGATTCTGGCCTAGTCTCAGTCTCTGTAGGAGACAGCCACGGGGACTCAAAGGAGCAACCACTGCATGTTTGGACTCAGCACCCTCTAGCATGGGAGGCAGCCATTCTCCCCAGTTACAACCCGCAGCTTCTCTCTGTACTGCTTCTCTCATCCCGGGAGGTGCATCGAAGTCCAGCTCTGAGCCCTGTACCCTGGGCCTCCATCTTGTTTGGTCCACTCTTCAGCGGAGGTGGTCCCTGAGGAGACATCACTAGCTGTTCGCCAGAGTCTCACTAGGCCAAGCTCCATGTTGTCATTGAGTATGTGGACAGCAGGTCAAGCTAGAAACGTGGGTGACCTTGAACCATTCACCTGAGCAAAGGAGAAGCAAGAGACCATCCCAGACAAGCTCAGGGACACAGGCAGTCCACCTGGAAAAGATTGATTTGCCTCTGTTAATGGGCCTCCTCCTGTCTTTAAATGCTAACAGCTAGAGGGAGTTAAAAGGATTTCGGAGAGGTTTATTTTGGGGTAGGTTTGAAAGCTCCCCTCTCCTGCTCTGTTTTTCTTTTTAGACAGCTTTGCATAAGGGGCAAGGCTCCTGCCAAAAGACCTCGTAATGCCCCTCTTCGGGGACTGAATTTATCCGCTCAGCTGTCCCTTGTAAATTTATTCCTGTGTGAGATTTTTCCCAAACCATTCATTCCTTCGCTTAGCTCAGGCAGCTGGAATGCAGGAAAAAAATACATTTTTTCTTTTACGTTTCTTCCCCCTAAGAATGTGCCTTTTGTGTGCCGGGAGGGGCTGGGCTGAAGAGAAAACAAACGTGTGTACAGATGCACACCCCCCCTGGGGGTTGTGAGAGCCACCCAAAAGCTCAGGGCTGCCCTGGGCAGGTAAGGGGTGGCACAGGGCTCCCGGGATGCCAGCCGATGAGGGTGTCTGCAATGGGGGCCTCTGGTCCTCAGCCTGGGACATGGCCAGAGAAACACCTCATTGGCTGTTTCCATGGCAACATCACAGTTGAACTGGAATGGAAAGCCTCGCGGTTCGGAGCCAGGAGTGGCTTTCCAGCTGCACGTGTGCACAAAGCAGGCCCGTGGGGAGGAGGGAGGGTGGGGAAATTTTACTTTATTTTTCCTTGAGTGGTTATGGTCTCTGAGGCAGGTGAGGACTGTGGAAGGGGTTGGAGGTGACATATGTGCTTAAGGAATTTGCGTTGCCTTAGGGACTGAGAATTTTCCTGCAAGGCATGATCGCTGGGAGGCCTGGCATCTTAAGCAAACAGGGAACGTATGCTGGCACGAGCAGGCACATGACTCGCTGCCTGTCCATCCCCTGCCCGCCCGTGCTGTGTATCTTCCCAGGTCTCCCAGCACATGGGGGTGGCTGCAGATGTAGCAGCATCGGCAGAAGAGCCTGGGCAGGACTGTGCTCTGTTTCCTGGAAAGGACTCGAGGAACAGAGGGTCTGCAGGAAGCTCAAGGGATAAGAGAGGGAGGCCCAGGTGTCCCGCTGCATAATATTTCAGCTGCAGTCAGAGCCGGCGACGAACACTAGCGCCCAGCTCAGGGTTCGGGTCTGTGCCTGCAGCATTCTGTGAGGGTTACTGTCCAAAGCGGCTGTCCAGGAGCACAGAGGCCCCCACCCAGCCAGGAGTCTCTGCCTTCTCTTATGGGCTGGCACACAATTGTTAGAATCAATGAGCCTACACCATCTTTTTCTGCCTATAGAATGCATACTTTTTTGATGCAGACTTCCCCATAGCACCATAAGGATCACCTGGTCATTTCATAAAGAGGCTCATTCATTGAATGTGTGTAGCAGAGGCTCTGTCTTTCTTAACAAGCTCCTAGGTCAGTGGTTCTCAACCTTCTGGCCCTTTAAATACAGTTCCTCATGTTGTGACCCAACCATAAAATGATTTTCGTTGCTACTTCGTAACTGTAATGTTGCTACTGTTATGAATCATAATGTAAATATCTGATATGCAGGATGGTCTTAGGTGACCCCTGTGAAAGGGTCGTTTGACCACCAAAGGGGTCGCGACCCACAGGTTGAGAACCACTGTCCCAGGTACTGCTCAGGCTGCAAACCCATTGGCTGACCTTTAAGTAGCCAAGGATACACCTTCTGGGGGACCAACAGGGATTTTCAACTATCAAGAATGGAAGAACATGCCCTAGCTGGTTTGGCTCAGTGGATAGACTCTATCCGATAGAGCATCAGCCTGTGGACTGAAGGGTCCTGGGTTCAATTCTGATCAAAGCCACATGCCCAGGTTGCAGGCTCAAACCCCAGGAGGAGGTGTGCACGAGGTAGCCAAACAATGATTCTCATCATTGATGTTTCTATCTCTCTCTCCCTCTCCCTTCTTTTCTGAAATCAATAAAAAAATATGTATATTTTAAAAAAGAATGAAAGAACATTCTCAATGGAATGCTCCTGTCATGGTCAGCTGGCAGGGTGGCATTTTCTGTTTTGAGAGCCTGTCTTTCCTGGTCTTGTCTTTCTGTAAACACTAAGGGATTCACACATCAGTTTTCAATTCCAGTGTGCCACAGCTTGGAATGAATGGGTTTCAGGGCCACTATAATTTGTTTCTGGAACTGTAGTATCACTGAAATGGCTAAGAGTTCAACACTTGACCCAAGACAGACTTAGGCTTGCATCCTGGAGCTCACTTAGATAGCTATGACACCTTGGAGAAGCTACTTGTTCTCTAGAAACTTCATTTCCTCAGTGGTGAGACTAAATGTGGTCGTGTGTGTGAAGCACCCGGTTGACATTACCTGTGACCAGGGTTGGTTATGAAATAATTGAAATATGCTAGAACTTAGGAGCTGGAGGCCCACAGGCCGAATCTGCCCTTCCCCCCGATCCAGATGTTTGGCCCATGAAGGATTTTAAATAACATTGACTTAGTTGCCAACATCTTAAAATTGGGAAATTTCACATAAAAAATTGGAATTTGAGGCCTATGTTGAAAAATCATTAGCTCTGACAAACCTGGCTCCGATTTCTTGCGTGGTAACAGTCAGCTGGCGGTGGGGCTGAGCAGGGCTGGTGACTTTCCATGGGCTCCACACCTCCAGTTCCCCATCAGCTCAGTCCTCTTGTTTGTGTTACCTCCTCCCTGAAAATTCCATGAAAGGCTTCTCCCCTCTGCCTCCCTTGGGTCCCCACACCTGTAGGATCCGATTCCTCTGATTCTGGAATTCAAGTTACTTGGACTCAGTGATGTGTAGTCAGGGCTTCTGGAACCCAGCAGTCAAGTTAAAGATCACCTGCCAATAACACTTCTGCTGAAATGAAGGAAATCTGGCGGCCTCTTGTGTGCCATCCATAGAGCAATGCTCCTGAGCCAGAACCTGCTGGTCTAAAAAGTCTCCCTCTGTTATCCCTGGCCACTGGGTTATCTCAGTAGCGTATCTTCCTTGCTGTCTCTCCAGAGTGCTCATGACTTTGGCCTTGCGGTTTGGGAAGGTTCTTCTCTTGTTCTGATGCTGACATCTGGGTGACATACGAACATCATTACTCTTTTGTTGACTCTTGATTTCTTTTGAGTGTCTAGAGCTGCCTGGACCTAGTGCCCAAAAGCTTTGCTCCTTGAGTTAATGGCAATGCTAGACTGTGTTACTGGCTGTTGGCCTGAGTACTCCGAGTACTTGAGAAGAGCCATGATGGGCAGGAGGACTGACTCTCTCTCTCTCTCTCTCTCTCTCTCTCTCTCTCTCTTACTCTTTCCCCCAGTGCCTTATTCTTCATGGGCTGGAGGTAAAACCACAACAGCAGAGAGGAGGTGAAGACCCAGGATGAAGATAAAAGCCCTGAGTCTCATTCTTTTCTTCACAGGCTCTTCTGTGGACCTACAACTTATGAAAGATCCATGAGAGCCTTCTCCCCTCTGCCTCAGACAGATCCCATGAGGCCCGGGAGCCCTGGGGCAATGCTGGGTCTGAGCATGAGGAGTTTTTAAGGGTTGAGGTCTGGGAGGGACCACTTGCCCGCTTCTGTGGGTGGATAGGGTTCTCTGACCCACAGTGGCCAGCCCTGCATGCGGTCTGCCCCAAGCAGGGCTTGTCAGGGTTCCTGTGACTGTTGGTAGTTTGGATAGTAAGGAAGAGTAGGGTGGCTGCTATTGGGAATGTGATTCTAATGACTTTCTATTTGTCAGATTCTCCAACTGTGGGGACAAATGCTCCATGAATTTCAGTTTTGTAGGCTTGGGTGAGATGGGAGGTAAGGAAACTGGTTAAAGAGCTTTGACATTCTTGCCATCACCAACAGAGAGTCGGGCTAGAGTGTCACTATTTCTAGAAGACTCGAGGAAAAGATCATTTTGTGCAGAATCAAGCTTGTTACTTCAACAGATTGACAAGGAGAGCGAAAGATAGCCTAAAAAATTCACATTTCATTTTCTCGAATTTTGGTAGCTCGTGTGGTCACCATTTTAAAGACAAAGAACTCACTTGTACCAGAGCTTGGGTTCACTCACCCTCTACACGTCTGGACACGAGTAGCCTTGTCCTGTCTAACTGTCTTCAGATGAGTGACAGAATCTTTGAGCCCATTGGCCTGAGGCTGGCCTGTGCAGAGGCTGCTGGGATCCCTGCACCCCCTTAGGCCACGGGAAGCCGGTGAGGAAAGGACTGAGCCCTCTGAGCTTGTGTCCCTGCTGATTGCAGGCTCCTGCACACCAGGTCACCCTGGATGCGGTACTTTTCCAGCACAAACCTGCACCAGCATCACCGGAAAGCGCTGCAAATGCAGATCCACCAAGTCAGAGCGCTGGGCGTGAGCCGGAGTCTGCATGTTTAACAAGCACCCTGAGCCACTCTAAGCCTAAGAAGCACCGGTCTCACGAGTGGGCTTTAAAAACTCACGCAGAGAATGTTTCTCGTTCCTCACTTTCAAACGTTCTTTAATAGTGTCTCCCATTAGAGTGGAGAAGTTCCAGCAATCCAAATGCCAGGCCCTGGAGGGGACAGGATATGGGCCCCATAATCATCTCGGGCTGCTCGGGGCTACGTTGGGGTCAGGTGAGCGAGGGCCTCATTACCCGGGACACCTGCTGCGAGGCCCTCGTAACCAACTGGAGATGTCCTTCCAGTCGGGCTGGGATTGTTGTCGTTAAGGACTTGACCCGACACCTCTTGGTTCCAGGTGGAACACATTTTCACTTAAAACCACCAAATGTTGGCTCTGAAGGGAATTTAGAGACCTATTCCAGAGCTCCCATTGTTCTAAGTAAGGAATAGCAGAGTAGGAGTAGACCAGTGGTGGCGAACCTTTTGAGCTCGGCGTGTCAGCATTTTGAAAAACCCTAACTTAACTCTGGTGCCGTGTCACATATAGAATTTTTTTGATATTTGCAACCATAGTAAAACAAAGAGATATTTTTTGATATTTATTTTATATATTTAAATGCCATTTAACAAAGAAAAATCAACCAAAAAATGAGTTCGCGTGTCACCTCTGACACTCGCGTCATAGGTTCGCCATCACTGGAGTAGACCAAAAGTAAATAAATAAATAAAAATAAATGCTACAATAATTAATTCTTGAATCTGCATTAAAGGAGCTTCATGGAGAGAGGGACGTGGCAGGAAGGCAATCTACTAGCGGCAACATCATCCTCCCCGAATTCAGCATGGACTGGGCAGAGATGACCTCCCATGTCCTGGAAATCCTTTCAGGGGCGATGCATGCCAAGCAGGGACTGGGACACTCCTGTCCTCCCCAAGGCTCCTCTGTCCCCCGGAGAGGACAGCTTGCCCAGCCCCGCCCTGCCCAGCAGGCTCTTCCAGCCGGGAATGTGCCAGCCCCACTTGCACGTGGTGGGGTGTGTCCCGTGGACAGACCGGCAGCGCTGTCATCAGCTCTACTTTAGGCCTTGACGTTGTTAGCAGGACAGAACGGGAGCCACTTTCGCAGAACTCACCATCTCATTCTACGCGTGTCTGATTCTGTTTCTGTGTTTTTAACTGTCCTGTTGCCGCCTTGAGAGAAAATTTGGATGCTTGGATTTTTGGGGCGGGAGGGGAATTCACTCCTTTATTTTCTTATTCCACAACTATTCGTGGGCAACCACACTGTGGCAGGCGTGTGAGAGAAGATTTGTGTTTCGGAGTCGTGTCTACTGTACGCACCACGGTGTGCAGTGCAGGGCACAGATAAATGCCTGGTAAGCAGTTGCCAAGTGATAAATGAGAGGAATGGTGATCAGTGTGGTGGCTCTCTTTAGTAGATTTCATTTAAAAATTGAGATGAAATTAACACAGGATAATTAGCATCACATGAAATCCACATTTCTGAAGTGCTCCCTTTGTTGAGTTTCACTGTGGTTTTCTACGGTCGTTTGATCTAGTTCTGGCTTTCTGTTGTCAGCTGTGTCTCCTCTCTGCCCACGACCCAGCAAAAACATGACCTCTCAAGTCTTGATGGATGGGCTGCAACAATCCCAGGAAGTGGAGCAACTCATGGCGTGAAGCTACTGGGGCCTTCTGCCAAGAGAGCATTGTGACGCTCAGCTGAGGTTATGGCGTCCCCAAGTTCCTGCCTCGTGGGCATGGAACCATGAGTGAAGAGGTGAAGCCACAGGAGGGGCTGGATTCACTATTGGTTCAGCTTGGACAGAAGGTTTCTGGAAGAGAAAAGGGCTAAAGAGGGTCTCAAAGTGTCTGGATGGAGCAGAGATCTGGGCTGGACGAAGGAACAAGAGAGGATTTGAACCAGGCTGGAGAAAAACCACTTGAATCTTGGCAGCGGGCGGAGAGATGCTGGGTGTTTTCGGAGCTGTGCTTGGCGAGCCCCGTCGACTGCTCTCCGTTGACTTGGCTGTTCTCCGTTCTGACGGAGCAGGGGTCAGCCGATAGAGTTTGGTTTGGGAGAGATGCAGATAATTCCCGTCCTGTGGGGATGATGGTTTATGACCCTGCGAGGCGTTAGCCAATTTAGATTTTAACCTAGTGATCCTCTCCTAACTTTTTCAATTAATTGCCTATAAAAGTCAAACTTTTCAAATTGTCACTTGAGCAGTTTTAATGTCTTACTGTCTCCCTCCTGAACTGATGAATTGGATCCACTTTGTGACTTGTGTTCAGTTTGTAGTTTGAATGAAAGTCACCGTGTTACCTTCTTGGAAATGGCCCTCACCCAGGTACCCCTTCTCCAGGGCCCAGGTAGCCCCGGGGTCCCAGGGGGCTCCACGTGCCCTGTGGGCAAGTCCCTCACAAGCTGGTGGGTGCAACAATGTGTGTGTTCATTGTGTGTAAAGGAGGGATGTGGAGGGGTGGCATTTAAAGCATGAAATGGGGCTACAAACATCCATCAGGAACAATCCCTGTAGTTTCCATTTGCCAATTGTTCCAGGGTGCAGGGCTGCCGACTTCGGAGCCCGTGACTCACTCTGCATAGAAACACAGCGCAGTACAGCGGCTCCTTTCCACCCAACCGGGCCGCCGTGACCCAACCCACCTGGCACTTTCTTACCCCTTTTAATGTGTCCGTGGGAACCTGGAGTTTACCTCCTTAGGGGTTTCCTGAAACGTGACCCATTCAGACCTTGCAAAGTTGCAGGTGGGACAGAAGGCGAACAAAGGTGGCTCTTGAAGCCCCGGGAGCTGGTCTTAAATCCTGGCAGCCTGGGGTGTGAAGAGGTCTGAGGGGACCGCCAGGTTGCGGTGAAGCAGTAAACGTCTTGGGCTTGTCAGGAAAGGAGCAGGAGTATAATTCTATATGAGCAGTCGACCGACCTTGGGCAGCCTGCGCCCTAATTGCCTTGTAAAGTGGCAGAGAAGCAGGGACTGTGAAGGTGGCGAGAGCTGGCAACAGAAGCCATGCCATGACGTGCAGTGTGAAGGCAGAGGGTGGCTTAGAAGGTGCAGGAGCCACATTCTTCTTCCGGTTGGGGGCAGGGATCAGGTGGCTCTAACCCAGCGGTTCTCAACCTGTGGGTCGCGACCCCTTTGGTGGTCAAACGACCCTTTCACAGGGGTCGCCTAAGACCATCCTGCATATCAGATATTTACATTATGATTCATAACAGTAGCAACATTACAGTTATAAAGTAGTAACGAAAATCATTTTATGGTTGGGTCACAACATGAGGAACTGTATTTAAAGGGCCAGAAGGTTGAGAAACACTGCTCTAGCCCCATCACCAGCGTCTAGGTCCCATCTGGTTCACTTGCCTTTGCCTTGATTTGCTCTGTCAGGATAGTGATGGCAGCTCAGCCTTCCATCTGGATCCAGCACTAAGCGCTTCATATACACAGCTCCCTTAATCTTCAACCACCTTATCCAGTAGGTGTTATTCGCATCACAGAAAAGAGCACTGAGCTCTGAGAGGTTAAGCAACTTGCCTAAGGTCACACAGCTGGAAAGGGGCAGAGATGGAACTCAAGCCGTGTTCTGTTTGGCTCCCAAGCACCTTCTTGCTGTTACATTCACCCCTCCAGGTAAGACTGCGAGCCCAGCTGTGGGGGAATATTCATAACAGGATGGAACAACTGCCAAGTTCTTCCTTCTAGCAGGATTGATTTTTTCAGTGAGACCGTGAGCTTAATGAGAGCAAAAGCTCAGGCCTTACACTGCTTTATGTGCCCTCAGACCCCAGAAGTGCTAGGCATGCGGGGAGCGGACGCGGAGCGATATTACTGCTGTGAACTTTCATTAGGTTGTATAGAGTTCTGTTATGGGCTTGGAAAACTTCCATCATCTCGAGAGGCTGTCTAATGCTCAAAACAGCTTTAGAAATTCTCTTTGGAAATTGCTTTCGGGGCCTCAGGCACATAAATATATTTTTATGTAGATTCTCGGTCATGGCAGGCCTCCGTCCTGGGAGGCTGGCTTCGAATGTTACAGAAACCCGAAGGCCGCTCGGAGCCAAGTCTGCGGAAGGCAGGGAGTTATCAATTTCAGATTTTCAGTTGTGTTTAAAAACAAGCTGGTGTTACTGCAAAGCAGTGAGACCGATGGTCTTGAGTAGCTCAAAAAAAAACGGCCGAAGACATTCCTACGCTGGAGGACTTGAGCAGGGCTTTGCGCAAAAGCCCTGCACTTTTGGCTCCTGCCTACCTCGCCAGCTGCGCCTCAAACTGCTTTTCCACTCCCCCGATGTCCCTGTCACCCGGTTTCCTTTCAGTCCCTTGGGACACGACGCATATTACCTGCCTCGGGCCTTCGCACACGCCATTTTCTTGGCCTCCTTTTGCCCGGCTCGTCTGTCAAGCCCCAGGTTGAGTGCCATTCTCACAGCGTGACCTTCTCACCTGCTGCTCCGTCTGAGCCCCCCTGTCCTCCCGAGTCCTAACGGTGGGTTCCAGGGCACTGGTCCTTGTAGGACACCTTCTCCACCGCCGCCTGCAAGCTTCCCGAGCTCAGGGACTGTCCTGCTTTGCTTGCCGCTGTGCCCTCAGCATTCAGCAAAATCTATGGCACGGTTTGGGAACCCCAGCAATGTTTTTGAAAGAATGAACAAGGGTATCCAAGTTACCAGTTACCAAACTGCTCCTCCACCTGCCTCTGCAGTTTCTTCTTGTCCCGTCTCCTCACATCTTTCCTGGGCTCCTCAGGACCTCTCGCTCTAGGCAGCCCCCCCCCCCCCCCATCCCCCAGGTTCTTCTTCCTCTTCTTGCCTCTGAGCAGGCACTGTTCAGCTTCTGGTTGTCACAGTATTTTCTTTTCAGGCTGAGGTTTTTTTTAAAATAGATATATTTTTATTGATTTCAGAGAGGAAGGGAGAGAGAGAGAGAGATAGAGAGATCAATGATGAGAGAAGATCATCGATTGGCTGCCTCCTGCACAACCCACACTGGGGATCATGCCCACAACCCAGGCATGTGCCCTGATCAGGAACTGAACTGTGACCTCCTGGTTCATAGGTCGACGCTCAACCACTGAGCACGCCGGCTGGGTTCATGCTGAGTCTGATCTTCAACCCCGCCTCTGTAGAATTCCAGCCCAAAGTTTCCAAGGACCCATTGCTCATTTCTACACACCTGCTCAGCACCTGGCGCCTGGTGCCTGGCGCCTGTCTCAAGGACCAGAGCCATGGTCTCCTCCTGCTCCTCTTCCTGTACTTCGTCTCTGGAACATTTCCAAATCTGCCCAGTCTCCTGGAAATAACTACAAAGTGATCTTCACCTCATCCTTCTCTTCTCCTTCTATGCTCAGCTTCTCACCAAGAGAAATGAATGCTGCGCCTGGACGGACACGTGCATCTTTAATTTCCTGTCCATGCTGGTGAGAAAATTCGAAATTCGAGGGTGGGCCCTAATCATTCCTCAGTGGGATGATTAGAGCAGCCTCACAACTTGCCTCCAGCCCCAGGCCATGGTCCAGCTTTCCCTCCCCCTTACAGTTCACCCTTCACATGGCCAAGTGATTACCTATAGAATGAAGCCCACACCCCGTCTATCACTACATCCTTCCGTATTTTGACTTCAGTTGTCTGAAAAGGTTAGCTCCTGGATCAAGAGTATCAGCATTACCTGGGCGCTTATTAGAAATGTAAATTCTTGGCCCACACCCTAGATGTGCTGAATGAGAACTGTTCTTGGGGTGGGGGAGGCAGCAACCCGTGTCCTAACCAGCCCTCCAGGTCACCCTGGTGCACGCTGAAGTTTGGGAACCACTGCTCTAGAAGGGGTCAGGTTTCTCATCTGTCTCTGAAGAATTACTTTTGTGCCTCCATGACTTTGCTTATGTTTTTTATCTGAATGGGATGATTTGCCTTCTTCACACTCCATCTTCTAGTTCCCACACTTCATGTTTTCCCCACCCGTCAAATTCCTGTTCATCATTTCAGGTCCTGCCTTCCTCTTCCATGAAGTGTTCCCTGGTCCTCCCAGGCAGAATGAATCTCTCTCCCCTTTGAATTCTCATAGGCGCTGCCCCCTGGACTATTGAGATGTGTCTGCTTCTGCCTTGATAATTGTTTGTCTTCACAGCCTCCCATATGACAAGCATCTTCTGAATTGGCTTGGGCCAATGTGCTATTTAATATACCTTGGCAGGAAAGGGTGAGGTTTGTCTCGGATAGAGAATCAGGCCAGAGACACACTGCATTCTATTCCTTCGGGAACTTGATGTCCCAAGGGAGGGGCCCTGTGTCTCCTCCCCCGAAATTGGCTCACGCAAAAGTTGAGGAGCTTAATTTTGGATACCTATCCGAAATGTCTAGAAGCCTTGATTTCTCAAAAGATGTTGGGGAGAACAGAACAGAGGGCAGCTCATCAGAAAAGTGATGACAGAAAAGATTCAGGACTCCAAGCCCACATACCTAAGCTAACAAAGCAGGCAGAGACTGCCACCCGCTCCCCTCCCATAAAAAACAAAAAACAAAACAAAACAAAAACCCTCAATAAAGGAAGGATTCAAAGATCTGTAGCTTTCTGATCTGCTGAGTTGGCTGATGTGATACTGATGAGGACATGACAAAGCAACAAACATTTTTGGTGATGAGGCCATTGACTAACATATGATACTTTTTTTCTCTGCTTGTTATAACTGAATTGCATTCCCTCAAAATCCATATGTTGAGGCCCTAACCCCAAGTGTGATTCTATTTGGAGATCAAGCCTTTATGGAGGTAATTAAGGTAAAATGAGATCTTAAGGGGGGAGGGGGGAGGTGGCTAACCCAGTAGGTCTTCTTATTAAGAAAGAAAGAGACACCAGGGATGCATACACGTAGGGAGAAGGTCAGCTATATATATATATATATATATATATATATATATATATATATATGTCATTTTATAATTATATGTCATTTTGGTGAATCTTATGGGCCCACCCTTCCTGATATGACTTAGGCTTTCACTGGGTTCTAATGTGATTGGAAACTAAATGATTAAAGAATTTAAATAAATTCAACCCTCCCTATCTCAAGTTCAGGGCATGATTCTCATTCTGTCTCTTATATCCTCAGTTTCCCCAAGGACTTCAAGCCCAGAAACAGTCTCAGTAGGGAAACCCTTCGGAGTGCCTATGATTGACTGTTGCCTTAATCTCTGGAGTAGTACTGCTTGTTACACAAATGGAAAAAATATGGGGATACATGAATAAAAATAGAATTATTTTGGAATGAAGAGGAGATACAATCTAAGTGCAATCCAATTTCATTTTAGCCAATTTCTAATTTTATCCTGGTGTGCTCCGAGGCTTGAAGTGACATGCTAGGCCACTAGAATAACAGGGCAAAGGAGTAATAATGAGGAGGACAATGACAATAATTTTTAAGATTCTCACCTTACCTTACACAGTTTTATCATTTATAGATGATACTGTGAAAGTTCTGAGGAATTAATATTATTGATTCAATTTTACAGGTGACGAAAGAGGAAGAGCAGAGGAATCATGGGATTTTCCTCAAGGTCACACATCATCAGTAAATGTAACCACCAGGATATGAACATCCAGGTCTAATATATCTTCCACGGGTATCTGTAAGGACTTGGACTTTAAATTTTTCTTCTTTCTTATCCTTCACTCCTTGCCTTCTGGGATGCCAGTCACACGAATGTTACACTCTAGGTATTCGGCATGTCTGCCGATTCTTTCTTCTATCCAGCCTGCAGTGTGTTATTTTTTTCTATTTACATATGTTCACATTCATCAGCTTGCCTTCTGCTATGTTCTGTCTGATGTTAAATACATCCAATGAGTTCATGCTTTCAGATATTGCAGTTCTGGAAAGGCCACTTGCTTCTTTTTAAATAGACTTCAGTTCTCTGTTGAAATTCTTTATCTTTTTTTTTTTAATCCTCACCTGAATATGTTTTATTGATTTTTTTTTTAGAGAGAGAAGCGGGGGGGAGGAGAGAAAGAGAGATGGAAGAGAAGAACATCGATCAGTTGACTCTTGTATGTAACCCCTCCCCTGGGACCAAGCTTGCAATCTTTAGGTGAAGGGAACGGTGCTCCAACCAACTGACCTACCTGGCCAGGGCAAAATTATTTATCTTTTCATCCATCCTTTTTGTCCATTTTTTCTTTATTATGTTTTAATTATGTATAATAGTTATTTTCAAGACTCTTCTCTACTAAGCTAACCTCTGTATATTTTGTGGTTCTTTCTTTCTTTCTTTTTTTTTTCTTCTTTCTTTCTTTCTTTCTTTCTTTCTTTCTTTCTTTCTTCTTCCTTTTTTTCTTTCTTATTTTTCTTGAGTATTGGTCACATTGTCCTACTTCCATATGCTTCACTAGTTATGGTTGTTTTCCATGTGTTACCTATAAAAGAACCATATAGCCAAAGCCGGTTTGGCTCAGTGGATAGAGCGTCGGCCTGCGGACTGAAGGGTCCCAGGTTCGATTCCGGTCAAGGGCATGTACCTGGGTTGCGGGCACATCCCCAGTGGGAGATGTGCAGGAGGCAGCTGGTCGATGTTTCTCTCTCATCGATGTTTCTCACTCTCTATCCCTCTCCCTTCCTCTCTGTAAAAAATCAATAAAATACATTAAAAAAAAAATAAAAGAACCATATAGACTGAAGTTCATGGTTTTTTCCCCTAGAAAGGCTTTGTCCTGTCCTCAGCTGACAGCGTGAGGGGCTGAGCACCGCAAGGCCATGAGGAAGGAAACTGGGTCATGGCTGGTTGCAGTCAGACTCAGTTCTCTTTGCTTTCACGTGTCTCAGGGGTGAGACCTGGTGTGTGTTTGTTGCAGCCTCTTCCTCTGGTAGGACTTCGCCTCCTGTGAAAGGTGAGACTGAGGAAGGTTTGACTCGGCCTTTCTTGCCTGGTCCCATTCTGGGCAAGCTCCCCTGGGGTTTGGATGGAGAGCTTGTGTCTCGGTTACTTCTAACCTGAAAGTTTAGAGCAGTAGCCTCCACATCACACAGAGTCAAAATCTGCCCAAGGTCTGTAAGGGACCTCTCTTGGGTCAGGTTACAAGTCCCTCCCACTAGTCTATCCCCTTAGAACTTTGAGGTTCCTGGGGATTCACTCTTCCTTGGTCTCCTATGCCACACCACGTGCAAGAACTGTCCTATGGGGAAAGCCAGACATGCACCTGGGACTCAACTAGATCCCACTCTTTAATAGGAGGCTGCAGGCCTGTGACAATCTCCTAGATTTCTCTTCACCTCTGCACAGGGTAAGCCCAGTCCTCCAGGCCTCAGCAACCCTCACCCCCCCAGGAAGAAAACTGCCAGCAACCTCATCTCACTTTGCATATGCTCTTTCCTTCTGCAGCATTTATTCTTCTACCCTCTTTGCCTCTTTGGTTCACCACACTGTTTTTAAGAATATGATTCTGTGATATGTCTTTATTTTTTTTCTAGCTGTTGCAATAGGAGGAATGCCTTGTCTCTACCCACTACATCCTACTCAAAAGAACACATCTAAAAACTGATAGTCTATTGTGTCATCAGTGAAAGCACACGGAATCAGATGGTCTTGCCAACATTTCATTATGAAAATTTTCAAACATACCACAAAGTTGAAAGAAATTTACAATAAACAACCCACATACCCAGTGGTGTGTTGGTAAGTTTGCTCTCCAGGGGAAAATTAAAAAAAAGCTCTGATATGTATGGTTTGCTGATTTCTGTGGTGTAGGTGTTCCCTCCCACGGCCAATTTTAAGCTACCACTGTGACTGGGGGAAGATTTTTTTTTTTTAATATATATATTTTATTGATTTTTTTTTACAGAGAGGAAGGGAGAGGGACAGAGAGCTAGAAACATCAACGAGAGAGAAACATCGACCAGCTGCCTCCTGCACACCTCCCACTGGGGATGTGCCCGCAACCAAGGTACATGCCCTTGACCGGAATCGAACCTGGGACCCCTCAGTCCTCAGGCCGACGCTCTATCCACTGAGCCAAACCGGTTTGGCAACTGGGGGAAGATTTGAGCATCAGCTTCTATGAGCCAGCTCGGGCACACCACTGCCTGGTTTCTACCATTAACATTTTAACATGCTTGTGTTATCGCATGTCTATATCTATTCCTGTTTCCACCACCAACCCATCTTATTTTTCTACATTGCAGATATAAGTAGAATTTCTCCTAAATACTTCAACATGCATTTTAACTGGAGTTTAATATTTATTTGGAGTATTTTAAATATATATATCTTTATAGATCTCAGAGAAGAAGGGAGAGGAAGAGAGAGAACCGTCGATGATGAGAGAGAATCATTGAGCCAGCAACTCAGGCATGTGCCCTGACAGGGAATTGGAACTGTGACCTCTTGGTCATGGGTCGATGCTCAACCACTGAGCCACACTGGCCAGGCTAGAGTATTTTTTTTTATATGAAATGAATTCTCAGTCTTGTATAAGTGCTGAGTTTTGGCAAATTTGTACAAACTGTGTAATCCAGCCCCTATCAAGATCTAAAAGAGTACATTTACCATAGAAATTCCCCTTAAAGCTTGGCCAACTAAAACTTTCAGCTTTTTCTGACATGAACTGTCACTCAACCAAGACTCCTTCATTAAGATTGATCAAATGATCATTTCAACTAAATGTCTGTTTTATATTGGTTCTACTTTATTCACCAGGATAGTCAGAAATTTGCTAATATGTGACTTTGAAAGGAGATGCCACATAAGAGCCCAAGACCTTCCGTACCCAGAGTGTACACACCATTGAGTCGTGCCAAACAGCACTGCAGACATCATACAATGACCAGGTCCATGGGCCCCAGGATAAGCAAGCAACCTCACAATCCTGTCCCTCCACACTAAATATATGTGACTCATTCTGATGATAGTCCCATGACATCCCTGTCCTCCCAAGAACAGCCTTCCCTGTCTCCCACCCGGCTGATCCTGACCACACTGCACTTGGCAATATAAGCATTTGGCTTTCACCTGTCATAACTCATGGAAAAATATCAGTCAACAGCAGAAAAACAAAATCCAGGAAAACACTCAGCAAGAAAAGAGAGAAAATCATTTGCCTTCAATTATGAGGAAGGATGTTTCAGACTCAAGGAGTGAGAAATATTGGATAGCGTTTCAAGTTCTAAACCACAAACCCATGTTCCAGATGAAGAAAGCAGGTTTGGAGACGAGCAAAGAGAAATCTCTCGCCTACAGTGCCAAAATAAAAACTATTTAAAAAAATAATTTTATATCTCTGGGCTATTAACCATGACGGTGAACAGGGCATGATGGCTGTCTGTTATTATCTGAGAGTTGTTAAGATTGTAACGTCTTACACATGTGTCATGGTTTATAAAGATTTTGTTCTGGTCACCCTACTTTCCAGTCTTGGTAGGAATACATGGAAGTTACGAGAAGGCTGACTTTCTTTCTTCTTTTTTTACCACTAGGGCTGTAACAATTAAATGGGTTATTGCTAGATTCTTCCAGATTTCATGATTTCATGACTTCATGACCACATGACTCTCCAGTGACCACATTTTCCAAACTAAGTTTGGGTCATATTTTTGCCAAGTAAAACCCTGATAGCTCCCTTTTCAACCTGGACCCGCAGGATGGCTCCCGAAAAGAAGAGTGGCGAGAAAAAGAAGGGCTGTTCAGCCATCAACAAGGTAGCAAAGAGAGAATACACAATCAGCATTCACCAGCAGATCCACGGAGTGGCTTTCAGAAAGCACGCTCCTTGGTCACTCAAAGAGAGGCAGAAATTTGCCGTGAAGGAGATGGAAACTGCAGATGTGCGCATTGTCATCAGGCTCCACAAAGCTGTCTGGGCCAAAGGAAGAAGGAATGTCCCATACCGTATCTGTGTGATGGTGTTCAGAAAACGTCATGAGGAAAAGGATTCAACTCTCTACGTTGGTCACCTGCATATCTGTCACCACTTTACAAAAATCTACAAGTAGTTAATGTGGATAAGAACTAAGCACTGATGGTCAAAGAAAGTGATAAAACTGCAAAGTTATAATACTGCCGGAGTTCTCTGAGTTGACTGCGTATCTGTCCCCGTCAGACTAGGGGTCACTGTTAAGACCCTGGTACGGTTATTGACTTCTGTATAACAAGTTATCCCCAAATTAAGCAAAAACAACAATTATTATCTGTTGTGGTTTCTGTGGGTCAGGAATTAGGGAATGGCTTGACTGGGAGATTCTTGACTGGGTCCTCATATGGTTGTAATCAGATGGTAGTTGAGACTGAAACAGTGGATGAGGAGTGACTGGAGCAGCTGGAGGCTGGCTAGGTATCTCCATGCAGAGTCTCAAGGCCTCTCTATGTGGTCTTTCTGTATGGGCTAGTTGTGCTTCCTCACAGCATGGTGGTCTCAGAGCAATCAGACCACTTGCATGGCGACTCAGTGCTTTAGTGCAATGTTCCAGTTCACAAGGTGAAAGCTTCATCCTTGCCTATGATTTAGCCTCTGAAGTCATGCAGTGTCACTTCCTTGACATTTTATTGGTTACAAATGAGGCACAGGCACACCCAGATCCAAAGGAAGGAGAATTAGACGCCACCATTTAGTGGGAGGGTGACAAGGTTCCAGAAGAACAAATGGGATAAAAGTGATGGATGCATCCATCTTTGGAAAATACAGTCCTCCACAAGCCCTTTCATAGAGTGTCAGACCCGAGGAATGAATGTTCCCCACTGGAGTCTGTATGACAGTCCCATCCTAAAATGTTGTATGCAGTTCTGAGCACCTATTTTAATCAGGATGCATGAAAGAATGGAAAAGCTCATCCCCTGAAGAATAGCTTTCTTTTTTTCTGGATAAGAGATGTAAGAGGAGGTGTGGTCACTATCTTAGCACATTTGAAGGACTGTCAGGTAGGAGAGGGAGCAGGCCTAGTCTGGGTTGCTCCAGAAGGGTAGATAACTACAGGGTTTTTCAAGGACCCTGAGTACCCCAAAGAAGAAACTCAGAGGATTCCTTGGCTGATACCTCTACATCTAATTTTCTCTTAAAATGTGTCTTTTGATTAAAAATAACAATGGGAGGCGGGGAAAGGAGGAGAGTTGTGATACTTTCAACAATAACATTTTAAAAATTAAAAAAGTTTTCAAATCATTAGACTTGGTCAGATAATATTCCCCAGACATACCTTTAGGAAAGTTTGACTGAAATAATTAAGGGCACAGGCTAAAGAGCAGAGCTGCCTGGGTTCAAGTCCTGGCTCTGTTACTTACTAGTTATGTAACCCTGGGCACCTTAAGCTCTCTGCACCTTAGTTTCCTCATCTGTCAACTAGGAGTACCAATCAGACAGGGTGATTGTAAGGCCAAAATAAGTTTGTCTTTAAATATTTAAGTATAGTACTTAGAGTAGTGCCTGGCATATAGTAAGTACCACCTAAGTAGTTATTAAATTGATAAAAGTGTGAGAAGTATGCAGAGCCTGCATTGGAAGGTAGTAAACAGGCGCTGAGTCACTGCATGGTCATGAGCAGAGTCTGTTTTGTTAAAGGAATTGGTCACGGAGTGGTTCATAGCCCACTCCTCCAAAAGGAATTTTAAAAAGCTAAGAAAGGAATCTGAGGCCACCCATCTGCTGGGTGGTTTTTGATGGTCTAGACCCGAGGTCAGCAAAACTTTTCTGCAAAGGGCTGAATAGTACATATTTTAGGGTGTTGTAGGTCATATAACCTTGGTTTGCCATGGTAGTATGAAGGCAGCCATGGACCATCCATACAAGAATTACATGAATGGTTGAGCTGACTTTGGTTCACGATCCATATCTATAGTTTGCTGACTCTAGTTTAGACCATGCCGGGCTTGAGAAAGCTGGAAATAAAGTGGTTTTTGATGGGGAGGCAGAGCAACAGGAGTTGGAGGGAAAGATAGGGTGGAATAGTGCCACTACAATGCCACCTCTCTTCCTCACTGTGAGTTTACACAGGTCCTCTGTGTGTGACAGTGGTTCTCAACCTTCTGGCCCTTTAAATACAGTTCCTCATGTTGTGACCCAACCATAAAATTATGTCCGTTGCTACTTCATAACTGTCATGTCGCTACTGTTATGAATCGTCATGTAAATATCTGATATGCAGGATGGTCTTAGGTGACCCCTGTGAAAGGGTCGTTCCACCACCAAAGGGGTCGAGACCCACAGGTCGAGAACCGCTGGCTAGAACACTTGGCACCAGGCATCCAGAGACATAGAGGGGGGCCATGTTGGGAATGGGAGTTCCCAACTCATTCATTCTCTTCACGATGTGTTTTGTTATTGACTGCAAGGTCTTTGGAAAGAGAGTCCAGGCTTTTCTTTTCCTGCAAACCAGCTCTGAACCGCAGAACAATGCTGCCCATTCTGTGGCTGGTCAGTGATCCCTTGCTGACTGTCTTTATTTCCTCACCTGCAAGAAGATCTCCCCAGGCCCAGATGGAAACCTCCAAGCTCATGAGGGACTCATTCAGCGCGACTCTTCCAAGGGAAGTGCAGTCCCGGTGGGAAGTGATTGCACACCGATGGAATTTGTGCACACTGGATGGAAAGATGATCTTTGCCTTTTGGCTGTGTCACAGTAAATAAGCGGGAGACGGATTATTTCTAAGAGCGCAGTTCTTCCCGGCACTGATAAGAATGGAATGCAGGCTACCACGGAGATTCAGGTCACTAATTAGTCCCAGAAGCCTCCATGCCTTGAATCACTGTTATAATAATTATGCATTAAATTAGAATGTTTGCAGAGGCCCGGGGCCAACTGTGCTGCAGAGCCCGGTGACGGCATGGAGAGATCAAGGCACGTCCTGCCCAGCGCTCTGCAGGGACCCGCGGGTGAAACCCAGTGACCCTGCCTGGTCTCTGACCCAGCTGTTCGCAGCCTCCTGCCAGAGACCTTGTTATTGGCGCTGAGTGGACAAAAGGAAGAAGGCGATGGCCGCCCCTCAGTTCACCCCTCTGAGCTCGATGCAGTCATGCTCAGCTGCGAAAAGACTCAAAACAATCATTTGGACATTTTATTTCTACAGTAATAAATACAAGATACGTCCAGGTGTTTGCTAACGTGGAGATAACAGTCTGGACTCTTGTCTGCCTTTCCGTTTTTATCTCAACTTTTTAGATTCGGGGAGGCCTGGCTGTAGCTATGGTTGAACTATTTTACCTACTTTTCTTCTTCTTCCACCTCCTCCTCCTCCTCCCTTCTTGTGTTCTCCATGAGCATAAAACCAAAACACACTAGATACTCAGCTGTAAAATAAACAGATGATAAATAGCAGTCTCTGTGACTGTTGGGTTATAATTCCATCGAGGGCTTGGGTTGAAGTCATAAACCACAAGAAGTGAAGCGTGGCCCATAAATAGCCTTCAAGATGGAATTACAGCCCCATAATTCAACGTGGACCTTTGAAAAAATAATCCTTAAACCCAGCTTTAATTCCAAGAAAGAGCCCTGCCTGTAGTAACATCTTCTGATCGGTTCGTCAGTAAACAGATAATTCCTCTGTATTAATGTGACATTTATTTGTGCTGGGGTGAGTGCCCTAGCTGTACTTGAGGAGGTTACTATTGAAACCAGGCCGCAGTGCCCCAAACACAACCAACAAAACAGAAACTGGAGTCCTGTTTCACCACATTGAACGTAAATGAGCATAAATGAGCAGGAGGTGAGGAGATACCTGGGGGCCGAGAGGAAGAAATGTTGATTCCTGAAAAGAGAGGAGCAAGAATCTCTTGCCTTTGCTTTTCACACCTTTCAGCTCCCCTCTTTTTACTTGTTGTGATAACCATGTAGTGGCTGAGTTAGAGTTTTGTGGGAAGTCATCTGTTGACATAAATTCCATCCCTGCTAAAGACAGGTTTGCTATTTTCCCAACTGATTCTGCTTGATCTCATGATTCATTAAAGCCAGTTGATCTCATACAACCTAAGAGGTACGACAGGCTTTTTCATGATGGCTTCTTGTGTGATGAAAACAAATATTCTCACATTACAGAGAAAATAAGCCAAATCCACCAATTCTGCAGGAGTTGGATGTTTAAATGGAAGCTTCTGGTGATCATAAATTAAGCCATCAAAATCCCTGAAGAATCCACTGTAGCCTTAGTATCAAATGAAACAACATATATGCAAGGGCCGGCAGATGGTAAGGGCTTACTATATGGTTATTCTTTGTCACAATTTTAACCATAAAATTCAGAAATATTTTATGAATGCTCTTGTAAAGATACTTTCCTCAATAGACTGTTATTTATAACAAAAATCTATAGCTATGAAGAAAAAAGCAACAGCAAAGAATAACTTCAGATAAATTATCAGGCCAAAATAGAAAAAGAATAACATAATTTTTATCTGACCTATTGAAATATAATTTTTATATAGGCTTTGTGTTTAATTTGCCCTTTCTTTTATATTTTCTTAAGGTGCAAACTTAGATCCCTGATTTGAGACCTTTGTTCTTCAAATACAAGCATTTAAAGTTACAAATTTCATTCTATCACTTTGGCTGTATCCTACACATTTTGATATGTTTTAATTTTTGTCTTGGATCAAACTATTTTCTAATTTATCCTGTGATTAAGTTTTGACTCGTGTGTTGTTTATTTTCTAAATGTTTGATGAGATTGCATTAAATTTGCATATTGCTTTGGGTAATATGACTGTTTTTGCAATTTATGAACAAAATATTTTTCAAGAAACATTCTTGTAGATAGATCACCACCACTGTGTGTTGAAGTTCTGCTACCTGTCAGGCAGTGGGTGAAGCATTTTACTAGTATATATATAATCTCACTTGACAGTCACAACAATACTGAGAAATATTATTGAGAAAAAAAGACTGAGCTTGCCTACATTAATATGTCATATATGTAGCAAAGCTTGATTCAGACCCAGATCTCTAAGAAGTCAAAGCCAGAACTCTGAATTTCTGTTCTAACCGCTTACTCTCAGGCCTCTGTTTTCTTTTTTTTAAATATATATTTTATTGATTTATTACAGAGAGGAAGGGAGAGAGAGAGTTAGAAACATCGATGAGAGAGAAACATTGATCAGCTGCCTCCTGCACACCTCCCACTGGGGATGTGCCCACAACCAAGGTACATGCCCTTGATCGGAATCGAACCTGGGACCTTTCAGTCCGAAGGCCGACACTCTATTCACTGAGCCAAACTGGCTACGGCAGGCCTCTGTTTTCCATGTTCTTCAGTTATGAAGACCAAGATGGGAAATCACCATTTCTAATTGTTGCAGGACTGTGATATGCAGCTTTACAAATCCCTGTGACTTCTTGCCTTGCCAGTTCCATTCCTCCACATGCATGTTTTGTTTTACTTGGCCTACTCTTAGACAAATTGTCTACCTGCCCCCAAAACCATATACTAAGTCATATATCTCTTGCTTTGCTTCTTTTATTTAGATCTTTGTGTGTCCTCTTTTTGGTCTCAAAATCAGTATGCCTGACTTTGATATGAACTCCTAGCAGTCAGGCACTGTCTGAAGTAGAGGTTCACGTTTTAGTGTGGAAAGCAGTGGATCCATTCTGACTTGAGTAGAAAGACCGAATGAAAATAGTATTGACAAGCAATATTGACCAGGCACAAAAACGTGTGGAATCAGGAAACATCCTGATCACGTTAGTTGGGGCAATCCAATTAAATAAACAATTCTTTCAGATTTATGGGATGCCTGGAAGTCACAAACTTAGGTATGCAATAACTTCCCATGACTAGTATGTGGTTGTTTTTTTTCAAGATACAAATCATCAATTGGTAAAAATGACTATGTATCAGGTTGTTCCTTGTTTCTATGCTTTGAACCTTTACCTTAACAAATGCATGTATTTATCACAGAAATGTTTTTTTTTTCTAAGACCCAGCAAGGCCTTTGGCCATTGTTAGGGGAGAAATAATACGATGGCTATATTGCCTTTTTTCTATTCTATTTGGGTCTTCATCTGGGCTTTTGAATTCCTCAGCGAAGCTGCACCCAAGACTGGGTTTCTTATTGAGACTCGGGGGGCGGGGGGCTCCCTTCTCTTCCTTCTCCTGTGCCAGGTGACCTGAAACAAAGATCTCTGAATGGCTCTTCTCTCCACCTGGGCCCCTTTTAAAGTTCTTTTTTAAATACCCACTTTTCTAAGAGTGGTATCTGTTCCTGAAACAGATCCCAGGAGAGGGCAGTAGATCAGGGGACTATCACATACCCATGGCTATCTCTTCCTTTCCCTTAATTGCTCCCATATCATTCTCTCCTCCCACTCTTGCGCCTGGCAGCCATTGGCTCTACCCCAGGCTTGACTACTTTGCATTTCTATAGCTTATCTCCATCCAGTCTACTCATTTTTTCTTCCTTCTCACTTTTGGGTCTTTTTCTCTGCCTTCCTGATCCTGGAAGGGTGGTTGTCTGAGTGAGATCCCAGATAGTATGGAGTCAAAGGAAAGACCGAGCAGGTAGGCATAGGGGAAGCTGGTTCCTCTCAGTTCACTTATCAAACCTAGTCTACGAGCCTGGGGAGTTTACCCCGGTGACTTTGCTCTTCCCTGACTAAAGTATGGGGGTGCTGTCTGCAAACAGAATGCCCTCCATGCCCAGTTCTATGTCCTCGATTGGTTTTGTCTGTGTCATTCAGTGGGAAGAAAGGTTATTACTTGCAGAGAGAGCACCATAGTAGATGGGTTTTAGGAAACAAGTTGAATTGTGAAGGATATTCATCTGAGAAGGTGTGGAAAACCAGTTTCTGATGTGAACCAGGCAAGGTCACTCTGGGGGTGGGGTGGGGTGGAGGGAATGGCTTCAAGAGTTAAAGGCCTGGGGTGTCCAGGGTGGCAGCTGGTAAAGAAACAGCAAGGTTGCTGGGGAGTCAGAGGCAGGGCAGAGTAAGATTTGAGTCCTGGGCTGAGGACGAGGTTGATGGATAGCAAGCGTGGGCTGCAGTGCCTCCTCACTGGCTCCTGGTGTGTGTAAACAGGGATGGAGAATTTGGCTGAAGGAAGTGAATGGGTTTTTCCTCTCTCTAATCCCTGCACATGAGCCGATCCTATCCAGGTATCGGGAGAAAGACAGATACTTGTGGTCCAAGGGAATGGGCTAGGGTTTAGCTCATGAGTTGACCTTGCCCTATATTGGCAGGATCTCTCCCCATTCCAGACAAACTGAGCCTGGAGTATTCAAGGAAGTAAGAAGACTGCAGATGACTGGTCAGTGTATTATTGTTTCCCAAAGTTCGTAACTACTTTATTGTGCCGAGCCGGCATGGCCATGGGTGAACCTGAGAGGGGGCGGTAAAGGATGGAGAAAAGACAGACAAGAGAAGAAAGCTGGGTCTGGGTGGGATGCTGCCCTCTCTGATGGAGAGACAGCGCCACAGCCTGCAAGCCGAGTCTTTATTTTATAGCCAGATTCCACCAGGCAAAGTAAGGGCGTGGTCAAGATGTTTACAACATTCTAGTGGGTTTGGAATCTACTCAATTACATGCACCTGATCAAGCTTTGTTTACTTGCTGCACATCCCACAGCCCATATCACTCAGCCACGTGGGACCACAGGTGCGGACCATAAGGTCAAGCTTACAACCATAGCCTTTGGTTGTGCTGGGATTTGCACGTGGCTTTGCCACGAGAGGATCGCGCCCTCTCATTAGTCCCAGGCTTGAGCCTGACCAAACCCTGTAGCCGCTCTCCATACTTTATCACCTGTAAAAAGCCTTTGTCTCACTATGTTCCACAAACATGTCTTTTGTATAATTCCATCTTTTAGGCCTGAAATCAAAATTAGTGGGGGCAGAATATTCCTTTTGTGGATGCAAAAGAGGCCGCATACTAAACCTGACAAGCTTAGGGGAGGCCTGCATGGTGGCCTTACAAACCCAGAGACTGAAAGTAACCATAGAGGATGGTCTAAACATAAAAATTCCCCACTAAAGTCGGATCATGGTGGGTAGTCACATCCTGGGCCTGTGGCTTCCCTGACAAACACTCAATCTTTACCTTAAGTGAGACTCTTGTCCTGATGCATCCAAGACACCATACCTTTGAAATGTCAGGGTAATCTTCTTTTCCAGACCCACCACACCAGAGCACAGAAGACCACAAAACACCGCATTATTATCTTGTTCCCCGAATACCATCTCTATGTGCTGTAGATGCCAACCATCCTGTACCCACCACTGTAAGGGAAGTATGGGTCTCTCTGTTTTACTCTTCCAATCCCAGAGATTTCCCCGCTTTGTTTTCTCCTGCTCCCTTAATCTACCACCAATAGATTTCACGTGAACCCCCTTAGCCTCCTCCTTAGATTCTAATGTATAAAATAAGTTGCAAAACTCCCCTTCTCTGGACCATTTTCTGACTCCGTTGAGACTTTTCTCCCCAGCAATTGTCATTGGTTTGGCTCAAATAAATTCATGAAAATTATCTACAGGTTTGGACATTTCTTACATCACCCGTTTCAATTCAAGCATGTATTGAGCACCTTTGTGTGCATGCCATGCCAAGAGGACGCCTCCTTGGGCTGGGCAAGCAGCACGGGAGACTGCTCCATCATTTGGGCACCCAAGCACTTGGCTGGATTCCTGTATTTCATCTTGTTTCCCTCATGCACACTCAGGGACAGGTGGTGCTCAATATCCTTTTTGCTGAATCGGGTGGTTTGCTTGAAAGCTGAGGACCCCAATTCTTTCCATTAGTGCACTGTGATTGGCCAGTTTTCTGAAAAACAATTGTGATTCGTTGTCAACAGTAATTATGTGGTGGCATTTGTATCTAAATGAAAGTAGAGTGACAGAAGAGGAGAGGAATGGGAAGGGCAAGGGAGAAGGAAAGAGTTCAGAGAATGAAGGCAGTTAAAAGGGACCCTTACAGCAGTGAGCAGCAGACTGAGTTCATGCGATGAGGCAGGTCAGCCACCAGAGCATAAAGTGAGCTGTGTTCCCAGGGGCAACAAGTCATCACTGCTGTACACTGACAGCTCTTAAATGTACAGAGAGTGCCCACTGAATGCCATGTCTGTGTATGTTCGCAATATTGGCAAGCTCTGCAATATCTCAGCTAAGTGCCATCGAGAACATGCGATGGAAAACAAAGACAAGTAGTTTTTTTCCTTGCAAGAAATGTCACCCCAAATATTCCAAGCATTTAATGATTAGCACCAAACCATTTGCCATCCAGGCTGATCTGAACGCAGAAGTCTGACTATGGACATACTTACCTTCCTGTTGGCCTTCTGGGGTACAGCCACAAACCCTTCCTTGGTATTTTTAAAATTAATTTTAGAGAAGAAGGGAGAGGGAGAGAGAGATAGAAACATCAATGATGAGAGAGAATCATTGATCGGCTGCCTCCTGCACTCCCCCCTACTGGGGATTGAGGCCACACCCAGGCATGTGCCCTGACCGGGAATCGAACCGTGACCTTCTGGTTCATAGGTTGATGCTCAACCACTGAGCCACGCCAGCTGGGCCCCTCCTTGGGATTTTAGAGGAGCAAGACTGGTAGAGTCACGGCAGGGCATGAAGGGGAGGGTGGGCAGAAGCAAGTCAGATGATGTAATTCCCTCTGCCCCACCCACCTCCAGCCTTTTCCTCAAGCCCCTGACACCATTAGATGTTGCTTGTTCTCCTTGAGCCTAAACTGATGAAGAGCTGCAATAAGAAAATGAAACAAAAGATGCTGCCTTCTAGCAGGTGTGGGGTGTCATATCCCCACCCTCACTCATCAGCGCCCCCACAAGCAGGAAAGGTCAGCCTGCTTGGCTGAAGGCTTTGGTGGCCTAACCATGAAGGAACAAAGAGAAAAGCAAGCAAACAAACAAACAAAAAACCCAAAACAAAACCCCACAAATGCTGCAGTGGGAGAGGCAGGGGCATGAATCTTGGCTCGCCCAGTGCCTGATGGGCAAATGGGAAGCCCCATGTCCTCAGTGCTGTGTTTCCTCAGCTCTAACGTGGGGTTAATACATTCCGCCTCTCTCATAGACAAGATAATGTCCATGGAAAAGCTGGGTCAAAGCGCTGGGGACGTATATCCCGGGCCTCCGCCAAGTTCACAGGCGGGTCTGGGACCTGGGCACGCTGGGCAGCTGGTTCTCTCTTCTGTTTATCCCAGCGCTCTGGCCATT
The DNA here is from genome assembly GCF_028538775.1 of Myotis yumanensis. Taxonomy (NCBI): domain Eukaryota; kingdom Metazoa; phylum Chordata; class Mammalia; order Chiroptera; family Vespertilionidae; genus Myotis; species Myotis yumanensis. The sequence goes on from NW_027223770.1 coordinate 18,354,483, forward strand.
AACACCAGCCCTGTGCCCTGGGACCACCTGGCTCTGCGGAAATAAGCCTCTCTCGGAGTCTGACAACCTTCTATTTTTATTCCTCTCCAGAGCCTTCTTCTCCAGGGCAACCGCACACACAATGCCATGTTGCAATTTATTTTCATTTTGCGGAGGGGAGTCCGGCCCTCCTCTTCCTGGCTTGGCCGCTCCGGCCTGGCCCTATTACTCTTGGATGGCCCGGGGCTGTTTCGGCCTCGGTGCTGGCATGGCCTTGTTATGCCAGCTGGACAAGGACAACACACCTGCGGCTGCGCTAGGCTGGGTCTGGGAGGTGGCTGGGCAAGGGTCCTAATTACTTGAGGGTGACACAGGCCCGCCAACATGACCTCATCCGTTTACTTTCACCAGGCCCTCGGGGCTCCGCGGAGAGGGGCGGGTGTTTGTGCAGCTGCCTGGCCCCCCCGAGGGAAGGGTCTGTCTCACCTGAATCCCCCGGCCTGGCTCTCGGTGGACATTGGTGTTCAAGTTCAGGCCACTCTCCGATACCTGGCCTGCAGAATACTCCCGCTGCTGTCTTTTCTTCTCACTTCATGTTAGGAAAAGGTATTGTTTGAAACAAGGAAACTTCAAAACAGATGGGTTGTGGTTTCCAGGCATCACGTCTCCAAGATCATGATAGAAGCCAGGAGTCAACCCATCTGCCTCTTTGGGACCTGATCCTGCATTTCTTACGTTGGCAAAGTCCTCGCTGAAGATAGAAGTGTCCGAGCTGCCAGCTGGGGAGGAGCCACGGCGCCCAGCCAGAAACGTGCCTGCCTCCCTCCCTCCCACCGCCGAGTCTCTGCATCAGGAGAACTTGGCCTGGAGGCTGACTCAGCCTCATGTGCTGTCTTGGTCACAGAAGATGCTGATCCACTGTCTGGACCATCTGGGTGGTGAGGGGAGGTGCTGAGTCACCAGTGGTCTCTTGGCACCCAGGCTGTCCTTTAGAATTGGGGGCTCAGCAGTCTGGGACTCAGGACCATGTTTTTCTCGGTGCAAAGTGGATCTTTGAAGGATGGAATCTGCATCCCAGACCCCATTATCCCTTCTCAGAGGAAAAGGATGAGTTGTTCCCAGAGGGCTCCTCAGCTAACTGTGACATAAAGTAGCAGCCCGCATGGAACTGGGGACAGACACAGGGACCAGACTGCTGCCCCATCACCCCCAAATAAGAGATCTGGGGAGAAACTAAGTCTCGTGACCACAGGAAAAGTACTTGGAGAAAACATAATAAATGCTAGTCATAGCCACCTGAGTGGCTCAGTGGTTGAGCATCCACTTATGAACCAGGGGGTCACAGTTCGATTCCCATGCAATACCTGACTATTTAGTCAGGAGCACTGACCTCTTTCCCCCCCCAAAATGACAGCAGCCAACACAATCGCCATATGTATTAACCATATGTATACAGGTCATATAATAGAGTTGTATCTTACTGTCCACGTTGCATAATAAGTTTGCATCTGATTGGTTAATTTTTTGGAACCAGAAATCCTTATATACAAATATAGGCACCTGACTTTTTAAAACATCACTTTGGAGTAAAAGGGGAAGGTAAATCCTATTTTTAAAATTTTTTGGTAAATCAGTCAAAATTATACCTATTTTTGTCAAATATAATTTTTTGGTGTGCCGCAGAATTGTAGTAGTTAGTGTACCGTATGTGTGCCATGAGGTGAAAAAGGTTGGAAATCGCTGCTTTGAGAAATCAAAGCATACACGTAAGAAAACTTTTAGCTCAGTTTAACCCTGTGTTTCCCGAATGTATGTGACGATAGAATGCCAATCTTGCAAAGTATCTGTGAAGCACGTTTTTGGGGAAAGCTGCTTTCCTGGAAGATATCCCATGATGCCTGCAATTTGCATCATGCGAAGTTACTATTCATTGGAGATCACAGGATGGCGCAGTGGTCTGTGCTGGCTCAGGGCTGGGTGTGCACCCTCTCCTGCCTACTAGAAATTTGATTTTACATCCTTAAGAAGGCAAGGGAGGGAGGGACTATTGCCTTTAAGAATTCACATTTTTACATCTGAAACTAATACAAAATAATGTTGAATGTAAACTGTAATTGAAAAATATAAAAATAATTAAAAACAAAAATTGCAAAAATATATACATATGTATTTATATATATATTATTTTTTAAAGAATTAAATTTTTGCCCGGCTGGCATGGCTCAGTGGTTGAGCGTCGACCTATGAACCAGGAGGACTTGGTTCAATTCCCGGTCAGGGCACATGCCCAGGTTGTGGGCTTGATCCCCAGTAGGGGCATGTTGGAGGCAACTGGTCAATGATTCTCATCAATGTTTCTATCTCTCTCTTTCTCTTCTCTGAAATCAATAAAAGTATATTTTTAAAAAAATTAACTTGTTCACACTGATGGTAAAAACTTTAGGGCTACAGCCCTAGCTGGTTTGGCTCAGTGGATAGAGCATTGACCTGCAGACTAAAGGGTCCCAGGTTCACTTCTGGTCAAGGACACATGCCGGGGTTGTGGGCTCAATCCCCAGTAGGGGATGTGCAGGAGGCAGTCAGTCAGTGATTTTCTCTCATCATTGATGTTTCTATCTTTCTCTCTCCCTCTCCCTTCCTCTCTGAAATCAATAAAAATATAAAAACAAACAAACAAACTTTAGGGCTCCAGAGATAATTTAATCATGCTGTGAGACTAGAAGGTGAGTCCTATTCACCAGTTCTCCATCAGGATCTGCTATTCTGGGATGGCACTGAAAGCCCAGGTGGAGATATAATTGCAAACATCTGAGCGCCAGAGACCTAGTCTTCCACAGTCTCCACAGCACCACAGGCTGTGCACACACGAGCCACCTGCTTCCAGGTTTACTGAATGGAATTCACACGGCTTGGTTGCCTCTATGGTCTGGGAACAGCGTGAGTGTGCACTCACTGGGTCATTCATGGCTTATTTTATGTCTTGGGTTTTCTATGGACAAATACATGATCTGAGGTTTGGAAATGCTGAGTCAGAGCCCCAAACCTTCCACGGAGTTCCCTCAGGCACTGCAGTTCTAACTCCCAAAGGTTTCCTATTCGGCTCTTCCACACATTTTCTGTGGACACTGTTTCTACTAGCACGTCTCCGTATTCTTGCCTCACCTGCTAGTCTTCTGACAATCCATCACGTGACCACTTCTAACTTCATTGCTCTGCGTTTTTCCTCCTGGCTAAATTTTTCTGTTATATTCACCTGTAGCCAGGCCTGGACCTCTAAAGTAGCTTTAAAACCCTAAAACAATGGTTTTCAACTTTTTTTTAATCTCATGGTACACATACACTAACTACTAAAATTCTGTGGCACACCAATAAAGTATTTATATTTTTTGCCAATAGGTTGATTTACAAAAATATATATAATTGTAATTACCCATCCTTTTTGCTCCAAAGTGACTTTTTTAAAAAGTCAGATGCCTATACTTGTATATAAGGATTTCTGGTACCAAGAATTAACCAATCAGATGCACCCTTATTATGCAACGTGACCATTAAGATTCCACTCTATTATATGACCTATATATTTATGGTTCAAGATAGGGCATTCACACTGGACAGCTATTGTTGTGTTGGCTGTTGTCATTTTTAAAATTTTACAATCTAAGGGAAAAGAAGCCAGTGCCCCTGACTAAATAGTCAAGTAGTGCACGTTTAAAAAATTCTTGTGGCACACTGGTTGAAACTCACTGTCCTGAAAGAACATTCTGTCCCCTTACAGTTACTCTTGAAAAATGGCTCGATTTACCCTTAGATTTAGCTGAGAAATCCTTAAAACCGGTTCCACAGGATGAAGCACAGGCTAACTCATCATTTTTTTTCTCCAACCCACTGACCTTCGTGTCTGCTACAGATTCACTTTCAAAGGGGAACCAGGTGACAGGGGAAGGCGCAAGCCCATCTCCGGTTGCTTCAGTTTTGATACATTTACCAAGAACAAAACATTCATTCCCCCTGGAGCCATCTCTGCTGACCCTCCTGCGACTCCTCGGGGGTTTGACCCCAAATCAGTGACTCCTGAGGTCAAAGGAGGTCTGGCTTCAAAGGAAAAATGTTGGGTGTTGGCGCATTCACTGGCTGGTGTACCCTCTCCTGTTACTTTTGATTGATCATTGAATATGGAAGGAGACAGAAGGTACCCACCGGCCACTCTCCCAACTCACCTCCAACACACACTTGTGATTACAGCGCGATCGCTCGCCGTCTGTGTGGCGAGTGTGCACTTAACCATCATCTCCTTCCTTGCAGCCTCTGCCTTTAGGGCAGGTACTGCAGAGTGACCTGAAGTAACTCAATAAAGATCTTGGTCTGAATCTGTGTTCACATGATGTTATAAAGAGAAAAAATGCATTCCAGTAACTCTTTTGTCAGGTCGTGCCAATCATTCAATGTCTTCCCCTGACATTTCCAGCTGATCCCTGCAGCGGAGGGAGACCCTGTCCTAATGTGCGGGGACCCATCTGTGCGGGAAAAAGGTCCCTGTGTGCATTCTTGGATGAACCGTGTTGAAGCGATGTTCCTCCAGGGTGCAGAAACGTCTCTACACATCGCGTCCAAGAGCCGAGCTGGGATGGGCTTAGGTGGTGCTTAAAAGCCATCACCCAAAAGGAACTCTGCAGAAACCACAGAGTAATTTGCAAGGCGCGGAGAAAACAGTTGCCTCAGATGTGCCCTCGGCACTCACAGGGCTCGGGGAGTTTCACTTCTTCCATGATGAGCTCCATATGTCTCTGTTTGGCTCTCTTTTTGTTCTCTGGGCCCATCCTCTCTTCCTCTGTTTGCCTGCTTTCCTCCAAAGATCCTCTGATCATGAAAATAATGACTAGATGGCACCTGGGGAAACCAAGAGACACCCGCCCCGGGAGTAACGTGGTAAATGGTGAAGCAAGGAGGAGCGGGCTGCGTAGCTGTGCCAGGGCTGCCCAAGGGGATTTCTCCATTTCCCAAATGTGTGGCTCTAAAATGCCTCATTTAGAACAAACAGGAAATGTCACCATGAGGGTCACACCTTGTTAAAATCGGCTGTTCTCCTGCCTGATAGTTCCAGCTTCAACATTGCCACGGGCGAGGAGACTCGTGAGCTGGGTTTTCAAGTAGTTGTGCAACCGGCCACCTGGCTTTCATAACGCTCTCTGGCCCTGGACTTTGCGTGAGACCTTAGGCAACTCCTTTCACCTGGGAGGTATCTGCTCCAAAGGCAATGAAAACCGGTGTTGGTGGGGGGAGAGGAGGGGGAGGAGTGGACCTGGAAATGAGTTCTGGCTCGCTCTCCCGTGGTAGTCATGCAGTCCGGAAGATGTTTCTCAACGCTGCTCCATTGCATCTGAGAGCTCGCTGTGGGACCTGAAGCTGAGCAAGAGGTTCTGCACACACACGGGTTATAATAAAGTTACCCCTTTTGAAATGTCAGTGCTTAGTATGTGCCAACCATGTAATCTGGTGTCGTTCTATGAATATAAACGTGCAAGGTATGTTCATGATCACCCTCATTTAGCTGTGAGGGAGCTGAGGCTTAGACGGATGGAGTAAGTAGCCTGTCCAAGGTCATTGCTGCTACAGCGTTGCCGAGCTGCACTTGACCTCAGGGCAAATCTGGCCCAAAGGCCAGGCACCAAGCCCTCTGCTAAGCCTCCGTCTGGAATGTAACTGAAGGTAGGAAGGGAAAGTGGGTCATCGGAGGTTCTTTGCTCTGCACGGGGGTGGAAAAGCCACAGAATCAGGCACTGGGCCCGGGTCCAGCTCAGTTGGCGCAGGTGAGGTCGGGAGAACTCCCGTGGCCGATAACAGCGGTGATTCTACGCGCTCTGAACCGTTTGCTGATGGCTGGGCTTCCCTCATAGGGTTTTGTCATTAAATGAGAAAATACAAAGTGCTTAACAAATACAAAATGCCCATAGCATAAGGGTTATTGGGTAAGCTTATGTTTTCCTTTTATGAAACTAGGTGTTGGAAATGTTCAAGCCACTTCATAATGGCTATTTCTACCATTTTTCTTCTCTTTCCATTCTTCCCCAAATCATCTCTGTTCAAGATGGAAATCTGTCTTTTATGTTATTTCGTTTACTGAGGTGTTGTTTTTTTTGTTTGCTCAGTTTACTGAATTCCTTTTTTTCCCCCAAAAGAGCAACGTTCTTTTTTTTCTTTTTAAATATATATTTTATTGATTTTTTACAGAGAGGAAGGGAGAGAGATAGACAGTTAGAAACATCGATGAGAGAGAAACATCCATCAGCTGCCTCCTGCACACCTCCTACTGGGGATGTGCCCGCAACCCAGGTACATGCCCTTGACCGGAATCGAACCCGGGACCCCTCAGTCCACAGGCCGACGCTCTATCCACTGAGCCAAACCGGTTTCGGCAAGAGCAACGTTCTTTACAGGTTAACACAGAACTTCTACTAGGGCAATTCCCCTCTGAGTATTTGTTGGGTAATAGTGATGAGTATTCATAGAGTACTAATGATTCGTATTATAATCATGATTTTCACTTAATGAAGATTTAGTAAGTACATACACTTTCAATTACCTCTAAAGCAACCCTAGCAAATAAGTATTATTTGACCCATTTTACACATTAGTAATGACACCCACTTGGTTCAAGTACTTGGTCAATGTCTAGTTTTGCCTGGTCACGGCCTGCTGGTGCACACTCCAAACCTGTGGGTATTAGGACACCTCCCCACTCTCTTTGGTAAAGAACAGTCCATTTTCTGGCAACGCTTCCCAAGCACGGTGTCTGCCAACCACAGGAGGTTTCCTAACTCCTCCGTGTCATCATGTGCTATCAGTCTGGTGTCTGGGTGTCCTTGGCCTCCCTCCACCATATGGTCTCCATAAACAGTTCCTGGCATTTCCCTCCCTCCATACTTCCTGCCCACTGGGACTGCCTGTCCACGAACTCTCACATTCAAGAGCACAAGTCGGAGGCCCTGAAAGCCATAGGGACAATGAGGGCACACGGCCTTAGAGAGCCAGCTTTCCTCTGGGTTGGGCGGTTTGAACCAGTTAAGTAATTTTCATAAGTAATTTAAATATAAAGCATTTTCATAGGAAAACATTTGATAGAATAGAATACCACATTTACACACGTTTCAAAATAATACAATCTTGGAGGAGAAGGCATCCCCAGACACCAGGGGTAAGCGTGTGTCATGTGCCTCCGGCAGGTCTTTGGTGGGAAGCACTGAGAAGTTCTGAGTAGGATGTTTATGAGAGATTTACAGTAGCCCCTGGGGTTCAGGGGGAACAGAGCAGAGTGTCTCTGAGCCTTCCGATGGGAGCTGCTGATGTATTAGATGGAGGATGTGTCATGGTGGAAGCCCAAACCAAGGCCGTGAGAAACCACTCTGTCAGTCCCCATCCATAATAGAAAGCTGTACGCAGAGGAACAGCATTTGGGGGGTCAGAAAGGGACAATCCTGTCTTTCCTGAAGGCATGCCCATCCCTTTCTTCCACATACAGCATTATAGGGAGATTGTAGGCGAAATGAGGGTGTAACACTGATTTATTGAACTTATTGCTGGGAAGACATGGCTACTATGCACAGGTGAGACCTGTGGACACAGGTAAGAACTATATCCACAAGTGACAGAGGAGGAAGGAGGTATTCCTTCATGCAGTCATTCATTCATTCCACAGATTTATTGATGGTCTGCTACCTGGCAGTGGTTCTCAACCTTGGCTGCCCATTAGAATCACCTGGGAATCTTTTTAAAATCCTGATTTCTGGGCCTCATCCTCCGGAAATTCTGTTTCTTTGTTACTCATGTTGTGGCCCCACCCCATAACAAAGAAACAGAATTTCCGGAGGATGAGGCCCAGAAATCAGGATTTTAAAAAGATTCCCAGGTGATTCTAATGTGCTGCCAACGTTGAGAACCACCGTGCTAGGCAGTCCGCTAAGTGGTGAATGAGTTTCATGTGGAAGCATCTTTCAGTAGTTCATTCCCATTGCCTCACCCTGGGGTGGGGGTGCCTCCTGTCACTAGGTACCAGGAAGGTCTCCATCTGCTTCTTGTCCTCAGCACCTGCACAGAAGACAAAGACCTTTGTAACAGATTGGGCTTCATTTTAAAAAAATATTTTTAATTGATTTCAGAGAGGGGAAGGGATAGAAACATCAATGATGACAGAGAACCATTGATCTGCTGACTCCTGCATACCCCCTCCTGGGGATCAAACCCACAACTGGGGCATGTGTCTTGACCAGGAATCAAACTGTGACCTTTTGGTTCATGGGCCGATGCTCAACCACCAAGCCACACTGGCCGGGTGATCAGGCTTCATTTTCCCCCTCACTCGGCCAGAGAGCCTTCTTACTGCTACATTCGGTACAGACCATCATAAGAAAAAGCTTTGTGCTGTCCACTCTGACATGTCACCTTGTTACCTGTGTCTGAACTGCCACTGAGAGATCAAGTGCACAAAAGCAAATCGATGACCCCCGCGCCCACTTCTGAAATAACATCCCCCTGACATGTATATAAACCAGAAGAGCTCATCGTTACAACCTCCCACCATCCAAAAGCTCTCATTGAGGGCTTAACGCCTGGGCATCTCATACTCACCACGGCGCAGAGAATGTCTCCCTCTTCCGCGTGTTTACAATCGGAGGGAGACAAAACTGAGGCAGATAGATGCCAGAGGGAAAGAGACACAACTAAATGGCAAGCACTGGACAAACACAAAGATAAGAATAAACATTGGCTTTGTCTAGGCGCCAAGAGGAGTGCATCCTATCACATTGTACAGAAGAGAACCCTGTTCCCACAGACAGAGAGCCACCATTGTGCCAGTCTCCCTGGACTCTGCAGGGATCAAAAGTCCCCCAGGAAGGTGGCTGTGACCTGCAGTGCACCATGCTGGAAAGGTTGGTACACTGGGCAAGCAGGGCTTCCGGACCTCTGGGGTGAGAGGAGGGAGGACTGGGACTTCTCCCTTTGGAAAGATGGCGCCTTTAGAGGGAGGGGCTGGAGTTGTCACTTTTCGAAGTCCCTTTAGTCCCCAGGCTCTCCCAAAGGGCTTTCTACAGTTGATCTTTTGCAGGGGAGGCCAAGTTCATTGCCCTCATTTCCCCGCTGCTGTGGCTTGATGGGAAGAGATGATTAGGAATAAGTGATTCACACATCCCCAGAGGGAGGGAGCTGCAGAGAAAAGCTTGCTTCAGCCAAACGTCCTGATGTCCACAGAGCAAGCAAAACATGTGGACGTTTGGAAATATCTAAATAATCCGTGCCTTTTGCTCGGTGTACACCTTGCTTATATTTAGCAGCAGGAAGACTTGGCGAGAGAATAGAGTGTGTGCGCCGGTGATGTGTGTACGTGTGAGGATATGTTTGCGTGCGTCCGCATGTGATTGTATGTGTGATGTGAGTTTGCATGTGTGAGAGTGTGTGGGGGACACTATGTATGTATGAGTCTTATGTGTAAGAATATGTGAATGAGTGTATGTGAATATGCCATTTTGTGAAAGTGAATGTAGATGAGTGTGAGCGAGTGTGTGTGTGTGTGTGTGTGTGCACTATACACACACGGACATGTGTTTGAGGGCTCTTGGCGAAAGGGAACGAATCTGGATTCCAGCTGGTGATATGGGCGGCATTTCCTGAAATTGCTTCTGACTCACAAGCACCCTAAGACCAGCTAAAATAATAGAAAAACAGTTCCGATATGCAGAAACTGGGGCTTGCTTTCTTTGGGTTAGTTTACATAAGGGAAGTTGTTATTGAGAAAGAAATGTATCCGAAGGTCTCTGAACCCAGTGGAGGCGCGGCCTCTATCCTGGCTGGGGGTGACCTTTTGCTCACCTTCACTGCCGGCTGAATCAGGATGTGTGTCAGCTGTAGTTGTAACCGATTTTGCTCCCAGCTCAAGGTCACGGAGCTATCTGCCTGATCTCAGGGTGGTTTCCATGCCATGGCATGAGCATCTCCTGGGAGCCACAGGAAGCTGAAGTCAGAAGGGTTCATGCGACCTGGGAACAGATCAATGTAGCTCTCGGAGCTCAGCCAACCTGGGATCAACACCATCTGTCCTACCTGCCTTGGAAACCTAAGAGCATGAGGGTCACAGGTGAGCTGAGGGTCGCACATTTTACAAAGCCACACCCTATTATTGGATGGTTACCTTTTGATACTAAGCAGTGAAGTCAAGAGGCTCTGAATGGCCCTAGCTGGTTTGGCTCACTGGATAGAGCATCAGCCTGGGAACTGAAGGGTCCCAGGTTCGATTCCGGTCAAGGGCATGTACCTTGGTTGCAGGCACATCCCCAGTGGGGGGTGTGCAGGAGGCAGCTGATCGATGTTTCCCTATCACCAATGTTTCTAACTCTCTATCCTTCTCCCTTCCTCTCGGTAGAAAAATCAATAAAATATATTTTTAAAAAAGAGGCTCTGAATGTTGGCCCCTATGGTCTCAAATGACCAGTCTGAATTTCCCTACATTTCCATCATTCCTGACACTGTAGCCACCTACAAAGGGAAAGAGAAAACGATGATCTCTTTCATTGACTATCCCAATTCATCAGCTTAGAATAAATCTTGATGTTCCCCTCTAAGTAACATTCATTTTAAAATTTATTTTTGTACATCTGCTCCTGTCTCAGCCTCCACCCCTCCCACAGGGAATAACCTGTCCCCCACACATCTGCGGCCACCTTCTGCCTCCTTTCACCTGGGAAGCAAGCTTCAGGGACTCCCCCCAGGGCGTGAGGACAGCAGCACACAGTCCAGACCCCTGCTGGAGTCACACCCGCCTCCACCCCACCGTCTCTGCACTTTTCTCACTGGAAGGAAGAGAGAGCGAGGCCTGCATCCCGGTCAGATCTGGGCAGACAGACGTGCCACTGTGGGCACCAGTTTGGCTTTCCTGTGTCACATCACTAAGTCATTCTTCGTGTCTCAGCCATGTCCCTCCCTGCCTTTGGAATCCTTCCTTCTGCTCAGTGAGTGTCCATGGAGCACCTCCTGCCAGTTAGTGGGCGCGGCGTTAGAAGATGCAAGAAGCAAGCAAGATGCAGGCCTTGCCTTCAGGACCTGCAGCCTAACAGGAGAAGAAGACATTAAGTCAGCAACATCTAATGGGCCCCAGGGGTGCAGGTGACCATGAGTATGAAGCACAGGATTTAACCTCTAGGGAGGCAGAGACCAGCCTGGTGGCCCCAGCCCAGTGGTTCCCAATGTGGGGCACATGCCCCACAGGGGGGCAATTTGATTTTTAAGGGGAGCAATTTGAGAATGAGTTATTAACGTGATTTTTTTTGCATTTCTTATGGTTCTAGAGGCCTCAGATACAGTATATAAATATATATTGTGACATATTTATGCCTTTCAGTTCTCTCTTATATGTTTTGAAACCTTATTTGCTATCTTTTCATATCACTTCATATTATTATTTTTTAAAACAATTTCTTAGTGATATCTTCCTCAGGACTTCAACTGTCCTTTCCTTTTATTTTTCTCTTTCATGGATGCCATGTTCTTTGGAAGCTTGTTTAGACCAAGTGAATGGCCTTTTAGTGAGATGCTTAGGTGGGGCATGGCCAAAAACAAACAAACAAGTTGGGCCCACTGCCCTAGACCTTTGGTAAGGAGTTTGGGCTTATTCTGGGGTCACGAGGAAGCAGTGAAAGCTTTGAGGTGCCACGATGCTCAGGCAGGTGCTGCATACATTGAAGAGGGTCTCCTCAAGCTCACACGTGCAGGAGAAGCACATGGGTGTCCTAGGAAAATGCAGACTGATTCAGCGGGTGGGGCCCAGGTCCTGCACCAGCTCCAAGTGTGTGGGGACACTACAGAATTAATCCTAGGACCTGGCATGGATCTGAATTCTCAGGCTCTAATCTAAGGCACTCCCTTTCCTGTGAGGAAACAGTCTGTCACCGGGGGAGTCATCTGCTCATGGTGACCCAGTTTCATAGCAGCAGTGGTCGGCAAACTCATTAGTCAACAGAGCCAAATATCAATAGTACAACGATTGAAATTTCTTTTGAGAGCCAACTTTTTTAAACTTAAACTATATAGGTAGGTATATTGTTATTAACTTAATTAGGGTACTCCTAAGGCTTAGGAAGAGCCACACTCAAGGGACCAAAGAGCCGCATGTGGCTCGCGAGCCACAGTTTGCCGACCACGGGTCTAGACCAAAGCTTCCTTGAATGTCAGCTAAAAATTATTTCACTAAACTATATCCCTTTTCCACATGGCCTCTCGCTTACTGTGCCCATCAAGATATGGAGGCGGGCTGTGCCTAGAAACAGGCCATCTGCCCATCTGGAGAGGTTTCTGGACACCATCCAAGTCCTAGAGGGTTAAATGCAGGGCTCTGTAGCCTTGGAGCTGGGCCAGGCCAGAGAGGTTCCCAAGCCCGGATTAGCCGCAGCCCGAGATGTGCTCGCGGTAAGTGTATCGTGGTCTTCCTCTTTCTGGATTGTAATGAGCCTGGCAGTTTGCCCATCAGGTGCTGTCCTGCTGGTGAGCAGATTAAATGACCAATGTTCCCAACCTCCAGGGTTGGGCCTACGAAAACCTGCAGTAGGGGGAGGCCACCTGGGTGGTATCGCAGTAGGAAGCTATACAAAATTCCTCCAACTAAACTGATTCCTTACTTACTTATCATTGTTGACTACAGTTCCATCACCAGTTATTCATTCTTTGTGTTAAGCACTGTCTCATAGTCCATCCCCTTTTTATTTTTTAAATATATTTTTATTGATTTCAGAGAGAAAGGGAGAGGGAGAGAACGATAGAAATATCAATGATGAGAACAAATCATTGACTGGCTGCCTCCTTCGTGCCTGCTTCGGGGGATCAAGCCCACAACTTGGTCATGTGCCCTGACCGGGAATCAAACTATGACCTCCTGGTTCATAGGTCAATACTCAACCACTGAGCCACACAGGCTGGGCAGTCCATCCTCTTTTTAAAAACCTGAAATTGCCCTCACCCATGTTGCTCAGTTGGTTAGGCATCTTCCTGTGCACCAAAAGGTCACCTGTTTGATTCCCAGTCAGGGCACATGCCCAGGTTGCAAGCTCCATCCATGGTAGGGGGTGCAGGAGGCAGCTAATCGATTTTTTGCTCTCATATCAATGTTTCTCTCTCTCTCTCACTCTCCCATCCTCTCTCTCTAAAATAATCAATTGAAAATATGTTTTAAAACCCCCCAAACCTAAGGTTAACTATTACCAGGAAGTCACTAACACCTTAGTAAGAATTAGGCCATCAGCTTTTCCTCAGACTAGGAAAGGTGTCTTGGCTATAGAGTGCCCCAAGGTGGGAACAAGGAGTAGGGGAAAGCAAACAACGGAGAGGCAGGAGACACTGTAGATAAAACTTGCTAACTTCACTATCCTGTTCAGGGCCAACTCTGATTTTGACCTCCAGATGCTTCCTATTTTTTATGGCTCCTAATCAAAGTTGGTGGTGACGTAAGGAACTGGAGGGAAACCAGGCTTGCAGATCCTGGGTGGAGTTTACAGTACAGATATGAGTAATACCTGATACTCACATGTGTCTCTGCATCCCACAGACACTGTGATTCTGCTAAAAATCATGAGTGCCACCACTAGGGTGGACAGAGATGTGTTAATGGTCATTGACAAAAGGTATAAGATATCGTAGGAGAAATGAAGAATGTACTTTGGTTACATAAGATCTACCACAGTGCTTTGAGGTGTCTCCTTGCTGTTTTCAAGGCTTTGTCACGTGTATGTCTTCACTTTACCTTCACAATTACCCTGTCAGGAAAGAAGGCACGTATTTCACTCATGGCGAATGGTCACTGAAGGATGTAAGACACCATCTCAGAAGGGGAAAAGTCATGAAGAGGAAACCTGAAAGGTTGAGCCTTTACCTGAAAGACTGAATTAGCCCAGCGAGACTGTTGGAACTAGAGGAGACCAAAATACTCTTAGTGGCTACAGAATATTATCTGGCAGTAAAAAGTGTGAACCCTGAGAAAGAAAACGCCTACTAAGAAGAGCTCCTGGTGGTTACCTGAGCTCAAATTAAAAAAAAAAAAAAAGTCCCAGAGCCTAGCAGCCCTTTCTGCACAGGGTCCTCTCACACAAACTGCACTTCCTGGAGAAGCCTTAGCACTACTATGTTTCTGCCATCGGAGCCAGCCCTTATAAAGGTTTCCTGGAATCCTATTTTAACCAATAGGATAGAGGCTTTTTTATCCTATTGAGCAGCTCTAACCAATCAGAGAGGCTCTATTCTGAACAATCAAGACAGTGCCTTTGGCCCAATCAAACAGTGAGGATTTGCATGAGGATGGACCAATAAGGGACAGGGGAAGGTACTTCTGTCTATATAAGCCAGCCCCCGCTGGGGCGGGGACACCCTTTTCACTGAAGACTGTAAGCTGCGTTTCCCTGGTTAGAGCTGAAACAACAGATACTAGTATGTCTCTTGGTCCAGAGAGGGGCAGAGCATGGCAGACTGTGCAGAGCAAACGCAGCTGCCTAACCGAATGAGCTATTCCATGGCCCCGCTGCTCTCTCTGCCATGTTCTTGCATGGTTTGCACTGAATACAGTCTCCTTCACCGCACCCCAATTTGGGGATTCTTGTTGGTGTTGAATTGGCGCCAACAACCATCAGTTGACAAAAAGGTATGAAGAACTGATACTTCTACAGCACGAATAGCCTTGAAACCATTATGTGAAGCGAAAGAAGCCATTAAAAGATACATTTTCAGTTTAGTACCTTGGGTCGGATGTGATGGATTACTGGAAGGAACGTTCCTTTGAACTCACTGCCTACAAGGAGGATATTGCTGCGGATATTATTACTTAACATTCTACGTATCCTCTCTGTGAGGACTCAGGAGAAATGGGCTTTGGCTTTAGATTCAGGAGTAGTTCTTCTCCGGAACAAGTGGTTTACTTTTATCTTACAAGCACTGTGATGTGTGTGAAGGATTCTTCCCACCGGTGCTGACTGCTGGGTAGATGAGAGCCAGCTTTGTGGTCCATTCCTTGCCTTTCCCTTCTCTTTATTTGCACACCCACAATCTCATGCCTCACTCCCTTTCATGTCCCTACTCTACCTTTATATTTAAAAAAAGTAGATGATGAAGAGAAAATAAGGGAATGAGTATGCAAAAATGAGACATGAATCTGGGGAAACACTTAGGAGCCCACTGACAACAATCGAAACGGGACACAGGAAGGGAGGAGCCAAGGAGGCAGGGGGCTGATTCAAGAAATGTTCCGGAGGGTTGAGATCTATCCTATTTGTTCCAAAGCAGAATTTTTAAAAAAATATATATTGTATTGATTTCTTACAGAGAGGAAGGGAGAGAGATAGAGAGAAACATCGATCAGCTGCCTCCTGCCCATCTCCCACTGGGGATGTGCCCGCAACCCAGGTACATGTCCTTGACCGGAATCGATCCTGGGACCTTTCAGTCCGCAGGCCGACGCTCTATCCACTGAGCCAAACCAGTTTCGGTGCAAAGCAGAATTTTTAAGTAAATAGTAGGTTTTCACTGTAGCCTCTACAGCTATTAGCACCCGGGCATTTCTTTGCATTTTGCAAATGCTTTCACATACATTCTCATATGATCCCAATAATCTTATGTTTATAGTTCGCAAGGTATCCTCACACTGCTCTCCACAACTTTGACTCAGAATCATCCTGTGTTACGATGAGAAAATTTTGGTTAAGAGCGATGAAGTGACTCACCCGGCTGAGTTTCCAGAGCTTTAAGGGGTGACCACCAACTTCTCCTGCTCTGAGACCAGCCTGGGCCACTTCATCGTGATGCCACCAGACGTTCAGCCAGGACTTCCAGCCAGATGCTGAGCATGTACTCTTTTTTAAAATAAGTATATTTTATTAATTTTTTATAGAGAGGAAGGGAGAGGGATAGAGAGTTATAAACATCGATGAGAGAGAAACATCGATCAGCTGCCTCCTACACACCTCCTACTGGGGATGTGCCTGCAACCAAGGTACATGCCCTTGACTGGAATTGAACCTGGGACCTTTCAGTCCACAGGCCAACGCTCTATCCACTGAGCCAAACCGGCTAGGGCCAGCATCTACTCTTTAACTCAATCTAATGAAGAACTCCAAACCCGTAGATGGTTGTCCTCCTTTGGTAACTTTTCTGGATCGCTTTTCTCAACCTTATGAGGACTGTCATAAGCAGACACAAGAATACCAAAAACCTATGAGCCGTTGGTGCTTCAGACAGAGCTGTAAACTTGCTAGCCTGTGACTTTTAGGCAACATTGCATACCCGTCTCCAGCTCATTGGCAATGAGGTGGTGGCTCCCACAGAAGGCAGCTGAGTGAACTGTCAGGGAATCTGAGGGGTCACCTAGGTCTAGGGGCAAGTAAGCCTGGCAGGTAGGTTGGTGAGTCAGTGCACTGCTGAGCCCCACGTATCAGAGTCCCTGAGATAATTGCCTGGGATTCACTGCAGCCTCCACAGAAGTGTTTACACAACGGCACCTGGAACAGGGCTGGAGATCTGCAAAGTGTCAAGGAGGAGTCCCTGTTCTGAATGCAAGTTACTGACCTCAGCACATTCCAAGGGGGAAAGTGGAGAAAAAGGATGACGCTATGTCAAAAGAAGGCACAGGCCCAGCAAGCTCTCCCCTGCTGCTAAATACAGGAAATAGCTCCCAAACATCTCAGCTAATCCTCCACCGATACAATGAGAAATGAGCCCCTCTGGCAGCCAAGCAGTTATTAAGCAAGGACAAAAAATATTCCCGCCCATAGCAACAGAGCCAAAGATAACAGCAGGGAATAGGGAAGCTGCAGAGACAAGGCAGATACAAAACACTGGATCCCACAGCCCCCCAGAGCGACTGACGTGGGAGAAAAATAATGGACCTCCTTTTGCCTAAGAAGCTAAAGCGATGTCTTGTAAACTTCAGGACTTCGCGTGGAGCCAGGGTCAAACTGAACTCAGCTTCATAAAAGAGAGTGAGTGGTTGTAGATGTGAGAGGCGGGGCTGAAATGGGATGCAGCTTGAGGCTTTCGGATCTGGTGACTGGCCTGCTGATGGGACAAACATGGAGGCAGAAAGACGCAGGCTGCACTCCCATTTGCAAGAATGGATTCATTAAGGTTTGGTGCACAGGCAAACATTTCATGTACAGGGAGTTTTGCTTTTCAATGGATATTCTTCCGAAACGTCCCTTTCTTAGCAAGGTGCTCACTTTCCCCATTTTCTTCGGATTCTCTGTCCACCTGGGAGGGAACAATCTCTTGTCAACACCTTGCAGCTACCAATTGCCTCCATCCCAGGGAGCTGTTCCATTTGTGTTTAATAAAGAAGTTGG
Source organism: Myotis yumanensis (assembly GCF_028538775.1). Taxonomy (NCBI): domain Eukaryota; kingdom Metazoa; phylum Chordata; class Mammalia; order Chiroptera; family Vespertilionidae; genus Myotis; species Myotis yumanensis. The sequence continues at coordinate 18,371,819 of NW_027223770.1, forward strand.
GTTCCTGCTTCAGGGTTTCGTAGGAGGCAGCAGCAACCAGGGAGCCAGGGCCCAGAGCCCAGGGCAAGATGAACTACAAAAGAGTCGTTTTCCTAGAAACTTTTCTTACTTTAAAAGTTTTTATTTTATTTGTTCTTTGCAACAAGCCTTAGAATTTTGCCGCCGAATGGACTTCAGAAATCATCCAGCATGCTTATTTTACAGAAGGGAAACTGAGGCTGAGAGTTTATAATTATTCATGCAAGACCAGCCTAGACCCGTTCTCCTGCCTTCTGGGTTCATTAATCATCCTACCTAGTCCTCTCCTTGAACTGGGAGATAGATAAACTAGACTATAGTCATTTTAGAGTTCTTTTAGGAAGAAAATGAAAAATATTTCCTATCTTGACAAACTGTCTCAATGTGTTAGCTTCATTGGTCCATAGCAAAATTATCCAAGTTCAACTCAGCATATATTTTTAACAAAAAAAATTAGAAGCCACTGTAATTCCATACGGAGGTGAAAGGTCTACTGGCTACACCAATTCCAAACACACCCTACAAGCACACTCCTCTCCCCAAACCCTCTTCCTTCTCCTCAAAGAGGAATTGTCTATATCAGCGGTTCTCAACCTGTGGGTTTCGACCCTTTTGGCGGTCAAACGACCCTTTCACAGGGGTCGCCTAAGACCATCCTGCATATCAGATATTTACATGACGATTCATAACAGTAGCAACATTACAGTTATGAAGTAGCAACGAAAATAATTTTATGGTTGGGTCACAACATGAGGAACTGTATTTAACGGGCCAGACGGTTGAGAACCACTGGTCTATATGCTGGCAAAGCTATAGGCTGAAAAGTACAAAGTTATCTCAATCGTTGGTTGTTTGCTGTGTACCACAAATGACTGCCCTCAACGATTTGACTGTCTCCCCGCTCTTCAAACAGAGCCTGATCTGATCTCCTCCGGCACCTCCTATAGATCACATCTGGGTCTTCCTTCCATATGGTAAAGAATGGAGGCTCTGGAGTCAGATGGCTCTCAACTGTGAGCAAATTACATACCCTTTTTGGGCCTCAGTTTCCTCATCTGTAAAACAGGGGTCAAAATAGTGCCCATCTCAAGGATGATGAAGGGCAAATGAAGATTTAATGTGACAATCCATTTCAAGGGTTTTAGAAAAGCACTTGGCACAGAGTAAATGCTAGCTATCATTGTTTCAGTGACTATTGAATTAAAGAAATAGGGGGAGATAGGGATATTAAATTTCTGCCAACAGCCTGATCCACTCTTATGTGTAATTACATTGGCTTATCTCCAGATTTCAAATTGTTCGGGACAATTCTGCAAACTTTCAATTAGTTGCTTTCTCCCAAACTCCAATTTTAATCTCATGTGCATGGGAAGCAGGTAAGTTGAGAATATTGCTCTCCCTTACCAAAGTGCTATGAATGGCCAGATTGCTCCTCTCATCAGTATCAATGTGAGCATATCCCGTTCTTTCTTAGATATGTTTAACCAAGACCTCCATTCACATTTTCAAAAGGAAAACACACACACACACACACACACACACACACTGGTTGAGAAAAAGTAGTTCAAATTTCTTATAGTCACAATGATTGGCTGCCAGAGCTTAAAAAAGTACCCCCGCCTTACCTTGTTGGCCTTGATATGACCTTGATTAATGATGGTCAACGACTTCTAATCCATGACAGGTCTGGGTTGTGGGTAAAAGATCAGTTCCTCCGGGAACCTTCTTCATAGCCCCTTTCTCACTGAGGACTGACGTCCACTCCTCTGGACCCTGCCCCTCAGGCCCATCCTGAGAGGTCCCCTGGTGAGTGGGACACTTCGTGTCTGTCTCTAGGCTTTGAGCCAGCCTCTTCCTCTACCTCTCTCCGGGGTTTTCCATGGCTCCAGATCCTACCTTTGCTTTGATCCTGTCCCCTCTGCCTGTTCTATTTCTGTGCAGCTTTTGTTTGGCTGAAGCGCGTCCACTAGCCAGAAATGAACACTGGTTCTACCTTTCTCTAAAGCTGTAGTCTTCATCCATCACCCTAATATGGCTGTTGGGTCTGGCCCCTATGACAGCCACATCTTTCTCTAGGGTCAGCCTGCCTTACATCACCTCCTTTCTAACCTTGAGCTCCCTCTAGGACCACCCATTGGGTTCCCTTTCCTGTGACCTAATTTGTTGTAAGCTAATATACCAGGACCCAATTTGCTAAACAGAAATGATCGACAGCCCCTTTGCTCAATGGCTGATCAAATCTCTTTCGTTTCAATTTTTCAGCACTACCCCCTTCCTCAGATTCCATTTGTTGACTCATTGCTCCTGAGGTTTTAAGAATCTTCTGGAATTCTAACATCGGTTTACATATTCAAACATACGCACATACTATATTTTCCACACATAATAGATGGAAAAAACCATCAATTCCACCTAAAGAATGTGAGACTCATTCCTTGTCGCCTGGTCAAACACTTGGTTAAACTCGGAAGGTGATTTATTGGCTCCTACTATGGCTGCTGAGGTGATGGACAGGAAATGTGACTGACTTAGGTAATCCCGATCATTTACTGGCCGCTGGTTGTAACCAGTTTGCAGAAGGAGCAATAGGCAGGGGTCCCAATATTGTTCAGGTCACGGGGTTGTAGAAGGTAATAATTACATTATGGCCAAAGAGATCCAGATATGTTAGCCTCGGGGGCTCTGCCTTCTCTGAGCCCCACACAGTTGCCCTGATAGCGGAGGGATTTATGATCTCAGCACCCCCTGCTCCGGCCCCAGAGTGGGGAAGCAAGGTTTGAGGTTTCCAGCAGAAGTATCTTAATTTTGTATTCACACCATTGCCCATCAGACCGTCTCTATTCAATCTCCCTTCTCCAAGTCTGGACAAAGTCTTGGTAGGGCCCTTTGCTTTCCCAGGTACTTTCAAGCATAGTCTCCCTTTCCATGTCATTTAAATCAAAATGCAATCTCTCGTCCATTTCAAAGCCCCTTTCCTTCCCCCCCCCCCCCCCCCCCCAGCTGGCTCAGAAACCTGTGGGCTGTTTCTCTCCGGGCTCCACCTTCCCCTCCCTTAATTCCTGCTGCCGATGGCACCTCCTGCATTTGGGGGAAGAGGAGGGAAGAGGGGTAGTGATAAGGTTGTACTTAGCTGGTGCCATTGATACTTGGGCTTGGTGCCTTCTGTGTGGCAGGCATCCCCATGATGACTCTGCCTCTCTCCCGGGGCAGCAGTGCACCCCACACACTTCCCACTGGAGTCTCCTCACTCAACTTGAGCCTTGACACCTCAGTGTGTACCCCTCACCCAAATGGAACACTTAGTCATGTTGCCCCACCATTGGTGGAAATGCAACTTGCTCCCTCAACATTTCTGTCCCTTAGCTTTTCCATCACAGGAAGCACCAGCCCACCTCTCACCTTCTGACTTTTCTACATGAGATAGAGAAAGACACCACCAGTCTTTGGGTCCAGGGACAGAGGCCAAGTTTATCCAAAATCACTCCAGGCTCCACTCCAGCCCCCTGGGAGCTTGTGTGTTTCCCATTGTCAAAGCCCCTTGGTTGACTAGCCGCTCATCTCGTCCACGTGTCAGGAGGATGAGGGGAAAATGGGACTGCGGAGGCAGGTTGTAGCCAAGACCCAGTGCATGGTTTTTATTCCTTTTAGTTTTAAGAATTCAACCAAGCGTGTAATGAGTTAAATTATCAGCAGTGCTTATTGGCAGGCTGCAATGAACATCCGCTGAAGACTCTCATTGAAGAAACCGTCTTGCTGCTTCTGACATCACTGTTCGGTTCTGGGTCCAACCCAGCGAGCCTCTCCCCGTGATGGCCAAGCAGCACCACAGTCCTCACACGCAAGCTCTGCCAGCGTCCAGGTTGGGTGTTTCACTGCTCTGTGTGCCCTGGATGCTGTAGCCTGTCTTGCAACACATCATCAGGGTCCCTCAAGATTCTCAAATGATTCCATTTCACATGCGAGAATGGTAATGCCTTCCAGGAAAGCGTAGATGTTTTTCTTAGGCATGCTCAGCAAATCCCGGGCAGTATATGGAATGATCTGCACAAAAATGCCTGGGCGGTGCGTTTCCTCGGAGGGCAGGCTGCCACATTCCTTACCTCTGAGGGAAGCTTTCTAGGTGGCACAGTAATGTCCAGCCTGCCATCTCCTGAAGCCAAATTTTCTCCAACGGATGCCCCCCTCACAGCTGCCAGGAACATGTGGATGGGCACCCACCGCTCCCAAGGCAGAACTGGGGCCAGAATCCAGGGCTTTAGAAGAGGTACATTGTCACGCTCTGCTTGGAGCTCCTCCTGCATGTGGAACTATTTTGAAAATATTACAGAACCAGCCAGCGAATATCTACAGAGATGGGCAAAATATGAAGCCAAAAATAAAAACAAACAAACTCTGACCAATACAGTCACTTTGGAAAACAGGTTTCTTAAAAAGTTAAGCATCTACCTTTCAGTCCTAGCTGGTTTGGCTCAGTGGATAGAGCATTGGCCTGTGGACCGAAGGGTCCTGGGTTCGATTCCGGTCAGGGACACATGCCCAGGTTGTGGGCTTGATCTCCAGTAGGGAGCTCTCAGGAGGCAGCTGATCAATAATTCTCCCTCATCATGATGTTTCTATCCCTCTCTCCCTCTCCCTTCCTCTCTGAAATCAATAAAAATATATAATTTTAAAAAACCATCTCCCTTTCACATGACTTAGCCATTTCATTTACCTGAGAAAAATAAAGTATCTATCAACACAAGGACTTATGCATGGATGCTTATAGCACCTTTTTTCTAGCAACTTTGCAATGGAAACACCCCCAAATGTTCATCAATAAGTTAATTGATAAATTGTGGTATATCCATCTAGTAGAGACACAGGTAGCAATAAGAAGGAAGAACTACTGATACACACAACATGATGATTCTCAAAGAATTATGCTGAGTGAAAGAAGCCAGCGAAAAGAGTATTTACTGCATGATTTCTTTTATATAAAATTCTAGACAGTGCAAGCTTATCTACAGAGTCAAAAGTAGTTCAGTGATTGCCTAGAGATGGGAGTGGAAATGGAGGTCCCAATACAGCATGAGGAAACTTTTGGAGTGATGGATATCTTCATTATCTTGATTGTGGCAATGGTCTTAAATATCTCAGAAAGCATCAGGTTGTACACTTTAAGTGTGTGCAGTTTATTGCATGTCAGTCATCCCTCAATAAAGCTGTAAATGCTCCCCAAACAAAAATGACAGCAAAGCAGACACAGACCATACCTTCATAGCGCTCACTGTTTAGTGGGATAATAATCGCTAATACTACACCATGTAGTGTCCTTAGCCTCTATGGGGGCATTTCATTTAACACATGTGTGTTATTATCTGAAAGTGAAGTTAGAGGGGTTAACTTGCTTTAACCTTTCCAACTTCACCTCTCTAACCAGAAATATGAGTCCACAGCCATTCTCACATAGAGCTTAGCACTCACATAGAGCTTAGCACAGGGGAGAGCAAAGTATGAGCTGGGGGGGCAGGGGAGTACGAACGAGCTTGGGGACAGAAGCAGAGCCTTATGTGCCAAGCTCAGGAGCAAAGCTTTTATTTTGTAAGTTTATGGATTTGTCAACGATTGCCTTGACAGCAAGCAAAAATGGATCAAAATGAAAGAAAGGATAAAAGAATGGAGATAAGAAAAACGGGAGGAAGGAAGGAAGGAAGGAAGGAAGGAAGGAAGGAAGGAAGGAAGGGAGGGAGGGAGGGAGGGAGGGAGGGAGGGAGGAAGGAAGGAAGGAAGGAAGGAAGGAAGGAAGGAAGGGAGGAAGGGCGGGAGGGAGGAAGGGAGGAGCAAACCAGGTTGTACTGTCAAGGATTTTAAATGATAATTTAAACATAAAAATACATAATTCTGATAGGAGTGGGAGAAGTGGACAGAGATATAACAATCTCAAGGCTAAGACCTTGATGGATGAGGCTAACTGGGGAGGGGTTGGTTGTGGGTCTTGTACATTCCTACGTAGTGATCCAACCTCTTCAGTACCTGTGTCTGAAGCACAGTTAGGGAAATTCACTCTAATTATACACAGAATCGGAAATGGCCTTTAATACTGTGAGATGATGAATAGAGTGCGAGGCTAGTAGGGAATTCAGTCAACATTCCTTTGAATTGTTTTGACTCTCCAACTAGCATAAAGTGTGACTTTAAGTGAGGCTGCACTTTGTGACTTTTATAGTAAAACCCAGGGTTGACCATAAATGCTTCTAACCCCTTCTGGTTCCTTAGGAACTCAGTCAGATCGCCCTTCTTTTCATTGTTGGTTGAGTTGTTATGACTTAGGCCTGTTCTCAGCCTAGAGGGGTGGCAAAGAAATGGAACCATTTCTGTTCTCTATTTGTGGAGGGCTTTCATCTACCTGCAACTTTTATGCAATTTCATAACTTTAAGAACTTTTCCCAAAGTTGGGATTGACTGGAGTCGGTGCCTGGTGCTTTGCAGCAGTAATGAGTGGTTAATATGTTACGTGCCTTAGGGCCCAGCTTGGTTGCCAGACAACTAGTTTTAAGTTCTTGAAGAACTAGAACACTAGGGGGCTAGTTCAGCAACACCTGTCATCCCCCCTGTGATTTAGAGCTGTTTGTGGTGAGCTTGGGCCAGCAACAGGTGTTGAGGCCTCAACTGTCATTATAGGTAGGTGGGCAAGACCAATTAGGCAGTGCAAAGTCATTACTGTGCGTAATTATTCCAGCTCCCCCCAGAACAGCTGTCTCTGAAGGGACAGATGAACACTCGGGGGTCTGGCTGCCTCGGTGGGTGGAGGAAGGTGGGGGTGTTTCACGGAATTTCACAGTCCCCTTGGCAGGCGACACCGGAGCCATTGAACTGATCTCATACATCTTGATGTTATTTCTCTCAACAAGCAATAACCTCAGCTTTCCATGACTGTGGTTGCTGTAAGCTGGGAATGAATTCCTGGACTCTGAGTGAAGGTGTCCAATTGGAAACAGGAAAAAAAAATTAATTCCATAAAGGTATTTTGTCATCAGGGAGTGCCTCACATTTGGAAGAGTCCAATGGGTAAAGGTCACTTTGGAAATCAGCACAGATCCACAGGAGTAATTAGTCACTCAGGCATCCTTGTAACCAACATTTATTAAGCATCTGCTGGGCACTAGGCCCTATGCTGGTTGTTTCAAACACTGGAGATGAACAACTATGGCTCTTGTTTTCAAGGAATTCACATATTAGCAAGAGAGATGAAGACTTAAACGATGAGATTTAATTAAATGAAATTATAGACATTCACCTACTTTGGCCTATTAAAAAACAGCAATTTCATATGGTTCAACCAGATGTCACTATGTCTTACATATAACATATGGCCAGAACAGAGAGTCATGTGTGATTGACTTCAATGTTGGCTAGTTGTCAAAAAGCTTTACAGAGGAGATAACATTGAACTTTGGTCTTAAAGGGAGAATAAAATTATGAAAATAATTTAAAAGGTGAAGTGGAAAGGAAGCAAATTGCATTTATGTCATAAATATTTATTGAGCAACTTTTATGTGTAGGATGATACAGCATGCTCGAGATACTGTTTGCAGCTTGTGTCGTTGATAATCTCTGTCTTCCTGGAAAATATATATATATATATATCAGAGAGAGGAGGGAAGAAGGAGAGAGAGATAGAGACATCAGTGATGAGAGAGAATCATTGATTGGCTGCCTTCTGCACACCCCACGCTGAGGATAGAGTCTGCAACCTGAGCATGTTCCCTGACTGGGAATTGAACCTTGACCTTCTGGTTCATAGCTCATGCTCAATCACTGAGTTATGCTGGCTGAGCTGATAGGTGCTAGAAAGAAACAAAATTTGCTATGAGAAAAGGTAATGGGGGCCGTCACTTGGTTTGTGAGGCCAGAATAAGCTTTAGCTGAATTCTCCAAGACAGGATAGAATTAACCAGAACCAGGTATGGGTGTGGAGAGCATTCAAGGCATGAGCAAAGGCCCTACAGCAGGCCGAGGGGGCAATTCCACCTTCTCAGAGTTTAATGGTCCTAGGAACACGCTTCTCTCTATATGATCACATTTCCAGGATCTCTGGCACTTGCTAATTATGCACGAGGAGACATGGGTTCAAGGATGAAGCCAAGTCACTAAATGGATGATTTGGGTGAAGATATTTAAGCCAGGGGCCATCTGTGTGGATGGAAAAGCAATTAATTAAATAAAAATGAAAACAAAGGGGTATTGATTTTTCCAGTTGTTCCAGAGTTTTCAGCCTCCTTTCCAGATTCCTGCTCTTTCCCCTTAGGTCTTAAGTCCACAATGTCTTTGAGAAAATAGGTTTCAAACTCCTCAGGAGCTTTGACCTGAGAGCATGTCAGCATCACCCACCTCTGAGGGGTGCCCGCAGTTCACAGGTGTCCCCCATGTGGACACGTGTGATCACTTCCGGAAGGCTCAGCGCTCTGGCACAGGCTTTCCTAACAGAGTCCACCTGGAGGGAGAGCCTCAGGACCTGCCCAGCTGAGATCAAAGCTGAGACAGGCCCGGGGTGCTGGGAGGGGCGAGGACAGGAAAGGTGAAGGCTTGGGGGGCTGTCGCCACCTGACAGTCTGCATTTCTCACGGACTCATCTTTGCCTTTCGTTATGCCTCATATTGCAGCCTCGCCAGAGGGTCTGAAGCCATCACAGGAATTTGGCGCTTCCCCTCCCTGGATAATAAAAGAAGCTACGGTAGCTGAACACCACCTCGCAGAGAGAATCAACCAGAAAGATCATACCAATGGACTTTAAATGCTAATGATGCTTCATGTTAAACCACTTCACTTTGAACTCAAGCTTCCTCGAATCCATGTGACAATCATCCCACTCTGAATCCTGAATTTTTTTTAAAAAACATTTTTTTATTGATTAAGAGAAACATCAATGATGAGAGAGAATCACTGATCAGCTACCTCCTGCACACCGCACACTGGGGATCGAGCCTGCAATCCAGGCATGTGCCCTAAAAGGAAATTGAACCGTTACCTCCTGGTTGATAGGTTGACACTCAACCACTGAGCCACCCCAGGTGGGCTGAATCCTGATTCTTATAGAGGCACAAGTATCCTTTGTCTGCCTGGCCACCTAGATGAAGTACTGTGCCTCCACCTCCAATGTTTTCTAAGGACATTTTCCTTGGGTCCCTGTCAGAGGACTCTCTTTTAGAACGGTCTCTCATTTTTTAGAACCGTCTTTATATGTGGTGCCCAGAGATTTTTCACATCTAGTAAGCAGTGCTCCCTCTGTAAGCTTTAGGATGGGGGAAAGGCATGACTTTATGAAATGAGAGAAAAATGGCTGGAAAAAGAAAAAAAGAGTTGAGAAATGTGAACTACAGAAGGTAGGTATATTCTTAGGCTGAAAGAAAGCAAGTTTAGGTTGTAGATCTAAAGATGTCCCTAAAACTGCCAATGCCCGAATACGCCCTGGAAAAATGTTCTTGTAGCCCTGTTTGAAGAATACTGATTTAAAAACAACACTTGTTTGCAAACTGAGCCACTGAGCACAAGGTCATTCAGTATTTAGAGTGTGTCACTCTTCTTTCTTCTTGGTTTATGGAAACCAGTCTCTCCCTAAGAAGACCTGTGCTTTCAGCCCAAGGATGCCCTAAGGTGCAGATGCCCTGAACCCATCGGCTGCCACTCATTTCCCACAGATTCTCTTCCCTGAACATCTGCAGAAGGAACTTACCTCAGGGTAAGTCCTTCAGGGGAGCTGGTGAGGTTAATTGAGCTGCAAGATGTCTCCATGACAACAAAACAAATGGTGTGTTTTATACAGCTGAAAGAATTTCAACCTGTGCAATCATGGTTTTATAGGTATCGAAACTGAAGCCAGAGAGATGGGCGATGGATGTTCCCTCGATTTCACAATTAGTAGCAGAACTGGGGCTGGAAGTCAAGGTTCTCTATTCCTGAACCAAGGCTACCGCTGGATGAATGGAGCACTGGTTAGCATCACATGTATAAACAAATGGGCCGGTTGCCCACATGTTATACTTTTTTTTTATTATGTACTTTTTTTTTATTAGTTAAGGTATTACAAATGTGTCCTCATCCCCCCCTTAACCCCCAACCTCCCCCGCCCCGGCCCCCGCACACTCATGCTCCCATCCCCCTGTTGTCCATGTCCATTGGTTTGGCTTATATACATGTATACAAGTCCTTCGGTTGATCTCTTCCCCTTACCCCCGCCCTCCCCTACTTTCCTTCTGGGGATTGATAACCTGATCGATGTTTCTCAGTCTTTGGATCTGTCCCTTTTCATCAGTTATACTTTTTACCTCCCTGCCCAGTGTGTCTTTTAGACACAGTCGTGATTTCTTTATCTGGGAAGCCAGCTGGTCTTGTACCTCCTCGGCTTTTCAGGGGATTCACAGCTAGAGATGACGGGGAGGTTTGTTGGCTGGGACTTTCCCAAGAGTAAGATTTTTCGGAATATTTATCATCTGTCAAGTGGCCTCGGGGTCCCCAGGGTTCCCTACGCCATTCATGTCTTCCTGTCACTTTAGTTTGGTGTTCCTCCCCCAGGGGTACTTGCACGTACAGTTTTATTGCAAATTGTGAAAGGAAATGCTTTACACACTATCAGAGAAAGACTAGGTGTGAGGAGTCTTGTTCATTATCTCGTCCCTTAAAGCACAGCAGCTGCTTGTCTCCAGGCAGATCCTGGTACAGAAGGAGGTCAGCTGAGAAGGGAAGACAGAGGGAGAGGGAGGGCGATGCTGACCCACAGGAGTGTGGGAATCGGGCAGCGAGGAAAGTCAAGGAGATGCTGGTGAGCGAGGCACCTGACCCTCTCTCTATACTCTGGGGTTGGAAGTAGGAGGTCTAAGATCTGAAAGTCCAGATGGAGTAGGATTTCTGCTTTAGAGAAGGAAATGAGACTAGCAAAGCCCTTAGTGAGACTGACATGAGCTTGGAGAGGAGAGGGGCTAAAATGAGGCCCAGGGAACGAGGTCGATCCTGCAGAACCAGGGAGGACTTGGGAGCCAAGGAAGGTGGAGGAAAAAGAAACCAAGGAGCTCAGTGATAAGGTTAAATAAAGAGAAGTAGAAGGAAAAACACTGCCTAATCCAAAAAGAACACACGTCCATTTTGATGTCATGCAATATACTTCCTGCTTCCCAGGAGAATTCCCCGCCTCCCCCATGCTATGTGATACCAGGCGGGGCTAAACCCTTGAGCCCTGGTCAGAGCAGCTCTCAGAAAAACATCTGTAAGGATTTGCTGACGTTCCTACACAGAAGGGCCAGCCCAGCTCCTCCAGGGCCTCGTGCAGCGAACTTGCTGACAAGCTCTGCAAGGAAATTCAGGAAGGTTCTCCCTCTGTTAAGAATGGGCTCAATTCCTCCACATCTAGGCTGCAAAGTAACAGATGGGGGTAACTACAGTTCAAGAGAAGAGCGAGGAGCTTGAGGGATGAAGCCCTCAACCTGGAGCCTTCGCTGCACAGAAATCCAGAAAGCACCAGGGCCTGCCCCGCTCTTGGGTCCCCACAAGGGCGAGTGGCCCGGGGCATTCTTTCTGTAGGAAGCGGCTACAGCTGCAGGGGAGAGGGTGGAGAGCCCGCTGCCTGGGTCACAGTGGGAGCAAGGGACAAATTCTGCCCAAGTGATGAAATAAATGAATCAAATTTGCCCTTGGGAGGTGAGAGGACTGGTCTGTCAGGCCCAGACTCTGCCCCAACATCAATGGGCCAGGTAGGCTCTGGTTCCGCAGGAAGCCTGCTACACATCTCAGGTGTGGCAGAGCTGAGCCCTAGAGTCCTGTTGCTCAGAGACTCGCCTATGCTGTAGCCACACTAGAAACCTCATTCCCAGAGGTGGTTTAGGATGAAGCATCATTAGCATTTAAAGTCCATTAGTATGATCTTTATGGTTGATTCTCACTGCGAGGTGGTGTTTAGCTACCATAGCTTCTTTTTTTCTTTCTAAACATATTTTTATTGATTTCAGAGAGAAAGGGAGAAGGTTAGAGAGAGTTAGAGACTTCAATGATGAGAGAGAATCATTCATCAGCCGCCTCCTGCACGCCCCCTACTGGGGATCGAGCCCACATCCTGGGCATGAGCCCTTGCCCATAACTGAACCTGGGACCCTTCAGTCCTCAGGCCGACGCTCTATCCATTGAGCCAAACTGGCTAGGGCTATCATAGCTTCTTGAGATCACCTCCTTCTGTGTATATGCCTAACTTGTCCACAAATCAGCATCGGCATCTAAAATGCTTTCTTTGCTTTAACCTTAAACATTTTCTTAAATGTAAACTATGAGGAACCAGGGCAGAAACTCTGTGGACTACTCTAGAGCAGCGATTTCCAACCTTTTTCATCTCATGAAATAATATATTATACTTTTGGCCTAGCTGACAAAAAAAAATGGGTTTAGTTTTGGTTCATTCACTCTGGCTGGCTATTGTGTTGGCTATTGTCATTTGTTAATTTGAAAACCTAAGGAAAAAGAGGTCAGTGCCCCTGACTAAATAGGTATTGCATGTTTTTTGTTGCTATTAATCTTCACCCAAGGATACTTTCCCATTGATTTTTGGAGAAAGTGAAATGGACGGGGAGAGACAGAGAGAGAGAAACATTGGCGTGAGAGACACATTGATTGGTTGCCTCCTGGATGCACCCCGACCAGGGCCGGGCATCAAGCCTGCATCTGAAGTATGCGCCCTTGACTGGAATCTAACCTGGGACCCTTCAGTCCATGGGCCAACATTCTTTCCACTGAGCCAAAGCAGCTAGGGAGGCATTGCATGTTTTAAACATCCTCACAACACACCAGTTGAAAATCACTGCCTATCATCTCCAATTGGTGGTACTTTTCTGAGAACCACCATCGTGTTGACGTGGAACCCTAAAACAGTGACTGCTCTGCCCAGCCCACTCTATCTAGAGAGACAGCCCACTAACTAAGCAAGGCTTTTCCCTTAGCCTTACGTCATCCTTCCACATGGCAGTGAGCAAGTGGGTGTGACACTCAGAGGTCCTACACAGTGGTAATCTTGACCTAAGTTCACCTTGATATGACTTAGCCACTCGTGCTTTGGAAGGAAAACGGCCCCGGTGAGAAAGCCAGCGATGGAAACTGGAGAGATTTACTGGGAGAGCTTGTCTGGTGTGATCTGTGTTTCTGGCTTATATGCTGGTGGGGAGCTAAACGCCTCTCATGCTGCCTTCTAGTTCCATCCGTGAGGAAAACATAAAAACTTTGGCTAAATTCATACAACATACCAGTCACATTTGGGGTAATAATTCTAGGGCATGTGACTAGAAGATTAGTAATAGCAAAGACATGTCGATTAAGCACAAGCAGCAGGTTACAGGAGTGGCCATGAGATGAGCCCCTGATGGTCACTCTATCCATTCCCGTGTCCACCTGTCCTGAGATTGAGAGAGAGAGAGAGAGACATCAGAAGTACACAGATTGCTTTTAAATGAAGAATCTACTTTTCTCCAAGTCTGATTGGTTAGACCTTAAAGGCAGGATTATGTTCACCTGAATCGTGCAGAAAGGAATGTTCACAACAGAGGGGCAGGGTGAGACAACGCAGACTGTGACCACAACTCAGAGAAGGAAAGGCTTTCCAGGGGGATTAGCCTAAATTGCCAACTCCCTCAGCCCCACGAAAGTACTTCTGTGCCCTGTGTCCTCCAGTGAGCACACTTGGAGGCGCTTATGCGTGCAGTTAATAAACAGTCCATTGCTTGCACTTCCATGGATAATCCCAGAGGTCTGAACTGTGATGAACCCCTGGATTCCAGTGGACTATGCAGAGCCGGATTTCTCAGCCCCAGCACCAGTGACGGTTTGAGCTGGGTCCTTTATTGCTGGGGGGTGTGGGGTGGGGGGGTTGTCCTGTGCATTGTGGGATGTTTAGCAGCATCCTTGCCCATACTCTTGAGATGCCGCTAGCAGCCCTCTCCCAGTTGTGGCAACCATTGCCAAGTGATGAAACCCCTCCTCCCTCATGTTGAGAACCACTGACATAGAGAAATCTTCCCCGCCCCCCCAATGTTTCTCAACAGTGAAGTTAGTTCCTTGGGGAGCTGTGGAGGGACAGAAGACGTCATTCCCAATAATGCTCAGGCTACTGGGAGTGGAGAAGTGCTGGCCACGCCTGGGCCCTGAGCTATTGCGCCCAGTCTGGAGGGGGCCGGTGGTCACCATGGCAGCGGCCACTCCCACTCTTACCTCAAGCACCTGGTACAACCCGGCCGAGGCCTGAGTGGGCCAGATCTTGTAAGAAAAGATGGATTCTGGATTCAAAACAGGAAAACAACTCTCTGGCCACAGGCAGTGAGGAGCGCAGACATGAATAATGGCCCTGGCCGCCTAGAAGAGCCCCTCTCATTTTTTTGCGAAAGAAACCTCTGTGCTGACCGAGAGAAAGTGCTGCCCACTACAAAATGCTCCCCAAACTACGCTGTGACCCCAGGAACTCTGAAGAGAGGGCTATCGCATCAAAAACAAACAAACAAAAGACCTGTTGGCTCTGCTGACATAGCTGGTGCTGGCTCCCCGTTTAAAAAAATAAAATGCTTCTGTGAATGCTGTTGGGTGAGGTAACCCTGTGGTTGCCGTGGAGACATGTTTGTTTCCCAGTGGCGCCTGCATCGTGAAAATTGACTGAGTCGCTTCCCTTCTGCAGCCGAGCGCCTGGATGTGGAGGGATGCGAGCCACGCACAAAACCAAGACACACCCCGAAAGAGAACAAAACGGGGGGAGCTGGGAGACTCCCCAAGCCCTTTCCAGCTGCAGACCTCACTGCCCCTCTGGTGGCCAGGCTGGTTTCTGAGCGTGCAGTGATGGTTAAGCAGAGCTCAGTGGAGTTGACTTTGCAGGGAAACTGGGCGTGCGAGGCCCCTCCCACCGCTGCTCCAGTCCCAAAGAGGCATCTGGTGTGAACACACTTCCTTTGAAGTGGGAGCGGGTCCCCGATGCCAGCATTCTGAATTCCCCAAAGAGGAGACATTTCTGCGGCCGCAAACAGACGAGAACGGCCTCTGAGAGGACTATTGGGCTGCCTTGGCGGCCTCGGAATTCTCCTGGAAGAAGATCCAGAAGCGGACAAGCCATCAATCTCATGCAAATTCTACTGGGCCTGGGCAGGCACGCGTTTCACAAGGAGCAGCGTCTAAGGTGACCCAGGACAGGTGTCTGCACAGTTTTCGATTTCCCAGCGGCTTTCTCTCGACGACGGGTGAACTCGTGTCCTGGAGCGGCGATCCCGTGTCTGACAGCGACGTCTCATGCTCGATGTATCTGTTTCCAATAAGCCACGTTTTATAGCCTGTCAGTGGGCTGCCTGCAAAGTTATAAAAGTTGGTCTCATAAACGAGAAACAGGATTGGCGGACACATCACATTGTGTCTGTGTCATTCTGGGCTCCGGCAGCTGGCTGGCCCTCGTTTGCAGCAAAAGCGGTGACACAGAAGCAGACGAATCAGGTTTTAATACAAAGGTGGAGCTCTGCCTATCGTATGACTTCTGGTTTCCAGGGAAATATGTGTCCCCGTGTCCCTGCTCCGAGGTAGCCGGTCAGTATTTCCAAAAGGAAGAATGCGCAATGGGATGGCTCCTAGCTTCTTGAACAATGAGAGTGAGTGATGAAATACTAGAAAAAAAATAATGACCACAGAAAGATGTGTCTTCAAGCGAACGTGACTTACGTTTTCAAGACTTCACCCAATCACGGGATTAGGATAGGCCACTGTAGAGCTTTGACAGCCTAAGGCCAGCTTCCCTGGGTCCTCTGCCTGCCCGTCAGGCCTGGGTGCTGGAGGCATTCCAGGAACCAGAGACATGTGCTGCCAAGGTGACCTTGGGTTCAAGAAGACCCTTCTCTCAAAAGACTCATTCTGTCTTCCCTGACCACCAGTCCCTCTCTTCCTCTTCCCTTTTAAAGCAACTTTACTGAGGGGAATCGATGTACAATGAACTGCACGTATTCCCTGGCTACCGTTTGACGAGCTTGGGCCTACGCACACCTCTGACACCACAATATCAAAGTCAGTTCAAAAGGTTCCTGTGACCCCTGGTTTGGTTGTTGTGTGTGTGGTGAGATCTACTCTAGGCGCATGGGACAGTGTGTCGTCTCTGAGTCCCGAGCCGCGCAGCAGGTCTCCAGAATGAATTCATCTCGCTTAACTGACACTTTCTACCCACTGGATAGCAACTCCCCCTTCCCCTCCGCCAGCTCTGGTTGCCTCTGTCCCACTCCTGCTCCTGGGAGTCGGGCTGTTTGAGAGACCTCACACAGTGGAGTCCTGCACTGTTTGTCCTTCTGGGATGGGCTTATGTCACTCAGCACAATGTCCTCCAGGTTCCTAAACCATTTGTTGTCACAAACGGCACCATTGCCCATCAGCAGATGGACAGGTAAAGAAAGAGTGGAATACACACACAGGGGAGGTGATTCTTTAAAAAGAGGGAAATCGGCCTCTTTCTTTTTTTTTTTACTCATCCTTGTTTTAAGCTCACACCCCTCAAAATCTTTTTTTTTAAATATATTTTTATGGACTTCAGAGAGGAAGAGAGAGAGAGAAACATCAATGATGAGAGAGAATCATTGATCGGCTGCCTCCTGCACGCCCCCACACTGGAAATCGAGCCCGCAACTCGGGCATGTGCCCTGACTTGCAATTGAACCGTGACCTCCTGGTTCATAGGTCGATGCTCAACCACTGAGCCATGCCAGCCAGGCAAAATATTCTTTATTTTATGTCTTTCTTCACTCTCCTTTTCTCTCTCCCTCCCTCTCCTCACCCTCTCATTCCTCATTTTTTTTCAGTCTTGTCCTCTCTCCACTCTCTTCTCTCCCCACCTTCCTCAGCTCCGTCTGTCTCCCCTCATCTTTCTGGTCTTTCTGCCCGTCTCTCTGTCTCCCCATCGTTTCCACATCCCCTTCCACAGGCTTCCTCCTCCTTTAAGGTTTCATCATCCCAAGTGCTTCCAGCAATTTAAAGAACTTGAAGGGAACAGAACAGAGCTCAGCTGTCAGTGGACATTCCTTCCCTTCCCTGCCCCTTTGCACAAGTGATTAGGGACATGTCAGCCCCGTCAGCACCCTCCCTCCCCGGGAACCTGCCTCTGCATCCCTAATATGAGAAGGAAGCAACTTCCCCTCATGATCCCGCCTGCCACCGGCCTCCCCCAACCCTCCCTGCTGTCAGCACACCTGAGACCCAAAGCCAACCCCAAGTTCTCTGCTGGGCGCCTCCCTTCTGCTCCTGCAACACCCTCCCCACCTCAGACTTGGAGCCTCACCCAGAGAAACCCGCCTTGACCCTCGCAGTAGGCAAGGTGGTTAGAAACGCTCACAGTTCCAAAGGCTTTGGCAGCGACGGAGCAGGAGGACTTTTAAAGAAAGTCATCCCTTGCCTGTCCTAAGAGCAAAGCCAGTGGCTCATACTTTTTTAAAAAATATATGTTATTGATTTTTTACAGAGAGGAAGGGAGAGAGATAGAGAGTCAGAAACATCAATGAGAGAAAAACATCTATCAGCTGCCTCCTGCACCCCCCCCCCCGCCCCCCCCCGCACTGGGGATGTGCCTGCAACCAAGGTACATGCCGTTGACCGGAATCGAACCTGGGACCTTTCAGTCCAAAGGCCGACGCTCTATCCACTGAGCCAAACCGGTTAGGGCAGTGGCTCATACTTTACATCTCCATGGGGGTTGGGGGGGCGGTGGGGAAAAGGGAGGCCTGGGCAGTTACTTCCCTGTGTGCATAGACACAGTCCAGAGGCTTGCAGACGGCAGGCCACTGGTGGCCAGAGAGAAAACATAACGTGTCAAACTTCCCACTTACAGATCAATTGCCTCGTGTGTTGTTTAAGAACATAACTCGCCCTGGCTGGGTGGCTCAGGTGCTTGGAGGTCAGGCACATACCTAGGTTGCGGTTCCATCCCTGGTCAGGGTGCATAAGGGAAGCAACCGATCAAAGTTTCTCTCTCACATCAATGTTTCTCTCTCTCTCTCTCTCTCTCAAAATATCAATAAAAAACACATCCTCTGGCCCTAACCCGTTTGGCTCAGTGGGTAGAGCATCGGCCCTCGAACTCGGGGGTCCCAGGTTCAATTCCAGTCAAGGGCATGTACCTTGGTTGCAGGCTCAATCCCCAGTAAGGGTGGAGCAGGAGGCAGCTGATTGATGTTTCTCTCTCATCTATGTTTCTAACTCTCTATCCCTTCCCTTTCCTCTCTGTAAAAATCAATAAAATATATATATTTTTTAAAAATCCTCTGGTGAGGATTAAAAAACACATCTCTTAGGAGATCTCTGGGCCAGGCCTTGCTGCTGGAGGTCTCCGTGCAGACACACAACCCAGGTGGGTTTTTCTGTCCACGCAGCCACTTGCTTGGAGTCCTTCCCAATTCAGCCCAGGGCCAGAGGACATAGCCCGGGGGTCCCCAGAGCAACACAAAGTCCCTCCCAGTTTTCCTTCTCCTTGCTCAGCTGTCCGTGGAACCCGGGTCCTAGAAGAAGGTCCTGGGACTTTTATGGACCAGACTGTGGACTGTGACCTTGGGAGAGGCGGGGGGGGGGGGAGGCAAGAAGAGGAAACGGGAAGGGGTCGCTCGGTTGTGAGGAGGAAGCGATGGTAATTTAATGGAGTGATGATGGGTGGAAGTGGGCTGGTGTGCACAGCTGTGGGCGGAAGGTGGCCGCAGAGCTGGGGGGTTGGATGTGGAGGGACTTGGGATGGATGGGAGCAGGGAGTTCAGGACATTTGAGGCAAAGACTTGCAATCTAGGCAGTGTTTCTCTATCGCTACACCTGATTCCAGCTTGCTTTCTTCATGCCTTTATGCATTCGTGCACCAGAAAATACGAGTGTTTGGCCTGTGTCAGAGACTGGGGGTCACAGGCAGACATAAGATTGGGGTGTTCCTTCTGCTCACAGAGCTCTGGATCCTCATTTCTCTGAGGCAGGTCATTCTCCTCTTGGAATCTAGCCCCGCCCCAGGTGTGATGGGGGCGGAGCTTGAGTTGCCAGTTGGAGGGTGCTTGCCCCTAAACACAGCTACCGAGGGCCCAGTGGGAGGCTTGAGTGGGAGCTGCTGGAGCAGGCAGAGCAGCAGTAGCCTTGACCCTTCCATGCAAAAGATCCAGGTCCCTAATGGCTTATTAGGTGAGGTCAGTGGTCAGCAAACTCATTAGTCAACAGAGCCAAATGTCAACAGTACTTCTTCAAAATAGACTCGCCCAGACCGAAAACCGACTTCTGTGCATGGGCCACGAAGTTTCAATCGCACTGTACATGCGTGCCCGTACGTGGTATTTTATGAAGAGCCACACTCAAGGGGCCAAAGAGCTGCATGTGGCTCGCGAGCCGCAGTTTGCCGACCACAGAGTTAGGTTGTTTGATAAACGATGAATTTAGACTGAATTTAGGCTGGGGGGTTGGATGTGAAGAAGGAAAGGCATGAGTGGGCATGGCAGGCTACAGCTATCTTTGAAACTCTGAAGGATGGCCCAGCCGGTGTGGCTCAGCGGTTGAGGGTCGACCCATGAACCAAGAGGTTGCTGGTTTGATTCCTGGTCAGGGCACATGCCCAAGTTGCAGGCTCAATGCCAGGAGGGGGTGTATAGGAGGTATTACTGTTTCTATTGCTCCCTCTCCCTTCCTCTCTAAAAAAAAAAAAATCAATAAAAATGTATTTTAAAAAATAGTTTTTAAAAACCTGGTTTGATTTTGTATTGGAGGGAAATGGGTGGAGGTGTTTATCGTGTCTCCAGAAAACACAGTTTACAATGCTGGCTAGAAACGATCGGAAAATTCATTTTGGCTTAATGTAAGGAAAGTTTACCTAAAGCCTAGAGCTGCCCAGAAATGCATGAGCTGCCCCTCGAGGGATGAGTTCCCCGTCCCCGGAGGTAAGCAAGCAGCATCCGCACCATCCTGCTGGCCATGCTGCAGAATGGATGGCGGCACCCGATGGGAGGTGTGCCTGCACGATTTCCAGTGTCCCTTCTCATGGTAACGCTTTGAGATTCTGTGCGACATGGAGCGACTTTATTTTGAAAACCACAAGCACTTCATTTTAATTTGGGGGTTCCTCGCACGTGGGACTTTCTGCGGAGTGGGAGGAAAAACGTTCTGAGAACCCTCCCTTCCTCGCTGCCTCTCAAAAACAAATCACAGGCACCAGGGTGTTTCCTCCGTTACCCTGGGGAGCAGGGCCCCCTGCCTCACAAATACCCTGAAGTTGTACCCGTTCCTGAGGTCCCAGAAGGCGCATACTGTCCTTCCCCGGGCCTGTGGTTCGTGTTTAGAAGGTGTTTGTTGCCCATGTTTAGAAGATACTCTAAGGGCTTAATTAATCCTTATTTCCCTTCCTCAGCTGGAAGAGGGAGGAACTAAGTGCCAACAGATGCATTAACCCGCCCTCGGGGAAAGGCGCCTGGCTCCGAGGGAGGCTGAAATCACCCAGGTGATGTGGGACCGCTGTTGGCTCTGGAGCCAGCCCCCTGCCTGCTGTCCTGGACCCGAGCTTGGCTATGGCCCCTCCAGACAGAGCCTCGGAGCCGCTCAGAAGGCACCCTCGTCTCCCGGGGTCCCCGTGGCCATGGCCTGACCTTCCGCTTGTCTCCAGCCCGTGTGCTGGGCCAGACCCTACGCACGGCCACCGCCTCCTGGAACTCACCGGAACCCAAGCAGCTCCCCAGCATCTAGGCCTCCTCTTGGGAGGGCAGGGTGGGCCCTGCCAAAGGGCGGGAGGGCGGGCCTGGGCTTCGGTGCCCTTTACTCTGGAGCCGATCCTGCAGGCTCTGGGCGGAGGGTTCCCACCGGCACAGGCACAGCTGGCTTCCCTCCCCGCAGTGCCAGGAACCCCTGGGAGGTTTGCAAAACCGAGCCAGAGTGCAGCGAGGACAAGGGTGCCCTCCCTGTCACCTCTGACACATTGTCCCTCTTTCTCATGCGCATTACGCCCCGCGTGGCTAACACCGCTGCATTTTCCCCAGCGGCATTTCCTCGGCCCAGAGCCCAGGTGCTGTGACTCGCTGCTCACAGGGCCCTATCCTCGCCCCATGTGCTGGTGTCCCTGTGACGAGGGCCCTCCATGGACGAGGAGAGACACTGAAAGATTCTCAGTGGCTCTGGAGACAGAAGTGAACAGGGAGATGGACGGAACATCTTCCCCAGCTCCTGTCTCCAAAATGCAGCCGTTTTTTTAATTCCCCCTCCCCACCCCACCCCACCCGCCACCACCAGACCCAGGAAGGAGGTTCGGCTCGGTCCACGTCCTGGATTGGCCGCTAACAGCCCTTACCAGCGGGTCCAAGGCTCTAGAGGAATCCTGTGCCTGGTGGCCGTTGTCTCTGGGCGTCCCCAATGCCCTGGCATCAGGCTCCTTCCAACCCTGTTTGACTCAACCTTGACCGGAGCCTGATTGATGCTCAAGCCCTGGATGAATCCTCTCTTTGACTTTTGCTAAGTTATAAGAGACCACCCTGGGTTCTGGACCAAATGCTAAGTGCAGCATCATCCCCCAGGCCCCCAGGTGAGTGTAGTCAGGAAGTCTCTAAAAAGGACTCATTGGCAAGTGGATGGCGACCCCACCTGGGCGGCTCGGCTGGGCGGCTGGGATGGTGAAGCACGTCCCGTTACGCCGCTGTTTGACCTGGTTCACATTTGGCTGGGGCCGGAGCATGGGCGGCAGGCCCGACTCAGCTGTGTCCTCTGGCCTCCGCACAACATCTTTGTCATGCAGCTTGGCAAGGGACCGCTGAATTCTCTCTGTTACTTCAGAGTAGTGGCTGGGGAAGAGGGGAGCTGAGGCTGGTCCGTCTGGAAGAAGAGGCTGAGGCTGATGAGGTAGGATGTCAGTGTCGGTGGGGATCTGACGTGCAGGGAGAGGCGAGGGGGCTGGTGATGGTCTGGCTACCTCCCTGACGGTCAAAGTCTCAAAGACCCACACAGACGGAAGACTTTAGCTCAGCCGATGTGCCCAGACCAGCCTGCTTACGCCTGCAGACTGCTTATGTCTTGGTGCTGGTGAATTCCCCGAGGGCGGGGACCACATCATGTCTTTATTTGCAGTCCCTCACGTAACCCTGCACGGAACTTGGCCCGTCGTAGATAGACTAGCTCGACGGTCAAGCGGGTGCAGCCTGGAGCCGGGCCGCCTGGGTTCGAATCCCCACTCTGACATGTACCCTTGCAACTTGGGCTGGTTCAATGCCCTCTCAGTGCCTCGGAGTGTGCTCACCTGTGACGTGGAGATAACACCAGTGGCTGCTTCGTGAGGAGGATTAAGTGAGAGGAGTGGTTAGAGCAGCGGCACATCCGCTGTTGCTCTCAGAGACATGGAGGGGGGCGGGGGGACTCCGTTGAATGAATGACTGAAATTCAGATGGAATTCTACTGTAGGTGATCTAAGCTTTTAGTTCTGGGCTTTTTATCTTTAGTGCTTAACGTCACCCTGGTATTTGTCAACTAGTTCACACAGTAAGTTTTGAATGTATTTAAGTCATGTGACCAAGACAGCTCAGAAGGAACCAACGGGTATATGGGGGACTCTCCCATGAGGCAGTTAGCTGGGCCATCAGAGGCTGCAGTTCTTTGCAGTTGTGGCTCAGCTCCTCTTGTGACCAGGGGCCGCATCGGGCAGATGGTCCCTCAGAGTCCAAGCGGCCACCTGGGGCCACAGATCAGCATGCAGCCCAGGGCACTTCCAGTTCTCCTTGGGCAGTGGTCGGCAAACTCATTAGTCAACAGAGCCAAATATCAACAGTACAATGATTGAAATTTCTTTTGAGAGCAAATTTTTTAAACTTAAACTATATAGGTAGGTACTTTGTTATTAACTTAATTAGGGTACTCCTAAGGCTTAGGAAGAGCCACACTCAAGGGGCCAAAGAGCTGCAGTTTGCTGACCACTGTCCTTGAGGATTTGGGCTTGCCCTTGGCCTGGCTGGACCAAGGCTCTGCCACCGAGAAAGCTGGCCCAAGTGACAAGAAATCTCAGGCTGTGTCATGTGTCAGGGTGCCCCGGGAAGGGTCTGGGGTGACCATCCTGGGCATCATGTGGAGGGAGATGCGCTGGCAGAGGAGCCCACACTCAGCCCGGACCCTCCCAGCCCCTTCCTCCTCAGGCCCCAGCCCCTCCCCCGCCCCCGCCCTGTGCTGAGCTCACGTGCACAGGCACTGGCCTAGCAGGCCCCTGCCAAGTCCTCGGCTTCCCTCAGCCCCGAGCCGCCCCTGGAACGCAAGCAAGATGATCCCCAGCCCAGCTGTTAGGAATCATTTTGAGGATGAAAACAATTAAACTGGGCAAGAAGCCCACCACCAAATCCCGTCCCTTCCTTTGCACCCTCAGCCCATTGTTCTCCTTTATCCCGTTCCTGGTCACCTTTCCATCCACCCACAGGCCCGTTGAGCACAGCAGCTAACAAAGCACTAGTTGCAAAGGCACCCGCTCAGTCTTGTGGATTTGGACACCCTGGGGTGCTGGGGAAAAGGGTAAATGGATTCTGGAAGCATCTCTCCCGGGGGAGGCTGGGCCAGATTCAGCCCAAGCCCCAGCCATCTGTGCAAGGCACCGCACTGCCAGGCAGCATGCTTTCCTGGTGCTGTTCCCCAGCTCCGTGCTGCAGACTCCTGGGAGCTGAGGGTGGCTAAGGAGGGCTGTGCACAGCCTGGCCACCCCCCAGGCAGCCCCACACAGGCTCTGCAGTCCCAGGAGCCCAGCACTGCATCTGAAGACGTTCCCCTGACAGCTTTGGGCCGTCCCTGCAAAGATGGGACCCACTGAAGAAGGATCTGGAGCTGAGGGGTCCTGGGGCTCTGCACCCCAGCTGCGGGGAGGGGTGACAGCCACATCTTTGGTCTCTTCTGGTTCCCAATCTCCACGCCACTCCCGAATTCCTCTGGACAGTGTGTTTGTCTCCTGCAGCCCTGTTCTTTCCCTTGCGCGCCCCCAGTGTCTAGAGCTGTGCCTGGCACACAGTAGCCTCTCAGCAAACCTGCCCTGACTGGGACTGACGATGCCCATCTCTGCTGCCATCTCAGGAGGAACAGCGGGCACCCTTAGGGCTCCAGAGCTGTTCTGTTTCAGTTCCATGTGAGAATGGGAAGTGAATGTGATGAACTATCTGCAAGGTCCTCAGCCTCCCTCCTCCATCCCTGCCTGCCTTTATCCACTCCCCTGCCACCCTATCACCACAGCTTCTCTCTCCTCCTTCATCCTTTCTTCATACCAAGATGCTCAGATCTAGTCTCACCTAGATTAAATATCAAAGTCTTAAACTAAAGAAATAAATCTCTAAGATGACTGATCTCAGGCATCAACAAGGGTTGCAAAGGCCTGTGTTGGGGAGGGAGTGACAATGGGGACATCTAGGGCCCCAGAAGATGCCCCTTAAACCCAGCTCCCAACTCCCCGAGCAGCCCCACCCAGAGCCCCCCATGTTATCTCTATGGCACTGGGGGGAGTGACTCAGAGCCTGGGCCATGGTTTCCAGCAAGGCCCACGCTGAGTGTGAAAGCTGACGACAGGGGTCCGGGGCAGCTGAAGGAAAGCAGCCCAGAGTGAATTTCTTCTCAGCGTATCACCTTACTGCAGCCATTCCCCCCTGTCAGTGAGGGGGGGCCACCCCGCCCACCCTCACAGCTGCCTGGGTGTGGCCTGGGGGAGCCTGGGCTGTGAGAACAGATGATTTCAATTTAAGGCAGCATTCGGGGAGAATACTGTTCCACTTGCTCAGTTTTCTTAGTCCCCCCTCCCCCTCCCCAAACTTTGATTCAATCAGTGATGGGTGAGAAAGGCTAGTTGCCATGGCAACGCCACTGTGAGCAAGGAAAATCAGCAGCACGGAGCAGGCTGGGTTTCTGCCTGGAAGACGGCACTTGGGTGGAGAAAGAAATGGAGCCCAGCAAACCCCAAGGGGGCTCTGAGCCCATTTCCCTAGCGGTTGACCTCCTGTCCCCTGTGGGACCCTGGAAAAGCACGGGACACAGGAAGCCCCAACGACGATGACGCCCAGAGACACACACCTGCTCACGGCCTGGCTTCCATTAAACCAGCCTCATCTCTTTGGGCTCTTGGCCTGTTGGCCCGTGTTTATTTTCATGGCTGATGTAACCCAACCAGACTGATGAGTCTGGATCTTTCCCTTTTTCTTCTGTTGCTTCCTGTTTAGTTGAGCGTGTTCAATATTTCTGTGCATATTCCTTTCCCATCGGAGGCTGCCAAAGAGAACCCCGGCCACGATTTTCTCTTCCAAGCCCATAGCCTGCGCATTGTTCATAGTCAAAGGGTTCAATCCAAAGAGAGAGAGAACCTTTGGGAAAGGTGAAAGGTCTCAGTTCAACCTCTGCACCCTTTTGGGGTTGTCGAAGTTGAGTGCCTACGGAGACACTATTGGCTGGACTTAGTGTCCCAGCCCATGGCCAGCATGGATGTGCGGGGAAGGTGTTTCTCACAGGCATGCTGCTTTGAACGTTTCCAAATCCCGGGCTTGAGGATTTGGGATAAAGTGACCCTTGCACTCTTCTGGGGTGCTGGTCCTCCTGGTTTCCTTGGAGACCCATCCCAGCCTAGCTCTGGGTCTGGCCAGAACTAATGGCCCTGGGTTTGGATAGATCCCCAAACAAAATCTCCTCCCAGGGTTTTGCCCTTCCCTCAGAACTCCACTGGACCTCTGAAAGCTAATTGAATCCATATGTTTCTGATTCATTTACACTTAACTCATCATCAGACTGTTCCCTTTTTTACGAGTGATTTGTTGTCTTAAGATGCCTTTGCAGCCTTGTTTATAAGTCTTTCTTTTCCCCTTGGGAACAAGATACCCTGTCCTGTCAAGGCACTGGGACAGGGAGTGGTAGAAAGGTAACTTCCGGTCTGAGTTTTGTCTGGTTCCCAAGAAGAAATGCAATGTTTCAGAAGAGCTGATCAGTTGAAGTGTCCAAAGACTTCCTTTTGCTCTGAGCATGGGGTTGGGAGGGAATATCCATTCCCTTCTCCCAGGTTGGAAACCAGTGAGTGCAGTCTCTGGGTGGTGATGTAAAAATCACTTGGGCAAATCACTTCATTTCTTTTCTCCTCAAATCCCTCATCTGTAGAGTGGGCATGACCACGCTCCATGCCCCACAGGGCTGTTGTAGGAATAATGTATCTGAAGCTGCTATAAAAGTGAGTCATATGGAATTAGCTAACATTCCTTTAAACAGTGCCCAGCCCATGCACTGCTCCGTCCTTTCCTTCAACTGCCAGCCTCTGGTCCACTTAACTCCCTTTAATCCTTCAAGACTCAGTTTAAGCACGACCTATTCTAAAAGCCTACCCTACGTACCAGCCCTGACCCCCAAAGAGCAATCCATCAGCTTCTCCTCCGTGTCCCTACAACAACTTATCCATGTCTCTGTGGTCAGACTCATTGCTTGTTAACTGTTTCTTGGTATAACCCGACGTCCCCTTTAAGAAACTAACATCACCTTGATGGCACTGAACTGATATTCATCTTGGTGTTTGCAAAGCTCCAGACATAGTCTGACGCATAGAGGTGCTCAACAATGGTATGAAAATGAGGAGATAAAGACAGAAAATGGAACACTTTTTTTTTTAATTCAAGATGAATCCAGTTAATTCTATCTGGCTGTGTTTTGTTTTTTTTAAGAAAGTGAAGCTGGGCTGAAAGTGATTGGTAATATTTCTCCTTTTGCTCTGAGTACAATTAAGTTAACGCAAATCAGAAGGCAACTTCCAAAATCCATGAGCAGCAACACACTCCACTAACTATATCAGCTCCTTTGTTCACACTCAATCTTTTGAGACAAAATCAGTGTTTCCCAGCTCACAGGGTCGATGCAGTGATAAATATCAAAGTCCTACAAAGCTACTCTCCTTAAGGTGTATCAGGTATATTAGAAAAGAGGGAAGTCCTTTTCCATTTTATGAAGAATTTATCATCAACACTGACACTCTTTCCTGTCTCTCAGTCTACATCCTCTGAACACAGGCTTGGGGAAATAAAAAGTAAGTCATATAGATTCAGCATCCAGAGTCATTGAATGTTGGATGGTGGAAAGTAAAGGGTTGTGGGGAGCCGGCACCGCCATGGCATACTCATGCCAGCTCAGCCTGGATCAGTGACCCTGAGTGGGAGCTGTGAAAGGCTTAAGAAAAGACAGACAAGAGAATGAAAGCTGGGTCTCGGTGGGACGCTGCCCCTCTGATGGACAGCACAAGCGCCCACAAGCCGTGTCTTTATTTTATAGCAGATGCCACGAGGCAAAGTAAGGGCGTGATCAAGATGTTTACAACATTCTCGTGGGTTTCAGTCCCATTCAACTATATGCACCTGAACTCTATCACTCAGGCACGTGGGGCCACGTGTTCGGACCACAGGCTCAAGCTTACAACTCTAGCTGTTGGCTATAATTGTGCTGGGAGGGCTCTGCCCTCCAAGCTGGGAGTTGCACATGGCCACGAGAGGACTGTGCTCTCTCATTAGTCCAAGGCTTGAACCTGTCCAAACCCTGTAGCCGCGCCCCACAAGGGGTGACTATACTAGACACTGTGGGTCTTGAAGCATATAAACAAAAATTGGAAAAAAAAAAATAGCTCCCTTTCAGGGCCGATGGCAGACACACGATTAAGGATATACGATTAACTGCAGTACAAAGAAAACTGTAGTCATTTCTGTGACAAAAGAACAAAGTATAAGAAGAAAGGAGGGAAACATTAGTTATGATCAGTATAATCTGGGAGGGGACAGTTCATTTGACCTGAACTTTGAAATGGAGCCAAGGCTTGACAGATAGTGATGGAGAACGGTTACAGGCACAGAGACCAACCTGAGCATAGCTCACTAGGTGGACATGTGCAGAACATATTTTATAAACATCAAACAAGCCAGTGTGGCTGGAGCAGTAGTGTCTCTTGGGAACATGGTGAGAAATAAGGCCAGAAAGGTAGGCTTGAGCTTAAAGAACCAAGATTTTATTCTGTAAGCAATGGGAAACCACTCTATTTTATCATGAAATGACTTCATCAGAACCTACAGAACAGAAAGATGGCTTTATTGAATTCAAGCTTTGTTGAATACCTGCTATATTCAAGCAACTTTTTTGATTTATAGGAATTCATCTCACCCTCATTTCAATATAATTATAGGGACAATTATAGTCCATTTTACAGATGACTAAATTGAGGCACAGATAAGATAGGTGACCTGCTCAAGTTCACACCTCCAGCAATTAGTAGAACTGGCATTCAGATCTTGACTTTCAGCTCTAGAACTTACGCTCTTAGTACTGAATTCTCTCACAGGAAAGAAGCAGGTGACTCAGTTAGAAGCTATTTCAGTATCCATATGGAAAGGTCTGAGGGCCAGAATGGGATCAGAGATTTCAAAATAGAAAGAACAGATGGGAGTGATGCAATAGAGGCACCATCCCCAATTTGACGTGGGGTAGGGGATAGCGAGGGAGAGAAAGGAGTCAGAGAAGACATTCTGGTTTGGGATTCGACCCACAAGAAGCAAAGCACGTTTTGTGGAGGAGGTGAAGAGTTCAGTTTTGGACATGTGGAACAAGGCACTCACGTGTAAATATCCTGCAAAAGTTGGAAGTGTGGGCTGGAGAAAGTTTGGAGCTACAGATGTTGAAACACTGAGGGGATCATTGAAGCCAGAGTGGGTCATATCATCAAGTGTCATTGAGGCATTGGAGCACAAACTGTCAGCCACTATTATTTTGCTTTTTTTACATACTTAGGTTGTTGATTTCAGGTCTTCTTTTTATTTTTTATAGAATATATTTTATTAATTTTTAAATTTTAAAGTATTACAGGTGTCTCTTTTTCCCCCCCACTCCTGTCCCCTCCCCAGGCCTTCCCCCTACTATTGTCTTTGTCCATGGGTTATGCATATCCTATATAATAAAAGGCTAATATGCAAATCAACCAAACGGTGGAACGACCAGTCGCTATGACACGCACTGACTGCCAGGGGGCACTCAATGCAGGAGCTGCCCCCTGGTGGTCAGTGAGTTCCCACAGGGGGAGTGCTGCTCTGCCAGAAGCTCTGAGCCAGGCTTATGGCTAGCCAACGCAGCAGTGGTGGTGGGAGCTTCTCCCGCCTCTGCAGCAGCGCTAAGGATGTCCCACAGCTGGCTTAGGCCCTGCAGGGAGTGGGCCTAGGCCATCAGTCGGACATCCCCCGAGGGCTCCCAGACTGCGAGAGCCCCCCCCCCCCCCCCCCCCGCAGTGCATGAATCTCGTGCACTGGGCCTCTAGTATGCATATAAATTCTTTGGTTGATCTCTTCCCTCCTCTATCCCTTCCCTCTGAGAATCCTCAGTCTGTCCCATGCTTCCATGTCTCTGGATCTATTTTGTTTGTCAGATTATTTTATTCACTAGATTCCACACATAAGTGAGATCATAAGCATTTGCAGCTATCAATTTCCCTCTTATCACTGCTTTCACTGCATCCCATAAGTTTTGGTATATTGTATTTTCATTTTCATTTTCCAATTCCCCTTGTGATTTATTATTTGACCCATTGGTTATTTAATTTCCACACATTTGTGGATTTTCCAATTTTCCTTCTGCTATTGATTTTTAGTTTCATTCCATTGTAGCTGGCAAAGACACTTTGTATGATTTCAATCTTTTAAAATTTGTTTAGACTTGTTTTGTGGCCTAACATATGGTCTATCCTGGAGAATGTTCCATGAGCAGTTGAGAAAAATGTGTGTTGTGCTGTTGTTGGGTGGAGTGTTCTGTGTATGTCTCTGTATAGATTTAACTGGTTTCTAGATTTGTTCCTTATTGATTCTCTGTTTCCTTATTCATCTTCTGGTTGTCTTGTCAATTATTAAAAGGTTGGTACTGAAGTCTTTTACTATTATTGTAAAACTGTCTATATTTCCCTTCAATTCTGTCAAAGTTTGCTTCATATATTTTGGAGCTCTGATTCCTGATGTTTATGTTTATATTTGTTATATCTTCTTGGTATCAATTGATCCTTTTGTCAATATGTAATGTCCTTTGTTTCTTGTAACAGTTTTGACCTAAAGTGTTTTTTGTCTGTTATTAGGACAGCCACCTTGGCTCTCTTTTGGTTACTATTTGCATGGAATATCTTTTTCCATCTTGTCAATTTCAACCTTTCTGTGTCCTCAGTTCTAAAATTTGTTTCTTATAGGCCTCATAGAGTTGGATCATGCTTTTTTAATCTATTCTGTTCATCTATGCCTTTTGATTGGAAAATTTAAGCCATTTACAGTTAAAGTAATTGGCAATGGGGAAGGACTTACTAATGCCATTTTGTTATTTGATTGCTGCATGTCTTATAGTTTTTCTGTCCCTCATGTCTTCTATTACTGTCTTCCTTTGTGTTTTGTTGATTATTTCTAGTGACATATTTTATTTCCCTTCTCTTTTCCTTTTGTGTATATTCTTTTCCTTATAATTATTGTGGGGATTACATATAACCACTCTAAATTTATAGCAATCTATTTTGAATTGATACAAACTGATTTCATTTACATACAAAAACTATTATACTCTTTTATAACTCCACTAGAGGCAGGATGCACGAAATTTGTGCAAGTGCCTTGGCCCCGGGCCCTGCCTGCCACCTCTGCCTCAGCCCCCGCCTGCTGTGGCTTTGTCTGGAGGGAAGGACGTCCGGAAGGACATCTGGTCTAATTAGCATATTATGCTTTTATTATTATAGAATCCCCCAAATTTATGTTATTGAGGTCAGGAATTACATCTTTATATATATTGTGTACCCATTAACACAGATTTATAATTATTTTTATGCATTGTCTTTTAAATCCTGTTAAAATTAAAATTAAGGTTATAAAACAAAATTAGAATAGTACTGGCTTTCATATTCATCCAATTGTTTACTTTTACCAGAGATTATATCTTCATAGGGCTTTGAGTTACTACAGCATCCTTGTATTTCAACTTGAAGGACTCAAGTTAGTATTTCTCATAGGGCACAACAGAATTCCCTCAGTTTTTGCTTACCTGGGGATGCCTTCATTTTTCTCTCATTTTGAAGGACAGTATTACTGGACACAGAATTCCCACTTGACAATATTTTTTCTTTCAGCACTTTAACTACATTATCCCAATGCATTTCAGCCTCCAAGTTTTCTGATGAGGAATTAGTTGGTCATCTTACTGATCCCTTGTATGAGGAGTCACTTTTCTCTTGCTGCTTTCAAGATTCTTTCTTTGTCTTTGCCTCTCAACAGTTTGATTATAATGTATCTCAATTTGGGGTTTTGTTTGTTTGTTTGTTTTATCCTAATTAGAATTCATTGAATTCCTTAAATTTGTAAATTCATGTCTTCCTTTAAATTTGAGAAGTTTTCAGCCATTATTTTTTCCAAATAAGCTCTCTGACTTGTTCTCTGTTCTCCTTCTGAAACTTCTATAGTGCATGTATTGATCTACTTTATGGTATTCCATATGTCTCTTAATCTCTTTCTGTTTTCCTTTATTCTTTTTTGTTCTGCTCCTCAGATTCAATAATTACAAATGTCCTGGCTTCAGGTTCATCGATTTTTTAAATTCTTTCTGCTCAAGTCTGTTGTTGAATTCCTCTTATTAATTTTTTTAAATTCAACTATCGTATTTTTTAACCTCCAGGATTTCTGTTTGGTTCCTTTATATAACTCCTATCGTTATGTTGACATTTTCATTTTGTTTAGATATTATTTTTTATTTCTCTTAGTTCTTTGTTCATATTTTCCTTTAACTCTTTGGAAATACTTAAGACAACTGTTTTCTCATAAATGCAAAAAACAGATTGGTTTTTGCCAGAAGCAGAGGGTGAGGTGTAGATGACATAGGTAAAGGTGGTCAAAGGTACAAACTTACAGGTATAAAATAAATAAGTCCTGGAGATTTCATGTACAGCATGGTCACTGTATTTCATAATATCATATTATATATTTGAAAGTTGCTAAAAGAGTAGATATTAAAAACTCTCATCACAAGAAAAATATGTAACTATATGTGATGATAAATGTTAACTAGAGTTATCAGTAATCATTTTGCAATATATATCAAATCTTATATTACTCACCCAAAACTACTATGATGTTATATGTCCATTATATCTCAATATCAAATCAAATCAAGTCTTTGGTACACACATTGGATCACCTTTCTAAAATTTTAGAAATTCTGAATTCCAAAACACAGTTGGTCCCAAGAATCAGATAAGGGGTGTGAACCTATGTTAAAAGCAGTTATCTCTGAGTACTGGAATTATATACTTTGTTTCTTTGTACTTTTCTGTGTTTTCAATACTTTTTACATAGTACATATATTACTCTTATAATTATAAAAGTATCTCAATAAAATTTCTGTTCATCACAGATCTTGCAGGACATCCATCTATTTCTACTATTTTAATGGTTAATCCATTACATACGCTTGAAAGAAATAAAATGCAATTCTCTAGAAATTATACTATAAATCAGTCTTTTCCCCAATAGAAGCTTTCTTTCACTTTAATTATTCCAAGCAGGGATAGAGAATTGCATCCGAAATTTTCTCCACTGGCCATTTATTTCCTTTAAGGAATAACTTGAAGCCAGCATGTTGATTTAAAGGGAATTCATGTTATCAGGTGACAATGGCAAACTTTTCTGGCAAAGCAAAACAGAATGAGCGGGTACTCCTAGGGGCCTAAGGAAAAAAAAAAAAAGACTCAATTTCTATGAAAGCAAAGCCTGAGACAGGACCCTGGTACAGGTAGTGTATTTGGGAGGTTGCAGAAATGATGGAAGAGAGAGTGAGAAACGGAAGAAGAAAAAGCCCACATAAGAACGTTGCATCAATGCTGCTGTTGTGGACATTGGGGGCTCAATTCTGTTGGACTTGCCCCAAAACATGCAATCATTCGCTCTCAGGAAAGCTAGGAGGCCAGAGTATTTATTTGTTGTAAGGAGTTGCCCTGGGGGCACTAGCTCCTCTCCTGACTTCTCTGGGCGGCCTTCCTGAGTTTAGTGGGCTCCTACCTGTCTCAGAGGGATTACACTGCAGGTGGGGCAGTGGTGAGCTCTGATATTGGTCCAGGTATATGTGCTTGGCTAATATGCCTGGACCAATGGGAATGCTGATGTGGGGGAGAGGAGGGGCAAGGTCAAAGGTGTGGATAGCATGGCAGTCATGCTACGGCCTTATAAGTATGCGTGTGCTGTTCTACCAAACAGAACTTATCAGTCTAAATGCAGAATCTCATCTCTTCTATCTCCTCCTTCTCTTTCCCCCTCTCCTTTTTCCTTGTCACATTTCATCCATTTAGAAAGATTGTTAGTGCTATCACAATATAAAAGTAAGGCCATGCTTTTCCAAGCCACTGCTGTTATAGAAGCTGTGCCCTGTCTTCCTAGTGGCTGTTAATCAGAGATATAGATCTCAATCCCAAGGGAAAGTTCTTCCTATATTCTTGGGCTTCTCGGAGTAACTTTCTGTATGTTGAGGAAGCAGGGGGCTGAGGGCCCCCCCAACAGCTATGGTTCTGATTGGTGACTGCCCTGGCTTGCATTAGCTTCTCTATGGGAAATGCAACACAAAGGAGGTGCCCAGGAACCCTGCACGCAATGTGCAACCATTCATTCTGACTCTTTTCCCGTAGGATTTCTTTTGGCTGAACAGCAAGCTCTCTGGGCTCTGCGGCTAGAGAACATCACTAAGATAACATAAACCCTGGGCAGCTGCTGGGAGCTGGAGATAGCTCGTGGTGCACAGCTGTGCGGGGTTTGACCTTCAGGGAAAAGCAACACCACCGTAGGCTGGTTTCCACTTGGATTTAGTGCAAATGAGGCATCATAACAATTAAACGGATGTACTTGGAAGGGAAGGGAGTTGCAAAGGCTTTTCATCTGGAGTAAGGAGAGGAGGTAAAGGAGAAAAGAAATGTCATGAATGACAGCAGAGAGAATCTGCCCTAGAATGGAAGAGGTATAAACTCGTTTGAGTCACTAGCTTTGTGAGAGTAGAACATGCCACTGTGCCGGATGTGATTCTGTTCTGTTTAAGGAGCCCACCCCAGTGGAACATGAAAAACCTTGCAGTTGTACAAGCGTGGCCAAGGGAAAGGAGAGGGGTTGAGGAGAGAGGTTCTGCTCTTAAGACAACTGCAGACACTGGGTTACACAGCGCGGGGTGCTTGCTCGTGTTGGATGTTTAGTGGTAAACATCTTGGTTAAGATGTTCTGGGAAAGGTTGTCAGGACTGAGGCTTTAAATCTCGGGGGAAGAGCTTTCTTGAAAGATCACTTGACATTCCCTAGAGACTGCTTGTATCAGTATAATAAAAGAACAAAAAATAATCCATGCAAGAACATTAATCATAGGAGGTTGGAAAGGCAAACACATTTGTGGCCAGAGACAGCTGCAGATAAATTTTGGTTGCCTTCCTTAAGCAATGCCAGCTGTAGGCCTCAAACTTGCTTTCTCAAACCATGATGGACTCTAAGAGAAGAAAGGGGAGGGAAGATACCCCCCTTCCCCAAAGACTCTAAGTGCGTCTGGGTTAAGGCAATTATAGTTTATTCATTTCCTCTTCAGATCACTATGGTAATTTGGGGCTCATAGTAGTGGCATAATAGATGTTTGTTCAACTCATTATCTCCGTAGTCCAAATTCTATTTGGATTAAAAAAATTAAATTATGTCCAGTCTTACTACTGAAGTTGAATTCTGTGACTTCATTCAGCTTTCCTGGTGTGTTTAGAAATAGTTTCTAAGAAAAGTTGGCCCAAAAGCCTTACACAGTGGACATGTATACCTTAGAGCTTCACGATAGGAAGTATGAGCATTGGAGTCAGATCTGAGTTTCTGGCTCCACCATTTACTAGTTGTTTGATTGTGAAAAAATTGTTTAGCCTTTTTAAAGCTCGGTTTCTTTCATTATAAAATGGCTATAATAAGTGTATGTAACCTATGGAATTATGGAGACAAGATAATGCTCATAGAATACTTAGTATTTTGCACAGAGAAAGCAATCAATGTTAAAATTGATCATCAGTAGCCACCCCCTTCCCTCCTCCTCAGCATCATCATCTAGAACAGGGGTGGGTAAACTATGGCCCACCACCAGTTTTTATAAATAAAGTTTTATTGGAACATAGCCATGTCCATTTGTTTACATATTTTCCATGGCACCTTTCATGCTACAAGCGCAGAGTTAAGTAATTGTGACAGCTGGCAAAGCCTAAAATATTTACCATCTGGTCCTTTGCAGAAAAAGTTTGCTATCCCTGATCTAGAAACAAGAAAATCCAGAAAGGTGTTTATGCTTTTGTTGAGCTTTAATTGTCAGGAAATCATAGCTTTGATTGGAAGAAACTAGATGAATGAACCCATGAAGCAACAGAAGATTATGTTTTTCTCAGAGGTTTTCAAAATATATTAAGAGGCAGAGATGAACAAATACTAAGTGGGAAAGGTGGGTATTTTGTACCCCAACACTTTCCCAAAGAGAAAACAGAGGTAGAATCTTTCCATTAAAAAAAATAATAAAATAAAAGGTCACAGAAGCAAGCAGAGAATTCCTAAGTTAGAAAATAGTGATATCCATGGCCTTTGAGTGGGTCTTATTTTACTAAAGTAGAAATTCTTGTTTCTGAGTCCAAAGGTGTAGTAAAGTGAAGGTCATATATATAGCAGGGAAGTATTTTCACACAATAATGACATAGTATTTGTTCTCAGTAATCTTTTATTTCTTCTTTAAATCTGAGAGTTAACACAGGCAGATTCAGAGTTCGGTGGAATTCCTGGTCTTCTAAAATCTCCTTTTTAGACACACAGGAGAGAAAACAATCTTCAAACTCTCTTGGGAGAAAGGAGTGACTAAAGTTGGAAAGTTAGCCACAGATTGGAAAGAGAATTAAAAAGGACCAAAAAAACAGCACCTCAAAGTTAGATCAATGCTGCTCTGGTAAGATCAGCTGAAGGAACGGAGAAAGAGGGGGACTTGACCAGGGAGAGGCCTCGGTATGATTCAAATTGAGAGGCTGGGCCAGGCAGGACCACCAGGACAGGGGTAGGGTTGGAAGCAAGAAACTGGCCAGCCTCAGCCTGCCAGCACCTTTCCCTGGGGAGGTGTGGCTGGGGAGCCACACAAGAGCAGAGCCGGGTTCCACCTGCCTTGGGTACAAACGTGTGTCTTCTAGCCTGAGAGGCTGTGTTCCCATTGATCCTCCAGAAGAATGATGGGTCTCCATTGGTGCCCTGAAATTCTGCTTATCTTTTCAAACTACCCCACATAATCCCCACTTTCAACGGTGAAGGACGTGCATAAACAGAGAGCAGGGACTTGGGCCGCTATAGGGTTGGAAGTGGTGTAGAAAGAGAAGTCCCCAGTGTCTGGACCGGGGCTGTGAGGTGATGCAGGGTAGACATCAGTTCTAGATCTTCCCCTAGAACTAAGACTGTGGGGAACATGCCCTGTGGGCACATGGTAATTGTTGGGAAGTCATTAAGCAATTGACACCCACAACTGTTGAGTATTTCCCTTCTGTCTCTGAGGTTGTCTCTGAGGTTGTCCTGAGATATATACTAGTGATCACATGAAGCTGAGAACAGTGCCCGCACTCACGTGTTCCATGCATGGTAGCTATTATATTTTTAAAAATAAATTTTATTGATTTTTTACAGAGAGGAAGGGAGAGGGATAGAGAGTTAGAAACATCAATGAGAGAGAGAAGCATCGATCAGCTGCCTCCTGCACACCCCCTACTGGGGATGTGCCCGCAACCAAGGTACATGCCCTTGACCGGAATCGAACCTGGGACCCTTCAGTCCCCAGGCCGACGCTCTATCCACTGAGCCAAACCAGTCAGGGCCATGGTAGCTATTATTATGTTCATTGTTGAGACCAAACTAAACATTTGGGGTTTTG